>NC_053489.1:313676021-314876021 GCF_905171775.1 Rana temporaria
AATTGTTTGTTTTCAATCACTGGGGTGGATTTACTAAAATTGGAGAGTGCATAATCTGGTGCAGCTCTTCATAAAAACCAATCAGCTTCTGACTTCAGATTGTTCAATTAAGCTTTGACAAAAAAAAAACCAAAAAAAAAAACAGCAAGTGTATTGGTTTCTGCACAGCTGCACCAGATTCCTTAGCGCTCCAGTTTTAGTAAATCAGCCATAACTCCCTATTAGTGAGAAAGAACAGACAGACATTTTTAAGCAGTTACTTTCTTCTTTTGGGATAAACGATTTATATGAAGTATAAAAACCCTGGCCATTGTAAACACCCCTGTAAGTGTTAAAAAAAATCTCAACCCATGGCTGCAAAGTTGGTCTGTTAAAGGAAGTTAAAAAGAAAAAAATAACAGCAACCACCACATCTAAGGATCGGTAAGCTGTAGTAATTTCCATTTCTGGTTTTGGGGTTAATACTGCTTTAACTTTTTTTTTTTTTTTTTTACAGTGGGGTAATTGACTAAAACTGGAGAGTGCGAAACGTGGTGCAGCTCTGCACAGGGTTTTTTTTTGTTTGTTTATGAAACAAGCTGAAGTTAGAATGTGATTGGCTACCACACACAGCAACTCCACATGATTTTGCATTCTCCGGTTGTAATAAATCAACACCAAAGAACGTTAACTGTGCTATGCAAATAACCTCTAGACTCCTTTTAGAAAATCAACCCAAATTAAAAATGTTTTTTTTTTTTGTTGCATTTACCTAAAAAGAAACTGATGCCATTTTTAGATTGGTGGTTTTGCAGAAAGCACAACTAAAGTGGAAGGAATTTGCTACAGGGATTAAGACAGTAAAATGTGTTATACAAAAAAAGAACCTGTGCTAATAGCGCAGCTTCTTTTTTTTGTATATTCTGTTTTGATGTTGTATAAAATTGTTTAGTTGCAGCTTTTTTAATAGTTAAGTTAGAGTAAGCGCAGTATATTTTTTCCATTTCAAAATGTATGAGCAGGGAAGACTAGAACGCCGTTCATAATTTTTTATTTTTTTATGTTGTTGTTTGTGTTGTAAATGATACCTCCCTGTCTGTCCTGTCTGGTGAAACTATTGTCAACATGACAATAATTTAATAAGGGATAGTATTAAGCCCAATATATTGCAGCTTACTAGTCCTCTTGGTGTAGTGGCTGCATTAGCATTTATTTTCCTTTTCTTTCTTTCTTTTTTTCATCTATTTTTTGCCTTTTTGTCACTCATCCGATGTATCTATGGAAAGAGTCACGGACTTATTTTCTGGTGTGGACTACAAACCTGCTCGTATATCTTCATCTCTATTTACAAGGAGGGACAGTGCATTTTGTACTTTACAGAAGATAGCTAGGAAGGAAAATATTTTTTTTTCTAAACCTCACAGGATGTGACAAAAATAATGCATTACTGGAAAGATCAAAGGGTAGTTTGCTGTATTTGCTGAGCATGTTCCTAGCCTGAAAAAAAAAAAAAGAATAAAAAAACCAATGCAGTCACCACAAATTAGGACTGTAAACTGCAATATATAACATTTTTATTCTTGGGTTATCCTTTCACTAAGATTACAATTTTATTGTTTATATTTTATTTCAGTTATTGGCCACTGTTGTGAAAACGCTATATTCTGATCATTGAATGCAGATAATATATGGAATGGTGGTATTTAGTATATCATTTTGTTTATTTCAATGTCTTTATTTACTGGGTACTTTCCCCACATAGGTTCAGCCCAATCTGTTTGGTTAAAGTGACTGGGGTTGAGATAAAGGGGGTTATTTACTAAAACCAAGAGTGCAAAATCTGGTGCATCTCTACATAGAAACCAATCAGCTTCCAGGTTATATTGCCAAAGCTTCATTTAACAAGCGGAGGTTAAAGCGGTGGTTCCCCTAAAAATAAAATGTTGACATCGCATTTAGCAAATAAATTAAAGTTAGAATCGGCTTGTTTTATTTAAAAAATACCTCCGTACGTATCGTTTCCATTATTCGGTCCCACCGCCACTTCCGGGTACGATGCAGGCGGTGGGCGTTCCTAATTGATTGACAGGCATCCGAACGACGCATCCATCGCGTCACGAGATGCCGAAAAAAGCCGAACGTCAGTGCGGCTCTATACGGCGCATGCGCACCGATGTTCGGCTTTTTTCGGCATCTCGTGACGCGATGGATGCGTCGTTCGGATGCCTGTCAATCAATTAGGAACGCCCACCGCCTGCATCGTACCCGGAAGTGGTGGTGGGACCGAATAAGGGAAACGATACGTACGGAGGTATTTTTTTAATAAAACAAGCCGATTCTAACTGTAATTTATTTGCTAAATGCGATGTCAACATTTTATTTTTAGGGGAAGCACCGCTTTAAAAGGTGATTGGCTACCAGCTGCGCCAGATTCTGTGTGCTCCAGTTTTAGTAACCAAATCTACCCAAAAGAGGATATAGGCTATATATAAATCCTGTATAATAATAATAATAATAATAATAATAATAATAATAATATAATAATAATAATAATATAAATGAAAAATGTTACAACTCCTGGAGGAGTTTATAGCTTGTCCCAACCTTTGCTGGACAGCTTTGGCTGCACACATATATGGAGAAAGTATAGTCAAATGAATTGCGAATTAACCACATTTAGTTATTAGAATATTTGATAACTGAATACCTACTCTCAGCAGAGAAAGCTCAGTTGTTTTTTTTTAACCTGATTGCATTTAATTTTAATATAACATATTGAAGTTATATAATGAATGTGGGCTTAAAGTGCAGAATTTGAGTTTTAACAAGAAGTTTGTAATTTAAATAGAACTAAAAATCTTTACCTGATTACTTTTAAATACAACGTTTAGGAAAGGTAAAAAAAAAAAAAGAAAGAAAGTAAAATCAGCCCCCTTGTGCTGCTGGCTGTTCTTTTAGTTGAAATCTAAAGTCTTCTGCCAATCATACCCTCCCAGCCATAATCTTTATCTCCAGTGCTGTCGGGGTTAATAGGAGCACTGCACCTCTTATGCCTTGTACACATGACCGGTTTTCACAACGAGAAAACTGCCATTTTTTATATTAGTCGAGAAAACCGGTCGTGTGTATGCTCCCTAGCAGTTTTCTCAACGAAAAAAAAAATGTCCGGAAAAAAAAACAGCTCTTTTTTCTCATGGTGTTTCCCGTCAGTCTTTTTCTCGTCGCTAAAACCGGTCGCGTGTATGCTTTTCCGAGGGGAAAATAATGCGCATGCTCAGAATCAAGTATGAGACAGGAGCGCTCGTTCTGGTAAAACTAGCGTTCAGAATGGAGATAGCACATTCGTCACGCTGTAACGGGCTGAAAAGCTCGAAGTCTGAAAAGCGCAAATCGTCTCTCACCAAACTTTTACTAACACGAGGATCAGCAAAAGCAGCCCAAAGGGTGGCGCCATTTGAAAGGAACTTCCCCTTTACAGTGCCGTCGTACATGTTGTACGTCACCGCCGGGATCACGCCGGGAAAAACAACGGCTTTTTGAACGTTAGGAAAAACGATGGTGAGTAGGCGGCATCACAGGCTCTCATCAAGAGTGCCAATTCTGCGTGCCCTTTCCACCCCCTCCACCATTCATAGAAGCTGCACTGTAGCTTACATCAATGAAAAGCACTCTATGACCTTGTACACACGACCATTTTCCTTGACAGAATCCATCAAGAAACTTGGTGGCAGAGCTTTTTTGCCGAGGAAAACGGTCGTGTGTATGTTTTTCATCGAGAAAACTGTCGTGGAACTCGACGAGAAAAAAAGGGAACAAGTTCTCTTTTTCCTCGTCGGGAGTCTCAATTTCCTCATCGTGTTTCTCGTCGGGCTGGTTTATGACGAGAAACACAATCGTGTGTATGCTTAGAAACCCGCGCAAGCTCAGAATAAAGTATGAGAGATGGGAGTGCACCTTCTGTAAAAGTAGCGTTTGTAATGGAGATTGCACATTCGGCACGCTGTAACAGACTGAAAAGCGCGAATCGTCTCTTACCAAACTTTTACTTAACACGCAGTAACATGAGATTAGTAAAAGCAGCCCCAAGGGTGGCGCCAGTGGAATCGAACTTCCCCTTTATAGTGCCATCGTACATGTTGTACGTCACCGCGTTTGAGAACAACAAGATTTTGTCTTGACAGTGTGTACGCAAAGAAAGCTTGTCAAGATTCTCGACAAGCCTAACAAGGAACTCGTCGAGGAAAACGATGTTTCATTTACGAGTTCCTCGGTCGTGTGTACGAGGCCTATGAATGGAGGACAAGCAGATGAATGAAGGTTAGACCCATTGCCTGATAATCTGATCGTTAATGCACTTTCGAGAGCCGATCACGACAGTTCATGCAAAATTATCCAAATGACAAGAACAGCGCTTTTCTTGCACGTTACCAGAACAAACAATTTTTGTTTAATCAGTACAGTATTCGTCTGTAAAGAAAATCGATACAATACAATACATTGCTTCCGAAGTTGTATTCTGTCAATTTTTCGAGACTAGCATGCAAAAAAATAAAAAAATAAAAAGGACGATCATTCATCTGAAATTCTCAGTTTTGTATGAAGCTTTACAATTCATTCTCACTCACTTTCCCTGGGACACTGGCTGCTAGGCTCTCTGCTGCCCCCTCCTGCATACTCAGCAGCAGTTATTTGGCCAGAACAAGTCAAATGAATCCCCAGAAGCCTCTTGTTAGATGCCATGCAGGTCTACTGACTGCTTTGTTGCTGTACTTGTCTGGGACATCTGGCAGCCTGTCCCCTTTTCTTAGCTGAGAGCACAGGAGCTGATGTGCTGTGAGAGTGCAGGAAAGGGTTCAGGTTATTACATGATCATACCCCCCAACTTTTTGAGATGGGAATGAGAGACACCTATTAGCAAAAGTATGTAGGCACAGGACACACACCCCTGTCACGCCCCTTTAAAAAAGTATTATTAAAAAAAATGATAAGTTAAACCCACAAGTGTTTTTTCTGTTTTTTTTAACACTACTATTCCTTTATACTGGCTTTGAAATTTACAAAAGCAGCAATTTAGAATTTGGAGGAAAGGTTTGACAATAGTAAACACTTTGAAAGGTAAACAGTGCATTTTATATACAACTGTATAGACAAGGGACAAATGAGGCAGAAAGAGGGACAGAGGAACATTGTTCCAAATCCGGGACAGTCCCTCGAAGTCAGGGACAGTTGGGGGCTAGGCATGATCATAGAGGTTTCATAGAGGAATACACGTGATTGCCAGTAAGAGGAAAAGCAGCATTGCAATTTGCATCATCAACTGCCTTTGTTAGTTTAGTGAAGAAAGAACTTATGCATATATACAGACATGTTTTTCTTTCGTCAAAGTCCAATAAACAATATCATTATTCTACCAAAATAATTCATACACATCTACCAACGTAAAGAGGAGTTCCACCCAAAAATAGAACTTCCACTTTAAGTGATGGTGACCCCCTGACAAGCCACATTTGGCATGTCATTTTTTGTGTTCCCACTCCCTCCCATGGCTCCACACCGCTGGAAGGAACTTCACCTCTACCTCTCCCTCTGTGCAATCTTCTGGAACACATCATAGAAGATTAACCGGTCGCAGTCACGATGAAGGCGCAGAGGACAGGAGGGGTAGAGGAGCGAGGCTTCGTATGCACCCATCACTGGACCGTGGGACAGGTGAGTGTCCGATTATTAAAAGTCAGCCGCTACACTTTTTTGTAGCTGCTGACTTCTATATGGGTGAAACTCCACTTTAACGGCCCTGTAATCAGTTTACCATAAACACTGAACTCCCCCCCCCCCCTAGGGGCAGACTGACCATTCGGGCACTCGGGCACTGCCGAGGGCCCCATGTCACTAGGGGGCCCCATCAGGGTTGCCAGCCTCAGTAAAACCAGTAAAAATCTGTGTTTTTTTTTAAAAAATCCCAAGATTATAGCTGCCCCGCCTCTCCAGTACCTTTTCAGTGTGCGTATGTGTATTCTGTGTATGTATACTGTGTGTGTATACTGTGTGTCTGTGTGTGTATACTCTGTGTGTGTGTGTGTGTGTATACTGTGTGGCCCCATAATCTATTGCCTGGGGGGCCCCATAATCTCCTATTGCATGGGGGGCCCCATGAGTTGTCGGTCCGCCCCCGTCCCCCCCACACTGTTTCTTTGGAACAAGCAGTGCACGTTAGTTGTGGTTGTGTGCAATACACATCCCATAGTCCAGGGATATGCAATTAGTGGACCTCCAGCTGTTGCCCCATGTTGTTGTCCCATGAGGCATTGCAAGACTCTGACAGCCACAAGTATAACACCCAGAGGCAGAGGCATGATGGGACTTGTAGTTTTACAACAGCTGGAGGTCCGCTAATTGCATATACCTTCCATAGTCCATCTGCGGAGTGAGCAGGAGAAGTTGGTTGCATTCATACATACAGTGGGACCATGGAGAATAAATGTAGCCACTTCTTACAGGAATCACATCACAGTAGCAAAAAAGCAGAAAAAAACTGTATTCTGGAGATTTGGAGGAGGCTGGAAGCAATAGTTACGAATATGTACTTGAATGTATTTTTTTCCCTTTAAGTTTAGTGTCACTTTAAGCACAAATCTAGGCTCCTGTATTCCCAAGTTTTAGAAATTCTTCCATTGAAGTGGATTACAAACTAAAAAAAATAAAAATAACAACACTGATGGATAGGATTTTTATTGGTCTCTTTGGTCATAAATCCTACTCCCTGGACCCTGCCTGTCAGGCCCCGTACACACGTCCGAGGAACTCGACGGGCAAAACTCATCGTTTTGCTCGTCGTGTTCTGTGTGAAGCCGCCGAGGATCTCGGCGAGCCAACTTTCCTCATTGAACAACGAGGAAATAGAGAACATGTCGGCTTCCTCAGCCGAAAGTGTACACATGCCGGGTTTCTCGGCAGAATTCAGCTCCGATCGAGAAACTCGGTCGTGTGTACGGGGCCTCAGTGTTTATGTATACTGAGCCTTGTATGCGTAGCTCAAGGTGCATTTATGATATGCCTCTGTGCTGTGATCATGCGAGTCCCATGCAAATGCGTGGGGATGATGTCACTGTGATAAAAAAATAGGAAAAAAAACATGTAATCTATATAATTGTACACCAACTCACTATAATCAATCAATTGTAGTCTGTGGCCCAAAACATTCCATACGAACCAAGATTATTGCATAGCTAACTTATGCTATACAGTGTGACATTGGGGAATGTCTTAACTCAATGGTAGTGCATAACACTAAGGCCCCGTACACACGTCCGAGAAACTCGACGGGAAAAACACATAGTTTTGCTCGTCGAGTTCCTTGTGAAGCAGGGTTGAAATTTCCCATTGAACAACGAGGAAATAGAGAACATGTTCTCTATTTGGCCCGACGAGATCCTCGTCGGCTTCCTCGGCCAAAAGTGTACACACGACCGGGTTTCTCGGCAGAGTACGGCTCCGATCGAGTTTCTGGCTGAACTCTGCCGAGAAACTCGGTCATGTGTACGGGGCCTAAGGGTCAGTGCACTTCAACTCTGTTTAAGGGTTTGGTGGCCCACTTTTATTAAAATGAATGGAAAACTTCACAAAAGACACACAGGGGGTTTCCAATATTACTGTAATTTGCACAACAGAATACTTCAGCCTTAGCTCACTCTCTTGCCGAGCGGTTGCATTCAGGCCTCAAGCCTAGGCCTTATAACTGATCTTCAGATCAACACACACAAGGTAATTGTGAGCAGGCAGGATCTGTATTGCAGAAGAGACAAATACTATGGGGTAGATTTACTAAAACTTGAGTATTCAGAATTGGGTGCAGCTGTGCATGTATAGAACCTGCTGCAGCAAAAATGTTATTTCTGAAGAAAATAAAATGAGTCAAATCACAATTAAATTGACACGCGGTTGCAATTGCCGGCCAGCAATATATAAAAAAAATGGTGTGTGGTCCCCCCAGTCTATACCAGGCCCTATGGGTCTGGTATGGATTTTAAGGGGAACTCCATGCCAAAATGTAAACAAAAATATAAAACGGTGGGGGGTCCCCCCAATATCCACACCAGACCCTTAGATCTGGTATGGATTTTAAAGGGAACCTTGCACCAAAATAAAAAATAAAATAAAAACAGCGTGGTGTCCACCCCAGAATCCATACCAGACCCTTATCTGAGCATGAAGCCTGGCAGGCCAGGAAAAGGGGGGACAAGCAAGCAGCTCCCCTCCTGAACCATACCAAGCCACATACCCTCAACATGGGGTTGGGTGCTTTGGGGTGGGGGGCTCCGTCCCCCGCCCCAAAGCGCCTTGTCCCCATGTTGATGGAGACAAGGACCTCTTTCCGACAACCCTGGATGGTGGTTGTGTGGGTCTGCGGGCAGGGTGCTTATTGAAGTCCGGAAGCCGCCTTTAATAGGGGGGTCCCCTGACTCCACCCCCCATGTGAATGAGTATGGGGTACATTGTAACCCTACTCATTCACCAAAAAAAAATCAAAAATAAATAAAAACAGTTCAGCGGGGAAGTCCACTGACAGCTGGCAACTCATCTGTCTGGATTCCTGGCTTCACTCCTTTACAACATATTAAATGTGTGTTTGATGGGCACAGAAAATTCAGATGTTCGGAGTGTGAACACCTGCACACTCAGCCTGCTGGTCCCTAGAAAAATCTGGGCATAGGATTGGAAAACCACTTTGAAGCCCCTAAGCTCCAGAACCTGGAGAAAGATGACAACCCACCATTTTCCATGCAAAACTGATATGTTGGAGCTATTCAAAGAGTAATCCCAATAACCCCATGTCAATTTCTCCTATGTCTCATACAGGCAGGGCCTTGCTCTGGCACAACAGCTACCACATCATAAGGGACCAAGTGGCATACAATATATTAATAAATCAAATTCATCTTTATTAATTACAAAAATTGCTCACAAGAGTACTAAAAATACAACCAACTATCAAAAATTACACTCTCCACCTTTGCCAATAAAAACAAGACAATGTTGTCTTTAATGTAAAAATATAAAAAAATATATACTGCGCTGATCCAATAGTGTCAGAAAGTGGCAGCCAGCACAACAAAGGAATAAATTGTGTAAATAAGTGAAAATAAAAATTCAGCACCAAGCATGAAGCCTAACCATACACAGGTAAGGCAAGGAGGATAAAACGCTGGTGCGGTGTATCCAAACACACATTTAAGGTTAGGAGGATAAAACGCTGGTGCGATATATCCAAACACACATTTAAGGTTAGGAGGATAAGGCACTGGTGTGATGTATCCAAACACACATCTGAGATTAAGAGGATAAATGCTAGTGCGATGTATCCAAACACACTTTTAACATGTGAAATAGCAACAATAAAAAATAAAGTTCATAATGAATGGTGAAATTCGTGAACCACACTCAAATTGTGTATATGGTGTCCATCCAAATAACTCCAGCCTTCAGAGCTTGTATGAGAACTGATGTTTGTTAATTTCCCAATGTAACAGTAGCTACGATCCCATTCAGAGATGTTTTCAATCAACAAGGTAGGAAGAGATTAAATACCCTTACCAGATGTGGTGGACCCAGGAACACCATACGGTGGTGGGTCAAACGTGCTTAATCAACCCAAAGAATGGGGGACAGCTTCTCTTGATAGCTCTGGACCGTAACTCTCCATGCTAGTGGTAATCCAAACCAACTAGATCCTGGACGTAGTAGTAGTATTCACTGTATCCTTGTAAGGCATAGGATGGACTCACCATAAAAAAGAAAAAGGAAAAAACAAAATAGGACGCCTCCTCATAGTGTAAAAAATGCTAAATTTATTGTCCAAAAAGGCAATTAGCCAGACATGAACACACTCAATAATACAAATGCGTAAAACCACAGCAAGGAAAAAAAGCCAAAAAATGAAAAATAATAATAATAAAAAATCCCTGTATTCAATAAAAATTAGCACAGTTAGGAATGGCTGGGGCCAATGTATGTGCATGACCCGTTTCGTGTAATGACACTTCAACTGGATACATCGCACTAGCATTTATCCTCCTAACCTTAAATGTGTGTTTGGATACATCGCACCAGCGTTTTATCCTCCTACCCTTACCTGTGTATGGTTAGGCTTCATGCTTAGCGCTGCATTTTTATTTTCACTTGTCTTTAATGTACACAAGTAAGGTTCAGGCGTCTTAAAGTATAAAGTATTTTCCCCCATTTTTTGCATATTTGTCACACTTAATTGATTCAAATCATCAAACAAATTGTTGTATTACACAAGAATAACCTAAGTAAATCCAAAAGCAGGAAGGGGGCAAATACTTTTTCACAGCACTGTATATAAATGTATGGTATATTAAAGACAATGGCCCTATACATAATTAAATGTTCAAGGATTATCTATGTGTTTAAATATGTGTTTATGCTCTAATTGTTTAAAACATAGAGCAAAAAATCTGAATGCACCAATGCTAATCGATCTGAGTTGTTAATCCAGCGATGAGAGTTTCACAATTAAAGGCATAAATCATGCATGTAGCTATTAGTCAGTATGTAGCTGTGAAGGATGAGAAATAAGAATCAACATTCTTTGTAGCAAAGTTCAATGACATTGGCAAGTACGTATCAACTGGCAGAAGAGGAGATGTAGCAATTGCTTTAAAGAAAACAACACATGTAGCAATCTTCAGTTTAGATGCTAAAAGAAACAATGTAGCAATGGCATAAAAGTAACAACATGAGTAACAATTCTAGATTTTCCTAGTATGGGACGGAAAATATTGATTATATGAAGACAGGAGGCGAGTATCTTGCATTAATCTTTCCTTTTAATGCTCATAGCAGAAACATTTTTACATTAAAAAGAACTTAAAAAACTACATTTCCCATCAGTCCCAGCGTCCGTCTAGTCCCCCCCCCTTAGGGGTCTGAGCCTATAACTAGGACTGTCCTGCTAAAGATCCTCCTCTTTCTTGTAAGCGAATGCCCAACACCGGACTACTTCGAGGAAGAAACAGCACCACAACTCTTCGACCAGCCGGTCAAACCTGCGTCGACGTCAGCGTAGGCAAACTGGAGATCAACATGTAGTCAACGGGACTCCAACCGGGAAACTTAACCACGATTTCGTTCCAACGGGAAACACAGGAATCGCTTCAATAACTGTCCCAAGAATCTGGGATGATATTCAGTATCCTGCAAAAAAGAAGATAAAAAACCGTAATAGGGTGGGTAGGGAGGGAAGATACTCGCCTCCTGTCTTCATATAATCAATATTTTCCGTCCCATACTAGGAAAATCTAGAATTATACATCAGACAGGAGGCTCATATCTTGCAAGTTCAAAGCTATACATGTGTGAACCTCCTGAAATACTCACATATTTATCATACATACAATTTTTTCCCAGAGAAAAACCTTAGGTCTGTCCCACAAGCTAGTCGGTGAGAACAGATAAAGAAACATGATCTTCCGGCCTAAAGTAAAATCGACGAAAGGTCACTTCTGAAGACCAATCAGCCGCCAGTAAGAGATCTGATAGAGATCCCCCTGATGTAACCACCTTAGTGGCCATGGCACCTCTGGTGGAATGAGCTCCAAAAAGAGATATATCTATCCCTGCTATTTTCATGACTGACTTTACCCATCTAGCTAGAGTTGCCGAAGATACCGGCCGATGTGGTTGTACAAAGGATATCAACAATTGGGAAGAATCTGGAGCACGGAGCGCCGAAGTGAGAGACTCGTACGTCTGTAGACAACGAACCACGCAAAGACGTGGATATGCTGGAAAGAAGGGGTAAAAAACTGTGTTCAGGTTGGTTTTTGTCCTGCGAACCACCGAAAACCTGACCCCTTCCGGCGAGAATTGTCGTCTAGAAACGTCTAGGGCCCTGACATCAGATACACGTTTAATAGAAATTAAACATAACAGGGTAGTGAGTTTTAGGGATAGGTCTTTCAAGGATAATTGATCGTTGTCCCCCCATGAAGAAAACAATTGAAGTATTTTGGACACATCCCAGGTAGAATGGTATCGTGGTCGAGGAGGGCGTTTGTATTTAACGCCGCGGAGTAAACGACACACAAGAGGGTGTTTGCCTATCGGGACTGCGTCTACCGGACAGTGATAAGCCGATATAGCTGACCTATAGACGTTCAGGGAACTGTATGATCTTCCCAGCTCGTAAAATTCCGCAAGGAAATTTACAACTGAGGGAACAGGGGCATGAATGGGATCAATCTGTCGTTGATCACACCAACGGACCCATAACCCCCAGGCAGATCGATATGCCGATCTAGTCCCTGGGGCCCAGGCCACGGCGAGGAGATCTCTAGCCGATTGCGAAAGATCTGGATCTGTCTCCGACATCCCGAGACCAACCAGGCGAGGAGTGGCAACCTGTTTTCCAATAGCAAGGGGTGAGGACCCTTGGACGGGTTCGTCAATAAATGAACCGAGTGTGGAAGAAGTCTGGGGTAGTCGATCGACATACCCAGAACTAGCGGGAACCATGGTTGCGTCGGCCACCAGGGAGTGATCAACGCCACCGTCGCAGATTGGTTCATGATGTGAAGGAGGAGTCTGGTAATCAGTGAAAAGGGGGGAAACGCATAGTTCACGCCCTTTGGCCATACTTGGAGGAAAGCGTCCACCGCTGTTGCTTCTGGATCTGGCCTCCAACTGAAAAAGTGAATCAGTTGTCGATTGATCCTGGAAGCGAAAAGGTCTGTGTGGAACGGACCCCAAAGTTCCTGTATTGTTAGGAAGGTCGATCTGTCCAGCGTCCAATCGCTGGCGTCTGACAGATAACGGGAGTTCCAATCTGCCACATAATTGGAAACCCCGGGGATGTATTCTGCCACTGGCAGGATCTCCCTGGAAAGACAGAAATTCCAGAAGTCGGACGCAATGTCCGCCAGCATCTTGGATTTTGCTCCTCCTAGGTGGTTGATGTATTGCACCGCCGCTACGTTGTCCAGGCGTAATAGAACGCAACATCTGGACTTCTGAGAGAGAAAACTCTTGACGGCAAAAAATGCCGCCAAGAGTTCCAGTGCATTGATGTGAAGGGATGACTCGTCGTTGGACCAAGTCCCCCCTGTGGAGGCTCGTCCGCAACGGGCACCCCAACCCTGTCTGCTTGCATCGGATTCCAGTATGACATCCGGTCGAGAGCTGAAGATAGTTTTGCCATTCCATTCTATGGCGTGATGGAGCCACCATCGTAACTCCTTCTCTGATTCCGCACAGAGGGAGATTTTGTCCGAATAACCTAGACCCTGTCTCAGGTGTAAAGTTTTGAGGCGTTGAAGGGCCCGATAGTGTAGGGGAGCTGGAAAAATAGCCTGAATAGAGGCTGACAATAGTCCGACAATGCGTGCCAGGGTTCTCAACAATATCTGTCCCCTGCTCAGAACTGACCTGATTTCCTTCCGAATCAGAGACAATTTTGACTGAGGCAAGCGTAAGACTGCCTGTCTGGTGTCTATCGTGAAACCTAAAAACTCCATCTCCTGAGCTGGGGACAGTACGGACTTTTTGAGGTTGATAAGGAAACCTAATCCCTCTAAAAGTGACACTGCCCATTGCTTGTGTAGTTCTGCCTGTGATTTCGAATGGGCCATGATTAAGAGGTCGTCTAGATATATTATCAGACGCACTCCTCTGCATCGAAGGGCAGCTACCACGGGCTTCATTATCTTGGTGAAGCACCATGGAGCCGAGGAAAGGCCGAAAGGGAGACAGGTAAACTGCCACATACGGCCCCTCCAAAGGAATCTTAGAAAAGTTTGTGAGGACAGGTGCATGGGGATCGTCAGGTAAGCGTCCTTCAAGTCTATTTTGACTAGCCAATCCCCCTGAGAAAGTAGGTCTCTTAGTAGATGAATGCCTTCCATCTTGAAGTGACGGTACGTCACGAATTGGTTTAACCCTTTCAAATTTATAATTGGGCGATGCCCTCCGCCTTTCTTCTTTACTAAGAATAGGCTGCTGACAAACCCGGGTGATAAGGGGTCCACTTCCACTACGGCTTGTTTTGCCGCTAGGTCCTGAATTTCCTCGTCTATGAGACGAGTACACTGTTCTCAGAACTGAATGGGGTGTGGGAGGCCCCGCATGGTTGGCTGCGAGATGAAATCTATGCTGAAACCCGCTACTGTCGATAATATCCAGGCGTCTGCCGTAATCGTGTGCCAGACGTGGATAAAATGCTTCAGTCTGCCCCCTACCGGTATGTGAGAAGAAAACTGAGGAACACTTACCAGCGGATGGGCGTGATCTGGGAAAGCCTCTGCCCCCGCGTCCTCTCCATGGGCGTCCTCTGGGAGGAAAAAATGGCGCCGGTTGTGCCACTGGTAGAGAGTACTGCTGGTGCATGGGCGCATAAGGTTGAGCGGTCGCTCTAGGGTAGGCCCTGAAATAATTGTTTCGACCGGCAGATCGGCCTCTCCCTCTGCCGGCCCTACCAAAAACCTTGGATCCAGAGCCCGCTTTCTTTAAAGAAGTCTGGGCCTTGTCAAGACTGTTAAACAGGCCAACAAACCTGTTGATATTTTTCATAAGATCCTCTCCGAAGAGAAGACCCTCAGCAGAGGGACCCGGTTCTGATTCTGCCAAATGGGAGAGTTGCGGGTCCAATTTCATTAAGATCGACCTGCGACGTTCCACAGCGCAGGCCGTATTAGCCGAGCCTAGAAGACAAATGGCCCTTTGAGCCCAACCTCGTAATTGACCTAGGTCAACTGTGCCCTCAGTGGAGGCTGCTTGTTCCGAGAGGTTTAAAATTTTCGTTAGTGGGCCTAGCATATCTAGGATACGATCCTGGATCGATTTAAACGATCGTTCAATGCCCTTTTTGGCTTGTTTGCCAGCCTTAGTTAAATATTTTAATAATACTGGATCGATCTCGGGAGTAATTGCAACTTTTTTAGGAATAACGGGTCTCGGGCATTCTGCCCTTAGTTTATTTCTATTGACCCTATCCAAACCCTTCCGAGTCCAGTGTTCTACATACTGGGCTACCTGAGGGAGAGGTGTCCAGTCCCCCGATCTGGGGTGAGAAATGCCCTCTGGATTGAAAAAGGGTTCGCCTAGCGAGTCTAGGATTGTCTCAGATGGTAAATCTGAGTTAGCCCCAAATTCTGTGAACTCTTGTTCAGAGTCTCCCCTGTCGGAGTCATAGTCTGATGCGGCGATCAGAGATCCCTCAGAGGCATTATCATCTGAGTCCTCGTTAAAAGAATCCGGTTTGGACCGGTGGGAAGACTTAAATTTTTTCTTTAAAGACTCCTTATTCAGTAAGGGTCGTTCACCCTCTGGGTGGTTGGGGCGGCAGGCCGTGGGGGGTCCTGCGTCGAGCATAAATTGTACTTCCCCTGCCGGGGAGTCAGGACAAGCGGTCAAATTTTTACGCTTGTAAAGGGCCTTGCCCTTCTTCACTACTTCAGGATGAGTAGTAGATGGATTGGGGTGAGTGGCTAGGGCTGCTAGGATAGAGCTGTTGATAAGCTCCTGTATTTGAGCAGCAGTTAAAAGCTGCGGGACCTCAGGAGTTAATCCTGTGGAGGTATTTATGCCCATATTAATCTCATCTGCCATGATGCCACTCAGTACAGTTAGCTTAAAAAGGAGAAAAAACTAAAATTTCTGAACTTTTCCTGCAGAGATAGTGATAACTATAGGGTTAATCAGTATGTGACAAGAAAAATAATATTACTCTGCAGGAGATAGCAGACCACTCAATCGAGTGCTCCGCTCTCAGTTAATTGCTTATTCAGGGGAAGATATATAGATATATAGATACAGCTATTTAAGCTGTCGTTACCGCTCTCCTCACCGCCCAGCAGCAGACTGGCGTGCGGTGAGGAAGCGGTGAATACAGAGCAACAGCGCCGCCCGAGATCTCGCGAGATCTCGGCTGCGGGCTGTGATTGGCTGTACAGCGCTGAGGAGAGAGCGCGCTTGTACTCGCCCCCCTTCCTCTGCCCACAGCCCGGGAAACTCGGCTAGTGACAGGGAGGAGGAGGGGGGGGGGGGGCGATGAGGACAATGGAGACCGAAGGCTGCCTTTCCTCAGAGGAAGAAAAACGCACCGCAGAGGCAGCGGTGAGCTGAAACATGAAGCCTTAAAGGAGCAAGGCAAGAAAATACATCAGATGAACAGCAATCGCATATCAATTAACATATAAAATAGAAACAATAAAAATAATATGATAGAAAATAATAAAATAATAATAAAATAATAAAATAATAATAAATTAGATAATAGATAGAAAATATAGTCAAATCAATAAATTAGAAGCACAAATGGAGTGCTCTAACTGCTAACAGCGCATATATAAATCAAAGCAATATTAAGGAAATATGAATATACTTATCTCTGCCATGAGCAGAAAGAAAGAGGAGGATCTTTAGCAGGACAGTCCTAGTTATAGGCTCAGACCCCTAAGGGGGGGGGACTAGACGGACGCTGGGACTGATGGGAAATGTAGTTTTTTAAGTTCTTTTTAATGTAAAAATGTTTCTGCTATGAGCATTAAAAGGAAAGATTAATGCAAGATATGAGCCTCCTGTCTGATGTATAATCTTCAACTTAGAGATGCTTGACTCCAGCAGAGCTGAATACAAATAACTGCAGTCCAAATCCCATGCATTTTAGAATAATTGTGCAACCTAAGGCTTGAGATAAATAATTAGTGTAATTTGTCATGGGTCACACAAACATTCAATGAACACAATGCTAGGAAGACAAGTATACTCACAAGCTCTAGGGTGCTCTCACACAGGGAGTCCATGCAGAGTTGTGGCTATTTCCCTGTCGACATGTACACCCGTTGTCTGCTCTATAACCTACTGCTTACTCGAGCTTCTCCACTTGACCTGGGGATATTGCTTATTGAGGTTCAGACGCTGGGCTAACATAAACGCGTTTCACCAGTATGGTGTTAGGCAGGCCCGTTGCTACAGGACAGGCAAAACAAACAATTGCTTGGGGCCCCGAGCTGGCCTGGGGCCCCCAACTTCCCCTTCCCAGGCTGTAACGTGGCCGAGCTCCTCTTCCTTCCTCCTGGAGTCCTGTCAGTCCAGCCGGGTACCACGCTCACTTCCTTTCAGTCCGGCAACACAGGAAACGGAATCTCCTGTACCGTGCGGTACCCGGCCCAGCCCGGACACTATCTGATAGGGGACTTTGAACAGGAGGAAGAGGAGCTTGACCACGCTACAGTGGCAGCCTACAGTGAAGAAGGGGAGGTGAGAATAGAAAAACATAGGGAGGGGGGAGGAGTAAGAACATGGGTGTAAAAAATTTGTGTAGCGCTAACGTAGGGGGCCCCCATTTTGCTTGGGGCCCCCAAATTCCTTCAAACGGCCCTGGTGTTAGGGCCAGTTCAAACCACATGCAGTCCAGGGCATGGGCAGTTGGTTACATGGATTTCAATGGCATGTAAGACACTGGTTGTCGGGAAGTCACCCACACGGGATGGAACCTCTTTGATAGAGAAGTAGCCACAAGTAGTCTGCAAATTATCATCACTGGATTAACAACTCAAGACGGTTTCAAAGAGATCTTTCATGCATTGAATAAATATGGCACCTAGATAATTCTGATCTATTAAGACTGGTGCCCTCAGACTTCTTCCTACGGTATATGTTCTCCGAAATTAGAGCAGAGAGGTGTATGAATGCATGTTAAAACACACATAGATCCTTGAACATTTAGAAATGTATAGGCCATTTCCTTTATCATAACATGCGTTTATTAAGTCACTAAACCCAGGAGCTTGCATTCACTATCTGGTCTCCCACAGTACACAGAACATGGAAATGCAATTATTTTAGTAAATATAAACTGCTAAATACCCTTTCTCATCAGCAGTGTATATAGCAGTCTTGTGACTTCTATTAGTGTCTGGTTAAAGCTTGTAGGAGGAGTTTTCATTCTCCTCTGATTGTCATATGAGTCTGCAGGACCCCTGACCCTCTGTCTGGAAAGTTCTGATTGGCCCTGTGCTGTTCACATGCAGTCTCTCAAGAAAAAAAGAAACTCTCTAGCAATACACACCAAGCTGAGCATGTGTAGAGTGCCTCCAAGGCTCTGTTCTTTCAGGGGATGGATTGGGGACTGTGGAAGAAAGGGAGGATCAGAAAAAAAAGGATCGAACAGAATTGTTACACAATGCAGAGGATTAACTCTATAGGTTCCACAGTGAGTATAACAAGCATGCTTTACTGCATAGACTGTACGGAGTGATTTTACTGTTGTGGGTTTAGTAACACTTAAAGATGTCCAGACCTTACTTGTGTAGATTAAAAATAATGTGGTCTTGTTTTTATTAGACATGTGCGTTCCCGTTCGTAACAAATGGGTTTTTGTACGAATTTGTTAGTTTTTGTACATTCGTATCAATTCGAACATCCGAAAAGCTGAAAGAACCAAAATACGAAAATTACGGAATAACGAACAAGCGAAAATACGAACGTATTATTGGACAATCTTACTAAAATACGAAACACCGAAAAAGCAAAAGAACGAAAATGACATCTATAACGAACGATTTGCATTTCGTATTATAAATCCTTTGTCTGTTCGTATTTTCATTCGTCTGTTCGTATTTTCATTTGTGTGTTTTGTAAATCCGTTTCTTTGTCTGTTCGTAAATTTGTGTACTTGTATCGTTCTTTCGATTGGGCACTGGGCAGTGTAGTTAGTGAGTGATTTATCTTACTTAATATCTTAGCCAATCAGCTCATCTTTTTTGTGCTGAGTCACATTGTACAGTGTAAAGACTCGTACACACGATCGGACTTCAAACAAACTTTTCCGTGGATTTTTGTCTGAAGAGAGTTGGCCGGACTTTTAAAACCCAAAAAGTTTATCCGATGGAGCGTACACACGTTTTTTTGGAAAACTTGAATTTTGACGTTTGTTGGCAAAAAGTCCGACCGTGTGTACTTAGCCGCGTGTTGCTATGTATTTACGAAAGTACAAAATTACGAATCCATTAAACAAAAATTATTATCTAACAAAATTACAAATTTTTAAATCAACGAAAATAAATTAGACAGAATTACGAATCATTCAGTATCAAGGAAAATAAAACTGTTACGAAAATACGAACGGGTCCGAATAGGAAAACTTGCGTCTTACGAAATACGAACGGGTCCGAATAGGAAAACTTGCGTCTTACGAAATACGAACGGGTCCGAATAGGAAAACCTGCGTCTTAAGAAATACGAACGGGTCCGAATAGGAAAACTTGCGTCTTACGAAATACGAACGGGTCCGAATAGGAAAACTTGCATCTTACGAAATACGAACGGGTCCGAATAGGAAAACTTGCGTCTTACGAAATACGAACGGGTCCGAATAGGAAAACTTGCATCTTACGAAATACGAACGGGTCCGAATAGGAAAACTTGCGTCTTACAAAATACGAACGGGTCCGAATAGGAAAACTTGCATCTTACGAAATACGAACGGGTCCGAATAGGAAAACTTGCGTCTTACGAAATACGAACGTGTCCGAATAGGAAAACTTGCGTCTTAAGAAATACGAACGGGTCCGAATAGGAAAACTTGCGTCTTACGAAATACGAACGGGTCCGAATAGGAAAACTTGCATCTTACGAAATACGAACAGGTCCGAATAGGAAAACTTGCGTCTTACGAAATACGAACGGGTCCGAATAGGAAAACTTGCATCTTACGAAATACGAACGGGTCCGAATAGGAAAACTTGCGTCTTACAAAATACGAACGGGTCCGAATAGGAAAACTTGCATCTTACGAAATACGAACGGGTCCGAATAGGAAAACTTGCGTCTTACGAAATACGAACGTGTCCGAATAGGAAAACTTGCATCTTACGAAATACGAACTGGTCCGAATAGGAAAACTTGAGTCTTACGAAATTACGAATCTTTACGAATCTACGGAATGAGACGAAACGGTTGTGCACATGTAGTTTTTATTGGCAAAGGTGGAGGGTTTTTTGATAGTTGGTTGTGCTTTTAATGCTCCAATGAGCAATTTTTGTAATTAATAAAGATTATATTGCCCTCTGATTCCTCTTGTATTGAATTGTATTGTAACTGTACTGCCTGCCCCCATGTTGTAAAGCGATTTGCAAGCTGTTGGCGCTATATAAATCCTGAATAATAATAATAAATAATAATAATTTGGATATATTAATATATTGCATACCGCTTGGTGTCATATGATGTAGTAGCTGTATGAATCTTATTGGCTATGCCATAACCTTTTTTTTTTCCTTATGTGATGTCATTGTGACCCTGACAACTAGGACACCAAAGAGTCAGAACCCAGAAGGAAGGCAAGGAGTAGATGGCAATGTCCCTGACTGACAGGAAGGCTGACTGCGCAGAGGTGAAGGGGACCGCTTGACAAGCTAAGTCTGCCATAATGTGCTAGTATGCACAGCATAATGGCTTAAAGCTCCTGGTGCATGATTAAAATTAAAATTCCACTTAACCTCCCTGGCGGTATGATTCTGTCAGAAAAAACATGCTAAAAGCGGTACCATTATTTGCAAGGAAATTTGGCGTTTTATATTGTAGGTCTGTAATTTTTAGAAATAACTCACTTAAATCTGACCAAACAAGATTCTAATAGGCATCCCAGGTATGACATTTTTTTAAAAACAAAATTATAAATTATAATATAATAAATAATTATAAATAATTATAACAAATAATAATATAATTATAATAAAAATTATTCAATAATGTAATCAAATCAAAATCACTGAAATTTGCTCAGTTGCAGAATTGTTGCTGTCATTATTTTTATTTTTTTTATGACGAATTTCCCCACAAATCGCTATCGCACAATTCTGCAAGTGATTATAATTTATTATCGCTGTTTTTTAGCTGATCTAAAACTATTTTTGACATAAAGGGACACTTTTGGTTGCTATGGACAATCTACAGTTTGCAGGGAGAAAGAAACGTTTTTATTATATAAAATGACATGCATGACACAGGACAGACCACTAGGGACAAGGGGTGTGTGTTTTTTTTACATACAGTACTGTAATCTATAAGATTACAGTATACTGTATGTAAGGTGTTTGTTTACTTTTTTGAATTTGGCGCCGTTCTCCGTCCCCGTGCGTCGTAACGTCGCAGGGAACGGAGATCGGCGTCACACGGAAGCACTGTGTGAATCGAGCGAGGTCCCACTCGCTCACACAGCGCGGTGGCATCGCTGGATCCAGGGACAAGGTAAGTAACTTGTGCCTGTGGATCTAGCGAGGCAAGCCCGAGTCTGACTCGGGGTTTCCGCTCGTAGCAGGAAAATCTAACCCCGAGTCAGACTCGGGAAGACCGCCAGGCAGGTTAAAGTGCATTTCCACTTTTGCAGCCAAATTGGTAAAACAACTACTTTATATTTGTTACATGTTCCCAATAACATCACCTAGCTTAAAAAATTGCCTACAAATCCTTACATGCTCTCCCCGCTTTCTATCATTTAGGAGGGGGGGGGCATATTTAACCCTGTCTGTACTGTTCTCACCGTTCTTCATTATCAGCTGTAAACTAGAGTTAAACACTGTTCTAACAAAGGGCTACACATTTAGAAATCAACCTCCTGTATTTTAAGTTGAAAGGTTAGAAATCTTTTTTTATTAATATTACTTTTAGGCAAGCTGTGCACATAGGAACACATAACATATTTATAGTACAGTTTTCTCAAATTTGACTGCAAAACTGGAAATACATGTAGTGCTACCCCCCAGGGGCTGCTGAAAATACAAGGGTTCTTCCACATTAGGACAAAGGCCACCAATCACAAGCACAGTTTCATGTACACCAGGGGTAGGCAACCTCAGCCCTCCAGCTGTGGTGAATCTAGAAATCCCATCATGCCCTCTGCCTCTAGGAGTCATGCCTGTGATTGTCAGGGTCTTGCAATTTCTCATGGGACTTGTAGTTTCACCGCAGCTGGAGGGCCGAGGTTGCCTACCCTTGATGTACACCAACACAGGCTCAGTCTAAGGTATGTCTTTTTGGAATTTATTGCTGAATAACTTGAACAGGAGAAGGGTTCAGGGATCAATATCCAAGCAATAACAGGACAGCTTCTCACTAATCTTCTCTAAGCAGCCTGTCCTGAAGGTAACAGGGATGGCCGGTATATCTAGGACTCTATAGGAGCAGTCCCAGCCCATATAGCATATTCATACTTAGGCCCCGTACACACGACCAAGTTTCTCGGCAGAATTCAGCCAGAAACTCGATCGGAGCTGAATTCTGCCAAGAAACTCGGTCGTGTGTACACTTTCGGCCGAGGAAGCCGACGAGTTCCTCGTCGAGCCAAATAGAGAACATGTTCTCTATTTCCTCGTTGTTCAATGAGGAAAGTTGGCTCACCGAGATCCTCGGCGGCTTCACACAGAACTCGACGAGCAAAACGATGAGTTTTGCCCGTCGAGTTCCTCGGATGTGTGTACGGGGCCTCACAGTGTCCCAGGAGCTGTCTGACACCCATCATCCATAGGTATTTCATCGGTGAGGAAGACAAAATATCCTTCTCCAGACCAGGAATTCAGGTCAGTGCCCTCCAGCAAATAATCCTTTAGCAATCTTCTCCAGGCTTTCAGCCCAGCACTTGCTGAGGTCCGCACTTCAATTTCTTGTCTCACTAGATATCTCCCAGGGCAGCAGCCCCAAGAGTACTGAAACCCTCTCTAGAGAGAAAAGAACCCTCTGGAAAGGCCTCTGGAACATTTATCACCTCCCTGGCCACCTTCTGAATGCCTATTTTCCGGGATTAGCATGATAAATATTCTGTCAGGTCACCTGTGGCCAGGTGACAAGTGCACCCTGTAGGGGTCAGGGATGCACCGCAGGGAAGTGAACCCTATAGCCGACTACTGCTGGCAGGGAGGAAGCGTGACCCAAGATCACCCAGGGCGCGGAGTCTAAGACCCAGTTTTGTATTCACCAGAGCCCTTGGTGGTAGGGATGGTCTTGGCCGCAACTGGGTCCAGGTCGCGTTCCCGGGATTCCTCAGGTCACACTCCGCAGGGAGAAGGAGGAAGCAGCCAGCAGAACAAACAGTGGTGATGGACAGGCCGAGGTCAGGGCAACAGGCAGACAAGGATAACCGTGGAACATGCAAATAGTCAGGGGCACAGGCAGACAGGGAAGTCGGGGACAAGCCAAAACGGTACACGGAAGATGATCGTAGCACTCTGCAACCAGGAACTAGCAATACACTGCAGACAGGAACTGAGCATTGGAACACTGTTGAACAGCACTGCAGACCTGTAGAGCAAAGGTTAATATAGGCTTCCTGGGATGGACTAGGGTGGAGCCATACAGGAAGAGGAAGTGATAAGAAGGGAAACCAGAACAGGATCTGCCTCTAATGAACACATGGAGATCAGGTAGGCAGACAGACATGATGCATATTCATGACAGTACCCTCCCTCTTACGAGGCCTCCCCCTTCCCTGCCTGGGTCCGGGTTTAGAGGGAAACTTCAGATGAAAATTCTTCAATAGACGAGGTGCAAAGACCTCTGATGCAGGAACCCAAGACCTCTCCTCAGGACCAAAGCCTTTCCAATGAACAAGGTACTGAAGAGCGCCTCTACAGAGTCGGGAATCCAGTACTTGACTGACCTCATATTCCTGATTCTCCTCAGAGACTGGTGCCGTGGTGGGGAGAGGACGAGAGAACCTATTAAGGACTAAAGGCTTCAGAAGGGAAACATGGAAGGAGTTAGAGATTTTGAGGTTTTTGGGAATCTGAAGCTTGAAACAAACTGGATTCAGCTTAGCCATTATGGTGTATGGACCAATGAATCTTGGAGCAAACTTCAGAGAAGGAACTCGGAGCTTGATGTTTCTGGTGGAGAGCCAGACTTTGTCCCCTGGTTGAAGAGAAGGCGGTTTACGCCTGCGGCGGTCAGCAAAGCCTTTGAATTTGTCGGCAGCTGCCCGGAGGGAATCATGGACGTCGCTCCAGATGGAATTGAATGACTCTTGAGCTGAAGCCAAAGCTGGGATATCCAGAGAACAGGTCATGGGAAGTGGAAGTTGAGGATGTCTTCCATAAACTGAGAAAAAGGGTGTTCTCTGCGAACTGGTATTCACATGATTGTTATGGGAAAATTCCGCCCATGGAAGTAGAGAGGACCAATCGTCATGATGAGCGGAGACTAAGGTACGAAGAAAAACCTCTAACTCCTGATTAACCCTCTCCGTCTGCCCATTGGATTGAGGATGGTAAGAAGAGGAAAAATCCAAAGCAATATTGAGGGATTTGCAAAAGGCTCTCCAAAAACGAGACGTGAATTGAACACCCCTGTCCGAAACAATATGAGAAGGAACCCCATGAAGACGGAAAATCTCTCGAACAAAAATGGGGACCAAAGCAGGAGCAGAAGGCAGACCAGGAAGGGGAACAAAATGTGCCATTTTGGAGAACCGATCGACTACCACCCAAATGACCGTATTACCGTCAGACAGTGGAAGATCGGTGATAAAATCCATGGCAATGTGAGCCCAGGGCTCCTTGGGAATGGGCAAGGGCATGAGGAGACCAGCAGGAGCTTGTGTGGAGGATTTGAACTGAGCACAGACATGACAAGCCTTGACATAGTCTTTAACCTCTGAGCGGAGATTTGGCCACCAATAGTGACGACTAATGAGTAGGAAGGACAGGAGGAAACCAGCATGGCCCGCCACCTTGGAATCATGTCCCCAACGAAGGATCTTGGCTCTTAGCTCAGTGGGGACAAAGGTCTTACCAGGAGGAATTTTTGAGTCCAGGGTGGTAGAATGGGCAACAATGCATGAAGTTGGAATGATCGGCTCAGGTTCAAGAGTGAGATCTTCGTCCAAGGTGTCAAAGGATCTAGAAAGCGCATCAGCCCGACCGTTGCAGGAACCAGGTTTGTATGTAATCGTGAAACTGAAACGGGAAAAGAAGAGACTCCACCTGGCCTGTCTGGGATTCAGACGTTTAGCATTCTGTAAGTACTGTAGATTCTTGTGATCGGTGAAGATCGTTATGGAGTGAGGAGAACCCTCCAAAAGATGACGCCACTCTTCTAGCGCCAATTTAATTGCGAGAAGTTCCCGGTCACCGATGGCATAATTTCTCTCTGCCTGAGAAATCTTTTTGGAAAAGAACGCACATGGTTGACGTCTCTTCTCAAAAAGTTGAAGAAGCACCGCTCCCACTCCCACAGAAGAAGCGTCCACTTCAATAAAGAATGCCTCCTCAGGGTTTGGTCTCCTCAAAAGAGGTCCAGAGACGAAGGCCTGTTTCAGATCGTGAAACGCAGAGACAGCTTCGGGAGGCCAGTCTTTGGCATTAGCACCCTTCTTGGTCAAAGCGATAATAGGCGCGGCAATGGAAGAATAATTCCTGATGAACTGCCTATAATAATTTGTGAAACCAAGAAAGCGCTGTGTGGCCTTGAGGCTAGCAGGAAGAGGCCAATTGGTAATGGCTAAGACCTTCCCAGGATCCATACGAAGGCCCAAGCTTGAAACAAAGCATCCTAGAAACAGGACCTCAGAACATTCAAAGGAGCATTTCTCCAGTTTGGCATAGAGATTATTCTCTCTGAGGCGCTGGAGTACAGTGCGAACATGGTTCCTGTGGACATGCAGATTTTCCGAAAAGATTAGAATGTCATCCAGATAGATGACAACAAACTGGTACAGCAGGTCCCTGAAGATTTCGTTGACAAAGTTTTGAAACACGGCTGGGGCATTACATAACCCGAAAGGCATGACCAGATACTCATAATGGCCGTCTCGAGTGTTAAACGCAGTCTTCCACTCATCGCCTTCTCGTATTCGAATGAGGTTGTACGCCCCCCTGAGATCCAACTTAGTGAAAATGGAGGCACCCCTCAACCTATCGAACAATTCAGATATCAAGGGTAAGGGGTAACGATTCTTAATAGTAACAGCGTTTAATCCTCGATAATCAATACAGGGTCTCAAGGTACCATCCTTCTTGGCAACAAAAAAGAACCCTGCTCCTGCAGGCGATGACGATTTCCGAATGAAACCTCTGTCAAGGTTTTCTGCGACATACTCAGACATGGCCTGGGTCTCTGGGATGGACAAAGGGTATGTGCGACCCCTGGGCAGAATTGCTCCAGGAACAAGGTCAATGGCACAGTCAAAAGATCTGTGGGGAGGAAGCACCTCGGCTGATTTCTTACAGAACACATCCCGGTAATCGCTGTAAGCAGTGGGAAGATCCGAAGATACTGATGTGGTAGCAACCGGAAGTTCCCCCTTAGGAGTCACCTTGGAAAGACATGACGAGAAACATGAAGGACCCCAAGCCAGAATCTGCCCAGAAGCCCAGTCCACATGGGGAGAGTGGAGCTGTAGCCAAGGAAGGCCCAATACAATGGGAGTGGAGGCTTTAGGTAGGATGAGAAAGGATATCCACTCCTGGTGGAGAATCCCTATCGACATCCTAATGGGTAGTGTCTGGAAGCGAATAGGACCCCCTGGGAGAATAGTGCCATCAATTGCCGAGACTACCAGCGGCGTAGTGAGGGGTGCAAGGGTAAGCTTCATAGAAGAAGCAGTTCTCCAGTCCATAAAGTTGCCGGCAGCCCCGGAATCCAGATATGCAGAGATCGATAGGGGAGAAGTGCCTACATGAAGGGACACCGGAAGGAGCAGACGGGAAGGTGATGTTTCTGGGTCCAATACTCCACCTTCTAAATGTATTAGACCTGAGCGTTTCCCGGGCGAAGCGGGCAGGAGGCACGAAGATGGCCCTTGCCTCCACAATAGAGGCACAAGCCCAGAGTTCTGCGTCTAGCACGTTCTTCGGGTGTTAGTCTGGTCCGGCCCAACTGCATAGGTTCCTCAGCAGGCAGGGGGTGGTCTACGGGACGAAGTGAGGGAAGCACAGACTGACTACGACCTAGGGAGTGCTGGTGTCTTTTCTCAATGGACCTCTCCTGAAAACGAATATCGATCTGATTGCACAGGGAGATGACATCGTCCAAACCGACGGGGATGGTTCTTCCCGCTAATTCGTCCTTCACTCGGTCAGAGAGGCCATGTAAAAAGGTAGCGACCAGGGCCTCATTGTTCCAGCTCAATTCAGCTGAGAGTATACGGAACTGAAGAGCATATTGACCCACTGAACGAGATTCTTGGCGGAGACGTAGCAGAGCACTGGCTGCTGAAGAGGCCCGAGCCGGCTCTTCAAAGATGTTCCGAAAGAGCTTTAGGAAGTTGAACAGGCTGGAAACTACCGGATCATTCCTCTCCCACATAGGGGCAGCCCAGGCTAAAGCTTCACCGGAAAGGAGGGAAATAATATAGGCTACCTTTGCCCGATCAGACAAGAAGTTTTGAGGCTGTAGTTCAAAATGGATGGTGCACTGGCTAAGAAACCCCCTGCAGGCCTTGGAGTCTCCAGAAAAACGGACTGGAGGTGGTAGCTTCAGTGAATGCGACTCTGCGACTGGTGCGACGGGCGCAGCCGCTGCCGCTGGTTGTACTTGGGGTTGTAGATTCGGGGCTCCCAACGAGGTCTGAAGCTGATCAAAGCGGGAAGCCAGATCCTGAAGGAAACGCATCACCTGAGCCTGATTAGCTTCATGCGTCTCGAGTCTGTGAACAACGCCCTGTAATGGGTCATCTGCAGGAAGCGGCACGTCGGCCGGGTTCATGGCTGTTCAAACTGTCAGGTCACCTGTGGCCAGGTGACAAGTGCACCCTGTAGGGGTCAGGGATGCACCGCAGGGAAGTGAACCCTATAGCCGACTACTGCTGGCAGGGAGGAAGCGTGACCCAAGATCACCCAGGGCGCGGAGTCTAAGACCCAGTTTTGTATTCACCAGAGCCCTTGGTGGTAGGGATGGTCTTGGCCGCAACTGGGTCCAGGTCGCGTTCCCGGGATTCCTCAGGTCACACTCCGCAGGGAGAAGGAGGAAGCAGCCAGCAGAACAAACAGTGGTGATGGACAGGCCGAGGTCAGGGCAACAGGCAGACAAGGATAACCGTGGAACATGCAAATAGTCAGGGGCACAGGCAGACAGGGAAGTCGGGGACAAGCCAAAACGGTACACGGAAGATGATCGTAGCACTCTGCAACCAGGAACTAGCAATACACTGCAGACAGGAACTGAGCATTGGAACACTGTTGAACAGCACTGCAGACCTGTAGAGCAAAGGTTAATATAGGCTTCCTGGGATGGACTAGGGTGGAGCCATACAGGAAGAGGAAGTGATAAGAAGGGAAACCAGAACAGGATCTGCCTCTAATGAACACATGGAGATCAGGTAGGCAGACAGACATGATGCATATTCATGACATATTCATACTGGGCATTTGACTCTACCTGCTCTATATTCTGGAAGCTCCTCCTAGAAGAGGAGTTTAGAAACCCTGTTCAGAAAAAAAAACAATAGATTACTGCTTCATTGACTACAATGAAGCCAACAACAAATTTTAGCCTAGTAGTCTAACTAGAGGAGGGCATTACATACACGTTAAGGCCTGATTCACACCTATGCAGGTTGCAGTTTGCAAAGTCCAGGTACATTTTGCATTTTTCAATACACGCTTTTGATCCATTGAAGTCTATGCAACCAAAAACCAGAAAAAAGTCGCTGACCCTTTCCATAGAATGCACAGATGTGTACTACATCCATAGGAAACCATGTTAAATGAACTGTAGTGTGTTTCTGCAAAACGGAAAATGCACTAACAAAAGCATAGGTGTGTATTAGGCCTTTAAGTGAATAAGTACAGTAGATTTGAATCAAGTTCCAGCTCTGATGCTGCCACTCCCCCTGCTCTGTTTAATTGACAGCGGCTTTCCTTACTGTCCTTCACTTCAGAAGAGGAAGAGTGGATGAGTAGTCATGGGACTGCTTATACAACTATAAAAATAACATTTACTATTTTTTTTTTTCATAAAAGATGTTCAGTAAACCACTAGAGACATTTTTGAATGTGATAGTGTGCTTTTTTTATATGACTTTGCATAATCTTTAAAGCAGAACTAAAGTCCCAAATGTAAAGACTGTGAGCAGGCAGGCTCCTTATTGCAGAGTAGACATACTATGGGGTGGATTTACTAAAACTGGTGCACTCAGAATCTGATGCAGCTGTGCATGGTAGCCAATCAGCTTCTAACTTCAGGTTGTTCAATTACGCTTTGGCAATAAAACCTGGAAGCTGATTGGTTCCTATGCAGAGCTGCACTGGATTTTGCACTCTTTAGTTTTAGGAAAAAAACAAAAAAAAACAATGGGCCAGATCCACAAATATCCTGCGTAACTTAAATCTTCCGATTTAAGTTACACCGCCGCAAAATTTCTACCTAAGTGCCCGATCCACAAAGCACTTACCTTGAAATTTGCGGCGGTGTAACTTAAATGTGTCCGGCGCAAGGCGTGCCGAATCTAATGGGGCGAGTCCCATTTAAATTAGGCGCGCTCCCGCGCCGGACGTACTGCGCATGCTCCGTCGGGTAACTTACCCGACGTGCATTGCGCTAACAGACGTCGCTCCGACATCATTTGCTTAGACATTAACGTAAATGGCGTCCAGCGCCATTCACGGACGTCTTACGCAAACGACGTAGAGTTTAAAATTTTGACGCGGGAACGACGGCCATACTTAATAGGGCTTAGTCAAATAGGAATTAGCCCTTTTTTTACACGGCGTAACTCGACGTAAACGACGTAGATTTAGCGCGACGGGCCCGTCGGAACGTTCGTGGAGCGCCGTAAGTGTTCATTTGCATATTCTAGGCCGGCCGCAATGGCCTCGCCACCTAGCGGCCGGCCTAGAATTGCATCCTTAAGATCCGACAGTGTAATTCAATTACACATGTCGGATCTTCTGCCTATCTATGGTAAACTGATTCTGTGGATCAGTTCCATAGATAGAAACAGGGATACGACGGCGTATCAGTAGATACGCCGGCGTATCAGTAGATACGCCGGCGTATCAGTAGATACGCCGGCGTATCCCTTTTGTGGATAACCCCCAATGTCTCATCTGCAATCAAATAAGCCTACCTGCCTGCTCACAGTCTTATTTAGAATGTACACTGGGCTACACAAGCTCAGGTAGATGATGCCAATGCTGACGAGGGGCATCGGACTGTTAGGAGCGGGTCACACCACATGCAGTGCAGTGCGTTTTTTTCTGCATCAGAAATGCATGGAAAGTAGATTATATGGTTTCCAATGGCATAGTTCACACCAATGCGTTCATTTCCAGTGCGTTCCAGTTCCAAAAAAAAGTAGAACATGCTGCATTTTTCTGCACTAAATTGTACTGGAATGCAGTAAAATGCATCAAAACACGCTGGAATGCACTAAAATGATCATTGTAACAGCAATGTTTTGTAGTGTCATGAATGGGTTACATTCATAACAGCTGTGAATACTAGTGATCTGTGATTGGGTACAGATAATCACATGGTACAGGTTGCTGTGATTGTTGCTGGCCTAGATACCATGTGCAGGCCCGTCACTACAAGGCAGGCAAACCAAGCAATTGCTTGGGGCCCCAAACTGGCCTGGGGCCCCAAGCAGGGCCCTTGCTTGCCGCGATTCCTATAGCCGCCTGAGCACTCTATAGGGAGCCTGCAGCACTGCTGCTGCCTGCTTCAAGTCAGTGTGGCCGAGCAGCTCCTCTTCCTTCCTCCTGTCCTGTTAGTCCGGACTCTGGCCGCGCGGTACAGGAGAATCAGTTTCCTGTTCCCAGGCCGGACTGACAGGAAGTGCACATTGAGTGCTCACTTCCTGTCAGTCCGGCCGGGAACAGGAAACTGAATCTCCTGCCGCGTGGTTATGGACCCGGTAGGGAGGGGGGCCTGGGGGGGGGGGAGTAAAAAGAACATAGGGACGGGGGGCCCGGGGGGAGTATAAGAACATAGGGAGGGGGTCCGGGGGGGTGTAAAAAGAACATGGGGGGATTAAAAAAACATAGGGAGGGGGAGGGGGGAGTAAAAAAAACATGGGGAGGGGGGAGTAAAAAGAACATAGGGAGGGGGAGGACTAGGGGAGTAAGAAGGACACAGGGAGGGCGAGGGGGTAGTAAGAAGGACACAGCCTGTGTCCTTCTTACTCCCCCCTCCCTGTGTCCTTCTTACTCCCCTCCTCCCCCTCCCTATGTTCTTTTTACTCCCCCCATGTTTTTTTACTCTCCCCTCCCCCTCCCATGTGATTTTTACTCCCCCCTCTGAGGGGGGGGGGGGGGGGTTTCCATGTCCATTTTGCTTGGGGCCCCCAAATTTCCAACGGCCCTGACCATGTGATAGTTGTGGGCCAATCACAGCATAGGAATCACAGCTATTAGGAATAAATTCATTCATAACAGCTTTGTTAACAATGTGATCACATGATCAATAGTTTTGCATGGAGGAGCCCCTATCTGCTTTTTCTGGGGTCCCCCCCCCGCCAGTGCTCCTTGTTCCTCCTCTTCGGTAAGTACACACAGCGCAGCTTGACCCTGCTCCCTTGTCACAGAATTTGATTGCCAGCAACAGAAGCCAATGGCATCAATCTTCTCAGTGAGGAGGGAGAGAGAGCAGAGCATATTGCTGCTCTCGTGCACACCACTGCATCGAGATTGGGCTCTGGTAAGTAAAAGGAGTGCTGGGGGGATCCTCTGGAAAAGAAGGTATTTTACCGTAAGGCTTTTGAACCACTTGAAAATGTAACATATATTGGTAATATATTGTAATGGTGGACTTCATTTAAAATGTCCGTTTATAAAATACATAGCATGCAATATATAGAAACAAGACAATTTTAGGAAAAAAAATTGCTTTTTTGTTTTTTTAATTAAACAGCAGTCCTTATGATCCAATCAGTGACTTTGCCTAGTCTCTGATAATGTCATTAGTCTGCTGCAGGCAGAAGGTAAAATTTCTTTAGTCTCTTCTTCAACTTTATTCAGACTGTAACATTGGTACTTTGTAGACAGTCACAAAGTGAGAGGTTGAAGCAGGAACTTATCTATATCAGACACCGCTAAGAAAAGCACATGCACCAGCATTTAGGTGATTGTATCATCTAAGTACCAGAACTTCAGTCTAGGAAGTAGATGCTGAATGAGAAAAATGCCTGAACAAAGTTGGCTCTGTCCTTGAAGAAGAAAATAGTTAAAGGCATCACTCATAGTGGAAGATGTCCATGCTGGGAAGCTGTGAGGAAAGTGACGTATCTTGCACAGGGCTCTATCCGCAGCCCCATTCAGCTGTCAGCAGGGAGATTCCCTGGCTCAAAGCTCAAGGTCACCAATAGGCCAGGGAAACTGGCAACCTCATTAATCTTATTTAGGAAATGATGTGTCACACAGTGGGCAGACCTGATGAGGAACAAGTCTCCAAGGGACGGATGCTGATGGGGAACTGAGGTGATGTGTATAGTGGCAGGGAGAAAGCTCAGTAACTGCACCGACAATTAGGGTGCAGAGGTGCAAGGGAATTCTAAAGAGTGTCTATGACTGTTAATGAATTCCCCCAGTATATTCTTATCCTTGCCATAGAAATGTTAATTGATTAACCACTTCAATACAGGGCTTTTATACCCACCTCCATACCGGGCCTATTCTGGCACTTCTCTCCTACATGTACAAATCACCATTCTTTTGCTAGAAAATTACTCAGAACCCCCAAACATTATATATGTTTTTTTAGCAGACACCCTAGGGAATAAAATGGCAGTCATTGTAACTTTTTATCTTGCACTGTATTTGCGCAATCATTTTTAAAACGCCCTTTTTCTTGTAAAAAAAAATGGTTTCATGAATTAAAAAATAACAAAACAGTAAAGTTAGCCCAATTATTTTGTAAAATATGAAAGATGATGTTACGCCGAGTAAATAGATACCTAACATGTCATGCTTTAAAATTACGCACACTCATGGAATGGCGCCAAACTTCGTTACTTAAAAACCTCCATAGGCGACGCTTTAAATTTTTTACAGGTTACCAGTTTAGAGTTACAGAGGAGGTCTAGTGCTAGAACTGTTGCACACGCTCTAACGCACACAGCGACACCTTACATGTGTGCTTTGAATGACGTTTACATACGTGGGCGGGACTTACGTGTGCGTTCCCTTCTGAGCACGAGCTACAGGGGCGTTTTAATTTTATTTATTTATTTCTTTATTTTTTATTTTACGTATTTCTTTATTTTTTACACTTTTTTTTACATTATTTTTTTCGATCACTTTTATTCCTATTACAAGGAATGTAAACATCCCTTGTAATAGGAATAGTGTGTGACAGGTCCTCTTTAAGGAGACATGCAGGATCAATAAGACCCCACATCTCTCCTCCAGGCTGGAAAGAATGAGGTCGCGAAAAAAAAATCACAGATCTCATTCTTACTAGCTGCAATTGCGGTTTGGGCCTCCGGCGGTCATAGAGATGACTGGTGACCATCTGGTCACCAGTCATCTCTATGCCTCCCATCCGGCGCACAGCGATCATCTCTCCGGGCCCCCGATGGCACGGGAGAGCCCAGAGAAGCACCGGATGGTGGCGGGAGGGGGTGATGTCGCCTCCCGCTGCCTATAAGAACGATCAAGCGGCAGAACCACCGCTATGAACATTCTTATGGTGCGCAGGATCGCCGCCGGAAAAAAATGATATCTGAATGATGCCTCTAGGTGCAGGCATCATTCAGATATCACCACACAAATTACAGGACGTCATATGAAGTCCACCTGGGAAAAGAGATCCCCTTTTTGGACGTCATATGACGGCGTGCGGTTTTGAAGTGGTTAAAGTGATTCTAAAGGCTGAAGGTTCTTTACGGCTCTTTAAGGAAGAGGAGGATTGCTGGTGACGTCATCCGCTCGCGGCCGCAGAGCGGAGACCCGATCGTACTACACGCTGTCATTACAGCTCTGTCTGTAAGTGTTTTTAACTGTTTTTACTAATTAAATTGTGAATGGTCTTACGCTATGGAAGCCTCCCAGTTTTCTTTTTGAGTGCCATTGCTGGGATCAGGTCTCTGTTTATACAATTAAGGAACGGCAGGCTGGCTGTGGGACACGCTTTCATTTACATGTTGTAAGGCTTTTATACAAGCCACTTCAAGGTAAGGGGCTTGCAGAAATGATTTCTTTCTTCACCACTGCACTGTGGAAAGGTTTGGAGTCTGTCATTTTGGAAGCACGTTTACACATCTACTATCATACACTGAAGCAATCATCATGGAACCTTAATAGAAGTGAAGCACAGATGCACTTTATTATTCATTTTTGCCTGATATTGCTTTTTTGACTATCGGACTGTTTTCATTTGCACGTAACTATTGCACTGGACACGTTTTTATACAATTTATATCGATATATTTTTTGGTATTTTTTAATTCTTTGGTGAATTATATGGGACACATTTTTTCACTACAGTCATTTATTTTTATGTATTTTGATTGAGTTTTTTTCACTTTATGCATGGATTGGAATTTTTATGTATATTTTTATATATATATTTATATTTTTTCCACTGTTGATGCTTTTTCACTTTTATGGACATTATTCATTTAATTACCATATTGCACTATGCACTTTGGATTGGATTGAGCTTATTTGCATAATTGCACTTTAAAAACATGTTTTTTTGAAGATAGCTACTGCTGGTATTTGTATCTGAACGTTTCCAGATTACTTGCTATCAACATTGTGCAGGTCACTGGCACATTTGTCTTTCTTACTGATCATTATTTATTCACTCTTATTACTCTCCACATTACCTGGTTAATGTTGGGTGGGTATTTGATTTTATTCGGAGTGGAACACATTTTATACAGGAACCAGTGGAGCTCACTTGCCTGACTATTTATTTATATTCTGGAAATATTTAAATTATTATTGGTATTTATTTTAATTAGTTATTTTTGCAAGCGCCATTACACCCCCCCCCCCTTGTTTATAATTGCTTTGAGTGTGTGAACACTATTAGTTGTGGCTGCTGTATTATTAGTTATTTTTAGTATTATTTTAGCTTTATTGAGCCCTTGTTTAGGTTGGTTTTGCGCATTAGTTCCCCCCCTTGTTTATCTTTACCTTCATGCATTCTTTGAATGAAGGTAAAACAAGCTTCAGTGTGCAGCTTCCCCCTCAGCCACCCCTCCCCCCTTATACTCGAATGAGTCTGATCCAGTAATGTGCACAAGAGCAGAAGTGCTCCCGGGCTCTCTTCCACTGCTATCAATCACAGCCAGTGAGGAAGGTGAGGTGGCTCGGAAGTGAGCACACATGAGTGCCCCCAAAGCAAGCAACTTGCTATGGGGGCACTTAGCAGGGGGGGAGGAGTCAGAAGCTCCAAAGGGGGACCCGAGAAGAGGAGGATCTGGACTGTTCTGTGCAAAACTATAACACAGAGCAGGTAAGTATGACATATTTGTTATTAAAAAAAAAAAAAAAACGTTATATTTATATTTATAGAGTAGTATCGCATTTAAATGCAGGAGGTATCCCAGAGGGTCCGAGCCAAAATTAACTGTTGTCAATTGTTTAATCCAGATCCCCACTTCCTTCCAAAAGGATGTAATTAATGGGCACAACCAAAAAATATGTATTAATGTCCCTGGCGCTTTCTTACAACGTCAACATAGGTTGGAGATTTGCAGATAGCGTTTATTAAGTAGGGCCGGGGCCCTATATCACCTGACTAGCAACTTGTAGCCCTGTTCTTGAAAGTGGCTTGCTATTGGGGGTACAGTGTTGCATGGCTGAGTAATTGTCATTTAAATTGTGAGAGCGCCGAAAGCTGAAAATTGGTCTGGTTATTAAGGGGGTTTAAGTGCCCAGTGGTCAAGAGGTTAAAGTGGAGCTTTAGTCAGAAAATTAAGTCCTGCTAGATCAGCTAATGCACTTCACATAAAAAATTAAAAATAAAATGTCGCAGCAAGCAGAATGTCTAATAAACAATCTAAATAATTGTTTCTAAAATTAAGGTGGTGAACCTGGATTTTCCAGAGATAACCCAACTTCTTTTGGATTATGGCTCAAACCCGAACACCTTTGATTCCAGCACTGGAAGAACCCCAGCTCACCGAGCGGCAAGAAATGGTTCAACGGAAACCCTAATTGCACTACTCGATGGAGGAGCCCATATTCATCTATCAGACATATGGGGCCATCTGCCTATGGACCTGGCCTCTAATGAAATGGTGGTGAATCTACAGTTAATCGGGATTCTGTCGGACAGGAAACAGCATATAATGCAAGATACAATGGAAAACTAAGTTACTGTGAATATAAACTTTCAAATCTTTATTCCCTCTGTCTCTGACATGGTTTTGCACAAGAATTTGGAAGGGGTTGGGCCAGTGGTTTGAAGTTGATTGGCCATGGGAGTGAGAAGAACCATATAAGGGGAGATGTAGAGTTAAGTTCACTCCTTGGCAGGACCCTGAAATGATCGAAAGGGAAGAATTCCTATTCTTCCAACTTGATGACTTGTTTCATTAATATCCCCATGGACGGGGCCTTGTGAAGTCTGCAATATTATGTAACTCTCAGTATTATTGTTACTATTTTGTGTAACTGTAATAAAAAACAATTGAAAAGAGACTGTTACAAGCTAAAGGTTTGAGATACCACAGCAAAACCCAAGTCCCGGCTATTTTTTTAAAAAGGAACACCATCATGTCTATTAACTGTTGCATTGTCATGTAATTTATGAAGAACTGTATTGTAGAGATCGAGAGGCACTGTACATGTATGCCCTTTTTTTTTATATGTTGCTGGATAGGTGAATTGCCTGGTCTCATTTACTGTGAACACATAGGGATTGATTTACTAAAACTGGTGCACTCAGAATCTGGTGTATGGTAGCCAATCAGCTTCTATCCTCAGCTTCTTCAGTTAGGTTTTGGCGATAAAACCTAAAAGCTGATTGGTTTCTATGCAGTTGCACCAGATTTTTCATTAAATAACCCCCATAGTGAGAGTGAACTCCCACATGGGAATGGGGAACAAAGCTTAAAGGAGTTGTAAAGGAAACTTTTTTTTTGCTGAAATTACTGTTTACAGGGTATAGAGACATAATAGTTAACTGATTCCTTTTAAAAATGATTAAAAATAGTTAAAAACCAATCATATAACGTACCTGCAGTTTCTAGTTTCGTTTTTGCATGTTGTTTCCTGCTTCTGTGATGTACAGAGCCACAGAGCCAATACAGGGCAGTGATGGTTTGGAAAACGAAACTGATTGGTGCTGAGGGGTTTTAGACACACAGTAATCACACCTCCTTGATTAGTGACCACAGAGAGAAAGCTCCCAGTACTGTGGTTATCAGGAAACAGACAACCAGGAAGTGTGGAGATCAGAGAAGAATTACAGCAACTTGAGAGCAAAAACAAACAATGAGGACATGAAAACAGCACTGCATTAAGGTAATGGAAGCTATTAAGATAAAAAAAAAATTCCTTTACAAACCCTTTAAGCTTTCATGGGAACCTTCTGATTGATGGAGAATTCAAGGTAAAAGGAGGCAGAAGTAACCAGTTCAGGAGAGGAGGAGGTGATGACCCCCTGATGGAGGTTCTTTCAGAGGGGTGGATTCATGGCTGTATGGTCTACTCTTCTAAACGGTGGAGACCCTATGTTAGGTCCTGCTGTGTAGCAGAACTCTCCTATGGACTGGGCCTGGACCACAGGTCTTTGAAGTGTACAGAAGCTTCCCTCCATGCCTTCGGGCTGAAGATTAGAGTGTATTGGGTAACATGTGTCAAAGAACTGGTGAAGGAAAATCAGTGTTTAAAATGAAGCCTCGTACACACGCTCGGTTTTCTTGGCAAGAACCAGCAAGAAAACTGCTGGCAGAGCTTTCTTGCCGAGTAAACCGAGCGTGTGTACGAGACTTTGAGGTTTCTCTTTGGGAAATCTGCCTAGAATCTCGACAAGAAAAATAGAGATCTGCTCTCTATTTTCTCGTCGGGATTCTTGTCGGCCTGTTTCCCGACGAGAAACCTGAGTGTCTGTATACTTACCTGTCACCGTGGAAACCCATGCACGCTCGAAATGAATTCAACGCATGCGCGGTAGCTTCCTAGGCATAGGTAGGGTGCAGCAAGATGGCGGCGATGGCATTGAATGTGATGCTTGTCGTACGCGATGTTGTCACTGCGTTCTTGCCTTCCAAAAGAACTGCAGTTCTTTTGAAAGGAGCGTCTGTACACTCGGGTGGCAAGAGATTCTTGCCAAGAATCTTGTCAGAAAAAACAAAGTTTTTTCCTGACGAGATTCTGGCCCGTGTGTACGAGGCTTGACTCTGTAGTCAGTAACAGCTGTCATTGGCAACTGAGTGAAAAGACATTATCCTTCTGATGTGGGGACTGGTGTAGTAGTTTGGCCACCCCCGGGAGGGACACTAAGGCTCTGTTCACACCTCCGCATTACGATTCTCTCCGCGATTCGCAATAGCAGCAAATCTTGGGATGCCTGTGCGTTGCCCGTCAATTCAATAGCACACCACACAGAATCACGGGACACCTGTTGCCCAAAAGAAGTACACAAGCTGTTTTTGGGCAACGGGCGTCCCGCGATTCTATTTGTGCAATTTTACCCCGATTCTCGCCCTCATACGCCAAGATGTGAATGGAGCCTAACTCACACAATGAAGCAATTCCATCATGACAACACTTGAGTCAAATAATAAAAAAAAATAGCTGACAGAATGCAGTTCCACAATGCTGCCAGTATGTATACTTTAAATTTTTAATTTTTTTTTTTAAAGCACTATAATTGTAAAGCTTTAATTGTTCTTTTTTTCTCGTAACTATTCTTTTACCGTCATCTGATCCTAGGACGCAACTTAAACAGCTCGCATTTGGCATTATGGATCTTACCCCATTTGATAAACGTTGTTAACCACTTCCATACAGGGCACTTACGCACCTTCCTGCCCAAGCCAATTTTCAGCTTTCAGCACTGTCGCACTTTGAATGGCAATTGCGCGGTCATGCTACACTGTACCCAAACAAAATTGGCGTCCTTTTTCCCCCACAAATAGAGCTTTCTTTTGGTCGTATTTGATCACCTCTGCGATTTTTTTTCTGCGCAACAACTAAAAAAAGACTGAACATTTTGAAAAAAAATTACGTTTTTATTTTTTTCTGTTAATTTTTTTGTAAATAAGTAAGTTTTCTCTTTCAATTACGGGCACTGATATGGCGGCACTGATGAGCACCGATGAGATGGCACTGATGGACATCGATGAGGTAGTACTGACGGGCACAGATTGGTGGCACACATAGGCGGCACTGATGGGCACACATAGGCGGCACTGATGGGCACACATAGGCGGCACTGATGGGCACTCATGGGCGGCAATGATGGGCACTCATGGGCAGCACTGATGGGCACTCATAGGTGGCACAGATGGGCACTCATGGGCGGCACTTATGGGTGGCACTGATGGATACTTATGGGTGGCACAGATGGGCACTGATAGGTGGGCACTGGGCATGGATGGGCACTGTGGAGTGGCACTGATGGACACTGTGGGGTGGCACTGATGGACACTGTGGGGTGGCACTGATGGACACTGTGGGGCGGCACTGATTTTCCCATGTTGCCAGTCAGTGCCCGTTTGTGGGCACTGATTGGCATCTTTTTTTATGTTTTGTTTTTCCCCCCCCAAAAAAAAAAAATGTTGTCCCCTTTTTTTTTTTTGCCCTTCCCTGGTCCAGGGTGGGCTTCCCTGGTGGTCCAGTGTGGCGATCCGAGGGGGGGCTGCGCTGATAAACAATCCCCCCTGTCAGGAGAGCCGCTGATCGTCAGGAGAGCCGCTGATCGTGCCCCAGGACGAAGTCAATTGTGACGAAACGGCGTAGTGTAGCGGCTGACTAAGTGCCCCAGGACGAAGTCAATTGTGATGAAACGGCGTAGGGTAGCGGCGTGCTGACGTCATCACTACATACAGTGTCCTGGAGTGAACGGGCTGTGTTAGCCGGCCGGCTACATATTTTTCACATGCAAATTTTTATCTACTTATTGTAAGTGCGATTTTAAATATTTTTTACATTAAATTGTTTTACTGGATTACACTATGTCAGCCTTCTTTCCTTCCTCACCTTGGCTGTAATCACTATCGATCATCTGTGAGCAGTGGGAGATTTATCGGATACCAGATATCCTGCCGCATAGACCCCTAGGCTGGGTAGAAAGCCACACACCAACAGAAGATCTCTGGTTCGGATCTTCCCATTCGGTAAGAGGCAGTTTGTTTGGAAGGTGGAGGATTTCCTTTCTGCCTAGTGACATGCCAGGGATCTATGGCTCCCTGTCATCGGGAGCAGTGATCGCTGTCATGTCAGTGGTAGCCCATCCCCTTAGTGAACAAACTGCTTCATGAAGGCCAAGGAACACACCAGACAGGGATAAAGTTGCAGAGAAGTTTAAAGCAGGGTTGGGTTATAACAAAAATATCCCAAGCAGTGAACATCTAATGGAGCACTGTTCAATTCATCATCTGAAAACGGAAAGAGTATGGCACAAAAGCAAACCTACTACGTACCTGTACAGAACTGTGCTGCTTCAAGGTCTCCTGTACGCACAGGGGTTTCAAATGGAAGAAGCTGATTCATTCTATAAATGTGTTATTAGGTATAGACTGTGAAAGAACCACGCATTGAATTCCTTACAATGTGGTAAAATACAGGATTGCCCAATATGGAAAGCAGGGAACAGTCATGACAAAACTGGTCAGCAGTGAACAGCATCTATTTCTGGAGTACCCAAGTCTGACATATTCAGACGGCAGACGTGCAGTTTTAAAAACTCGCACACCTCCTTGTGCTGTTCCGTTAAAGGGCGGAACACTCGGTTTCCCAGAAAACACTGTATTCAGTGTTCCGCCTATCACATTCGCCCTCTCCTCATCTCATCTATCACAAACGAGAGGGCGATCGTGATAGGCGGAACACTGAACACAGTGTTTGCTGGGAAACCGAGTGTTCCGCCTGTGTTTAGTGTTCCGCCTATCACGATCGCCCTCTCGTTCGTGGTAGACGAGAGGATGAGAGGGCGATCGTGATAGACGGAACACTGAACACAGTGTTTTCTGGGAAACCGAGTGTTCTGCCTATCACGGAACAGCACAAGGAGGAGCGCAAGTTTTTAAAACTGCATATGTCACAGACTCGGGTACACAGATCGGATTCTGCAATGGACACGGTGAGGTCAGGCTGCAAAGGTAACGGGACCTGCCGGTTACAGTAGAGAGAATGTAGGTGAGAGGATGGTCGAGTTGAAGGGCTGCAAGTGGGCACAGTGAGGGCAGGCTGCAAATGGGCATTGTTGACCCTCTTTTCCGCTTACAGTAGCTGCTGCATTCTCACTCTCGGCTTATACTCGGGTCAATAAGTTTCCCTTTTTTTTTTGTGGTAAAATTAGGTCCTCGGTTTATACTCGGGTCAATACGTTTTCCCATTTTTTTGTGGTAAAATTAGATCCTCGGCTTATACTTGGGTCGGCTTATACTCAAGTATATACAGTAGTTTTTCTTTGAACGTATACTTCCAGTATTTTGTTATAAGGAGATGTGAACTTGAATCTACAGATTTAGCATTTTCAGGCCATCTGAAACTGAGAATTATCCATTTGTGTTGGACACATGAATAGCTAGTATAATCTTGAATGACAGTTTAGATTTATTTTAGCGTAACAAGCACTAAAAACAAAACCTAAAAAGAGGAGCAAAACACCACAATACCTGCCTTCAACAGTTCAATGTCCCATTTTTTACCTATATCCTTTGGCCGTTCTCATTGGTTGTCCACACATCCCAGCACATAAGCGAGGTGCCGGAATATACATTGAGCTGTGCTTGTGAAGCTCAGTGTGCATTCCAAAAATGACCGCGAACAGACAGGTAAGTTTTTTTTACTGTAGAATAGACATGCTATGTCTCTTCTGCAATAAAGACCCTGCCTGCTCACAGTTTGGTGGTACTTTAGTTCTGCATCAAGAGTAGGAAGGCTATTTATTGCAGAAGAAACATAGCATGTCTCTATTGTAATAAAATAAACCGTGATTTTAATCTTGTATTGATGTAAGCATCAATTTGTCTTTTAATAAATTGCCATATTTTAAAAGATTTTACACTATGGGAGGCATTATTTCTATTTCATTCCCCTATGAGTCATTAGCGGTACCTCAAGAGCCTACAACTTGGAACCCATATAGAGGAGATAAGGAAAGGATTATACCAGCCCATTAATCTGTCTTTAAGGCTTTCTACTCACAGTAATGAGGTGAAAGTTCCAAGAGCACTGAGGTGATTGGTGAAAGCATAGCGATTATTGGACGTTCCATGGAGGGATGTACAGACCTCTACAGGCTACACAATGGCACCCTGACTGGTATCGGAATGAAATCCCTGGACCCATTGTCAGACCCTACACTGTTGCAGTGGGTCCTGGGTTCCTCCTGGTGCACAACAATGCCGGCCTCATGTGGCGTGAGCATGCAGCCAGTTCCTGGAGGATGAAGAAATGGATACCATTGAATGGCCCCCACACTCACCTGACCTAAATCCAAAAGAACATCTCTGGGACATTATGTTTCGGTCCATCCTGTGCTGCCAGGTTGTACCTCAGTCTATTCAGGAGCTCAGTGATGCTCTGGTCCAGATCTGGGAGGAAACACCCCAGGACACCATCCGTTGTCTCATTAGGAGCATGCCCTGATGTTGTCAGGCATGCATTCAAGCACTTGGGGGCTATACAAACTACTGTGGACCATTTTGAGTTGTTGCAATGAAATTTCAGCAAAATGGACTAGCTTGCTGCATAATTCTTTCCATTTGATTTTTGGGGGGTCTTTGAATTCAGCCCTCTGTAGGTGGATAATTTTCATTTCCATCAAATGATGTGCCATCCTTTCATTCCCTACCCATTACCCAGTCCATATCAGTATAGATATCCAGCATGAGATTTTTGCCCGTTGAGATCTGATATCCTTTAATTTTTTTGAGCAGTGTATAAGAAGAAGTGTTAAGAAGACCAGATCTCCGTCGTGGAGGCTGAGCTTGGCAGGTCTCTTTCCCAGTGTGTTCAGTGGAAAGGGGAGGGGCCTCCGATCTGTGCCGCTAACCTGCTTCAGTGTACAATACACTGAAGAGAGAAGCCAATTAGCTGCATGGATCAAAGGCCCCCCCCCCCCTCTCCACTGAACACAGTGGGAAAGAGACCTGCATAGAAGGCATTAAAGTGAAAGAAAAAACATGACGGATTACAACCCCTTTAAATAGACCTGAAAATATTTTGGAGTGTCAGGATAGAACCAGAGCATGTGACTAGGTTAAAAAAAAGACACAATGCAAGTCCTCTGTGACAAGGAAGAAAAGGTTTTTAAGCCACTCAGCTACTGCTACAGCATACTGTGACTATAGCATGGCTATTTTGTGAAATAACAAGTTGATGAACCCTAGCTTTGTCTTACAGAACCTATACTATACTCCCTCTACTACCACCACGTAATGCACCTCTGCCTCCCACTTTAGGACTGCTCACCTCTACCTAAACAACAATTTACACAATATTGCACCATATAGCGCAGAATAGCACACTTCTACTCTCCCTTGTCAGACCCTTATTTTCCTCTAAACAGTTCCAACAGACAATGACAAATTCCTGCTAGGACCCAACCCTTTTATAGTCAGGTGGCTTGTTCATAACAAAGCCCCTATTGTTTGCAAATCTAACCCTGCTGACCACAGTTGAGGTCAGTCAGTAAACAGTGGGTCCTCCAAAATTTGGCCTGGCAAATTCCCCCATCAATTCACTGGTATTGTGAACCTCAGACTCAAAGGATTTGCTACAAACCTTTGGGAGCAGCAAACCTAAATATTCTTAGTGGCTAGCACCATAACTATCTAGCTCGCCCCAGACGTCCTTTTCTCTGCTCAGTCTGACCATTGATTGGCTAGAGTGGATGGATTGATAGCAGCGCAGCCATTGGCTCCCGCTGCTGACAATTACATCCAGTGACGTGGTGCACCGGGGGGCGGGGCCAAGTCATACAGTGAGCGGCTATGGCCGCCGGTTGTATCAAAGGAGCGTGCACGCAAGAACTAACCCCCATGGGAGAGAGCTCCCATGAAGGGGGTTAGTTCTTGCGGGGAAGAGCCGAGACAGCCGCCGAGGGACCCCAGAAGACCAGGTTCGGGGCCATTCTGTGCAAAACGAGCTGCACAGTGGAGGTAAGTATAACATGTTTGTTATTTAAAAAAAAAATATCCTTTACAACCCCTTTAATGAGGATATTATCAGTGTTGTTTGTATGTTCTTGCTATATTTGTATGGCTTTGCTGTTATTTCCCTTCCACAATGCACACATATTTTGGAATGTTATTTGGAGGTATTAGATTACAAACTCCTTTAGGACAAGACACATGATTGTACTTTTTGATAAGTGCTAGCAGTATATAAATAAGATAAATAAAATGTATTAAGTAAATAGAAAGTATTTGCCTGAAGCAAAATTGTTTATCAGCATTCATTGACACATACCAAGGGGTTTGGCCCGCCCCCTTCTCCCTCATCACAGTATTTGATTGACAGCAGTGGGGGCCAAGGGCTCCTGCTGTCTGCGGAGTGAGAAGAGAGATAGCAGCGAGAGCCGCTGATCTCACACACATTGCTGGATCGGGATCAGGCTTAGGTAAGTATAAGGAAAGGGGTGGGGTGCTGGGGGAATCCAGCTTTAGAACCACTTTAAAATTAATCTGGACCAGTGTTTCCTAAAATGCAGTGCGCCACTTAAAGTGATAATAAACCCTAAGGCTTCCTGTACACAGGACGTTTTTACAAATAGTCCTGAATGATTTAACGTTTCAAATGGTCGTTTAGCTGCGTTTACATGCCGCGTTTAGAAGCATTTGAATTTTTTTTTAATATTTTTTTTTTTTAAATGGCCAAAAATGAAAAATGCCTATAAACGAAATGCGGCTAATTGCGGGTTACAGATTTACACGTACACATAAAATAACATTGAATGAGTTCGGATAAGGGGGTCTGGTGTGGATTTTTGGGGGAACTTCACACCATTTTTTTTTTTAAATTTGGGGCGGAGTTCCCCTTAAAATCCACACCAGACCTAAAGGGTCTGGAATGGATATTTGGGGGGAACTCCACGTATTTTTTTTTAAATTGACAACAGGGTTCCCCTAATTATCCATACCAGACCTGAAGGGCCTGGTAATTAAATTTGGGGGGGGGGGGGGGACCCCACGCTTTTTTTTTTTTTATGAATGAATTCTCTCTAAATTGCCGGGACCATTTTTAAATTACTTTTTTTTCCTTCATAAATTACACTTTGTGCAGAGACAGTTCTAAGTACGGGAAACATGTGCTAATTCACAGGCATACTATACACCCCCCTAGGTACAAAATTTAAAGGAATATTTCACTTTTATTGTTTCACTTTAAGCATTAATAGATTCACTGCTCCCGAAAAAACTTTCGTTTTTAAAACTTTTTTTTGCATTGATACATGTCCCAGGTCCCCAAACACTTTTTAGCACAATAACTTGCATATTAGCCTTTAAAATTAGCACTTTAGATTTCTCCCATAGACTTTAACAGGGTGTTCCGGGGCTTTTCGAATTTGCCACGAACACTCCAAATTGTTCGCTGTTCGCCGACCAGGCAACGTCCGAGTCGAACATGAGTTCGACTCGAACTCAAAACTCATCCCTAGCGGTGACACGCACGCTGATCCATGAGAGTGAGACCAAGTGCGGCGATCACTTCACAACACACCTGGTTGTAACACGCCGGTTACCTTCAGTGCCGAGGGTTAGGCACTTTAAAAAGTAAGCCTGTGTGTTTTTTAAAGTATATTTTTATTAAAATGGAATCACGCTATGGCTTGCCCTCTCTTTCTTTTCCTGACCATCATTCTGGTGGAGTCCTTTCTGGCTTGATCCCATGGTATCAGTACAGACCACAGAACCAAACTGTACCAAAGCTCCACCTGACCTTCCTTTATAATAAAGAGGTCAAGGTGGTTTGGTAAGTAGGCACTTACCCTTATTTCTACTGGGTGTCGTTTTTCCATATCGCTATAGTCACAGTGGTGTAGAATTTCAAGGAACCATATTCACTTTATGGACTTTCATTGTTTCTTACCGATAATTGACTATTGCTGCCCATTGCATTGTTTGTTTATGCACTTTGTTTTTCCATTCATGATTGTTCCATTGGATATAAATTATTATTGAGCACATGCACTTTATTTCCTAATTGCTGGTTGTTGATAGCACAATTTCACTTTGTATATGAACTGCTTTTTAATCACTACAATTTACTATTGATGGTAAACTTTGTTTTTCCATTCATGATTGTTCCATTGGATATATATTATTATTGAGCACATGCACTTTATTTCCTAATTGCTGGTTGTTGATAGCACAATTTCACTTTGTATATGAACTGCTTTTTAATCACTACAATTTACTATTGATGGTTTACTAATTATATCACAGGTTCTATGAAAAATGAACACTTGCACTTTATTTCTTATTTACACTTATTTAGCGCCCCCTTATCACCATACACCCCCCACGGGACACACAGACAGCCTGCAGCTCCTCTCCCCTATCACAATGCCGCTGCTGAGATCTCTGGCAAATAAAGAAGCGCTGTCACCACTTTACTGATGGGGAGGTAGGTGGTGGTGGCTCGACGCGGCACCCACTAGAATTGCTTTCTGGTGTCACCCTGGCAGGTGTCATTCGGCCCCCCCATAGTGGTGGCCCTGCACGCGGGAGGAGGGCGCTAGGCCTGGGCTTTGTTGACCTAGGCCAAAATACAGCACTGCCTAGTATGTGTATGTATGAACGTGAGTTAGGGACCTTCGATTGTAAGCTCCTTGAGGGCAGGGACTGATGTGAATGTATAATAAATATGTAAAGCACTGCATAAATTGACGGTGCTATATAAGTACCTGTATTAAATAAATAAATACTACAATACTAACAATGAAAGGAGTTTTTGCGAACTGTGAAAGCTGTTGCAAATGTAGCAAACAAATTATAAGGAGAAAGGAAAAGCACACAGTATGTTCACTTCAACGGGTACCAACAAACAATTTGCAGTTAAGGGCCTGTTGACATGCGATACTAAAGCCGTTATATATTGTAAACATAGGCGTGTGCAGGGGGTGTGCCAGGTGTGCTTGGACACACCCTAATCTACATTGGTGGTGCCAATTCCCTCTACTGCCTGGGGTTTCCTTTCCCCCAGCTGTTGATGGGGATGTTTCAGGATAGAGAGTGGGGGTAGGGGCTAGTAAATATGTCATTTACCAGTGCCTTCCATTTCTAAATGAACACACTCACTCACTGTGTTCATTCGTTAATGATGCACAGTAAACTGTGTTTACTATGCTTCAATTTGTGAATGAACTGGAAGACATGAAGCAGCTCAGCACAGAGCACTTCCAATTCATTCACTATCCTGTGCAGCTGAGGCTGCAGAGAAAGGCATGTGTGTTTGAGCTCTGATGTGCACACCCTAATTCAGGGATAGGCAACCCTAAAGAGGTGGAGATCCACCTGAACAACATGGGAGATGTCAAAGATCACCTGATTTAATTACCATACTATTGTGTCGCAATCATGTGCATTGCAATCATGGTTTTAAATCAGGTGGTGAGGAGGCAACATATCACCTCCTAACATTGTGACCCATTCAGGTAAATGGGACCACTCTGCAAGCTCCCCGCAACTACATGCTTCTGCGGGGTCCAAGGGGTTAAAGCAGGTGGTGAGAAAGCAACACAATGCTGCCTGCTTTAACCCCTTGTTTGCTGTACTGCACAAGGTTGCAAGGCAGTTGAAGAGCAGCCTTATTCACTTAAATGGGCCATGCTTGGCAGGTGGTACACCCACTATGACAGGGCGTATAACTCCTACTGCGGCTGCAACATGTATACAGCCCTGTGGTTGGGGGGGGGGGTAATAAAAACACTTAACTATGAGATTTTACCACCCCCTCCCCCAAACTGCAAATGTAAATGAACCCTAAGGGTGGGTTCACACTGTTGCTGCATGTGGTGCTCAGCAGGGGCCCGGTGCGTGCTGGTCCACCAGTTCAGGTCCGATCTTAGCCCAAATTTTGGTCTGAAATCGAACCTGAAACGCACAAGTTTTTTCCGGCACACCGCACCGGACCCGCTGCGGAGATATAAACCGGCTTCATAGAGATCCAGTCACATTCTCCTGCTATGCGAATTGAATGCGGGGACCCGCATTCAATTCCCACAGGAGTGAACCCGGCCTCACTGTTCTGAACCCCTATAAGGCTGCTTTCACACTGATGTGCTGCCGTTTACCTGCACCACAGTGCATCTGCAAATGTTCTGGGTTAGCTGTGCTTTGCCATAGACCAGTGTTTCTCAATTCCAGTCCTCAGGCCCCCCCAACAGGTCAGGTTTTCAGGATTTCCCTCAGATGAAAAGGCTGTGGTGATTACTAAGGGAGTGAAACTGATCAAATTACCTGTGCAAAATAATGGAAATCCTGAAAACCTGACCTGTTGGGGGGGCTTGAGGACTGGAATTGAGAAACACTGCCATAGACTAATATATGCTGCTGGTGCAGGACACTTTCTAGAAGTGCACCAAAACTCCTAATTTCAGAAAGTGCACTAAACCCACAGGATATAATAGAAGCCTATGGCTAAGAGCAACAAACCTACAGGAAAGCTGCAGGTACACTGCACTACACCCGCGGTGAGGGTAAATCGCAGTACATCAGTGTAAAAGCAGCCCTATACTATTATGTCCAGTGAATTGCTTTACAATAACCTGAAGATCTCTTCTTTCCTGCTGATGATACCACTCTGAAGACTGCTAGCCAGGATAATGCCGCGAACACACAACTTTTCTCTACGTGAAAAATGGGCATTACAAATTTAGAAAATGCTCTAAATTTATTTTTTCACGTCGTGAAAAACGGTCGTGTGTAAGTTTTAACGATGGGAAAAAAACGCACATGCTCAGAAGCAAGTTAGGAGACGGGAGCGCTCGTTCTGGTAAAACTAGCGTTTGTAATGGAGATAGCACATTCGTCACGCTGTAACAGACTGAAAAGCACGAAGACTGAAAAGCGCAAGTCGTATCTCACCAAACTTTTACTAACACAAAATCAGCAAAAGCAGCCCAAAGGGTGGCACCATCTGAATGGAACTTCCCCCTTATAGTGCTGTCGTATGTGTTGTACGTCACCGCGCTTTGCTCCAGCATCTTTTTTTCACAATCGTGTGTAGGCAAGGCAGGCTTGGCAAGAATCACGTCGTGTTTTTTCTAGGACATTAAAAACGGTTGTGTGTACGCGGCTTAAGAGGTGGAGTGCAGTTGGTATCACTCCGCATAGGACAGGAGCCAGCACTACAGAGGAGGCATCGGCTTATGCAGCTCTTGCTCGCTACTACATCTCCAACTTTACAAGTAATCCCTCTGTATTGCACTCTGTTTAATGCTCTAGGATGACAGGTCAGCAACCCAGACCGAGATCTACCAGTCACCAGGCCATGAAACTAGTAGAGCACAATCTACAGGTTGCCTGCTGACCCCCGCACTAATGCAATAGGCTGTGCACATCTATGATTATATACAGTGTCTTTGTAAGAAACAGTATAAAGGAAGTAACAAAAGTGAATTAAAAATTAGGATGAGAGAATATACGGTATCTCTGGAGGCAACAAAAATCCCCCTATTATCATTATAAACAAGTTCATACCAGTACAAGTTTTCGGGCCTTAGAGAAGATTTCCAAGGAGAAAAAAAGGTGGTGGTAGTGTTGGGGGGGGATTCTATTAAAACCATGTCTCATACTGAAACTTAATTGATACCTTTAATGCTATGAGGTCTCAATTCAGAAACAGAGCTTTTTGCTTTGAGTTGAGAATATGGGACCTGTTGGTCCTATTTATTTCAGCAGTTTTCAGCATGGTTCCTTAGGTACCCTTTCATTATCAAATAGGAATTTCAAATTACCTGTACATTCCATAGTTTAGAGTACAGTACAGAACTTGTAATCGTGGACCATGGGTTAAATGCAGCTAAGTGATTGAACACTAGGGGTGTAACGGATCGTCACCGATCCGTGATCCGAACGGGCCACCCCGTTCGGATCGGCACACCCCGCGATCCGCGGAGCGCTCCGGAGCCTAGGCCTAGTAAAGTCCCCGGCTTCGGCCTAGCTCCGGAGCGATCTTGCTCCACCCAGTCTGCTTGCCAGAGCCCAGCGTGACACGCCTCCCCGCCTCCCCGGGGAGGCGTGTCACGCTGTGCACTGGGCTCTGGCAAGCCGACATGGAGAGGGAATAGTAGCAGAGAAGCACTAGTGTGAGAGGAGGAGGGGGGGGGGGGGGAGAGCACATTTCACGGGTGGATTAAAGAGGAAGCAGGTGAGGCTGTTTGGGACTTGTTAAAAGTACAATCTTGATGTTTTTACAGCTCTATATATATAATTATATATATATATATATATATATATATATATATATAGAGCTGTAAAAACATCAAGATTGTACTTTTAACAAGTCCCAAACAGCCTCACCTGCTTCCTCTTTAATCCACCCGTGAAATGTGTGTGTGTGTGTGTGTATATATATATATATATATATATATATATATATATATATATATATATATATATATACATACATACATACATACATACATATATGTATATATTACACACACATTTTTTTTTTTTTTGCACTGATCCGAAAATGATCCGATCCGTGACTCCTGATCCGAGGATCGATCCGATCCGTGAGTTTTTTGATCCGTTACACCCCTATTGAACACTGGCAAAAAAAACTTGCTAGTGCTGCCCCCCGAGAGCACATCATATAATGTCGTCCACTTACCCACTATGTAAGTTTCCAGTTTTTCAGTAAGCAATGAGAAGTGATCAAGAGAGTGGAAGGGCCTGTGTCCTGTACTGTACTCCAGAATAAGAAATTAACAGTCAAAATTCCTATTATCAGAAAGTGGTTGTAAACCCTCTACAACCACTTTTGCCTACAGGTAAGCCTATAAGGCTTACCTGTAGGTACCGTGAATATCTCCTAAACTTGCACACTTTAGAAGATATTCACTGTATACGTGCCGTTTCTTCAGCTGCTGTGACGTCATCGCGGCTCCGGCCAATCACAGAGTCGGAGCCCGAAAACCCGGAAGTACCATTCCAGAGACATGTTGCCCGTTGCAGCAGTGTATGGGGATCACTGCAACAGCATCGTTCGAAGGTAAGTATTTTATAATAAGCTCATTTGCAATGCATACTAGCTCATTATGCCTTTTTCTTGCAGACTTTTTTTTTTGTTTTTGCAAAGTTTACCACCACTTTATTGGTATAGTGCAGGATTTGTATTCTTAGACCCAAGCAATAATCTGAGGGGTGAGCAACAACATAGAAAACAGAAATGCCAACAGGCCCACAAGAATACATGGCTTAAAGTGGTTCTAAAGGCTTAAAGGGTCACTAAAGGAAAAAATTGTTTTAGCTAAATAGCTTCCTTTACCTTACTGCAATCCTGGTTTCATGTCCTCATTGTTAATTTTTGCTTTGAAGTTGTTGTAATCCTTCTCTGATCTCCACACTTCCTGATTGTCTGTTTCCTTATGAAAAAACTCATGGGAGCTTCTCTCTGTGGTCCCTGATCAAGGAGGTGTGATTACTGTGTGTCTAAAAAACCCTCAGAACCAATCAGATTCATTTTAAAAACAAACACTGCCCTGTGTTTGTTTGTTTTTGTTCTGTGTGTCTCTGTACTTCACAGAAACATGAAACTAGTTTAAAAACGAAAGAGAGACTGCAGGCACATTATATGATTGATTTTTATCTATTTTTAATAATTTTTAAAAGGAATCAGTTAACTATTATGTCTCTATACCCTGTAAACAGTCATTTCAGCCAAAACATTTTTTTCCTTTACTGATCCTTTAAGGTTTAGAATGCATGAAGGTAAAAAGCCCCCCTTACAACTATCCGAGCCTCTTTGCGATACAACGATGTGCACGAGAGCCTTGTCTCTCTGGGTACTCTCCCTCCTCATAGGAGAAAGCGAGGGTGGGGCCGAGCCATGGCCCTGTGTGTGAATGGACATGTAGAGCAGCAGCTCGGGAACGAGCCTGCTCGGGTGTGCCCATAGAAAGTGGTTTGCTGTTGGGGCACTTGGCAGGAAGGAGAGGCCGGGATCTCTGGCTACCATCTGGTCCGCCGGAAATCTCTATGATCAGCATCTGGGCCGACAGATCCTGTCTCCGACTCACTGATCGCAGCGGTGAGTCAGGAGAAGCAATGGAGGGTGGCTGAGGGGGACCTTCCCTTTCACCACCCGTAAGAATGATCAAGCAGCAGAATAGCCGCTATGATCATTCTTATGGTGCAGGGAATCGCCGGCTGAAAACGGCAATATCTGGATGATCACTGTAGCTGCATCATTCAGATATACCACCACAAAGCCCAGGACAACATATGACGTCCTCTGGGCGCCAAGTGGTTACGTTTTGGAGTGGCCTAGTCAAAGCCCAAACTTAAATCCAATTGAGATGCTGTATCATGACCTTACACAGTCTTTTGATGCTGAAAAACCCTCCAATGTGGCTAATTAAAACAATTCTGCAAAAAAAGAGAGGGACACAATTGCTCCACAGCAATGTGAAAGACTCATTGCCAGTTATTGCAAATGCTTTATTGCAGTTGTTGCCACCAAGGGTGGCCCATTTAATTATTAGGTTTAGGGGGCAATTACTTTTTCAAATAAAGCCAGGCACGTATGGACAGATTATTTGCCTTAATAAATAAAACCATAATTTAAAAACTGCATTTTGTTTTTTGCTTGGGTTATCTTGGTGTAATAATAAAATTTGTTTGATCTGAGTCATTTAAGTGTGACAAATATGCAAAAATAAATAACAAATCAGAAAGGAGGCAAGTACTTTTTCACAGCATTGTATATTCAATTCATCATAAGTTATCTGTTTCTAAAAGCAGCACAGCAGTTCTATAGCATACACATGAGCAACATAGACAGCAACTAAAAAAAACCTGATGTTCCAGTACCTCCTTCGATGACAGGGGCTCGCAGCTTTGGCATTGGCTAACCAGCGGAGGGAGACACAGTCTAGAAGCACGGTACCCCCAGAGGAGCAGCTATCCCCAGCTTTCTGTTCCATATGATCTTCTGTATGTTGTGGTTTCATACTAGGTGAATACTTTCAGTTCTTTGAGAGAGAAGCCGTATGGATTTCTTAGAAATTATATGCAAAGAATACGCCTCTGCAATTTTCTGAAAATCCCCTGATGAGTCATTCCAGGGCCGTTTGAAGGAATTTGGGGGCCCCAAGCAAAATGGACAACAACATTTGTTTTCAAGTTAAGAAGAGGGGGGGGGGGGGTTGCTGCTGAGTTTATTCAAGCAGGGGTGCTCCTTGGGGGTTTAATTCAAAATGAGAAGCTGGGGGGGGGGGGGTTAGGCCGCTGCTGAAGATGGCTTCTTGGTTCTTAATTCTTCCAACATCCATCTTCCTTCTCCGCTGCAGCGAGCAGGTTGAGAGGGAGGGGCCCCAGGCCAGCACGGGGCCCCAAGCAGTTGCTTTGTTTGCCTGTCCTGTCGCAACGGGCCTGAGTCAGGGATGCCTCGATCTAAAGAAGCCACTGTGTGGATTCTGAAACTCTAAATACTAGTGAATATCAAAGAAATAGATGGGATTACAGCAATACTTCTGCTAGTGTGTATAGAAAAACCAGAGTTTACCCCCATGTGGGCAACAGTCAATCTGATAGGAGTCATGTGCATTTATTTACCAGGATATCATGAGGCTCTAACCTGCCCTAATTTCAATGATACAACTGACCATTCAATAAGGACACTATAGAGCAGGGATCAAACTACGGCCCTCCAGCTGTTGTAGAACTACACATCCCATGAGGCATTGTAACACACTGACATTCACAGACATGAGTAGGCATGATGGGAATTGTAGTTCCTGAACAACTGGAGGGCCGTAGTTTGAAGACTCATGCTATAGAGCCTTGACTATTATTGCTAATAAGTATGGATGCTGAGATCTGCTGAAATCCTGGTTTAGACTGCCAATAAAAATACATTTGAACATACTTAATTAAACTAGGATTATTTAAATTACAAAGGCGATTACATTTTAAACAGTTCAGTCTGGGAGCACTGGTTGTACCTAACAATGACTATACTAAATGCACTGTATGTATACATATCTGTAGAAGCTCCCTGCCAAACAGCTTTACACCACGAAGAATCAAGTCCTGATTTCATCATGCTGATTTTATGATGTACTTGAAAGCATAGGCACTAAGGTCTGCTTAACCACTTCAATACCAGGCACTTACACCCACTTCCTGCCCAAGCCAATTTTCTTCTTTCAGCGCTGTCGCTGTTTAAATGACAATTGCACGGTCATGCTACACTGTACCCAAACATAATTTTTATTAGCTACCTGGGCACTGATTGGCATATCCCTGGTGGTCTAGGGTGGCATACCTGGTGGTCCAGTGTGGGTGGCCAACCCTGGTGGTCCTGGGTGGGCATCTGAGGGGGGGCTGCGCTGATAAACTATCAGCACATACCCCCCTGTCAGAAGAGCAGCTGATCGGCTCTCTTCTACTCGTGTCTGTCAGACACGAGTGTTTAAAAGCCAATCGACAGCTCTTCCTGTTTACATTGTGATCAACCGTGATTGGGCACAGCTGATCACGTGGTAAAGAGCCTTCGTTAAAGGCTCTTTACTGAGATCAGTGTAGCCGTGTGTCAGACTGACACACCGCACCACCGATCACTGCGATACACACCCCCACGGGCGTGCGGCGGCTGTTATCCTGCTGGATGTCATATGAGGCCTAGTCAGGATTAAGGATGAGCTCCAGCGTGTTCGCATAGTACACGCTGTTCGCCAGGAAGTCTGCACGGCGCTGTGCTAATCACAGCTAGGCAGACATTTCCCGATCTCTGCAGCCGAGCATCGGGAAATGCACAGCGCCGTGCAGACTTCCTGGCGGGCTCTGCACGTGTACTATGCGAACACGCTGGAGCTCATCCTTAGTCAGGATAACGGAACCACCACCTGGCCGTCATTTTGCTGTAGGCCCGGTGGGAAGTGGTTAAACTTGCATTGGACCCCCCCTCCTCCCCAAAAGAATCACACATACTCAAAGTGGTATTAAACTCAAAGGCAAAAAAAAAATTAAGTGATTGTAAAGGAAATTTTATTAAAAAAAATGTTCTAACAAACAAACATGTCTATTCTTACCTGCTTTGTGGAGCCCCACTGCTGCGCCCATTGATAAAGACAGCGGGACTCGGACCCGTCCACTGCTCCCTCATCACTTACTTTGGTTAACAGCACAGGAAGCCAATGGCTCCTGGTGCCCCAGCAAAGCTAGCGAGACCCTGAAGTGAGGGGAGAGAAGAGCTGCAGACGTGCACAGCGCTGCATAAAATGAGGGCTCAGGTAAGTAATAGGGAGGGGGGGATGCTGACATCTAAACATTTTTTACCGAAATGCATGAAGGTAAAAAAAATGTAGGTTTTTCAACCACTTTATTATATTGCAGCTTATTAATCCTTAGAAGTGGTGGCTGCATTTGTTTTCTTTTTTTTTTAGGCTTTTTCACCTATATTTTCAATTGGTTGTATGGCCAGTAACACGTGGGGAGGTGCAGCATGGTGTGACCGCAGTAACCACAAAGAGTCCAGAACTTGTATTAATGTTAAAGTCTAGAAATACACAACAAGCTTGATGGGAAGTCGGCGGACTGGGAACACTCCCAGAATGCAACAGCAGTGTGTAGAAATGCAGGTCTTGGGTATGCCGACAGCATCTGTCTTAAGAGATGGAATGCGGCCTGGCAAGACAATGCCCAAATAGAGAGGTGTTCAGAAGGATGGCATCCTTTCCCTATTCATCTGGTACCTCTCCCTGCCGCTATTCACTGTCCCTATTAGACAGGGGAGCTGTCCCTACACTACTCACATGCAAAATGAGCGCCAAACCTGGGAACTTGGGCCTTAAATAGGCTCTGCCTAACCCAATATGGCTGCCAAAGTCACCTGGAGCTGCAGAATCCAATCGGATAGCTTCCCCAGTGACCCAGGAAACCATAGAGCCGGGGTCAGCAACCCATCGATCGTAGGCTACCTGTCGACTGCGGGTAGGAGACAAGTAGACCGGGAACGGGTCTGCACTGCCGACCCCGCTACTGCCGGTCTTTCTCTTTCTCTTTCCACCCCCAGCCTCCTCCACCACACCTTTGGTTCTTCTCTCTCCCTCCCCTTCAGCCTTCTCTGGCACTGTTAACAGGAAGGAGCTGGTCAAGTAAATTTTTCAAGTTATCCCGCAGGTGATTGGTTGCTAGGTCCTAAGCAACAAATCACCAGCTTGTTAATATTAAAAGTCACTCTGCCAGCTCCTGCTCCCGCCCCCTGTACAGAACGGTGCTGCTTCTTGGTCTCCCCCTTCCCTCCCATAGGATGCTATGGGAGGGAAGGGGACACTACTGTGTGTGTGTGTGGAGGGGGGGTGATGTGAAGGGGGCAGTGGACACTGCTATGGGCAGGGCTATCCCCATAGCATTTCACATCACCTCTCCCAATCCCTGTATTCTGAGTGCAACGCATTCCTGATCCCTGAATTCTGAGCGTAACGCACTCCTGATCCCTGCATTCTGAGTGCAACACACTCCTGAACTCTGTATTCTGAGCACAACACACTACTAAACACTGCACTCTCTTGTAATACTTTTTTTTTGTCCACTGCATTTAGGCTCTGTTTTGGTGTTAATGTATTATCACCTGCAGTAGATCGCAAAGGCAGTGCATTTTGAACACTATGCAGGGAACACACATGGTACATGCCTTTCTGGCATCACGTATTGCTGTGAACCGGCCCTAACAACAGGACACTGTGCCCGGTGATCTTTGAGTTCATCATTGTTGTTAAAGTAGATCTCTATCTCTCTCAGGCCTAGTACACACGAGAGGATTTATCCGCGGATACGGTCCAGTGGACCGTTTCCGCGGATAAATCCTCTCGAGGATTTCAGCGGATTTGGATCCGATGGAGTGTACTCACCATAGGATCGAAATCCGCGCCGAAATCCCCTCGCGATGACGTGTCGCTCTGTCGCCGCGATGATGACGCGGCGACAAGCGCGACGCTGTCATATAAGGAATTCCACGCATGCGTCGAATCATTACGACGCATGCGGGGGATCCCTTCGGACGGATTGATCCGGTGAGTCTGTACAGACCAGCGGATCAATCCGTTGGGATCGATTCAAGCGGATAGATTTGAAGACATGTCTACAAATTTTTATCTGCTGGAATTGGGAAATTCCCGCGGATAAATATCCGCAGGAATGTACACACCATAGAATCTATCCGCTGAAACCGATCCGCTGAGATTTTTCAGCGGATGGATTCTATGGTGTGTACCTCCTGTATTAGAGTTCACACACACTGGATGAAAGAGGAATAGCGATACCTTTGGACAGCAGCTTTGTTAAAGTATATGAAAGCATTCACCTTTTAAAACAACCCATTCATTTTAAAATAGAAATGAAAGGCAAGACATTTGTGTGTGTGGGTATATATATAAAAAATTATACTTTTCCTCTTTTTGTTATAAGTGATTACATAATCTCTTTTCCTTAGACATAAGAGCTGGAGGAGTAGAAAGAGCAGCATACTAATCTCCCCAATAAATAGCTGTGCAGGGGGGGCGGGGGGTCTATAAGGGTTTTACCTAAATAAAATCCGACCATTGTAAGTACCCCTGGTGATGTTAAATGGTTTGTCTCATCCCACTAACTGTTATATCTGCAGGACATCTTGTCCTGTTGAAAAACAACAGACTTGCTAGATCACCAAGTGACAATAAAGGTAAGAAAGCCTAAAAAAAAGAAAACAAATGCAGTCACAACCTCTAAAAATTGGTAAACTGCGATATAATAAAATGTTTGTTTTTGGGTTTAATAATGCTTTAAATAGACTTGGGATTATTTTTTATACAAAGTCCATTTAATTTAAAACAGTGTAACCTGGTAGCACTGGTTGACCCTATTATATGTCCATAATAAATGTATATACTTACTGTATCTAAAGATCTGTATAAGCTTCCAGCTCAATAGATAACACCACCAATATAAAAGTACAGTTTGTACAGTGTTGATTTTGTGATGGTAACAATAAGAAGAAGAATAGACAAGGTCTGCATAATTTCTGGTTTAGGCCCCTATGTGCTCCACGCAAAAAATAAATAAAAAAATCAGACATTCTTAAATAAACTAGGATTATTTTAAAGTGGAAGTAAAGTCTACTGTTTACCTCATACCTACAGGTAAGCCTTTAAGGCTTACCTGTAGATACAGTGAATATCTCTTAAACATGCACAGTGGTTTAGCACAGGTGCATGCGCTCAGAATGGACAGCATACCCATGCTGTCCCTTCAGAGCTCTGTGCCAGGCCATAGCTCCTGTGCGGGAGTGGTGCCATTGCGGCTCCGGCCATTCATACAGCTAGAGTCCGTAACCTGGAAGACCGGGTGAAGATGGAAGCGATGGGGAGCCGTGACAGAGCTGTGCTGGAAGGCTCAGTATCCAGCTAAGTCTGCAATAAAGTGCTAGTATGCAGTGCATACTAGTACTTCTGACTGAAACCTGCAGGGGGCTCATTGTTTTTACATTTTCTGGCAGTTTACTACTGCTTTAATTACAAAGTCCATTTCATTTAAAAGACAGTTTGTAGACCTAGTTGTCCTGAACAATATCCAGTAATACATGCAGTGTACACAATCATTGCATCTTTAAATATCTGTACATGCTCCCAAACAGCATTATACCACAAATAAAAAAGTCCAGTTTGTATGATGCTTGTATAATATGACCTCTGGATTTACCCCCCTTCATGACCAGGCCATTTTTTGCGATACGGCACTATGTTACTTTAACCAACAATTGCACAATTATGCAACGCTGAACCCAAATAAAATGTATGTCCTTTTTTTCTCACAAAAAAAAATCTTTTGGTGGCATTTGATCACCCCTGCATTTTTTATATTTTTTTGCGCTATACACAAAAACAAAAATACTTTCCAGGAGGCATCTGGGGTTGCCGGCAAAATCCTAGCCAGAGTGGCAGAAACTCTGTACCACCGGGTCAACAGCTTAAAGCTATTCTCCTGCATCTTTGTGTCCACAGAACGCTTCTGGGTAAGACTATATAGATGGTCCAATTGGGCCTCCGTGAACGTAGGTTGCAAGTCTCTCTCCCATTCCCATATGTAGACTGGCCTGCTCCTGGACTCAGCTGACACCAGCATCTTATAGAGGACTGTGATGGAGTGAGGGACTGGAGCAGCCGACTCATACCTCCCTCTTTAGCTGGTCCTACTTTCTATTCTATTTTCTAATTGTTAGTGGGGTCAAATCAACCTTCATTTTCAACCACAGTGATGAGAAAAATGAAAAGGAGTAGGATAGAAAACTTTTTACAAGTGAAGTCATTTCTAACAGTGAATGTGGTTTTTGTTTGAGAAAGTCTATTTATTCAAAAAAATCGAAACGTAGAAAGTACTTTGGAACAAAACTCTGTCAGGTCATCGAATGTACTGATGAGAACTTACATATGAATGGTCATGAGAACTCCGCTTGTCTACCTCCACCTCCCCTCCACTGCCACATTTGCCACCTTTTGGAGGGGGAATGGGGAGGGGGTACAGGTACCTTCTCCAACCTCTGGCTCAGTTCGCTATGGTGAACTGAGCTGCAAGTTCAGCCCCCCTTCCCCCACAACTAGCCCATTCACACAGGGCTTTGCTCATGCACAGTAGGTGGCCTGCTGTGACTGCCAGTTTCCTTTAGTCAAGATTGGCTCAGGTGAGGATACTGATGGATTCCTGGACAGGTAAGTGCCCTAATATTAAAAGTCAGCAGCTACAGTATTAGTAGCTGCTGACTTTTACATTTTTTCCCAAGGAGCCTGGAGCTCCTCTTTTAAATATAAAAGACACTGCAAAATGAATAGCAGAAATTATGAATTAAGCAAAAGCATATCACATTTTGCAATACAGCAGTGTGAACAGGGCCTTAACCTAAACATCTCATTTGCAAAGTGTCCTAATGTCAAGAGTTCCAATAGAATAACAGAAAACAATTTGTAAATAGTTGTTTTATTTCAGAAAAAATATAAAAATGCACATATATTTATAATTCTTTACAGAACCTAATGAATGAATCGTGTGATAAAATTAATAAGTAATTTACGTTTGCCGACTTCCTAAACGTTAGTAAATATTGAATATTTCGTCCATGAAAACAATTCTATATTGGCAAGACCACTCAGTTGCTAAAAAATTGAATAAAGCAACATAACACATGTTTATCTTACAGGTACTGGTTCTCAGCAGATAAAAGAACACACAAAGTCTGAAAAGGAATTCAGGTTGTTTCAGTTTCCAATACTTGCGGTAGAGCTGCACGATTCCAAAATGAGAATCACAATTTCTTTCCTTAGAATAAAGATCACGATTCTCATGGCGTAACATAATCTTTCACATTATACAAAAAAATTGGGCTAACTTTACTGTTTAGTTCTTTTTTAAATTAATTAAAGTATATTTTTTCCCCAAAAAAATGTATTTGAAAGACCGCTGAGCAAATACAATGTGACATAAAATATTGTCTGCTAAAAAAAAATATTATATATATATATATATATATATATATATATATATATATATATATATATATATATATATATATATATATATATATATATATATATATATATACATACATATATATATATATATATATATATATATATATATATATATATATATATATATATATATATATAATGTTTGGGGGTTCCAAGTAGTTTTCTAGCAAAAAATAATGAGTGTCAGAAAAAGGTTTAGTCTTTAAGTGTTTAAACTTCCCTCATTTACAGACTGAAGTTAATTCCTTTGATCTAAAGAACAAAATGCTACAATGTTTATAGTTAGCTCAGGGCTGAGGAATGTTGCGATACTTGACAGACTGACTGGTTTTATATTTTTTTTGACAGCTGTCGGCTTCAGCAGAGAATTCTCTGCAAAGAAAGAATCGGGAAAATGTTTTGTTACGATCACGAAGGGGAGAAAATTGCAATCTCTATTCTTAACGATTAATCGTGCAGCTCTATCTTAAGGTAGTTAAAAGAATAACCAATAGCAATAGTAAACAAGATGTACTGAAGAGGGAAACAATAGTAAGCAATTCTAAGCAAGATATACTGAAGAAAGAAGCAATATGGATACCTAGGACATAGGTGATTCTATGACATTAGGTTGAAATGGTCCTAATAACGTGTAAAATGTATTTTTATACATTGTGATGTTATATGCAGCCATAGAATTGTAATTAGAAAGGAAGAAGAAAAAAAAAAAAAAGTAAAAAATATATAAATGTATGAGTTGTATGAGTGATAATTTGTAGACATCTACAGTTTGATTGACCTTTGGTACAGTATAGTACAGAAGAGAGGCGTGTCTTACTATACACCAAGAAGGACGTGAAAATAAAAGTCAGTACATTTTAGCAGATGAGTGCAATCTTGTATTTGTTTCCTCTTTGAGCCCATAATGCCGCGTACACACGGTCATTTTTCGGCATTAAATAAAATGACATCATTTAAAATGATGGTGTGTGGGCCTCACATCGTTTTCCGTCATCTGAAAAACGACAAAAAAAAAATTCGAACATGCTTCAATTTTTTATGTCATTTTTGAAAATGTTGTTTTTTGTGTTGTAAAAAATGATCGTGTGTGGGCTAAAACGACGTTTTAAACCCGCGCATGCCCAGAAGCAAGTTATGAGACGGGAGCGCTCGTTCAGGTAAACTACCATTCATAATGGAGTAAGCACATTCATCATGCTGTAGCGAATCGTCTTTCACTAACAAGTAATCAGCTAAAAGCACTCCAAAGGCGAATAGAACTTCCCCTACAGAGTGCCGTCGTACGTGTTGTACGTCACCGCGCTTTGTTCATCATTTTTAAAAAACAATGGTGTGTGGGCAACGTCGTTTTTTATGATGAAGTTGGAAAAACGTCGCTTTTTTTCATGATGAAAAATGTAATTTTCTTTCATGACAAAAAGTGATCGTGTGTACGGGGCATAAGAAACTTGCATGTTTACAATCTGGGCACCAAGCTGCATGGACGTGGGTGAAGCCAAAGAACAGTTTAGTTATGACTGATCAGTGTACCGGCTTGCTGCCGGTACCATGTGACCGCTGTGACCAATCACAGCAGGTCACATGACAGTTGTAAGAGTATAGTAATGTCAAAACTTGCAATCATTATTTGCCTTCAAGAAAAACTGCTACAGGAACCTGGCATATGAATACTGCAAGAGGGAAATTGAGATCTTGCTCTACCTAATTTTTCTGGTTCAGTGACCCAAAGCATTAAAGTAGAAGTTCACCCAAAATCTAACTAACTCTAAACCTACTCTCAGCCACATTCTAAAACTGATCTATCCCTGTAAAGAAGAAATAGCTATACATAACCGTTCTGCAGCCGCTTCAGTCCGGTCCCATGCTGAGCTGTGAGCAGCGTTTTCAGTGTGTAGAAGTGTGCAGAGGAGGCAGACGACAACAGAAGCCCCATAGTAAGTCTATGGGTGAAGTTACTTCCCAGGCATTGTCGGTTCTCTCCTGCACACAGCATCTGTCGCTGGAGACCAGACCGATTCAGCTTCAGAAAAGGAATGTACAGGGCTAGATAGATTTGTTTTAGAATGTGGCTGCGAGTAGGCTTTGAGTTTTGGGTGAACTTCTACTTGAAACTCAAAAGTGCATGGCTGCCAGGTAAATCACATATTCAGAAAGAGATCAGAAACAGAATCCAGTGTGTTTCATCTTGTCTACTTTAATTCTACTGCACTACGGAATATACCATTACTGCAATTTCAGTTTTTTTTTGCAATACATGCTTTATTTTCACATACAAGAAAACTTTATTGACAGTATTGTAAACCCACTTTATACATTACCTATGCATGCTGTTGACAAGAATTGGGGAAAAAAAATGCTTTATAGGCTTATGTAGAATACCATTAATTTATTATTCTTCTAGAGTTGGTGCCCTGATGAGATGTCTTTTTCAGCTGCTGTAAGCCATTAGTGTTTCGGAAGCATGACTGACATTTCAACGGTGCTCTGGAAACACAAAGCAGAAGCTGTCAAACTGCAAATCATATTTGTCAACTATTTTGGATCAGTTATTAGAAATAATATTAATATATTTGTATCTATAAATTGTTGAAACAGGTCAGTTAGGTGTGTCTGCTGTGCTGGCAGAAGTGACATATCGCCAAATGTGTACAAAAATAGCAGATCAGTCTATAGTCAGCCTTTTGCAAGTTAACACAGTGGTGTGCACTGCGTAACTTCTCTGAACTCTGAATCTACTTCGGCGTTTGTTTAAGTGTATTCTCAAACAGAGATACACTTAAACAAAGCTAAGATAGGCCGGCTTGCGCCGGCCTATCTTAGCTTGCAATGTTTCTGATGGCCGCTAGATGGCGCTTCCATTGCGGCCGGCGTAGATTATGTAAATGAGGGTGATACGCCAGGCCTACACCGTCGCATTACGTCGTTTCCGTAAGGCCTTAGGCGGCCTAAAGTTATTCCACCTATGCGGTGGAATAACAATGTTAAAGTATGGCCGACGTGAGGTTCGAAATGTTTGCGTCGTTTGCGTAAGTCGTCCGCAAATCGGGAGTTACGTAGTTTACGTCCGCGTCTAAATCAATAGGCCCGTACGGCCTACTTAGCCGCAATGCACACTGGGAAATGTAGTCGCCCGGCACATGCGCAGTGTCAAAAAAAGTGAGGTCAAGCCTCATTTTCATACAACACGCCCCCCTCCAAGTCATTTGAATTAGGCGCCCTTACGCCCGCTCGTTTTAGGCTACGCCGCCGTAGATTAGCAGGCAAGTAGATTGTGAATCACTACTAGCCTAACTAATTTACGGCGGTGTAGCCTAAAAAGGCTAGGCTAGGCCGCCCTAAAGTTAGGCCAATGTGTGTGAATCTACCTATATGTTTCTTGTCAAAGGAGTAGAATATATACAATGATCTGCAGCTATAGGCTTTTGCTAACAAATGTAATCCATGTAATTGAAATTGCTAACTTATAATGTTAAAAGCCCTAACCTCTCAGCAAGAGATACTTTAAAAACATTTTAAGGCCTCCTAAGCTGATGAGATATTTGTACAAGAAATGCTTTTTCATAAAGACAGTTCCCACAATCCTGGTTCTGGTTCTAAAATATTTCCTAATTTTTTATTTTTTTCTGACCCCACCAGTAAGGCGGTGTGGCAATTTTAATAAAAAAACGCTTGCCCTTTAAAGGTTTCATCCTCTATTCTTGACGAACAGAACAGACTTATTCTACTTGTTTGCAGCCTTTTCTGAAACAGGTTCTAGATAAACTGCAAAACTTTAGTTGTACTAGAATGGGAGGCAACTGGAAACCTCCCTCTAGAAACCAGACTAGGGCCTCCACTTAATTTCATAAAAATGTTTTCAGCCTAAACGCAGGCACAGTGGAAAGGATCTCTACTCTACAGGAGTCACATTAACATCTTTCCGCCCGGCCATCATTCTGCTATATGGCGTCCTCTCAGAAAGTGTCGCTCGCAGGGCTACGCATTCTGTCCACCGAGCACAGCCAATGACTGATCAGTGTACCGGGTTGCTGGCGGTACCATGTGACCGCTGTGACCAATAACAATCACAGCAGGTCACATGACAGTTGTAAACAATAGATGGCTTCATTTCATGCCGCCCATTGTGTACAATTGTGTTGCTAGCTATGTTTGGTCATGATCATGATGTGATTATTTCATACAGACAGGGCCAATAACAGCCCATCTCTACCATGTGATTAGCTTTGACCAATCACAACAAAACAAACTGAATGAATCAATTTTATTCAATAAAATTAATGCTAACAGCAATGTAATGCACTGCTATAGGCAATAATGTGTAAAAATAAATCCTGATCACTTCCCCAAAGTAGTAGAATGTTACTATGGTAACATTATATTGCTCTGTTAAAAGAAAATTAAAAAAAAGAAAGAAAAAAAGATGTAGTAAAAATACTGTCATCATTCAGTGTACCTGATCACTGCTATACCAGTTTTATGATGACACTCTACTGCACTGGTGACAGTATGTACATTTTTTTAAAAAAAATAGATTTTTTTTTCTTAATTTTCCCCCCAAAATGACAAAAAGTTACAACTTAAAAAAAAAAAAAAAAAAACACATGCCTCTTACTAATTACTGTAGACTATCTACTTTCCAAAAACGGGTAATTTGGGGGGTATTTGTACTATCCTAGCATTTTATGACCTCAAGAAATTAGTTTTTCAGTACATTTTCAGTACCTCAGCTTACGCGTTCCGTCACATGTCACGTGACATGGGTAGGTCATGTGACATAACGCGCAGGGGGAGTAGCCAAGTGACAACATTGACAGTGTTCTGAATACACCAGATGCCGAATGAGGAGCTATTCGCTTCACTTGTCTGAGCATCTATATGCGCTGTGGTCTTACGGCCAAATGTGAGTGGAATCACCTGAAGTATTGAAACCTGAATATTGTCTTGTGGATTCAGCATTGCGCAATGATATATTTTCTTTCTTCCTACATGTGAGAATTGCACAACCAATGTATATGAATACTAGGCAACATCCAACACTGGAAATAACAGAAAACGGGCTAAAGCTGATATATTGCTGGACTGATTGATTGTATCCAGGTCTGTAGCTCATTATTACGGACAACCAGTGTAGCCTAGGAGTGAGGTGGACAGTCCTCATATTCTTAGGTGTTTCTCTCAGAGTGTGTTTGTTTTCTGAAATATGTTTTGCACTATTGCACTTTTTGCCATCACAGGCTGCTATATATATTGTCGCACGGATTATTTATCAATCACAGGCTGCCATCTATATATGTTTTTATTTTAGCACAGAGCACAATTTTTTCCACCTTTGCCACATTTCTATTGTGCATTAATAGAGGGTTGATTTTAGCGCATCATTATTTAGTATAATAGATTTTTTGGGGTTATCAGAATGCTTCCGAGCATGCGTCGACTTGATTCTAAGCATGCGTGAATTTTTCTCCGATGGAGTTCCACACAGACGTTCGGAATTTCCTATCGTTTTTTCTTTCATAGGAAAAATTTAAAACATATTCTATTTTTTTACAACGATGGAAAAAAGTCAGATGGGGCTCACACACGATCTTTTTTTCCGATGAAAAAAGTCCATCGGATCGTGTATACACGGCATAAGAGATTAATCTCACATATTTTATTTGTGGACACAAGACTTCTCCATGTCCATTAGAAGTCGACTGTTGCCCCCTCTCAGGCACAATTACTGAATACTAATATGAAGATTTAGCGGATTGAACATTCAACAACCAGGATGTGGCATAGATTCTACAAGTTTGGGCTTTGTAGGATCAGAGTATGGCCCTCATTCCCTATTTATCTCTGCTGACTTAAGCCAACTGTATAGTGTTTTAAATATTGCGCTGACTCGCGGTTTGACATTTATCATGTTACTCTGTGTTCTCTTCCCTTCCCCACTTTTTGTCCTTGTTACACAATGTTTATTTTGGAGATTGACTTATGCAAACTTTCTCAGATGAGGAACCCCAGAAAAGTCCTAGGAAGATCTGCTGGATCTTTTGGCTCTCTTGCTCAGAATTCTTGGACTATTCCAATTAATTTTCACAATTTGCTTTACTTTAACCTCTTCCCCACCGCGCCATAGACAAAAGACGTCTACAGCGCGGTGGAGTTATTCTGGGAGGACGTCCCTGGGACGTCCTCCCAGAATCCTTCACTCGCGCGCCCCCTGGGGCGCGCTCCCGGAATCATCTGTGAGCGCCGGCATCACAGATCGCGGTAAATCGCCGCTGATAGCGGCGGTTTACCACGTGATCGCTCCGTCAAATGACGGAGCGATCACTTGTAAACAAACCGGCGTCATGTGATGACGCCGGTTCCTCCCTCTCCTCTCTGTACCGATCGGTACAGTGTGAGAGGAGAGGGGGGAGAGCGGGTGGCAGCAGCAGCTGCTGTGGCTGGATCTGTGACAAATGCAGTCACAGATCCAGCCATCCTTCCCTGCGCAAAACTCTGCAATAAAATCAATACTCTAATAACCCCCCATACTCTGCAATACCCCCATACCCCCCATACTCTGCAATTACCCCCCCATACTCTGCAATTACCCCCCCATACTCTGCAATTACCCCCCCATACTCTGCAATTACCCCCCCATACTCTGCAATAACCTCCCCCCCCATATACTGAAATAGCCCACCCATACTCTGCAATTACCCCCCCATACTCTGAAATACCTCCAATACTCCGCAATACCCCCAATACTCCGCAATACCCGCTAATATGACAGAAACAAGATTATTTTTTACAGAATTGTCAGTGTTTTTTCTTTTATAGCGCAAAAAATAAAAAAACCCAGAGGCGATCAAATACCACCAAAAGAAAGCTCTATTTGTGGGGAAAAAAGGACAAACATTTCAGATGGGCACAATGTTGTATGACTGAGTAATTGTCATTCAAATTGTGAGAGCACCGAAAGCTGAAAATTGGTCTGGTTAGGAAGGGGGTTTAAGTGCCCAGTGGTCAAGAGGTTAAGTGCAAGTTCACCTTTTCATAAACTTTGAAAAGGTGAACTAATTAGGGCTGGGGAAAAAAATCGATTTGAATCTTGAATCGAGTTGCGAGCGCAAATTGAGTTGCGATTCAGATTATGACCAAATCTTTTTTTTTTCCCATAAGACCGGCGCTCCGTGGACTAGGCTGAAGCCGCGGCTTCGCCTAAAAAATCCTGCCCGCAGCTCGCCGCGATCCTAGGAAAAGGCCGCGAGGCCGGACGCCACTCCCGCCCTTTTCCCAGGATCACGGGGAGCTGCGAGCAGGATTTTGTAGGCGAGGCCGCGGCTTCGGCCTAGTCCGCACCCTTTTCCCAGGATCGCAGCGCACCAGGCCGAAGCCACGGCCTCGCCTAAAAACTTAGGACTGGCACGGTGTCTATCAGGAAAAAAATAACTTGATTTGAATTGTGAATTGAGTTTTTTCTTTAAATCGCCAATTTTTTGGGGGGCCAAAATTGCCCAGCTCTAGAACTAATACACTATACCCTCCCGGGCCCCGCTTTCTTTATTTTATTGGCTGGTCTCACAGTTTAATAATTGGCTGCCAATATTTTTATTTTTTTCCTTTTTATGCAATTTATGACCGGTTTTACACAAATTTTATATTTTTTCATAGAGCGCTGCACTGATTTTCGTTATTACAGTACATACAGTATTTTGCTAAGCACTACCTTCATGCTTTGAAGAGTATCACACCAGTCCATGGCTGCAATCTGAGGGATGGCAGTCAGAAGAATACTAGTTGCTTTATTTGCATTTTCTTTTAAGGTTTTCAACACTCTATCGACAGACACCTGTAGACAAAAACAAGGCACTATTAATAATAAGATCGTAATCGTAAATATAATCAAATATGGGAAATCTAAAAAAAAAAAAGAAGATCTGCCAAAACCTGGATATTGTTCTAGTGGTTTTTGATTTTTTGATTGCCAAAGCCAGGCTAACCTCATAGGGGCTCATGGCGTTTTCTTTTTTTTTTTTTAAATCCTCTTTTATTGCACAAACTGTTGTCACTAAAAGGGTATCCAGTGTAATAAATGCCACACAGCATCTTTACTTCAATATCAATCAATAATTCAAATTTCCTATTCATAAAAAAATCCTTTAGTCGATTTGTCACCCACTATTAAAATACTGAGATACTATAGTTGCATTTACATTTTTCATATGTTACAGATAAGGTAAAATGTTTAAAAAAAAACATGCAGTGCTCCACATAAACTAAAATAGAAATATTACTTCTACACCATGTAAATCAAATATACAAAAGTCCATAAATCCAAAAGTGAAAGTCCAAAATACAAAGTTTGTCCATGAATACAAAATAAAACATAGTGAGGTCCAAAACCAATTTTTTGTATATGTGATGCCAAAATCTTCCTGTTTTCCTAGGATACCACATGTACCTTCACCTCCACACCTCATGCAAAATAACTGCTCACCAGAATGTAAGACCTCACTCAGATAAAGAGGTCAAATAGTGCTCAAATCACTTAGGCACTTTACATTCCTCAAAATTGAAAGATTCAATCTCCTCCTGTAATTATTCAGGGCAAATATATCTCGAACCATGGATAAAGGAGAAAAGAAAAAGCCAAGCCATCAAAACTACTCACATATAAAAGGTTAAATAAATTCACATAGGAATAGTGCTGTACCATCCGGCTTACTGCTCCTGCCAGTCCTTACTCCCTTAGCGTGATGGTAGAAGTTAATGGGTGGAGCCAAACCTTCTGACACGTTGCATCACCGGGAAGGACTTCATCATGCCTTTAATGGGTACCGCTTAGATTTGGCTTTTTCTTTTCTGCTTTCTTTTGATGTTTGAATTTGAGGTCTTACATTCTGATGAGCAGTTGTTTTGCATGGACAGTGGAGGTGAAGGTGCACGTGCTATATAATTACAGGAAGATTTGGGCACGGGGATCATATATATATAAAATTGATTTTCGACCTCACTATATTTCAGTTTGTATTCACAGATACACTTTGTAATTTCACTTTTGAATTTTTGAACTTCTACACACAATGTCAAAGTATTTGTATTTTAGTTTATGTGAAGCACTGCACTTTTTAAATATTTCTATGTATATGTGAGTGATACATATATTCGTGTCAGCTGCTTCTGTGTTTTATTTTGTAATGTAATGTTCAGAAGGAATGCCCAAACCTCGGTATTTCTAAAGGGGTTAACAATCAAGAATGTTAGGGCTCATTCACATATGCGTCAATACTATGTCTATGTGGCATTTAAAGATAAAATAATGACCTGGTACCTAAAATCCCAGTTCAACAATTACAATACAAACGGTTATTTTACCCATGGGACTTTACAGGCCTAACATATAAATACATTGTAAATAATCAGTTTATTCAAGTAATTGCTCCATATTGTTCAATAACCAAATTTATTAAAAGGGGATGTATCCTATAATTTAACGCATTTCGTGGATTTTTTTTTTAAACTTCCTGACAAAATGCTCTGTTCTGCAATAAAGACGGTATAGCTTGTAAGACCACACACGTTCTGTATTGTGCTAGTGTACTAAAAATACTGTATTTATTGGCATATAACTCACTTTTTTACCCTGAAAATAGATGGTAAACTGTGCCTGCGTGTTATACGCAGGGGGCTGTGGAAAGTTTTTTTCCTGAAACTTCCCTCTTAAAATTAGGGTGCGTGTTATACGCCTGTATGCGTTATATGCCGTTAAATACGGTAGCTTGTTTTTTTATAGGATTTTTGACCTCTCTTATGTTCCACAAAGTCAAAATAAAATCAGCAGCCATAAGTCAGTGCAGAAAATTAACAAGCAAGCTTAAAGGGGTTGTAAAGGATTTTTTTTTTTTTTCATAATAAGCAGACATTACCTGCAGACATTCCTCTTTTCACTTCCTCATTGTTCGTTTTTGCTCAGAAGTTGCTCTATTTCTTCTCTGTTCTGTTCACTTCCTGCTTGTCTGATTTTACTGACCACCGTGACGTGACGGGAGGCTTTACTGCGGTGGTCAGTAACGTGCTCACCTCCTCCTGGGAACTACATCTGTGTGGTAGGACGCTCTCTACGTGTTAGAGACTTCAAGGAGGTGTGAATTACTGGGCGTGCCGCAATGCATACTGGGAAATGTAGTTCTTACATGAACGAGCGATGCAAACCAGGAAGTGAATGAGAGAACAGAAACTAGAATGCCAGAGATGATATAGATGAAGGAATTTAATAGGTATTTACTCGTTTTTTAACAGAATCATTACACTATTCTGCCTGTCTACCTTGCAGACATTCATTTTAGGCAACATTTTTTTTTCCTTTAGTGACCCTTTAAACTGGGAGAACTTAGCAGTGGGTAGGCCAGAAATCCCCATCCCTTGCAAAGCTAATTGAGCCCAAAGGGAGCAGTAATTAGGTAGTCCAGACTGTTCTACTGTATACAGGGGTGAAAGTTTAAGTGCACAGAGTCCTCAGGAGGCAAAAGAAAATAATGACATAGCTCTTGTTCGGCATTCAGGGTGCCCAGTCAGTTGATATCGTATTAGGTGGTATTGATTATGAGAGCATAAAGGATTATGTTGCTGGAGTGCTGAGCACCTGTGGGATTAATGCAGTCCAGTCTTCTACGTCCTCCCCAGCTGCCGGCTCCCACTTCCCAGGCCCAGGTTTCCTAGTTACCTCAGGTTGTGCTGCAGTTAGGGCAGGCTGTAGATGCTCGATTCCCTCTGTGTCTGGCAGCGCAATAGAAGGCTGTGGGGAGGGTTCCCTTGCCAGTGTACAGGCGAAACGCTCCAATTTGACAGCAGCCTCTCTTCACTTGTATTTGTTGGAGCGTAAGGGGGGAGCGAGCCGGTACCATCTTGGGAGGTCGCTTTTTCCTCTTTGTCATGACTTGGGTGTGCGGGTATCACTGCAGGCGGCTCACTGGATGTAGTGGAGTTGACGGTGGGCAGATGGGAAGCCTCCAGAGCCGATGATAAGCCGAGGTATGGCAGGAGCTGGACAGTCAGCCTCCTCTTATATGCAGAGCTGGACAGTCAGCTTCCTCTCATATGCAGAGCCAAGCCCCAGCAAGAAAATTGTATGGAACAAGTCTTTCAGGCAGAGATGTACTCAGAGAGCTAGCCCATAGAATCACCAAGAGTCAAACACAATTGAATGGATTATATGCACACATACATATAAGCAGTAAAGCTTTAAAATGGTTTTAAAGGCTCAATGCATTCTATGCATTAGGTTAGAAAAAAAAACGGGTGCAGCTTCCCCCAGAGCTCCCACCAATACTTGCCTGAGCCCTATCTGGATCCAGTGATGTGTATCGGAGCAGCGGCTCTCCCGGGTTTCTCTCTCCTCACTGACTCAAGCAGCAGTGAGAGCCAACAGCTAGCTCACAGCCAGTGAGTCAATGAGGAGACAGCCGGGGGGGGGGGGGGGGTGGCACTCATGGCTCAGGAGAGAGTCTCCTTGAGTGCTCCCCATAGCAAGAGGCTTGCTACTGTGGGCACTCAGCAGCACGCCACTGAGCAGGAGGAGGAGCCTGGACCACTGAGAGGGGACCCAAAAAGTAGAGGATCAATGCTGCTTTGTGCAAAATCATTGCACGGAGCATGTAAGTATTAGTTCCTTTAGAATAATTTTAGAACAAGCTCCTGGAGCTCTGTAGCTGTAAGCACTGTGCAGCAACTTATTCTTAATGTTTACAGCAGAATAACTAAAGATATTCTCTCTCAGCAGCTTAGCTACCCCTGCACCCCATCCCATCAGTCAGTGTCCAGCTTTCTAAACCCTAATGTAAAATTGGGTGGGGAGCAGAGTGAGCTGAGATATTTGTTAAATGTGACTATTAAGGATGCATTGCTTAACAAAGCTTGCAGCTACAGAGGTCAGCAAGGGTTCTTTTACTTTTCATAAATGCCTATAGCCTAGTTGCCAGTCCACTTTTTAAGTTGATCTTGTTCATGTGAACTTCAGGCTGTCGGTATTGGCACATTAGAAATTCTCCCTCAACGTATTGCAGAAGATCCAATGTTTTTAATTTGTTTTGCTCATTCCATATCCACTTATACTTTTCTTTTGGAACGCTTTAATTTTCATAAATCACTACTAACATACAGTGAATTAACATGCATGCAGTCAGTAAGGTGAACATAGTAGAGTATTGACATACCGCTTCTTCGTGTTCCTTCCAGCAGTCATAATCAGTAGCCAGTGCAACACTGGCATAACAAATCCCAACTTCTTTAGCAAGGACTACTTCTGGAACAGTGGTCATATTAATGACATCAGCACCCCAAAGACGAAACATGTTACTTTCTGCTTTGGAGCTGAACCTCGGTCCTTCTATGGTGATCATTGTACCCTTTGTATGGCATTTAATACCAAGTTTTCTGGCAGTGTCTATCAACACCTACAAGACAAGATGCTAAAATAAATATGTGCAACATATATTTACAAATTTTGTTATTTCAATAGCAAAATATACGGCCATGTTTTTTATGATACAAGATACAGCATTTCATCTTTTTCTGCTCAAAAAAAAAAAAATATATATAAATATACAAAAAATCATGAACCCTTGGAATTTACTGGTTTTCTGCAGTGATTGCCATAAAATGTTATTTGATCCTCATCTAAGTCACATCAATGGATAAACACAATCAGCCAGATTCAGAAAGACTTACGCTGGCGTATCTACAGATACGCAGCGTAAGTGTACAGATGCGCCGTCGTATCTATGCGCCTTATTCTCCATACTAGATACGCCTGAATTCTGGCTTAATACGACCAACGCAAGTCTCCTACGCCGTCGTATCTTGGGTGCATATTTACGCTGGCCGCTAGGGGCGCTTCCATTGATTTACGCGTCGAATATGTAAATGGGCGAGATACGCCGATTCACGAACGTACTTGCGCCCGTCGCAGTAAGCTACGCTGTTTACGCAAGGCGTACGTCCGGCGTAAAGATAAAACACCTCTATAGGTGGCGCAGCCAATGAAAAGGTATGGACGACGGAACAGCCGTCGGATTTTACGTTGTTTACGTAAGTCGTACGTGAATGGGGCTGGGCGTAGGTTACGTTCACGTCGTTGCCATTGAGCCGTTGTATCTTAGGGCGTAAATTCGACGTGATTCTGAGCATGCGCCGTTCGTTCGGGAATTCATTTACATGGCGTCACGGCTATTTTAATACAACACGCCCACTACCTTCCTAATTTGAATTAGGCGGGCTTACGCCGGCCCATTTATGCTACGCCGCCGTAACTTAGGGAGCAAGTGCTTTGTGAATACTGGTCTTGCCTCTCTATGTTACGTCGGCGTAGCGCATATGAGCTGCGCTACGCCTGCTCAAACATATGCCGCTGTCTGTGAATCTGGCTCATAGTTCTTAAGCTGATAACACACAAACAATTCAAATTTCTCATGACTTTATTGAACACACCCATTAAATGTTCACAGTGCTGGAGGAAAAAGTAAGTGAACCCATAGATTAATTACTTCATTGAAACCTAATTGGAGTCAGTAGTTTGCACACCTGGAGTTCAAGTAATGAAATTAATTTGGTTGAGGCTCCATTAACACTTGTGTGACTTGTTATGCCTTGAGACTTTAAATTGTTTGTTAACCCTTATAGACCACTTTATGCTACAGGTAAGCCTATACCTGCATGGTTTAGGAGATATCCCCTGTATGTGCCGATGTCATAGGCACATGCGCACTAGGACAAACTGAAGCAATGGCACAAGGACCGCTGTGGGGGCTTCAATGTAAGGCAAGTAATTCATAATGAGCTAGAGTATACTATGCATATTAGCTCATTATGCCTTTGTCTTGCAGGGTTTTTTTTTTTTTTTTTATCAAGGGTTTACAACCACTTTAACCTGATAGAGATGCTGTGGAATGACCTCAAGAGAGCTGTTCACACTAGGCATCCTGCAAATGTGTCTGAGCTGAAGCAGTTTTGTAAAGAGGAATGGTCAAAAGTTCCTCCTGAATGTTGTGTAGTTCTGATCCAGAGTTACAGAAAGTGATTTCTTGAAGTCATTGCTCCAAAGAAGGTTTGACCAGCTACAGCACAGGTTTCAAACTGGAGGTCCTCCAGCTGTTGCAGAACTACAAGTTCCATGAGGCATTGCAAGGCTGACAGTTACAAGCATGACTCCCACAGGCAAAGACATGATGGGACTTGTAGTTACGCAACAGCTGGAGGGCCGCCAGTTTGACACCCCTGAGCAGGGGCGTATCTAGGGTACGGCAGCCATGGCAAGTGCCATGGGCGCCATATCAAGGGGGCGCTGGTGAGTGGCTGGGCAGCAATGCATTTACCAGGGTCTGATGGTCTCTTCTTCCCTCCAGGCTCCCGAGCATAGGCTGGATCTCCTTTTCAGCACCTTTGCTAATGGACAATAGCAGTGCTGCAAGTGGGACCATTTCTCATTTCTTACTCCTATGAGTGCAGTCACTGGTCATGGAGTAAGCAGGCAGCTGCATTTCCCGATGCTACCGCTATAGTTCCGGCTACAGCAGCCCTGACAGCTGAATATCACTCCTCCGTCAGCTGTCAGGGATGCTATAGCCAGAACTATAGCGGTGGCATCGGGCCGGTGTATTTGTCGACAGGACACCTGGACTGTGGACTCAGTCAGGAGGTGTCTTCTCACAGGCCTTCTGGCTCGGGGTCCTATCAGTGCAAAAGCAGAGCCCAGCCACCTGCCCAGCAGGAGGGACAGCTGTACTGCCAGTGTCTTATGCTGAGACTGATCCTCTTGATTAAGATGCAGGCACATTTTTCATGCTTTCCCCTCTCCCTGCAGGCCTTTGTAGTCTAAATCATATTTTTTTGGGGCCCCATGAGATCAAACACAGGGGCCCAGGAGGCTGTAAAATGGATGGATTATTTTTTCTAATTCTGCTTGCTGGAATATCAACTCCTTCCCGCTTGTATGTAGTTAATGGCAATAAAGGCTCTCCCATTCCATCTGGTCGGATTGGCAGCGCACAAAGGAGGAGCAACATCAGTTTCTCCCTCTCCTCTGTGACAACTGAGGCCATAAATTATGGAGATTTCATCACTTCCAGTATCGGTTCTGCATTTACCTGGCTGGTACCAGCCAAGAAAGCAGCCAATAAACCTTGGAGGGCAGAGGAGGGACCAGGGGTCTAATAAACCCAGATTTCTCCATAAAGAGGGTATGTTACTACCCAAGGTATCACAAGGGATGATAAATATCACTTGAAGACAGCTGAATTCTTTTTTGAGGTTAGGACAGGGCCAGGGATGGGGTCATGTGCCCCATCAGGTAGGATGTAGGGAGCCCCATGATATCTAACAGCGGCCCTGGTCTCTGGTAAGGGGGTAGTGGGGCACAGACTCTGGCAGTGGCTGGGTTTGTGCAGCACTGCAGCAGGCAGGGAGAGAGGGTGTCCTCTTGTATATTGGTGCAGTCATCATTCTCAGTCACACTGTGTGTGTGGGGGAAGTAAGAGCACAGCCTACTATGCTGGAATTTGTAGTCCCATGGAAGTGGGGAAATTCTCACACATACTGTGGAGAGAGGGCTGGTCATATAAAGTAAAAGGCTCTGTGCTGTTACAGGGCTGCCATGGCTTACCTGACCCCTGTCTAGAAATACTTATTGTCTGGCACACTGCTTTAAGGGGGAACTCTGCAGACACTGGGGTAAAGGGGAATGCTGATGTAAGTGGGATCTCTGGACTCTGTGATAACCAGATACCCCCTACATCCCAGTCCACAGAGATTCCCTTTGTGTCAGAGTCCCCCCCCCCCCCCCTTACAGCGTATATAAAGATGACACCAGAGTCCACAACAATCTTTAAATCAGATTTCCCAGTGTGAAGGGGAACTCTGTGGATTCAGATGTAAGGAGGGCTCTCTGGGAACTCTAAGGGGGGAACTGTGATATAAGATGTAACGCTATTGACTCTGGTGTAAGGGGTAATTAGAGAGCTTAAATTGTAGTTTTGTTAGCTGTTTTTTTTGTTAAGGTTATCTGAAAGATGGGTTTCAAATGTTTTGACAAGGGCACAGTTTCAATGCTTGCCATAGGCGCCATTTTCACTAGATACGCCTCTGCCCCTGAGCTACAGTACTAACTCCAAATGTTCACTTACTTTTTCCTCCAGCGCTGTGAATGTTTAATCGATGTGTTCAATAAAGAAGAGAAATTAGAATTGTTTGTGTGTTATCAGCGTAAGCACGATGTGTTGTTCCATTTAGATGAGGATCAGATCCCATTTTATGGCAAATTACTGCATTTTTCTTGTCACTGTACATGAGGCCTAGCCCCCTTGCTGATAATCAATGGGATATACTACGGTAATATTTCTTACATAGCATCACTCACCTCTCTAGTCTTACTGCAGAATGGCTCAGCCATAGGAATGTGACACACACCTGCCAAACAGTTAGGTCCTCCATCATAAAAGGTCTGTTCTCTTTTGGTAGTTCTGTAATCAGAATGAGATTACATTAAGAAATCTTACAGGGCCCAGCCACACTAAAGCAATATGTAGCAGTGCAAGAACATGTGGAAAATTCTACCTTTTATCAAAGCCTAGCAACACTGCAATGCATGGTGTATGTGTTCTCTGTGATGCATTGTGCTCTACTGTATAATGCATTGGGGTGACATTCACAATGTATTGTACTGGTAATAGAGCAGGCATATTGCCATGTGTTGTGGCAAACGCATTAATGTGTGTGTTTTACCATGCATTGCCACAAAAGCCAAAGACCCCTTCCACACTGAGGCGCTTTGCAGGCGCTACAATGCTAAAAAAAATGCCTTCTAGACTGTAAGCTCTAACGAGCAGGGCCCTCTTATCCCTGTATTGAATTGCATTGTGACTGTACTGTCTTCCTGATGTTGTAAAGCGCTGCGCAAACTGTTGGCGCTATATAAATCCTGTATAATAATAATAATAATGCTAAAAATAGCGCCTGCAAAGCGCCCTGAAGGAGTGGCTCCATTCACTGCAGTGTGAAAGCCTGAGTACGATATTTGTGCAACTGTCTACTGTATATTTTCAGTAAAAATACACTAACATTTATTTTAGTGCACCCAAATACAACACACAATTAAAGAAGTGGCTGTGAAAAGTAAACCAATACCAAACAGGCCATAAATTGCATGCATCCATGAAATAGAAAAAACTACAGTACACAAAATTGTTCATTAGTGACACTTTAAAAGACTGTACAGGTCATCGGTTTATAGTTAACAGCAATATGTGCTGTGCAACCACTGTTTACATACACAAGCAGGCCCTACATACGTGTTTGCAGTCATGTGTATGTGCAGGGCATCAGGGTTGCTATTATTTTTTATTTGTTTATATTATAAAAATTTACATTTTTAAAGGCCCTTTCACACGGGCGGACCGTATGTCCCTTTTTCATCCATACGTGCACCGATGAAAACGGGACATACATTGGTCCCTATGAGATCGTGGGTGTCAGCGGATGAACATCCGCTGACACCCGATCTCCCCCGTCTCCGCATTCCTCCGATTCTGCAGACGGAGGAAAACACTATTTTTCCCCATAGGGTAGGGCGGTCCCTGCACAATGTGCGAGAACCGCCCTGTCATCCGCCGGCTCAGCGGGGATCAACGGAGCAATCCCCGCTGAGCAAGCGGAGGTTCACGGGGCGGATCATTACTAAATCGGCCCTGTGTGAAAGGGCTCTTAAACTTGTCTTTTTTTATTGCCATCACAAGGGAGCCAACAAGCCCCCTATGCGATAGCATTGACAGGTTCTTCCTTTGGACAAATCAGGGGTCTACTACACCCCTATTGTCTCCCCTACCCTCTGTTATAGCTGATCAAGCCCAAGACTGAGCTTAATCAGCTGCTTACTCTGCTATTTTAGCTGGAATTTAAACAACTTTGAACCCATTAATGCTCAGAGTGCTTTAGGGTTCAATGATTCAACGATGGGGAAAGGGGAGAAACAAAAGGTACCTTCACAGTTCCATAAACATGATCCTGTGGTTCAGGGCTCGACAAAATCCGGGCTCCCAATCGGAATTGCAACAAGAAATAGTGACCTGGCGCCCCGAGAAGCTTAGGCCTGCAGAAGGCTGCAAAGCCGCGGCCTCAATTACCGCCTGGCGCGGGCCCGCCGCGATCGCGTGACGAGGGAGGTGGGGGCGCACGAAGACACAGGATCCTGTGTCTTCATGCGCCCCCACCTCCCCCGCCGGCCGGTAATTGAGGCCGCGTCTTTGCAGCCTTCTGCAGGCCTAAGCTTCCTTCTGTGATCTGGCGCCATCTTGTGGTGGCCGTTGGCATTACAATTAAAACAGCAATCCAGCAATTCTAATGTGTTTTTCACTGTGGTTTCACTGCCATCTCCTTCCCTCTAATTAGAGCCCCCAAACATTATATATATTTTTTATTCTAACACCCTAGAGAATAAAAAGGCGGTCGTTGCAATACTTTCTGTCACACCGTATTTGCGCAGCGGTCTTACAAGCGCACTTTTTTTAATTAAAAAATAAGACAAGAGTAAAAAATGTTTATACTGTGAAAGATAATGATACCCAACATGTCACGCTTCAAAATTGCGTCCGCTCGTGGAATGGCTACAAACTTTTACCCTTTAAAATCTCCATAGGCGACGTTTAAAAAATTCTACAGGTTGCATGTTTTGAGTTACAGAGGAGGTCTAGGGCTAGAATTATTGCTCTCACTCTACCAATCGCGGCGATACCTCACATGTGTGGTTTGAATACCGTTTACATATGCGGGCGCTACTCACAAAGGCGTTCGCTTCTGCGCGTGAGCTTGGTGGGACGGGGCGCGTTTTCTGGCTCCTAACTTTTTTAGCTGGCTCCTAGATTCCAAGCAAATGTATCAAACCCTGCTATGGCTATAGAGCAGTGGTTTCCAAACTGCAGCCCTTTGCCTGCCTTTATGCGGCCCTAGTGGATTTCTCCCAAGATCTAAAATCCTTTTACATCCACGGATATAAAAATGTTAAAACCTTATTTCCGTTAATTGGCAATAATGATGGGGCACTATTCCTTCCACTGATACCAATGATGGGGCAATACTTCTCCCACTGACACAAACAATGGGACACTATTCCTTCCACTGACACAAACAATGGGGCACTATTCCACCCACTGACACTAATGATAGGGCACTATTCTTCCCACTAACACTAAGGCCCCATGCACTCTGAGGCTCATAAATGGACGTTTTTGGGAGTTTGGGCGTTTTTTTTAAAGGAGTTGTAAAGGAAAAAAAAAATTCACCTTGATGCAATCTATGCATTAAGGTGAAAAAACATCTGCTGCCGCGCCCCCCCCCTCCCCCGTTACACTAACCTGACCCCTCGAAAGTCCCGCACGGTCCCGATATCCTCTTCGCCGCTCAGCCTGGCCGCTGAATGGCTACAGCCGATGGATTGAGAGCAGCGCAGTCATTGGCTGGCGCTGCTGTCAATCACATCCAGTGACGCGACGCGCCGAGGGGCGGGGCCGAGTGATACAGTGAGCGGCTATGACCGCTCGCTGTATCACGGGAGCGCGCCCGCAATTAGTGACCACCATGCGAGCTCTCGCATGACTGTGGTTACTAATTGCGGGGAGGACCAGAGACAGCTGCCGAGGGACCCCAGAAGACATGGATCGGGGGCACTCTGTGCAAAACGAACTGCACAGTGGAGGTAAGTATGTTAGACGTTTGTTATTTAAAAAAAAAAAAAAAAAAAAATTCCTTTAGTGACCCTTTAACAGCCCACAAACTCTTCTCTATGTTAGCATATGTGTCCGTTTTTCTGACCACAAAAATGCCAAACGCTGATAAACGCTCAAAAACTTGGCTTGCCAGCATTTTTTAAAGTTTTTGATTCATTGAAAAAAAAAATGTTAAAAAAAAAAAAAAAAAATGCTAAAAAACGCTAATGTGGAAAAACGCTAATAAAAACGTTGAAAGACTCACTGCAAAGCTACTGGCGTTTTTATTACATTATTTTAACGTCCAGTGTGCATGGAGCCTAACGGTGGGACGCTATGCTCCCCACTGACATCAACGATGGGGCATTATTCCTCCTACTGACACCAATGATGGAGCATTACTCCTTTCACTGACCTCAACGATACAGCATTATTCCTATCACCAATATATATTATGAGGCACAATTCTTCCTCCTACTGACCACAGCACTAACCATAGTCCAGCCCCCCTAAAGTCTGAAGCACAGTAAACCAGGCATTTGTTTAAAAGTTTGGAGACCCCTGCTGTAGTTTTAATCAACTGAGTACCAGAACATATATAAATGTACCTTGGTAGATAAGAACTATAACTCATGCAATTGTCTTTGAATTAGTTTTTACAGGCAAAATATCTGCAAAATTAATAAAATGCATGCAGTTTATTGAATTTTAAGAAAATCCCTTTTAAGAACAGAAATGCAATGAAAATAACATATGAGTTATGCTTTTATGAACTGAGCCTATAGTGTTAAAGTTACAGACATAAACGGAGTGCGATATGAATGCCAGGCTCAGACTTTCATACATTACTCTTTTTTTGTGGTTTAGGAGATAGCTGACACAACATCAGCTGCACAGTGTCCCCTCCCTGGAACTGGCTTCTCTTCTGTCAGAAGGAACAAGTCCAGGCATGCTTTAGACAGAGGAAATCATACTTTTTTCATTAGCAAGTGTTTTAATACATTGATACAGTAAACACATTTCCTCTTAAAGGGGTTTTCCACCTTTTTTTTAAAGCGGGGGTTCACCCTTAGAGGGCACTTTTCCCCCTTAGATTCCTGCTCGTTTTTACTAGGGGAATCGGCTATTTATTTTAAAATATGTGCAGTACTTACCCGTTTACGAGATGCATCCTCTCCGTCGCTTCCGGGTATGGGCTTCGGGAATGGGCGTTCCTTCTTGATTGACAGTCTTCCGAGAGGCTTCCGACGGTCGCATCCATCGCGTCACGATTTTCCGAAAGAAGCCGAACGTCGGTGCGCAGGCGCAGTATAGAGCCGCACCGACGTTCGGCTTCTTTCGGCTACGAGTGACGCGATGGATGCGACCGTCGGAAGGCTGTCAATCAAGAAGGAACGCCCGCTCCCGAAGACCCATACCCGGAAGCGACGGAAGAAGATGCAGCTCGAAAACGGGTAAGTACAGCTCATATTTTACTACAAATAGCCGATTCCCCTAGACCGAACGAGCAGGAACCTTATGGGAGAAAAAAAAAAATTTCCTAAATGGGTGAACTCCCGCTTTAAGTTTATTAAAAGTCAGCAGCTACAAAAAGTGTAGCTGCTGGCTTTTAATAAACTGACACTTACCTGCTCCACGGCTCCAGCGACACGCCGGCCGGGGCTCCGCTCCTCGCCGGCCGGCGTCTTCATTCTTAGTGTGGGCACCTGGCAGTGACAGCTTTCGGCTTCACGGCCGGGCACCCACCGCGAATGCGCGAGCGGCAGTGCGCATGCGCGAGCGGCGCCGTCCGATTGGACATGCACTCGCCTACAGGGAGGGGCTGTGAAAAGGCGATTAAGCTAATCGCCTTTCCAGCCCCTCGGCGGAAGGAGGAAGTGGGACAGGAAGTCCCCTTCTCCTGAAGCCCCCACTCCCCCCCCCCAAAAGAAATTACATGCCAAATGTGGCGAGGAGTGGGTTAAGCGGAGGTCCATTTTTAGGTGGAACTCCTCTTTAAAGGAAATGTATAGTTAGCATTTCAATTAGTATTACAATTATTGTTTTTCATGTCGCTTTTATGTAAATATTTTTATCAATGTATGTTTAATATGGAACAACTTCCAGACCGCAACATGTACATATACGTCATCTGTTTGAAGTTTTATACCAGCTTGATGCCTGCAGCTACAGGCATCAACCTGGTATTTTTTTGTTCAGCCAGCAACTCTCTGTTTGGTAAAAACAAACTTAAGAGCTAATTAGCCTCTGGATTACTTTTACAAACGGCAGGTCCGCGGAAAAGTCAGATGGATGTCCCATCATTTGTATGAGGCTTACAATTAAACTGAAGTTTTGAAGGGCAGAGGAGAGATCTGAGGTCTAATAGACCCCAGATCTCTCAGTAAAGAGTACCTGTCACTGTCTAATGTTAGCACAAAGGATGTTTACATTCCTTGTGATAACAATAAAAGTGTTAAAAAAATAATAATTAAGGGACCGTGTAAAAATATGCAAATGCATACGCATGCGTTTGCACCACATGTGAGATATCATTGTGAACGCTACAGTGAGAGAAATAATTCTAGCACCAGACCTCCTGTGTAAACTCTAAACTGGTAACCTGTAAAGGCTTTTAAAACATTGCCTATGGAGATTTCTAAGTACCATAGTTTTTGACCATTTCACCAGCGTACGCAATTTTAAAACGTGACATTAGATATCTTCTTATATAACATCATCTTTTGTTTTTAAATAAACAATCGGTGCCACACCCACAATTTTATTCTCTAGGGCCTCATGCATCCAAGGCCACTTTTGAGGCTGTGTAGAACCCACTGTGCATGAGCAATGTAGCTTCATCAGGAGGCTGGCTGCTAGGGCATGGAAGAGACAGCTGGGCCACTAAAAACGTGACAAATAAGATGGCGGTGCGGCACCTGGCGTTTCCCCCAATGGATCACAGAAGAACAATCCTGGATTCACTGGGAGGACGAATATGCTATTTCAGTTCAACCCATCATGCCAGTAAAGGAGAGGTTTATATGAACCAGAACAAAATCCTTTACAGCCAAGGAAGCTGCCATCTTAGCCTTTGTTTGATCTGCTTTTTCCATGGTGCTGCACATGTGATCAGTTATGACACCAGCCATTTGATGACTTGTTGTTTCAGTTGAACGCCCAGACAAATGTAAAAGTAAATTAATCATGGTAAGTCTTTAATGTAAATGTTCTGGAAAACTGGTATTGAACCCAAAACCAAAAATGCAATAGATGTGGTGGCTGCATTAGTTTTCTTTATTTAGGCTTTTTCCCCCCTCTGTTTTCACCTGGTGATTGGTCCAGTAACACAACTCCTGTATTAGAGTGCCTAGACTCTGGATGAAGGAGCACAGGGACACCTTTCAACAGCAGCATTGTGTGCCTGGGAGGGTAGTGTTTGATATACTAGCAGATTTAGATACACTGAATAAATTAAAGCTAAACTCTGAGTATCGCACTTTTTTTGCAGTTACAGCAAACAGTTTAATTAAAGGGGAGGAGGGGGGAGTATGGGTTTATCCTTGTCACAGCAGCTTCACAGAAGACTTGATACTATTAACCTGCAGCACCGTAAGTTCCGAGACAAGAAGAGAATGGAGCATCCCTGCCCAGAGGATTTCTACAGGATCCAGCTGCCTGCCTCACCACAGGTAAGTTCAATAAAGCTAAACAGAAATAGCATCATTATAGCTAAATTTCATCTTTTAATTGCAAATATCTTTGTCAAACTTTGTATTAGCAACAAAACATTTAGTGTCATTGTAAACAAGACAGTAACACACATTTCTTTTATCGTTTTACATCTTTTGCCTATAGATTGAATCGAAGATAGAACTTTTGCAAACAGCACTCTAATGCAATGCACCCTGTGCTAATGCCCTTTAATCATACAGATGAGGTGTTCTGACAGCTGTTAGTGGCCCAAGATCTGCATAAGTGTAAGTTCAACCAAATTCAGGACCCCTTTAATGCCAGCCACATGACTAAGTGCTTCTACTTTGTCATGTCATAGTAGCAGATGGGGTCAATTGGACGGGTGAGCTTTTTTAGTATAGCAGCAATTTGTAAAAAAAAACAATGATTAGTGTAAAATTACTCCAAGTTTGATTATTCATTTGCTAGGGTTCTTGGTATTACTGTGTGTTGGAGTGCTCTGCTTTGTAAAAAGCAGAGGTTTTTCATTTATTTAGACTGCTCTGGCAGCTCATTCATATGAATAGGCTGCCTAATACAACATGTGTTAGTGCAACACACCTGAGTGCGATAGTCTGAATGGCCCCAAAAAGTAGAGGGTAAGCTTGACCTTAAGAACCAAGAATTCTACCTTTCAATACTGAATAGAATCCATTAGGTCATTGGTTAAATGTAATTGAAAGGAAAATTACTCTGTTCTAATAAAGTTTGGCTTTGCCAACATCACATCAGCCTTCAAAGTATTTTGCAATAGTGACATCTAGTGGATAGTATGGGTTATTTCATTATTTGTTACCAGCATAACAACTTGTAGAAAACATATTTGATCTTCAAATGTCAAATATTTTGGACAAAATGGGCAAAAAAATTAGAAGCTCCGTCAAGTTTTTATTCCCATCTGTGAAGGATTTATTTTATGTCCTGTACCAGTGATGGTGGTCACAGACAAAGGACCTCTCTCCAACAGGGAGACATACAGAATGTGATAGAGATACGTCCTTTCTCCACATGGGGACCGTCTTCACTTTTCAGTCCACTCCAAAGCACGTGGTCGCTGGAAAGAAAAGGAGGGGATATCTACCCAGCAAAGACCCAGACAGTAATAAAACCCTGACAGAGGTCCTAAACACCAAACATGATTTGGCTAGAATTAAATGTAACAGCCGAGTTACAATTTTAAGGGAAAAGATTAACTTTTAGAAATCATTGGGCTATTGTAACAGTTGTTTTTTCCTATATCTTACTCTTCTACTGTTCTGTGGCTTAACTTTTAGCACTGGTTTATTTTCAATGCTTTTTTCCTTCTTGATATTGCAGTGTCCTACTTCAAGATTGCCTTTTTATAACAGTGTTGAGGACTGAAAAGTAGGTCCAATTACCTGTGAGAAATGTAAGGAGCTATTTATAATAAGAGCGGATAACACTACCCACAGGTCACTGCAGTGTTTACTACACAACACATGTCATTCATAAAATGCACATTGCATTGTGAAGCCTATGGTGTCTGTTGGATTGTTTTCTATACAACTCAAAAAACAGCTTGGTCACATGATTTCATGAGATCATGCGACTCCCATACCCTTTTTACCCCAATAATGAAGCAAGCAAAGTGGAAAATATTTACAGTATTAAGTACAATGCTAGGCTTCATAAATTTGCCAGGGATTTTTTTTTTCTATTTTTAAAGTAGCAGTATGCTCACTGTTTTTTTTAAATCAATGCCTTATATTTCTCACCTGATTAACCACTTCCATACCAGGTACTTACGCAGCTTCCCGCCCAAGCCAATTTTCAGCTTTCAGCACTGTCGCACTTTGAATGGCAATTGCGCGGTCATGCTACACTGTACCCAAACAAAATTGGCGTCCTTTTTTCCCCACAAATAGAGCTTTCTTTTGGTGGTATTTGATCACCTCTGCGATTTTTTTTTTTTGCGCAACAACTAAAAAAAGGCTGAAAATTTAAAAAAAAAATTACGTTTTTATTTTTTTCTGTTAATTTTTTTGTAAATAAGTTTTCTCTTTCAATTACGGGCACTGATATGGCGGCACTAATGGGCACCGATGAGATGGCACTGATGGACATCGATGAGGTAGTACTGACGGGCACAGATGAGGTGGCACTGATTGGCGGCGCTGGTATGCGACACTGATGGGCACACATAGGCGGCACTGATGGGCACACATAGGCGGCACTGATGGGCACACATAGGCGGCACAGATGGGCACACATAGGCGGCACAGATGGGCACACATAGGCGGCACAGATGGGCACACATAGGCGGCACAGATGGGCACACATAGGCGGCACAGATGGGCACACATAGGCGGCACAGATGGGCACTCATAAGCGGCACCGATGGGCGACACTGATGGATACTTATGGGTGGCACAGATGGGCACTGATAGGTGGGCACTGGGCATGGATGGGCACTGTGGGGTGGCGCTGATGGACACTGGGGTGGCGCTGATGGACACTGGGGTGGCAGCACTTATTTTTGCCAGGTTGCCAGTCAGTGCCCATTTGTGGGCACTGACTGGCATCTTTTTTCTTTATGCTTTTTTTTTTATTTATTTTTTAGACTTTTTTTTGCCCACCCTGGTGCTCCAGGGTGGGCATCCCTGGTGCTCCAGGGTGGCGATCCGAGGGGGGGCTGCGCTGATAAACAATCAGCGCTAACCCCCCCTGTCAGGAGAGCCGCCGATCGGCTATCCTCTACTCGCGTCTGTCAGACGCGAGTGAGGAAGAGCCATCGATGGCTCTTCCTGTTTACATCGTGATCAGCCGTGGTTGGACACGGCTGATCACGTGGTAAAGAGTCTCCGCCGGAGGCTCTTTACCGAGATCGGAGATGCAGGGTGTCAGACTGACACCCCGCATCACCGATCGCCGCGATGCGCGCCCCCACGGGCGCGCGCGGCATGAAATCCTGCAGGACGTTCTAGAACGTCCTGTCAGGATTTCATAACCACTTCCCGGACGTAAATCGGCCATAGGCCGGGCGGGAAGTGGTTAAGGAACTATTCACTCATGCTGCTCTGCAAAAATCACTGCAACTGAGCAACGTCTATTCCTCATGGAAACACATGTGTACAAACAACTAATACATAAAAACATAGTAGTGTTTCCGAGATCATTTGAGGAGCTGCTAGAGCAGTGGTTCTCAACCTGGGGTCGGAATGATTTGCCAGGGGTCACCAAATCTTGGGCTGTTCCTGAAGCCTGGCCTTTTTGCAGTGGCAAAGCAGGGCTGTCCCTGGAGCCCGCGGCCACCCACTCAGCCTCTTTGCAGCTGCCCATTCAGTTCACGACGTGGCTGGGGGCACAGACTAGAGGTCAGCTGACTGGTGAGGAATGTGAAGTGGGAGGGGCTGGAGAAGACCCTATCTCCTGCTAAGAGACACCACAAAGTCAGAGACACAGTGAGTAACACTACCTGTAAATATAGTTCCCATTAACTGTAAATATAGTTCCCATTAAAAGTCCCCAGTACAGTTCTCAGATCAGCAGATGACCTTGATCAAGAGCACCCAAGTTGGCTGATCAGAACTCCCCCCAGCACTGCTACCCATTCCAACTCCCTGCAATACTGCCACTAACCCCACCCCCTCCGCCAAGGATAATAGAAGGAATAAAAATAGAGAATACATGGAAGGGAGAGGAAAAGAGGTGGAGGAACAAAGAAAAAGGAAGAGAAATAATAAGAAAGATGGCTAGAGAGAGGGATGGAGGAAAACAATGTTTTGGATAGAGAGATGAAAGGGAAAGAAAGGAGAACAAAGAGAGTGGTACATCCTGAAATGTACCATAAGGGATTTTAACACTGTACAAGTGGAAGGGACTCTGGGAGCGCTAAATGTCCATGGGTTAGGGGCGCAAATTATTGGTCTTGCCTTGGGTGCCGACAACCCACTGTACAAAAATAATTTTACTGTTGGGGTCCCCACAACTTGGGAAATTTTATCAAGGGGTCATGGCACCTGAGAGGTTGAGAACCACTTTAGGCAATGCAACTGACCAACTGTATGAGCCAAACTGTGTGCCATCAAAAAAGAAGGGATATCTTCGGCTGAAGAGGTAGCAAAGAGATTTGTAGACGTATTTATTTGGAAAATAGCAAAGTATATAGCAACCACAGTACATCTTTCAGTGATGTAAGCAATAAAAAAAAATCTGGTTGCTATAGGTTTCTTAACTTTACCTGTGTTGTTAGCATTGCATAATTGAATAAGAGTTGTTTTAGAGGCAGCACCACCACCACTCCATTTCCAAGGACTACATTTCCCTTAGTACCTCTCTACCCACAAGCTGTGATTCCTGAACCTCCTCCTCTCATGATCTCTGTAGACTAAAGGCAGGCTCTGCGAAATGTGTGACACAGCAGTACTCACAGGGCAGAGTGAATAAGTGTCACAGAGTTCAAATAAGTAAATGTGTGGGGATCTTTACAATGTAAGTTTTAGTTCAGACCAATAGGAGTAGGCTAGAAATAATTGAAATACAAGCAACTTTGAAACTGAAGCTTCTATTTGAGTGCTCTGGGTTTTAACCCTTTCACCGACAGGTCCGTAACGGTGGGGGGGTATTGCACACACCACTGCAGCCACCGGCATTGTGTGTGAAACTGACAGGCAGACTCCTGCCTGTCAGGTGAGAGCATTCGGGTGGCGCTGCTGCCACCCGATCGCTCTCACACACCCCTGGTACCGCCCCCCCCCCCCCCCCCCCACCACCATGCTTACCGGGCTCCGTTTGCCCATCAGCGGGCCCGGGACATGGCAGCTGCCGGCATATAGAGAGGAAGGACAAGAGCGGATACACGTCCGTTCTCCTCCTATTCTTGCAGACACCCGGAAAGCAACGTCTCTGACGTCACTTCCGGGTCATGTTCTCGGTCTCCCCGGCTCGTTTTGCAGAGAAAGAATGTTTGGAAATGCGATCTGCATTGCAAAACATTTAGTGGAATACAGGGGAGACATGCAGGGTCTTTTGAACCCTGCATATCTCAATTAAGAGAACCTGTAACCAAGAAATCATCACATAGGGGGCCGTTTGTCAGTTTGTCCCATATGTGATGGAAAAAAAAGTTAAATAAAAAAAAAATTTCTTGGGCAAAAAAATTAAGTTGCACCCAAGTCTCCCCCACATACAAATGCAGGAACGTAAACGCATACATCGGGGCACCTACATGTGAAAACTTTGATTGCGATACACATGTTGCATATGGCCACATACGCCGGAGTGAGAGCAATAATTCTAACACAAAAGCTCATCTGTAACACTAAACTGATACCTATAGGGGGGCCTTTAAAGCGTCGCCTATAGAAAATAAAGGGTACTGAAGCTTGACGCCATTTTAAGGGCACAATTATTTTTTAAGGTTTGCCATGTTGTGTATCCATTTACTCGGCATAACCTCGTCCTTTATATTTTACCAAACATTCCGGTAACGTATTGCGTTTGTTTGCCCTAAAATTCACATGTTTTTTTTTTTTTTTACTGAAATATTGCGTTTCCTCAACCTTGCAGTGATATCGTGTGACATAAAAAATTGGAACTACTGCTAGTTTATTTTCTATAGTGTCTGCTTTCAGAAAATATATAATGTTTGGGGTTTTGTGTAATCTTCAGGCCTAAAATAATTTTTTAAACATGTGTAAAAAAAATGGCTCTGGCAGCGAAAGGGTTAAAGCTTGCATAGAGCTCCAGAAGAAATGTTTATGTATGTTCAGGCAGATCTGGGTGTCTGCAATTCATTTATATTACCAGCTTAGGCATTTCACTCAAGTCACAGGTTTACATCTAGCAACAGATATTAGTAATTTTGTCATGCTGGCATCATAGCATGGTCTGGTGCTCAATGACAGTATTATGAAGTCAGGAACACTAGTCCGCTATCAAAACAGAAAATATATTAACACACTGGTAACAAAATACTGTGCAAATTGCTAAGACTGGGTTCACACATATCTGGTGCGAATTGTATGTCCGTTTTCACTGCAAATAAAAAAAAAAAAAACATTTGGTCAGTGGTTCATTTTTTTTTCTGATGCAAATTTGTAAGGCTGGATTTTTGCCACAGCTGCGACTTCAGTGCTGGCCAATACATAAAGGGTGTCAACTCCTGTAGTAGGAGAGCAATCTATGCTGAAATCCTGAACGCAACTAAACACATGTGCGATTCAGAAGTGTTTCCATAAAACTCAATGAGCCTGAAATTCACACCTGAACCGCATCGCAGTGCTGTGAAAACGCACAGGACTCTTTTTAAATTCGCACTGTGCATGCAACACATATATGTGAACACCTTCAATGGAAATCAATGTTATTTCACATATCATGCGAATTGGATGTGGTTCAAAACGCATACAATTTGCATATATGTGAACCGAGCCTAAATTCTACAGGATCTAGGACACAAATGTAAACAAGTTTCTACACTTAATAAAAAAAAAGTTGTTATCTTTTTAACTTTCTACATTTACCTGTCAATAAACTGGTCAATTAAAACAACATCCCCAGGTTGAATTTCCTCTCTCAGTGATCCACAAGCCGTAGTGACCAGGATATGAGAGCAGCCTTCAGTTTTCAGAGCCCAAATATTGGCGCGAAAATTAACATTTGTTGGAGCAATTGTATGCTGCCTGCCATGTCTGAAAAAAAGGAAAGAAAAACAAAATTGATTCAACCACTTTGAAAAACATTAGGAAAACACATGTAGTAACATTTGGAAGAGAGGCAATATTTGGGCATATTTGCCATATTTGGGCACTTAGAGAGGCAATGTGCTTTGGAAAAGTCAGTTTAGGTGGGTCTCGATCTAACGACCCAAAGAAGTATGTACAGACTTACAACTATTGTCCAGTATTTCTGTAAATGTATATAAGCATTCAAGCTCTGATGAAGGACCCCCAAAATGCCTAGGATGTTTTATCTTTTATTAATAAAAACAAAATCTTACTGGACTCAATTATCTTTTTGTTGCACTCCAGGGAGCCTATAGGACACCTACGGTGGACAGCGAGCTGCCTCTTAAAGTTGGACATTTGCCTATCCTGGGTTCCAGTGTTCTACCAACACATATCCTCTCAGTCCATTGGGAGGTGTTCTTCCTGCAAATTTTGTACCAGCCTTCAGTTTTCACTATGGAGGCAGTTTAGTCCACTATTTCTCACAGATCAGCAAAAAAGTTATGGAAAAGCTTAAAATGTAACAGTGACCACCTGAACAGGAAGAAAACATTTTCTTTGTGAAAAAAAATCTACAAAAAAACATCTTAAGGACATAAAGGATGTTACTGACAGAATCACCAGGTTGAAAAAAAAGAGCCCAAAAAACAAAAGCTAAGGCAGCCACCAAATCAAAGGATTGGTAAGCTGTAGTATATTACATTTTGTTTTTTTACCACTTTCATTTAAACAGCTATTGAACGACCCCACTGGGTACCACATCTCACCCTTTTAAGCATCAGGGGAGGGCAGGATGATGCATCAACTTCTTAGTTGGTTAGTTAGTCAGTATTTACATACACCGTATGCCCAGACTTTTATGGCTTCTTACCCTTTGATATACTCATGATTAGCAAATTGTTTAAAATAAATTAACAGAAAACTAAAGTTGATTTGGCTCAGGTTTATTACATTTTTTTTACAAGTTCATAAAGTGTTTTTTGACATGCTTTTGGAATTAAATAGATGTACTATTTTACAAACGTGTATTACAGCATATTTCAATGCTTCAGAGTTTGCAATCCACCAGACTGATGATCTGGATAAGCTCTGTTCCTCCTAGGAAGGGAAGAGGGGTGTGTGTGCACCTCCTCAAATGCCTTTAATTGGCACGTGTTTATTTTTTATCCTGCTGTTCAGCTTCATGCGCATTGCAGTAAACCCTGGACAATTAAATGGATCTGGCAACTATTGGCTCCAAGCAGTACATTTCAAATACTAAAATCAAATTGATTTACCTGACTAAAAATAATAAAGTCAAATATTTGAAAGACTTGTATAACTTGCATTTTTTTTTTATGAACATGATATAGAAAATATACTTTGACGTTACCTTGCAAGTAACACACAGTCCACATTCTTAATCTTTCCTAAGACCAAGGCATCAGATGGCTTGAAGAAAAAAAAAAGAAAAGCATTGTTTATTGATTTCACAAACATCGCTTGGTATAAAATTCTAATGATTTTACTCTGATGTGACTGGAATGCATTGGTAGTTAGGCAAAGAGTCTCATGAATAATTTATTTAACCGGTTCCCAAGTTACTGCTGTTTTGTTTAAAAGGCTCCTGCTCCTTGCTGCATCTATATATGATCTTCACAATGCTTGGGGATCCACATGTACAGCAGATTACCAAATGTGTTTGGTCTGAACACCGTTTTCATATGTGGGTGGGACTTACGTATGCGTTCGCTTCTGCGTGCAAGCTACCGGGGACAGGGGCACTTTAAAAACATATAAAAAATTATTGTTAATTCTATTTTAAACTTTTTTACTTTGACACTTTTTTTTTAAAATAATAAAAAAAATTGATCACTTGTATTCCTATTACAAGGAATGTAAACATCCCTTGTAATAGGAATAAGCATGACAGGTCATCTTTACAGTGAGATGTGGGGTCAATAAGACCCCACATCTCACCTCTAGGCTGGGAAGCCTGAAATAAAAAAAATAAAAACGATCACGGCTTCCCAGCCGAGGCAGTGCCGTTTTTTTTTTATTGCAGAGGCCGGGCGTGAGGTCATAACATCGCACCCGGCCTCCGAAAGATCATAGAGACTCCAGCGACCATCTGGTCCACCGGAAATCTCTATGGTAGGCAGCCGGGGCCGGCGAATCTGTTCTCCGACTCACCGATCGCAGCGATGAGTCAGTAGAAGCACCGGAGGGCGGCGGGAGGGGGGTCGTTACCTCTCACCACCTGTAAGAATAATCAAGCGGCGGAACAGCCGATATGATCATTCTTACGGTGCACAAAAAGACTATCTCTGAATGATATCAACAAAAACCTGGGGAATGCCCAGGGAAAACCCAAGCCTACTTACTTATATATCTGAATGATGCCTGTAGCTGCAGGCATCATTCAGATATCCCCGCTCAAATCAAGGACGTCCATAAACATACCTTGGGCGGGAAGTGGTTAAGGACTGGAAAGATTCGCCCCCTAATGACCAGGCCCTTTTTTGCAATATGGCTTTGCGTCTCTTTAACTGACAATTGCGTGGTCGTGTGACCTTGTACCCAAACAAAATTGACATCTTCCCACAAATAGATCTTTCTTTTGGTGGTATTTGATCACCTCTGCGGGTTATAAAGAGCGTAAATTTGGAAAACAAAAACAATATTTTTTACTTTTTGCGATGATAAATATCCCAACAAAAAAAATTCCACATCAGTTTAGCCCCTTATGTATTCTACATATTTTTTGAAAAAAAATCGAAATAAGCTTTATTAATTTGTTTGCGCAAAAGTTATAATGTCTACAAAATAGAAGATAGATTTTTTTGTTCTAGCAATGGTGGTGATCTGCGATTTTTAGTGGGACTGTGACATTGCGGCGGACGAATGGGATGCTTTTCACACATTTTTGGAACCATTAACATTTATACAGTAATCAGTACTATAAAAATGCACCGATTACTGTATAAATGTCACTGGCAGGGAAGGGGTTAACACTAGGGGGTGATCAAAGGGTTAAGTGTTCCCTGGGGAGGTGTGCTGACCCCTGTAAAACTATGGGATGGAGTTCCTCCTCTGGCAGCTAGCTACATTTTCTCTGGACAGAGAGCTGCAATTTTATTTTGTATTTGCAGTACTGTGATGAAATCTGGTATTGAAGTGTGGACTAAACACATGACTGAAATGGATATGTCCACCCTTAAAAAGGGCAGAAAAAAAAAAGGTAATATTTAGCTTCTCTCCACATTCCTCAAGAAATACTGTATCAGAGAACTACATAAAACATTGTAGTAATTATCGAATTCTATGTTCCTCCGTTGCCCCTGCCTCACACGGCAGATTGATACCATTGGCTACCGCCGCCATCAATCAAATCTTGTGACAAGGGGGCGGCACTGAGCTGTCTGTGTCTATGGACACAGACAGCACAGCTCAGGATCGAGCCACATGTGTGCCATCATAATTAGCCCTTTCCTATGGTGGCACACAAAGAAAAGGAGAGGGGACAGTGGGGAACCCGAGAAAAGGATGATCAGGGCTGCTCTGCGCAAAAAAACACAATGCTGGCAAGTATAACATGCTATGAAAAAAATAAAAATAGATTTACAATTATGTTAAGATCTAGCAAACACTAGATGGTGCTGTGCACATAGAATGTATATGAGCTGACAGGAAACAAATTGGTATCTCCCCAAAGAGCAGCTATGACTCATTTGTCAAAGGCTAATTATTATGGTTGCTGGGTTTGTCAGAAGAGGTTCATTCCTATATTGAGGACTCTCTGCAGTTACCAATACTATACTAAAAAATGGTTTTAGGTCTTATGAAATATGAATACAAGTTATATTCCGTTATTATAGCTAGCCGCTCTGGCATTTCTTCTATATTGCTTGCTCAATATGTCCTTTTAATTCTTCTGAGCTAAGAAACATCAATGAGAACTAGAACTGCAACAGCTTTTATGTGACATGTATACAGGCAAGCTTCCGATACTGTGGGGACAGTCTTATTTAGTTATTTTTAATAAACATTTACAGTAAAACCTTGGTTTGAGAGTAACTTGGTTTGAGAGCGTTTTGCAAGACAAGCAAAATGTTTTAATACATTTTGCCCTGATATACAAGTGATGTCTTGATATAAGAGTAGCGTCATGTCACAACTGAGTATAAAAAAGAATAGAGGAGCGTCTAAGTGAAGCAATATGGTTACAATTAATGAAGGTACAACATTTAGCAACATATTGCTACACTTATGCCTTGTACACACGATTGGAATTTCCGATGGAAAAAGTCTGACAGACTATTTCTATCGGATATTCCGATTGTGTGTAGCCCCATCTGAGTTTTTTCATCGGATATTCCGATGAATTACGTCGGAGTTTAGATATAGGTTGAAAAAGTAAAAAATATTTTTAATAAATAAGAAAAAGCATACAGTTTCAAGACAAGATTATTATTCAGGATGTGGCACTGTAATTATTAAGGATGTTGATTGCCATCCATGGGCAAAGCAATCACTCTCTAGCAATAGGAGTTTAGATATAGAACATGTTCTATTTTACTCCGATGGAATTCCGATGTTATTTGGCCAGGCAAAAGCCTGATCGTGTGTACACGGCATTAGAGGTGCCTCTCTTTTATACCCTGTAAAAAAAATGCTTTGATATACAAGTGCTTTGGATTACAGGCATGTTTCTGGAACGAATTATGTTCTCAAACCAAGGTTTTACTGTACTACGGTATATAATGTAAAGTGTTTCTTTTTTTTATCCGAGTCTATGTAGTTAAAATGCAACAAAAAGTCCAGTCATGTGATCTACTCAGATCTACCCAGAAGTGATACAAAAACATAGGAGGAAGTAAAAGTGCTTATTTTAAAGTGATCTTAAACACTCAGTTTTATCCTTTAATTCTTGCCTATTTTGAGTTTAAACTGGTACCATAAGTGCTGCCCCATGTTTCTTGTATCAGGGTGACTTCTTTCTCTTGCAGCATCCTATGGGGGCCACCGTTGCATACAGGTATTAGAGTTGTGTCTCCATACACTGTGTGCATCAATAGATCACACAGTCCCATAACCCTGCTCCTTCCTTCTCTAAGCTAACAGACTGGCTGGGGACTCCACTGTCCACTGGCAACTCTTTCCAGAGAAGACTGGATGTTCAGGGAAGCAGCAATGAGAGAGCAGGAGCCAGCAGCTTTGAAAGTATGTACACAGCCGCTGCTCCCAAATTTGACATCTGTGTGGGTGTTTCCCCAAATGCAGACAGTGCGAGTTCTGGGTCATGCACCGGCATTTATACAGTTGTCAAACTGGGAGCTGAGGCTGTTCATGCAGTCACTGCTCCCAGTAGACATACTGTAAATGGGACTTACTGCACACGGAGGCATGGATACTGTTTGGGAAAACACGGCTCTCACAGGCGCATGACCAAATCAATAACATGAAAATTTTTTAAATATACAAATATAGAAATGTTACAAATGATTATGTTATTGAAAAGAATGCTGAACAATGCACATTTCCTGGAATGCTGATAGGAGATATCTGTGACTGCTAACAGCATGTCCATTGCAAAAATCAACTTTCTGGACTTACATTAACCACTTAAGACCCGGACCAATATGCAGGTAAAGGACCAGGCCCCTTTTTGCGATTCGGCACTGCGACGCTTTAACTGACAATTGCGTGGTCGTGCGACGTGGCTCCCAAACAAAATTAACGTCCTTTTTTCCCCACAAATAGAGCTTTGATCACCTCTGTGGTTTTTATTTTTTTTCGCTATAAACAAAAATAGAGCGACAATTTTGAAAAAAATGCAATATTTTTAACTTTTTGCTATAATAAATATCCCCCAAAAATATATAAATATAAAAAAAAAAATGTCCTCAGTTTTGTCCGATAAGTATTCTTCTACATATTTTCGGTAAAAAAAAAAAAAAAATAAAAAAAAAAAAAAAAAAAAAAAAAAAAAATCGCAATAAGCATTTATCGATCGGTTTGCGCAAAATTCTTAGTGTTTACAAAATAGGGGATAGTTTTATTGCATTTTTATTAATAATTATTTTTTTACTACTAATGGCGGCGATCAGCGATTTTTTTCATGACTGCGACATTATGGCGGACACTTCGGACAATTTTGACACATTTTTGGGACCATTGTCATTTTCACAGCAAAAAATGCTATAAAAATGCATTGTTTACTGTGAGAATGACAATTGCAGTTTGGGAGTTAACCACTAGGGGGCGCTGAAGGGGTTAAGTGTGACCTCATATGTGTTTCTAACTGTAGGGGGCAGGGCTGGACGTTTGACGTCATTGATCGTCTTTCCCTATATCAAGGAACAGACGATCAATGACAGTGTCACTGTGAAGAAACACACCTCTCCCCGTTCTTCAGCTCCAGGGACCGATCGCAAGACTCCGGCGGTGATCGGGTCCCACGTCACGGTTGGGCATTTAACAATCAGCCGTGCCATTCTGCTGACGTATATCGGCGTTAGGCGGTCCTTAAAGCGGATGTGCCACGGGAAAATAATATTAAAAGCCAGCAGGTACAAATACTGCAGCTGCTGACTTTTAATATTAGGACACTTACCTGTCCTGGAGTCCAGCGCCGATCGCAGCAGAGCACGAGCGATCGCTCGTCACTCTGCTGCTCCCCCCGCCATCCACGCTCAGGGAACCAGGAAGTGAAGCGCTGCGGCTTCACTGCCCGGTTCCCTACGGCGCATGCGCGAGTCGCGCTGCGCCCGCCGATTGGCTCACACGCTGTGTGCTGGGAGCCGAGTGTTCCCAGCACACAACGGGCGACAGACGGGATGTGACGGAATGCCCGTCTTTCGCCCGTATCGTGTGGCCGGAAGTGGGTGCAAATAGCTGTCTTTAGACAGGTGTCTGCACCCCCCTCCCCCCTGAAAGGTGTCAAATGTGACACCGGAGGGGGGGAGGGTTCCGATCAGCGGGACTCCACTTTAGGGTGGAGGACCGCTTTAAATCGGGAGTTCAACCAATTCGTTTTTTTTTCTATTTTCCCCTTAGCTTCATGCTCGTTTTGTCTAGGGGAATCGGCTATTTGTTTTAAAATATGAGCCGTACTTACCGTTTTCGAGATGCATCTTCTCCGTCGGCTTCCGGGTATGGGTCTTCGGGAGCGGGCGTTCCTTCTTGATTGACAGTCTTCCGAGAGGCTTCCGACGGTCGCATCCATCGCGTCACTCGTAGCCGAAAGAAGCCGAACGTCGGTGCGGCTCTATACTGCGCCTGCGCACCGACGTTCGGCTTCTTTCGGAAAATCGTGACGCGATGGATGCGACCGTCGGAAGCCTCTCGGAAGACTGTCAATCAAGAAGGAACGCCCAGTCCCGCAGCCCATACCCGGAAGCGACGGAGAGGATGCATCTCGTAAACGGTAAGTACAGGTCATATTTTAAAACAACTAGCCGATTCCACTAGACAAAACGAACATCCATCTAAGGGGAAAATGTGTTCTCTATGGGTGAACCTCCGCTTTAAGTGGTTAATAACTGGTCCCAAAACATCAGTATTCCCATTGGCACTGTTATCAAAGCCCAATGTGCCAACAGAGATGGAAAGTCTAAATAGGTCTAAGGAACCCAAATCAAAGAAAATAAATCTTGCAAATAATGTTCAGCCTAATCCTGCTATGACCAGGCAAAATCAAAAACCTTTGTGATTAGGTCAAACCATTAAGCTAAGTTCACAGGAGTGTTCCAAAAATGCGTGCAAAATTGTGCGCTTTCCCAAGACACACAAAAACACCCTTCTGCATACGCAAGGCGGTACCAATAATTCTAAATGGCATCCACACACCCTGCTAATGCGCACATTCCAAAATGTATGGTAACAAAGGGACCCTTTCAAAAAAGGGTCAGGCACTTATTTTTCGCATTTCTTGTGCACAGGGCATACCATTAAAATGTATGGGCTTGCCCTAGATGCAACACAAAAATGCTCAAGTGCTCCCTCACACCTACATAAGTGTGAACAGAGCCTTAAAATTTAGTATGCACCAGTTAACGCAGCAGAATTTTTTTTGACTGCTTTGCATACAAAGTTTTAATTTATTACTTTAATTGTTAGCCTATACTGCATGTTGTGTCTTTAAAACAGGGCTTGGCAAATTTGCTTGGAATCTAGGAGCCAGCTAAAAAAGTTAGGAGCCAGGAACGCGCCCCGTCCCGCCGAGCTCGCGTTTAGAAGCGAACGCATACGTGAGTAGCGCCCGCATATGAAAGCGGTATTCAAACCACACATGTGAGGTATCGCCGCGATTGGTAGAGCGAGAGCAATAATTCTAGCCCTAGACCTCCTCTAACCCAAAACATGCAACCTGTAGATTTTAAACGTCGCCTATGGAGATTTTAAAGGGTAAAAGTTTGTCGCCATTTCACGAGCGGACGCAATTTTGAAGTGTGACATGTTGGGTATCAATTTACTCGGCGTAACATTATCTTTCGCAATATAAAAAAAAATTGGGCTAACTTTACTGTTGTCTTATTTTTTAATTCAAAAACGTGTATTTTTTCCCAAAAAGGTGCACTTGCAAGACCGCTGTGCAAATACGGTGCGACAGGAAGCATTGCCACGACCGCCATTTTATTCTCTAGGGTGTTAGAATAAAAAATATATATAAATATATATAATATTTGGGAGTTCTAAGTAAAGGGAAGGAGGTGGGCGGGCAGTGAAAAAACAGGCAGGGGAAGCTCCATTAGCATTGCTGGTTGTCTTGTCATACCAACAGCCACCACAAGAGGGCGCAAGAGAAGCATAGGACTGCAGAAGGTTGCAAAGTCGTGGCCTCGATTATCGGCAGGCGTGATCGCGCCAAACTTCGGTACTTAAAAATCTCCATAGGTGACACTAACATTTTTTACAGGTTACTATTTTTGAGTTTCAGAGGAGGTCTAGTGCTAGAATTGTTGCCCACACTCTAACGCACGCAACAATACCTCACATGTGGGGTTTGAATGGCGTTTACATATGTGGGCGGGACCTGCATGCGTGTTCGCTTCTTCTTTTTTGAAAAAATATTTTTTTATTTTACGTAATTTTTTTTATTTACATTTTTTTTTTTTTTCATAACGTCACGCCCGAGCCTCCGACGGTCATAGAGATGACTGGTGACCATCTGGTCACCAGTCATCTCTATGCTTTCCAGCAGCGCCGACCGATTCGCTCTCCGGGCCCCCGATGGCACGGGAGAGCCCGGAGAAGCACCGGATGGCGGCGGGAGGGGGGGGGGACGTCCCCTCCCGCTGCCTATAAGAACGATCAAGCGGCGGGATCACCGCTTTGATCATTCTTATCGTGCACAGAATCGGCGGCTGAAGACGGCGATATCTGAATGATGCCTGTAGCTGCATCCATCATTCAGATATCACCGCACAAAGCCGAGGACGTTGAAAACGATGAAAACGGACCGATGGATTTTTTCATCAGATATCCGATGAAGCTGACTTTCATCAGTCTTGCCTACACACCATCAGTTAAAAAAACAATCGTGTCAGAATGCGGTGACGTAAAACACAACGACGTGCTGAGAAAAATGAAGTTCAATGCTTCCGAGCATGCGTCGACTTGATTCTGAGCATGCATGGATTTTTGATCGATGGATTTCCCCACAGACGATTGTTTTTTTCTATTGGTTTTTAACCATCAGATAATTTTAAAACAAGTTCTAAGTTTTTTCACTGATGGGGCCCATACACGATCAGTTCGTCCGATGAAAACGGCCCATTGGACCGTTTTCATCAGACGAACCGATCGTGTGTACAGGGCATATTACACTAACATAGATATCATCATTATTATTATAATACATGATTTATATAGCAGCAACAGTTTACGCAGCACTATACAACATAAGGGCAGACAGTACAATTACAATACAGAAGAATTCAAAGGGCCCTGCCCGTTGCCGCTTACAATCTAAAGCCTGGTACACACGATCGCACTTTCTGCGGACAATGCGTAGGACTTTTGTCTGAAGGGTGTTGGCCGTGAACTTGCATTGCTTACAAAAGGCAAATAATTGTTGGCCAACAAACACGAAACTACACGGTTTTTCAACTCTTTAGCGCCACCCTTTGGGCAACTTCTGCTAATGTGTTATGGTGAGCATTGCTTCCGAGCATGCGTGTTTGTACTTTGGAGTTTTTTCAGACGGACTTGTGTACACACGATCAGAAAATCCGACAACACACATTTGTTATCGAAAAATTCGAAAGCATGCTATCCCACATTTGTCTGTGGAAAATCTGACAACAATTGTCCGAGCATACAAATGGTTGGATTTTCCGACAACCGCCTGTCATCACACTTTTCCCGTCGGAAAATCCGATCGTGTGTACGGGCCTTAAGGGACATCATCTCCTCACGGCTGCAGCTGCTGTGAGTGAGAGAGAAGTTAAAGCGGGGGTTCACCCTTAGAGGGCACTTTTCCCCCTTAGATTCCTGCTCGTTTTTACTAGGGGAATCGGCTATTTATTTTAAAATATGTGCAGTACTTACCCGTTTACGAGATGCATCCTCTCCGTCGCTTCCGGGTATGGGCTTCGGGAATGGGCGTTCCTTCTTGATTGACAGTCTTCCGAGAGGCTTCCGACGGTCGCATCCATCGCGTCACGATTTTCCGAAAGAAGCCGAACGTCGGTGCGCAGGCGCAGTATAGAGCCGCACCGACGTTCGGCTTCTTTCGGCTACGAGTGACGCGATGGATGCGACCGTCGGAAGCCTCTCGGAAGGCTGTCACTCAAGAAGGAACGCCCGCTCCCGAAGACCCATACCCGGAAGCGACGGAAGAAGATGCAGCTCGAAAACGGGTAAGTACTGCTCATATTTTAATACAAATAGCCGATTCCCCTAGACCGAACGAGCAGGAAGCTAAGGGGATAAAAATTTTTTTTTTACAAATGGGTGAACTCCCGCTTTAATGTAACATAGCAGGAAGAAGGAAAGTTTGTTGCTGTGCACAAGCTTTCCCTATTATCTCCCTAATTGGTTAACCACTTCGTTCCCAGAGGCCGTCATATGACGTCCTGGGCTTTGTGGGGCTATATCTGAATTATGCCTGCAGCTACAGGCATAATTCAGATATCAGCATTTTCAGCCAGGGATTCCCTACACCAGTGTTTCCCAACTCCAGTCCTCAGGGCACACCAAGGCCCCTTTCAGACGTCCGCTCCGCCTGTCCGTTATTACAAGTCCGTTAACGGACTTGTAATACATCCCTATTGGATCGCGTCCGTTAGCGGATGGAGCATCCGCTAACGTCCGCGTCCGTCGGGATCCGGTTTTCGGACAGAAGAAAACCCTGCATCCCTGCATCCGTCTGCATCCGGTTCCCCATAGGGCAGAGCGGAGCTGAGACAGGGCGGTCCCCGCTGAGCCGACAGAGACACACGGAGCGGACCCAGAAACGGTCCGCTCCGTGTGAAAGAGCCCCAACAGGTCATGTTTTCAGGATTTCCTGCAGATGAAACGGCTGTGGTAATTACAAGGCAGTGAAACTGATCAAATCACCTGTGCAAAATAATGGAAAGCCTGAAAACATGACCTGTTGGTGTGCCTTGAGCACTGGAGTTGGGAAACACTGCCCTACACCATAAGAACGATGCCGCCGTTTGATCGTTCTTATGGGTGGTGAAAGGGGACGTCCTCCCCCCTCCTGCTGCCCTCCGGTGCTTCTACCGACTCACCGCTGCAATCGGTGAGTTGGAGAATGGATCCGCCGGCCCGGATGCTGATCATAGAGATTTCTGGCGGACCAGATGGTCGCCGGAGTCTCTATGATCGTCGGAGGACGGGCATGATGTTATGACGTCATGCCCGACCTCTGCATTCAAAAAAACGCCGCCGCCTTGGCCGTGATCGTTTTTTTTTTATTATTATTGTAGGCTTCCCAGCCTAGAGGTAAAATGTGGGGTCTTAAAGAGGAAGTAAACCCTCTGTAATATTTTTATTTTTTTAAATACACCTGCAAGAGAAAGGCATAATGAGCTAGTATGCACAGCATACTAGCTCATTATGTGTGACTTACATGAGAACAAAGCCCCCGAAGTCCGCCTCGGCCTGTTTACCGCCGCCGCCATGTCCCCTTTTCGCTATTTCCTGTTTTCGCCGCTTTGGTGCTGTGATTGGCCGGAGCGGTGATGACCTCACTCCCGCGCATGCCCGATAGGTCCCCGCACATGTGCGAAATCACAGCATTAACCCGATAATGCCATTGACAAAAACAGCACTTTCAGTGCGCCTGCACCGTTGTCTAAGACACGCAAATGCGCCGTAGACATTGGCGCCTGTCATTTCCGCAAATATCTCCTAAACCCAAGAGAATGGGTGTAACAAATGGGTTGATTATAAATATTCTATTAAATAACTTGAACTACTAATTACCCTACCTAAAGAACTAACCTACACTAAGGACCCATGTACACAGTCTTATGATTGTATGTAGGATCTTGCTGGCAGAAATATCCTACATAAAATCTTCTCCACACAACATATGCATGCAATGTCTGTGCTTACATAAACACATGTACAGCATAAATGTACCCTCTTTTTTAGGACACAGTCGGTCCCCCTTCTGCCTAGTGTCCTAGGTTACCAAGATGCAGACAGCTCCTTCTGCCTAGAGCCCTCGCTTGCAAGGAAGCAGGCAGCTTCTCAAACCTAGAGTCCTAGGTAACCCGGGTTTCTAGCACACAGGACAGGATGCTGCCTTCATCAGAGGATGTTGTAAGTATGCACCTGCAGGAGAGGTGGTGTGCCTCTTGGCTTTGCATATATAGGGGGTTAGGGAGATGGAAAGTTGGGCTTTGTTTTTTGTTTTTTCCTGAGCAGATCCTTTAATAAGAGTGTAGCAAACTGTGGTGAAAATCTAATGTGACAAAGCAACAGTAATTAAAAAAATAAAATAAATGCCAGAGCCCTTTAACATTTAATTACATATGTATAAATTTGAGAAACCTTCATTATCACTGGATCAGCAAAAGTGTATACCTTGCCAAACGGTGTATCAACATACTTCTCAGTTCTGCCTTCCAAAATATCCGGATCATCCAGTCCTGAGCCACCAATTATTCCAATCTGTTAAAAAACAAACAAATGCAAGTCAATTATTTCCACATCTGGTGACAGGTAATCTACAGACAGAATGTGCAAATTAGAGTAGCATTAGGCCTTGTTCACATGGCTGTACTAAAGCACATACCCATGTGATGGTGCTCTGTGCATCCCCAAATATGCAGTCCTATTCATGTCAACTGGGACGCAGTGGCTGCACGAACACAGCTGCTCCTCATAACCACTTAAGGACCGGACCAATATGCTGCCTAAAGACCCAAGGTGTTTTTACAGTTCGGGACTGCGTCGCTTTAACTGACAATTGCGCGGTCGTGCGACGTTGGTCCCAAACAAAATTGGCGTCCTTTTTTCCCCACAAATAGAGCTTTCTTTTGGTGGTATTTGATCACATCTGCGGTTTTTATTTTTTGCGCTATAAACAAAAATAGAGCGAGAATTTTGAAAAAAATGCAATATTTTTTACTTTTTGCTATAATAAATATCCCCCAAAAACATATATAATTTTTTTTTCCTCAGTTTAGGCAGATACGTATTCTTCTACCTATTTTTGGTAAAAAAATCGCAATAAGCGTTTATCGATTGGTTTGCGCAAAATTTATAGCGTTTACAAAATAGGGGATAGTTTTATTGCATTTTTATTAATTTTTTTTTTTTCGTGACTGCGACATTATGGCGGACACTTCGGAAAATTTTGACACATTTTTGGGACCATTGTCATTTTCACAGCAATTTAAATTGCATTGTTTATTGTGAAAATGACAGTTGCAGTTTGGGAGTTAACCACAGGGGGCGCTGTAGGATTTAGTGTTCACTTAGTGTGTGTTTACAACTGTAGGGGGGTGTGGCTGTAGGTCTCCCCTATAAAGGGATGACTCGATCGATGAGCCGCCACAGTGAAGCACGGGGAAGCCGTGTTTACACACGGCTCTCCCCGTTCTTCAGCTCCGGGGAGCAATCGCGACGGAGCAGCTATAAACAAATAGCCGCGCCGTCGTCCAGAAACGCTACCCGAGGGAAACCGGCCGCCACGTGTAGCAGGGGGGTCCCGATCGGATCCCCGACCCACGTCTAGGCAGGCACATACAGGTACGTTGATGTGCCTGTCCGTGCCATTCTGCCGACGTATACCTACATGCGGCGGTCGGGAAGTGGTTAACCACTTAAAGCGGTGGTTCACCCTTAAAAACAACTTTTTTTTATTCCACCGCCCCCCCACATTCCATCACGATTAAGGCTCTTATTATTTTTTTCCTGCTGTACATACCTTAGTACAGCATATTCACCCGTGCATCCGGGTTGCGAGTCCCGCGGGAGTGGGCGTTCCTCACATGCTGTTGATTGACGTTTTGCCCAAAAACGAGCTCTCCCCCCGTCGCGTAAGCCGCGTCACGATTGGCGAAAGGAGCCGAACGGCGATGCGCATGCGCAGTATAGCGCCGACTCGCCGTTCGGCTCCTTTCGCCAACCGTGACGTGGCTTACGCGACAGGGGGGAGCTCGTTTTTGGGCAAAACGTCAATCAACAGCATGTGAGGAACGCCCACTCCCGCGGGACTCGCAACCCGGATGCACGGGTGAATATGCTGGACTAAGGTATGTACAGCAGGAAAAAAATAATAAGAGCCTTAATCATGATGGAATGTGGGGGAGCAGTGGAATAAGAAAAAGTCGTTTTTAAGGGGGAACCACCGCTTTAAGGCCGGTTTTTCAGATTTGCCGTTTACAAGATTAAAACAGTTTTTATTGCTAGAAAATTACTTAAAACCCCCAAACATTATATATATTTCTAACACCCTAGAGAATAAAATGGCGGTCATTGCAATACTTTTTGTCATACCGTATTTGCGCAGCGGTATTACAAGGGCACTTTTTTTTGGAAAAAAAAATCACTTTTTTGAATAAAAAAATAAGACAACAGTAAAGTTAGCCCAATTGTTTTTTATATTGTGGAAGATGATGTTACGCCAAGTAAAATGATACCCAACATGTCACGCTTCAAAATTGCGCCCGCTCGTGGAATGGCGTCAAACTTTTAACCTTAAAAATCTCCATAGGCGACATTTAAAAAATTCTACAGGTTGCATCTTTTGAGTTACAGAGGAGGTCTAGTGCTAGAATTATTGCTCTTGCTCTAACGATCGCGGTGATACCTCACTTGTGTGGTTTGAACACCGCTTTCATATGCCGGCGCTACTCGCGTATGCGTTCGCTTCTGCGCGCAAGCTCGTATTTATTTTATTCGTTTTTACAAAAAAAAAAAAATGGGTCACCTTTATTCCTATTACAAGGAATGTAAACATCCCTTGTAATAAAGCATGACAGGTCCTCTTAAATATGAGATCTGGGTTCAAAAACACCTCAGATTCCATATTTAAATTAAAATGCAAAAAAAATAAAAATAAATTGTCATTTGAAAAAATGACAACAAGAGAATGTCACTTTAAGAAGCATGGGTGAAAGTGAAGTTTTGACGTCACTTCCGTCCTGCTATACTTTGGAGACGGGCCATCTTGCCCTCACTCGTATCCCAGCCGAGCAGGGCACCCGATCGCCTCCGGAGGGGGGGGGGGCCTCTCCCGCCGCCAATGACGATGATCTTGCGGCGAATCCACCGCGGAGACCACCGTAATCGTTTACAGGACCGCTCACTGAAAAGATGGATATCTCAGTTGTGGCAGCAGCTGCTGCCGTTACCGAGATATCCATCTTTAAAGTACCGATGTATATGTACATGAGCGGGTCCTTAAGTGGTTAATGTGACATCCGTGTTGATGTCCCTAAACTCACGCTATCTGCATTCAGGGACACACACATGCATTAACATGGTGTCCATCCGCTGCATCCCAATTGACATGAATGGGACTGCCTGCATGTGGATGCATAGAACACCTGTGCATCTATGTGGGCAAACGTGGCCCTTACATAGGTGTACGCTTAAGTATGCACATGTGAATGAGGCCTTAAAAGGGTTTGCAGAGGGTCCCGAAAAGGTGGGAGCATCAATGGACTTTTTTTATTTCTGGCTGACAGGCGAAGGCAGCCAGAGCCGCATGTTCCGATATCATGAATATAGTTCCGGTGTTCTGTTGATTTGTACCCTCTGTCTAAAAGTGCGCAGAACTGGCGTAATGTCACCGTAGGGCATGCAAACACAGTAGGAGGCTTTTTTTGGCGGAAGATACCATTTGACGGACACAATTGATTGCTATGCAAATGTCCCTGTGAACGGGACGGGCCCTAGTGTGAATGGGCTCTAGCATGAATGGGACGGGCCCTAGAGTGAATAGGTTCTAGAGTGAATGGGCTCTAGAGTGAACGAGCCCTAGAGTGAACGGGCCCTAGAGTGAACGGGCCCTAGAGTGAACAGGCTCTAGAGTGAACGGGCCCTAGCGTGAACGGGCCCTAGAGTGAACGAGCCCTAGCGTGAACGGGCCCTAGAGTGAACGAGCCCTAGAGTGAATGGGCTCTAGAGTGAACGGGCTCTAGCGTGAACGGGCCCTAGCGTGAACGGGCCCTAGAGTGAACGGGCCCTAGAGTGAACGAGCCCTAGCGTGAATAGGTTCTAGCGTGAACAGGCTCTACCGTGAACGGGCCCTAGAGTGAACGGGCCCTAGAGTGAACGGGCCCTAGAGTGAATGAGCCCTAGCGTGAATGGGCTCTAGAGTGAACGAGCCCTAGAGTGAACGGGCTCTAGCGTGAACGGGCTCTAGCGTGAACGGGCTCTAGCGTGAACGGGCCCTAGCGTGAACGGGCTCTAGCGTGAACGGGCCCTAGAGTGAACGGGCCCTAGAGTGAACGGGCTCTAGAGTGAACGGGCTCTAGAGTGAACGGGCTCTAGAGTGAACGGGCTCTAGAGTGAATGGGCCCTAGAGTGAATGGGCCCTAGAGTGAACGGGCTTTAGAGTGAACGAGCCCTAGCGTGAATAGGTTCTAGCGTGAACGAGTCCTAGCGTGAACAAGCCCTAGAGTGAATGGGCTCTAGAGTGAACGGGCTCTAGCGTGAACGGGCCCTAGCGTGAACGAGCCCTTGCGTGAATGGGCCCTAGAGTGAACGAGCCCTAGCGTGAATAGGTTCTAGCGTGAACGGGCTCTACCGTGAACGGGCCCTAGAGTGAACGGGCCCTAGAGTGAACGGGCTCTAGCGTGAACGGGCTCTAGCGTGAACGGGCCCTAGCGTGAACGGGCCCTAGAGTGAACGGGCTCTAGAGTGAACGGGCTCTAGAGTGAACGGGCTCTAGAGTGAATGGGCCCTAGAGTGAACGGGCTTTAGAGTGAACGAGCCCTAGCGTGAACGGGCCCTAGAGTGAACGAGCCCTAGCGTGAATAGGTTCTAGCGTGAACAGGCCCTAGAGTGAATGGGCTCTAGAGTGAACGGGCTCTAGCGTGAACGGGCCCTAGCGTGAACGGGCCCTAGAGTGAACGGGCCCTAGAGTGAACGGGCTCTAGAGTGAACGGGCTCTAGAGTGAACGGGCTCTAGAGTGAACGGGCTCTAGCGTGAACGGGCCCTAGCGTGAACGGGCCCTAGCGTGAACGGGCCCTAGCGTGAACGGGCCCTAGAGTGAACGGGCTCTAGAGTGAACGGGCTCTAGAGTGAACGAGCCCTAGCGTGAACGGGCCCTAGAGTGAACGAGCCCTAGCGTGAACGGGCCCTAGAGTGAACGAGCCCTAGCGTGAATAGGTTCTAGCGTGAATGAGCCCTAGAGTGAATAGGTTCTAGCGTGAACGAGCCCTAGCGTGAACAGGCCCTAGAGTGAATGGGCTCTAGAGTGAACGGGCCCTAGAGTGAACGGGCCCTAGAGTGAACGGGCCCTAGAGTGAACGGGCTCTAGAGTGAACGGGCCCTAGAGTGAACGGGCCCTAGCGTGAACGGGCCCTAGCGTGAACGGGCCCTAGAGTGAACGGGCTCTAGCGTGAACGGGCCCTAGCGTGAACGGGCTCTAGAGTGAACGGGCCCTAGAGTGAACGGGCTCTAGCGTGAACGGGCCCTAGCGTGAACGGGCCCTAGAGTGAACGGGCCCTAGCGTGAACGGGCCCTAGCGTGAACGGGCCCTAGCGTGAACGGGCCCTAGCGTGAACGGGCCCTAGCGTGAACGGGCCCTAGAGTGAACGGGCCCTAGAGTGAACGGGCCCTAGCGTGAACGGGCTCTAGAGTGAACGGGCCCTAGAGTGAACGAGCCCTAGCGTGAACGGGCCCTAGAGTGAACGGGCTCTAGCGTGAACGAGTCATAGAGTGAACGGGCCCTAGCGTGAACGGGCTCTAGCGTGAACGAGCCATAGAGTGAACAGGCTCTAGCGTGAACGAGCCATAGAGTGAACGGGCCCTAGCGTGAACGGGCTCTAGCGTGAACGAGCCATAGAGTGAACGTGCCATAGAGTGAACGTGCCATAGAGTGAACAGGCTCTAGCGTGAACGGGCCCTAGCGTGAACGGGCCCTAGCGTGAACAAGCTTTAGAGCTGCACGATTAATCGTGAAGAATCAAAATTGCGATCCTTTCCCTTTCCCGATCTTCAAAACAGTATGTCAGGGTTCTCTTTATCAAGTGCAGAGAGTTCTCACAGCTGGATAAACAAAATCCAGGAATCCTGCCAAGTTTTTTAATACAACAGGAATAAGTGGAAACAAAGTATCTCTTTGTTCTTTAGTCAAAGGAAAGAACTCCAGGGGTGTAGATGAAGAAAGTTTAACCATTTAAAGACCAAACCTTTTCTGACATTTGTTGCTTACAAGTAAAAAAAATCATTATTTTCTGCTCGAAAATTACTTGGCGATCGCGCCCCCCCGCCGACCCCGGCTGGCGCGATTGCCGCCGGGCACCCGCGATCGCTCGTTACAGAGCGGGGACTGGGAGCTGTGTGTGTACACACACAGCTCCCGGTCCTGTCAGGGGGGGAAATGCTGATCCTCTGTTCATACAATGTATGAACAGAAGATCAGTGATTTCCCCTAGTGAGGCCACCCCCCCCCCTCCCTTACAGTTAGAACACACCCAGGGAACATACTTAACCCCTTCCCCGCCCCCTAGTGTTAACCCCTTCATTGCCAGTGGCATTTTTATAGTAATCCAATGCATTTTTATAGCACTGATCGCTATAAAAATGCCAAGGAACCCAAAAATGTGTCAAAAGTGTCCGAAGTGTCCGCCATAATGTCGCAGTACCGAAAAAAAAAAAATCGCTGATCGCCGCCATTACTAGTAAAAAAAATATTAATAAAAATACCCCCTATTTTGTAAACGCTATAACTTTTGCGCAAACCAATCAATAAACGCGTATATTGCAATTTTTATTTTACGAAAAATATGTAGAAGAATACGTATCGGCCTAAACTGAGGAAAAAAAATGTTTTTTTATATATTTTTTGGGGATATTTATTATAGCAAAAAGTAAAAAATATTCATTTTTTTAAAAAATATTATTTTTTTAAAAAATTGTCGCTCTATTTTTGTTTATAGCGCAAAAAATAAAAACCGCAGAGGCGATCAAATACCACCAAAAGAAAGCTCTATTTGTGGGGGAAAAAGGACGCCAATTTTGTTTGGAAGCCACGTCGCACGACCGCGCAATTGTCAGTCAAAGTGACGCAGTGCCGAATCGCAAAAAGTGCTCTGGTCTTTGACCAGCAATATGGTCCGAGGGTTAAGTGGTTAAAAATGCTAAACACAGGAGTGTCGGTGTGAAAGTCATAACATATTTCTGAATAAAGGAAAATAGGATCAGCCATGTGTAGTGCAGAATGGGAAATAAAGGAAGGGACACTCCATAGACGAGTAATGCACAGTCACCCACCTATATACAGGACATGATAGGAGCTTATTGGTATTATGAATGTGAGGAGGGCCCAGTCCGTGCTGTATAGTGTATATAGTGTGTGCTATAAGGAGAGGGAGAGTTATGAATGCGGCAGCATGGCCTGTGTGCTCCCAATGATCGTATTACCCGGATAGCTCCATTCCCCGGACTATACCAGTCACACACACTGCTATTCCGTACACTTCCGCCCCACAACGAGGAACGGAATGTATTTATACAATGGCGTCACCAACCTTCATAGCGCGCACAGCCATAGCACGAGGCAGACACAAGGCTCTCCTCCTCCTGATAACGGGCTGCCTGTGTACCGCCTAGTCCAGGAAGTAGCGCTGCAGTGGTGGAGGCATTGTACACATCACCAATCACCTCAGGCCAGGGCCTGGGAGACTGCACACTGCTAGTCAGGGGATGCTGCATGTCACTATACATGGGGACGTAGCACAGAGAAAGCTACTATCTCTGGTGACCGTGAACACTTGGGCACATAAACGTCTATTACAAGCTTTGTACAAGCATATTTGCAACTGTATCCAAGTTTCCAGTGTCTATTCCCTGGGCTTGGCAAGGGGAGGAGAGAAGTTGTATCACCTCCTCACCAGTGCTGCCAACCTACCACATTCAATTCTCACACGACACCCACCATTTACTGGCACAGCCCCGTTTTTACTGGCATTTCCAAAACTTACAAAATGCCAGTTTTAAAGAGGAAGTTAACTCGATTTACCCCCCCCCCCTTTTTCTTCCCTGCAAAGTAAAGGCATAATATGCTAGTATGCATCACACACACATATATATATATACATCACACACAGGCCCGGATTCACGTAGATGCGCGTATCTTTGTGCGGGCGTAACGTATCCTATTTACGTTACGCCTCCGCAACTTTGACAGGCAAGTGCCGTATTCTCAAACCAAAGTTGCGGCGGCGTAGCGTAAATAGGCAGTATAGCCATAGTATAGCAGGGGTAACTTTACGCTGAGAAAAGCCTAACTTAAACGGCGTATCTGTACTGCGTCGGCCGGGCGTACGTTCGTGAATTCGCGTATCTAGCTGATTTACGTATTTCTAGGCGTACATCAGCGTACAGGCCCCTAGCGGCCAGCGTAAATATGCAGTTAAGATACGACGGCGTAAGAGACTTACGCCGGTCGGATCTAATTAGGGTTGCCACCTGTCCAGGATTCACCCGGACAGTTCGGGTTTGGAATCATGTGTCCAGGTTTCAGAAAGCCTGAAACCCGGACACATTATTTAGTCTGGACTATGGCTTGCCAGCAGGGTTTATGGATTGGCTGCAGTTGTCTCTTTCACACTGCCTGAGAGAGGGCTCGATCTACACCTAATAACACCCCCCCCCCCCCACACCGTCCCCTCTGTGTCTTCCCACACTCCAATCCTCAGTGCTGTGCCTCAGAAAAGGAAAGTTGGGGCTGGAAATTTGAAGTCCAGCAGCCTCAGATACATCTGGATGAGAGGTGCTGACTGCCAGGGGGTGAGTGATCTCACCATCCATCCCTGTCTGTGAATGTCCCCCCCCCCCTCTCCCTTTTCTCTCCGGCCTCTGATTGAGTACACAAAGGTGAGTCAGGGTTCTCAGAGTTCCCCTTTACACCAGAGGCCACAGTTTTCCCCCTTACATCAGTCTTCTCCGTACCAAGGGCGGATCCAGAGTCTAGTCTCGGGAGGGGCACTGTCAGAAAATAAGGTGTTGCTTACAGAAATCAATTAGGTGTCCGGTGTGTCCGCTGCAATGTTGCAGTACCGCTAAAAATTCAATGATCGCCGCCATTACTAGTAAAAAATATTTAAATATAAATGCCATAAATCTATCCCATAGTTTGTAGACGATTGTCAGGGACTGCAGACATGGTACAAGAGATGGTCAGAGACTGCATACGTGGTACAAGAGATGGTCAGAGACTGCAGACGTGGTACAAGAGATGGTCAGAGACTGCAGACGTGGTACAAGGGATGGTCAGAGACTGCAGACACAGTACAAGAGATGGTCAGAGACTGCAGACATGGTACAAGGGATGGTCAGAGACTGCAGACATGATACAAGAGATGGTCAGAGACTGCAGACATGATACAGGAGATGGTCAGAGACTGCAGACGTGGTACAAGAGATGGTCAGAGACTGCAGACATGGTACAAGGGATGGTCAGAGACTGCAGACATGATACAGGAGATGGTCAGAGACTGCAGACATGATACAAGAGATGGTCAGAGACTGCAGACATGATACAAGAGATGGTCAGAGACTGCAGACGTGGTACAAGAGATGGTCAGAGAATGCAGACATGATACAGGAGATGGTCAGAGACTGCAGACGTGGTACAAGAGATGGTCAGAGACTGCAGACATGGTACAAGAGATGGTCAGAGACTGCAGACATGGTACAAGGGATGGTCAGAGACTGCAGACACGATACAAGAGATGGTCAGAGACTGCAGACATGGTACAAGGGATGGTCAGAGAATGCAGACATGATACAGGAGATGGTCAGAGACTGCAGACGTGGTACAAGAGATGGTCAGAGACTGCAGACATGGTACAAGGGATGGTCAGAGAATGCAGACATGATACAGGAGATGGTCAGAGACTGCAGACGTGGTACAAGAGATGGTCAGAGACTGCAGACATGGTACAAGGGATCGTCAGAGACTGCAGACATGGTACAAGGGATGGTCAGAGACTGCAGACATGGTACAAGGGATGGTCAGAGACTGGAGACGTGGTATAAGAGATGGTCAGAGACTGGAGACATGGTACAAGAGATGGTCAGAGACTGAAGACATGATACAAGGGATGGTCAGAGACTGAAGACATGGTACAAGAGATCAATGCAGCCTCATCAGTGCCCATCATTGCAGCCTCACTGTACATATGAACGCAGCCCCACTTTTGTCCTCCTGTATATCAGAGTTCTCAGTGTTACCCCTTAGATCATGGTTTCCAGAGCATCCCTTATGTTAGAGCCCCCAGAGTTCCCCCTTACATCAGAGTCTGCAGAGTCCCCCCTTACAGTGAAAGGGAACTCTGCTAATTCAGATGTAAAAGGGGAACTCTGTGGATTCAGATTTAAAAGGGGAACTCTGAGGACTCTGATGCAAAGGGGAACTCTGAGGACTCTGATGCAAAGGGGAACTCTTGGCATTAACTTCATATGATCAGAAATGGTGTTTAATAGCAAAATATATGTATAGGTTATACTATAAAAAAAATTGCCGTGGGCTGTTAAAGTGTTCGGGTTTGACTTGAAGAAAAGGTAGCAACCCTAGATCTAATACAAATCTGTGCGTAACTGATTCTAAGAATCAGGCGCATAGATACGTCGGCTCAGACTCAGAGTTACGACGGCGTATCTGGAGATACGCCGGCGTAACTCGTAGGTGAATCCGGGCCACAGTGGGTACAGAAAGTATTCAGACCCCCTTACATTTTTTACTCTTTGTTATATTGCAGCCATTTGCTAAAATAATTTAAAGGGTTACTAAAGGATTTTTTTTTCTTTAAAATAACAAACATGTCATACTTACCTCCACTGTGCTGCTCGTTTTGCACAGAGTGCCCCCAATCCACGTCTTCTGCGGTCCCTCGGTGGCTGTCTCTGGTCCTCCCCGCAATTACTCACCACAGTCATGCGAGAGCTTGCATGGTGGGTCAGTATAGGCTCCATGCACACTGGACTTAAAAAACGTTGATTCTACAGGCGTTTGGCGTTTTTTTCTCCTGCCTCTAGAAGCACTTCTATTGTGCTCTATGTGTCTTTACACATTGGGGCAGATTCAAGAAGCTGTTGCGCGGCGCAATAGCTGTTTTGCTCCCGCGTAGCGAATGCCCCTGATTCAGGAACATCGCTACGCGGACTGCAGCCTAGGATATGACAGGCATAAGCCTCCTTATGCCTTCATATCTCAGGCTGCATTCTTGCGTTGTCCGCTAGGGGGCGCAGCCATTGTGATCGGCGTATAGTATGCAAATTGCATACTACCACCGATTCACAAAAGTTGCGCGGGCCCTGCGCACGCAAGGTACGGAGTTTCCGTACGGCGACTTTAGCGCAAGGTTGCTCCTGCTATAGCAGGGGCAACCAATGCTAAAGTATAGCCGCCCTTCCCGCTCGTGAAATTTAAATTTCACGTCGTTTACGTAAGTGATTCGTGAATGGCGCTGGACGCCATTCACGTTCACTTAGAAGCAAATGACGTCCTTGCGACGTCATTTGCCGCAATGCACGTCGGGAAAGCTTCCCGACGGAGCATGCGCTGTTCGCTCGGCGCGGGAGCGCGCCTAATTTAAATGATTCCCGCCCCCGGCGGGATCATTTACATTAGGCGCCCTTACGCCGGGCTATTTAGCATAGCGCCCGCGCAATTTACGGAGGGCATATCAAAATATTTGCGTGGGCGCAGAGCAAAACTCGTTGCCCTTTGCCCACGCAAATATTGCGCGGATCTAGCTGAATCTGGCCCATTATTGACTGCTACAGGCGTTTTCTGTCAGGGACGTTCAGAGGCAGAAAAAAACCCTTCTCTATCGCGTTTCCTGGAGGAGTTTAGGAGCTGTAAAAACGTCAGTCTCTCCTAAACTCTTCTCTCTTCTGAACGTCAAGTGCCAACGTTTTTTTTAGGTGTGTTGTGGGAGTAAAAACTTTTGCAGAGGGGAGTGTATTGCAAAAAACACCATGAATTACTTACACTGGGCTGCTGGGCATAAAAAACTGACTTGCTATTGCATAGCTCCCAACTGTCCCTGAATACAAAATGCACTATTCATCTATCAAAAAGTGTTTCATCTAATTTCTAAATTGCTGCATTTGTAAATTCCAAAAGCCAATATAACGGGAATTAGTAGTGGTAAAAAAAGCACTTGCGGGTTTAATCAATTTATTTTGTACAATTCTCCTTTAGGGGGCGTGTGTTCTATGCCTACGTACTTTTGCTAATAGGTGTCCCTCATTCCAATCTCAGAAAGTTGGGGGGTATGATTATATCCTTGTTGACAGAGGCGTAACTAAAACCTTCTGGATCCCAGTGCAAGAAACCATGAAGGACCCCCCTGATCCCCGGCATGGGTCCTTCCCACTGATCCCTGGAGCCCATTACTCCCATTTCAGGTTTCTGTATTACGATCCCACAACAGTACCCTTTCATATGTTCTGCACCGGGCCACCTTCCTGCTGTTTTGCCCACCCCCCCCCCCCCACCACGGTAGCAGAATATCAGAGCCTGGTCGCATGTGCGACCTTTGCAACCTTGGTAGTGTCAGTCAGTAGGTCAGTGGACGATGTCAGTAGGACAGTGGGCGGTGTCAGTAGGGCAATAGACAGTAGAGCAGTGCACAGTTTAATTAGAGCAGTGGACGGTGTCAGTAGAGCAGAGGATCGTGTCAGTAGAGCAGAGGATCATGTCAGTAGAGCAGAGGACAGTGTCAGTAGAGCAGAGGACAGTGTCAGTAGAGCAGAGGATCGTGTCAGTAGAGCAGTGGGAGATGTCCATAGGGCAGTGGGCTGTGTCAGCAGGGCAGTGGACGTTGTCAGTGGGCCATAGGAGGGTGTCAGTAGAGCAGTGGACAGTGTCAGTAAGGCAGTGGATGGTGTCAGGAGAGCAGTGAATAGTGTCAGTAGAGCAGAGGACAGTGTCAGTAGAGCAGAGGACGTGTCAGTAGAGCAGTGGGAGATGTCCATAGAGCAGTGGGTGGTGTCAGCAGGGCAGTGGGCTGTGTCAGCAGGGCAGTAGACGGTGTCAGTGGGCCATAGGAGGGTGTCAGTAGAGCAGTGGGAGATGTCCATAGAGCAGTGGGTGGTGTCAGCAGGGCAGTAGACGGTGTCAGTGGGCCATAGGAGGGTGTCAGTAGAGCAGTGGGAGATGTCCATAGAGCAGTGGGTGGTGTCAGCAGGGCAGTAGACGGTGTCAGTGGGCCATAGGAGGGTGTCAGTAGAGCAGTGGGAAATGTCCATAGAGCAGTGGGTGGTGTCAGCAGGGCAGTTGACGGTGTCAGTGAGCCATAGGACGGTGTCAGTAGAGCAGTGGACGGTGTCAGTAAGGCAGTGGATGGTGTCAGGAGAGCAGAGGACAGTGTCAGTAGAGCAGAGGACAGTGGCCCAGATTCAAGAAGCAATTGCGCCCGTGTAACCATGAGTTACACGGCGCAATTGCTTACTTGCTCCGGTGTAACGAATGCTCCTGATTCAGGAACCTCGTTACACCGGCTGCAGCCTAAAATCTGCGCGGCATAATGCTCTTTTGCCTCGCAGATTTTAGGCTGCATTCTTGCGGGGGCCGCTAGGGGGCGCTCCCATTGTGTATCAGCGTGTAGTATGCAAATTGCATACTACCACTGATTCACAATCTTGCGCGGGCCCCGCGCAAGCCAGGTACGGAGTTTCCGTACGGCTACTTTAGCGCAAGGCTGCCCTTTCTAATTGCGACGTCATTTGCCGCAATGCACGTCAGGAAAGTTTCCAGACGGAGCATGCGCTGTACGTTTGGCGCGGGAGCCCGGCGGGATCATTTAACTTGCGCGCGCTTACGCCGGGCAAATTTGCCGGCGCTCCATCGCTACTGCTCCGTGAATACTGCGCTGTGACAAGTAAAAAAAAAAAAAGCAGCCAGCATAGCTTGTAGACAAAAAAGCAAAATAGTGGATGTGGAAAAGTGCAGCTCAGTTTGGCCGGATGGCCAGCTCTAGGAAGGGTTTTGGTTGTCCCAAACGTCTTCCATTTAAGGATTATGGAGGCCAGGGCCGATCCTAGGGTCACAGATGCCTGGGTGCAGAAATATTTCTGGCGCCCCCACATGGGCGTGGTTATCTTACTAACTCCTCCCCATTTCAAATGTTTCTATGGCAACGACTCAAACACAGAGATTCTGCCCTAAGGAATCTGTTACACTGGGATCTTCCCATGATCTCTTAACAATAAACAAAATACAGAAAGGGAAGCAGAGTACTCTAATGGGACCTGGAGGGGGGTCTGTTAGAGAGTCTGTTAGAAGGACTCCCAGACATACTACAGATCACGGATCACTACATGGAAGGCAGGAAAAAGGGATCACTATGGTACATGGAACGCAGAAAGGAAGGATCACTATGGTACATGGAAGAAAGGAAGGAGGGATCACTATAGTACATGTAAGGCAGGAAGGAGGGATCACTATGGTACATGGAAGGCAGTAAGGAGGGATCACTATGGTACATGGAAGGCAGGAAGGAGGGGTCACTATGGTACATGGAAGAAAGGAAGGAGGGATCACTATGGTACATGGAAGAAAGGAAGGAGGGGTCACTATGGTACATGGAAGACAGGAAGGAGGGATCACTATGGTACATGTAAGGCAAGAAGAAGGGATCACTATGGTACATGGAAGGCAGAAAGGAAGGATCACTATGGTACATGGAAGAAAGGAAGGAGGGATCACTATAGTACACGTAAGGCAGGAAGGAGGGATCACTATGGTACATGGAAGGCAGGAAGGAGGGGTCACTATGGTACATGGAAGGCAGGAAGGAGGGGTCACTATGGTACATGGAAGGCAGGAAGGAGGGGTCACTATGGTACATGGAAGACAGGAAGGAGGGATCACTATGGTACATGTAAGGCAGGAAGAAGGGATCACTATGGTACATGGAAGGCAGGAAGGAGGGATCACTATGGTACATGGAAGAAAGGAAGGAGGGATCACTATGGTACATGGAAGGTGGGAAGGAGGGATCACTATGGTACATGGAAGGTGGGATCACTATGGTACATGCCACAGAGGTTTACTGTACACACTGCCGTGGGCGCGCTGGGGGAGGGCGGTGAATATGCACATTGCCAGAGGGCAGGAATGTGAGGCTTACACACTGCCGTGGGTGCGCCAGGGGGGGCAGTGAATATGCACATTGCCAGAGGGCGGGAATGTGAGGCTTACACACTGCCGTGGGCGCGCAGAGGGGCAGGAAATATGCTGCCTTATACACACTGCCACGGGCGCGAAGGGGGGATAGGGAATATGCACACTGCCGCGGGCGTGAGGCAGCACACCCGGGTCTGAAAATCCCACCCAAGCACTTTGGCGCCCCCCGCTCTGTGGCGCTGGGGTGCAGTGCACCCGCCCAGGATCGGCCCTGATGGAGGCCACTGTGCTCTTAGGAACCTTAAGTGCAGCAGAATTTTTTTATAACCTGTGCCTTGCCACAATTCTGCCTCTGAGCTCCTCAGGCAGTTCCTTTGACCTTCTGATTCTCATTTGCTCTGACATGCACTGTGAGCTGTAAGGTCTTATATAGACAGGTGTGTGGCTTTCCTAATCAAGTCCAATCCGTATAATCACACAGCTGGACTCAAATGAAGGTGTAGATTGTAGAACCATCTCAAGGATGATCAGAAGAAATGGACAGAACCTGAGATAAACATATGAGTGTCACAGCAAAGGGTCTGAATACTTAGGACCATGTGATAGTTCATTTTTCTTTTTTAATAAATCTTCAAAAATGTCAACAATTCTGTGTTTCGCAGTCACACTATAAATCTCTGATCGCCGTCATTAGTAAAAATTTATAAAAATATCAGATAGTGAGGCGCATGCGCGGAGGCGTCCAAGATGGCCGCGTAAGCTAGGAGCTCCGCTCTGCCTCAGCCCCACGTCAGCCCTAGCACCGGTTTCACGGCGGTGCCAAGACCCCGGAGGGTCGGTTTAGATTGGGGAACGCTCGGTCGAGCCCCCCATGTACAGCGGAGCGGTCCGGAGGGGCCTGGAGGCGAGCTACACGGCGCTAGAAACCCAGGCCGATTCCAAGATGGCGGCCGCGCCTCAGCTACAAACACCTCACGCAGGGGGAAATACTGACCTGAGGCAAGTGATCGCCCCTGCTACTTTAAACTTCCCTCCTTTGCTGGCCCAAGACTCCCCAAGCTCCCTGGCACCCTCAGCAGCCGCCTTAGGTCCCCAGTCAGACTCCACACTGCTCCACTACACGGGCCAGGCACAAGGTGTAATACAGGCCTCACCAGTCTCCAGGGCTGCTGGTCATTCAGAATCAGAAATACCTCAGAATGCAGGGGAGCTCTTTTTGAAGTTCTCTGAACTACTTGAACGAGGGTTAGCCCAAACAGCAGTTAACATTACTAAGGAAATACATGCTGACTTCCAGAATCTGGGCTCCAGGATGGAGATCATAGAAAATAAATTGGACATCACTATATCCAGAACTAACCAGAACACTGACCAAATACAATCACTTCAGGAGCAACTAGACGTGGCCCTTACTAGAATTGACGACCTCGAAAATCGTTCCAGAAGGGACAATTTTAGGGTGAGGGGCCTCCCTGAATCTGTTACAGACATCCCCAAAGCTATCCAGGACCTCATCAAAAGCATGATTCCCGCCATTACACCCCACAAGCTGGAGCTGGACAGGGCCCATAGGTCCCTGGGCCCCCTGAGAAAGGATGGATCTCCCAGAGATGTCATAGTAAAACCCCATTACTTCTCAGTGAAGGAGGAGGTCATGAGGGCATCCCGTCAGCAACCCCGCATATCCTTCATGGGTCAGGAAATTCAATTTTTTGCTGACATTTCTGCAGCTACTATACAAAGACGCAGATCGCTGAAACCTTTATTGCTGATTTTGTCCCAAAAGGACATCAAATATTGGTGGGGTTTTCCGTTTCCTATAGCTACAGCATCTGCCCCAATGAATACAAAATGCACTATTCATCTATCAAAAAGTGTTTCATCTAATTTCTAAATTGCTGCATTTGTAAATTCCAAAAGCCAATATAACGGGAATTAGTAGTGGTAAAAAAAGCACTTGCGGGTTTAATCAATTTATTTTGTACAATTCTCCTTTAGGGGGCGTGTGTTCTATGCCTACGTACTTTTGCTAATAGGTGTCCCTCATTCCAATCTCAGAAAGTTGGGGGGTATGATTATATCCTTGTTGACAGAGGCGTAACTAAAACCTTCTGGATCCCAGTGCAAGAAACCATGAAGGACCCCCCTGATCCCCGGCATGGGCCCTTCCCACTGATCCCTGGAGCCCATTACTCCCATTTCAGGTTTCTGTATTACGATCCCACAACAGTACCCTTTCATATGTTCTGCACCGGGCCACCTTCCTGCTGTTTTGCCCCCCCCCCCCCCCCCCCCACCACGGTAGCAGAATATCAGAGCCTGGTCGCATGTGCGACCTTTGCAACCTTGGTAGTGTCAGTCAGTAGGTCAGTGGACGATGTCAGTAGGACAGTGGGCGGTGTCAGTAGGGCAATAGACAGTAGAGCAGTGCACAGTTTAATTAGAGCAGTGGACGGTGTCAGTAGAGCAGAGGATCGTGTCAGTAGAGCAGAGGATCATGTCAGTAGAGCAGAGGACAGTGTCAGTAGAGCAGAGGACAGTGTCAGTAGAGCAGAGGATCGTGTCAGTAGAGCAGTGGGAGATGTCCATAGGGCAGTGGGCTGTGTCAGCAGGGCAGTGGACGTTGTCAGTGGGCCATAGGAGGGTGTCAGTAGAGCAGTGGACAGTGTCAGTAAGGCAGTGGATGGTGTCAGGAGAGCAGTGAATAGTGTCAGTAGAGCAGAGGACAGTGTCAGTAGAGCAGAGGACGTGTCAGTAGAGCAGTGGGAGATGTCCATAGAGCAGTGGGTGGTGTCAGCAGGGCAGTGGGCTGTGTCAGCAGGGCAGTAGACGGTGTCAGTGGGCCATAGGAGGGTGTCAGTAGAGCAGTGGGAGATGTCCATAGAGCAGTGGGTGGTGTCAGCAGGGCAGTAGACGGTGTCAGTGGGCCATAGGAGGGTGTCAGTAGAGCAGTGGGAGATGTCCATAGAGCAGTGGGTGGTGTCAGCAGGGCAGTAGACGGTGTCAGTGGGCCATAGGAGGGTGTCAGTAGAGCAGTGGGAAATGTCCATAGAGCAGTGGGTGGTGTCAGCAGGGCAGTTGACGGTGTCAGTGAGCCATAGGACGGTGTCAGTAGAGCAGTGGACGGTGTCAGTAAGGCAGTGGATGGTGTCAGGAGAGCAGAGGACAGTGTCAGTAGAGCAGAGGACAGTGGCCCAGATTCAAGAAGCAATTGCGCCCGTGTAACCATGAGTTACACGGCGCAATTGCTTACTTGCTCCGGTGTAACGAATGCTCCTGATTCAGGAACCTCGTTACACCGGCTGCAGCCTAAAATCTGCGCGGCATAATGCTCTTTTGCCTCGCAGATTTTAGGCTGCATTCTTGCGGGGGCCGCTAGGGGGCGCTCCCATTGTGTATCAGCGTGTAGTATGCAAATTGCATACTACCACTGATTCACAATCTTGCGCGGGCCCCGCGCAAGCCAGGTACGGAGTTTCCGTACGGCTACTTTAGCGCAAGGCTGCCCTTTCTAATTGCGACGTCATTTGCCGCAATGCACGTCAGGAAAGTTTCCAGACGGAGCATGCGCTGTACGTTTGGCGCGGGAGCCCGGCGGGATCATTTAACTTGCGCGCGCTTACGCCGGGCAAATTTGCCGGCGCTCCATCGCTACTGCTCCGTGAATACTGCGCTGTGACAAGTAAAAAAAAAAAAAGCAGCCAGCATAGCTTGTAGACAAAAAAGCAAAATAGTGGATGTGGAAAAGTGCAGCTCAGTTTGGCCGGATGGCCAGCTCTAGGAAGGGTTTTGGTTGTCCCAAACGTCTTCCATTTAAGGATTATGGAGGCCAGGGCCGATCCTAGGGTCACAGATGCCTGGGTGCAGAAATATTTCTGGCGCCCCCACATGGGCGTGGTTATCTTACTAACTCCTCCCCATTTCAAATGTTTCTATGGCAACGACTCAAACACAGAGATTCTGCCCTAAGGAATCTGTTACACTGGGATCTTCCCATGATCTCTTAACAATAAACAAAATACAGAAAGGGAAGCAGAGTACTCTAATGGGACCTGGAGGGGGGTCTGTTAGAGAGTCTGTTAGAAGGACTCCCAGACATACTACAGATCACGGATCACTACATGGAAGGCAGGAAAAAGGGATCACTATGGTACATGGAACGCAGAAAGGAAGGATCACTATGGTACATGGAAGAAAGGAAGGAGGGATCACTATAGTACATGTAAGGCAGGAAGGAGGGATCACTATGGTACATGGAAGGCAGTAAGGAGGGATCACTATGGTACATGGAAGGCAGGAAGGAGGGGTCACTATGGTACATGGAAGAAAGGAAGGAGGGATCACTATGGTACATGGAAGAAAGGAAGGAGGGGTCACTATGGTACATGGAAGACAGGAAGGAGGGATCACTATGGTACATGTAAGGCAGGAAGAAGGGATCACTATGGTACATGGAAGGCAGAAAGGAAGGATCACTATGGTACATGGAAGAAAGGAAGGAGGGATCACTATAGTACACGTAAGGCAGGAAGGAGGGATCACTATGGTACATGGAAGGCAGGAAGGAGGGGTCACTATGGTACATGGAAGGCAGGAAGGAGGGGTCACTATGGTACATGGAAGGCAGGAAGGAGGGGTCACTATGGTACATGGAAGACAGGAAGGAGGGATCACTATGGTACATGTAAGGCAGGAAGAAGGGATCACTATGGTACATGGAAGGCAGGAAGGAGGGATCACTATGGTACATGGAAGAAAGGAAGGAGGGATCACTATGGTACATGGAAGGTGGGAAGGAGGGATCACTATGGTACATGGAAGGTGGGATCACTATGGTACATGCCACAGAGGTTTACTGTACACACTGCCGTGGGCGCGCTGGGGGAGGGCGGTGAATATGCACATTGCCAGAGGGCAGGAATGTGAGGCTTACACACTGCCGTGGGTGCGCCAGGGGGGGCAGTGAATATGCACATTGCCAGAGGGCGGGAATGTGAGGCTTACACACTGCCGTGGGCGCGCAGAGGGGCAGGAAATATGCTGCCTTATACACACTGCCACGGGCGCGAAGGGGGGATAGGGAATATGCACACTGCCGCGGGCGTGAGGCAGCACACCCGGGTCTGAAAATCCCACCCAAGCACTTTGGCGCCCCCCGCTCTGTGGCGCTGGGGTGCAGTGCACCCGCCCAGGATCGGCCCTGATGGAGGCCACTGTGCTCTTAGGAACCTTAAGTGCAGCAGAATTTTTTTATAACCTGTGCCTTGCCACAATTCTGCCTCTGAGCTCCTCAGGCAGTTCCTTTGACCTTCTGATTCTCATTTGCTCTGACATGCACTGTGAGCTGTAAGGTCTTATATAGACAGGTGTGTGGCTTTCCTAATCAAGTCCAATCCGTATAATCACACAGCTGGACTCAAATGAAGGTGTAGATTGTAGAACCATCTCAAGGATGATCAGAAGAAATGGACAGAACCTGAGATAAACATATGAGTGTCACAGCAAAGGGTCTGAATACTTAGGACCATGTGATAGTTCATTTTTCTTTTTTAATAAATCTTCAAAAATGTCAACAATTCTGTGTTTCGCAGTCACACTATAAATCTCTGATCGCCGTCATTAGTAAAAATTTATAAAAATATCAGATAGTGAGGCGCATGCGCGGAGGCGTCCAAGATGGCCGCGTAAGCTAGGAGCTCCGCTCTGCCTCAGCCCCACGTCAGCCCTAGCACCGGTTTCACGGCGGTGCCAAGACCCCGGAGGGTCGGTTTAGATTGGGGAACGCTCGGTCGAGCCCCCCATGTACAGCGGAGCGGTCCGGAGGGGCCTGGAGGCGAGCTACACGGCGCTAGAAACCCAGGCCGATTCCAAGATGGCGGCCGCGCCTCAGCTACAAACACCTCACGCAGGGGGAAATACTGACCTGAGGCAAGTGATCGCCCCTGCTACTTTAAACTTCCCTCCTTTGCTGGCCCAAGACTCCCCAAGCTCCCTGGCACCCTCAGCAGCCGCCTTAGGTCCCCAGTCAGACTCCACACTGCTCCACTACACGGGCCAGGCACAAGGTGTAATACAGGCCTCACCAGTCTCCAGGGCTGCTGGTCATTCAGAATCAGAAATACCTCAGAATGCAGGGGAGCTCTTTTTGAAGTTCTCTGAACTACTTGAACGAGGGTTAGCCCAAACAGCAGTTAACATTACTAAGGAAATACATGCTGACTTCCAGAATCTGGGCTCCAGGATGGAGATCATAGAAAATAAATTGGACATCACTATATCCAGAACTAACCAGAACACTGACCAAATACAATCACTTCAGGAGCAACTAGACGTGGCCCTTACTAGAATTGACGACCTCGAAAATCGTTCCAGAAGGGACAATTTTAGGGTGAGGGGCCTCCCTGAATCTGTTACAGACATCCCCAAAGCTATCCAGGACCTCATCAAAAGCATGATTCCCGCCATTACACCCCACAAGCTGGAGCTGGACAGGGCCCATAGGTCCCTGGGCCCCCTGAGAAAGGATGGATCTCCCAGAGATGTCATAGTAAAACCCCATTACTTCTCAGTGAAGGAGGAGGTCATGAGGGCATCCCGTCAGCAACCCCGCATATCCTTCATGGGTCAGGAAATTCAATTTTTTGCTGACATTTCTGCAGCTACTATACAAAGACGCAGATCGCTGAAACCTTTATTGCTGATTTTGTCCCAAAAGGACATCAAATATTGGTGGGGTTTTCCGTTTGCCTTAAAATTTGCCTTCAAGGGCAAAACTCACGCCTTTACCACGCTATCTGACGGAGAAAAATTTTTGCTAGCCTTAAAATTGATCTCGCTGGACTCAGCAATGGACACGTCAAATCTTCCACCGGGTCCATCCAAACGACCCACCCCGGCAAGTCCTTTATCCCCCACTTGGCACACGAGCAAAAGCAGACGCACCAAAGACACCACAAAGACCTGAACTAATCATCATAGAGGTTCCGCTCACTGTTCCGGAGTTTTCCTCCGCTTGGTGTTTCTAACGGAGGATATTATACCTGTTAGGTATAATGGTTCTGGGTACCCTATCCGTGGCTGGGGACCCATGAAATCCCCATACAGTTTTTTCTCTTTTTTTGAGACTGTTTTGTTTCCTAGTTATAAGTTCTCCACACTGACCGTGATCCGTATATTTTTCTCATGTGTCGTGATAGTATACATTTAGAGTGTTATATGATATGCTATCGTTTCCTTGTTGACTCTAAAGGGTTGATAGGGGCTGAGGCAGTTGCCTTGCGCCTCAGATCATTCCTGGAGGGGACTTTGTCGCTGTCGGGGTTTGGTCCTGTAGCCCGAGTTAAGGGCTACGTTATTGGTTTGTCTGACGAAGGTGGAACGGATCTATATCCCTCCCACGTTCGTTGTGAAGACATACTTTATATTTTAAAATGTATTTTTTCTATTTTTGTTTGCTCTTTTATCTTTCTTCTCACTAACCTTTTTTCCTTGATTGCCAGTCCGTGCATATGTCATCCTACCTATAGTATTCCAGGCCTCGGCTCCGTCCCTGCTCTGCTTTGCTGTCTCCCATGCCTCCATGTCGATGGGGTAAGTTCCAAATTGCACCCACTTTGTTCTCCCAATGACATCACCACATAACTTGACTTTGCCGAACTTGGTTAGAGTTGCCTCACACAATGTTCAGGGCTTGAATTCGCCCGTCAAGAGAAGGAAGGTGTTTCAGTCTTACCATTCCCAGAGGATGTCAGTTGTCTTATTACAAGAGACACATTTTCCGGTCACTTACACACCCTCCTTTCTTCATGCGCAATACCCACAATTTTTTCTGGCTAATGCCGAGGATAAAACGAGAGGGGTGGCTATCCTTTTCGCGAAATCCTGCAAATTTAATCCGCTCCTGACTCACAGAGACCCTAATGGCAGATTTCTGTTGGTTAAGGGGGAATTGGATGGACTTCTAGTGTCATTTATTTCATACTACGCCCCCAACAGAGGACAGACCGAATTTTTTAGAACTATGTTTGATACCTTAGTTCCTCTCTTGGAGGGAATGATAGTGTGTGGAGGAGACTCCAACGTTGCATTTGACCTAAGCTTGGACAAATCCAGACCTATAGCTACAGCATTGACACGCCCAACTAGAGCTAGCTCACACATAGCAAAACTGATATATCAGCATAACCTGGTAGACATTTGGAGGGAACTCAATCCAAACAAAAAGGACTACTCCCACTATTCTCATCCGCATCGATCGTACTCTAGGATTGACCATATATTTATATCTGCTAGACATATTCCCCTGATTACGAAAGCTAACATAACGGACACAGCCCTATCGGACCACTCCATGGTGGTTTGCTCGCTACAAACTCAAAACTCAGATCCTCACAAATCACACTGGAAATTAAACGAAACTTTACTACACGACCCTAATGTGGTTTTAGAGATTGAAGGGGCCATCAGGGAATATTTTGGGTTTAACAGCGTTGAAGGGACCTCGGCCGAGATGTTGTGGGCAGCTCATAAAGCTACCATTGGTGGCAGGATCATCCAGATAGCCTCTAAAAAAAAGAAGGAAAAGTCTGCGGAGGTGATGAAGCTTGAGAAAGATTTTTTAACCCTGCGCAGACAACATAAGAAGGACCAGACGACGGTTCAGGCCCCGCAGCTTGATGCCGCTCGACTAGCTTTAAATTTTGACGGTTAGGGCGGAACGATCGTTAAATTGGTCCAGCGCTAGATTTTATTTATACAGGAACAAAATGAACACGATGCTAGCCACCAAGCTCTCGCCGAGGTTCCGTACGTTTGCTCTACCCAAGATTAAGACCAGGGACGGGACAACAACCCTTAACCCTAAACGCATACTGCAAGAATTTGAAACCTTTTATACCTCCCTTTATCGGGGGTCGGGGATGGCCAGACATTCCGAGATCAATTCCTTTTTGGACCGGTTAGTGATCCCGAACCTACAGGAGAGTCATGTAGACTTGATGGAGGCACCGATCTCCACAGAAGAAACTTTAGAGGTAATTAGGGGACTTAAGGATGGTTCGGCCCCTGGACCAGATGGTTTCTCAGTCCCATATTACAAGACTTTCTGCGAAACCTTAGCCCCTCACCTCACTAAATTTTTTAATTCAAAACGGGGGAGGGAGGGCGGATCCATGCACCCAAATTTAAATGAGGCGTTTATCTCAGTCATCCCCAAACCGGATAAGGACTCGGAGCTCGTTGAGAATTACAGACCTATTTCACTAATCAATAACGATTAAAAAATATTGACCAAGATACTAGCCAACAGGTTAAATTCTTTTATAAAAATATATATCCATAAGGACCAGGTTGGATTCGTCCCTGGTAGACAGGGCCCTGACCAGGTTAGGCGAGCAATCGATATTATCTCTCTGCTTCAGTCGGGCTGGGATGGGAACCCGCGGCAGGAAGGACTGCTCCTTTCTTTAGACCTACGAAAGGCGTTCGACTCTGTTTCATGGGATTACCTCTTCGAGATTTTGCGGCGCTGGGGCTTTGGTGAACAATTCCGGGGATTGTTGAAATCTCTATACTCTGAACCCAGTGCACGGGTCAAACTACAGGGATTTTTTTCGGGCTTCATTAGTATTGCTAGAGGTACTAGACAGGGCTGCCCCTTGTCCCCCTTGATTTTCGCAATAGCGATTGAGACACTTGCTATTGCGATCAGGTCGGACCCGGATATTAGGGGGATATCATGCGGCTCCCAAATCCATAAATGCGCTCTCTTTGCAGACGACCTGCTTCTGTATGTCTCCTCCCCGACCACCTCTCTTCCAATTCTTTGCAACTTACTGGAGTCTTTCGGGAAGATTTCGGGTTTGCGGGTGAATTGGAATAAATCCCAAGCCTTAAACATCTCCACCCCCCTCTCAGTGATCAATCACTTGAAACCCTATTTTGAATTCCAGTGGGCCGAATCATCCATTCGTTACTTAGGTATAAACCTCACAACCAAAATTGAACATCTCTACCAGGCTAATTATCCCCCTATATTTCGGAAACTAGAATTAGATCTACAGACGTGGGCTCAACACAAACTCGCTTGGACAGGTAGGGTTAACGCAGTCAAAATGACCCTCCTACCAAGGTTACTCTACTTGTTCAGATCTCTACCAATAGCGGTTAAAAAAGACCAACTCAGATCATTACAGAGTAAAATTCTGAAATTCGTTTGGGAGGGCAAAGGTTATAGAGTGGCACAAAATGTCCTTTATGGGCTCAGAACACAAGGAGGTCTTGGACTACCAAATCTGTTTAAATACTACCAAGCTGCCAGACTAGCACAATTTTCTGCTATTTTTGCGGAATGTGAAAAACCAGAGTGGATAGATATGGAGGGTTTGGCGATCCCTAATCTTTCAATAGAGAGCCTTTTTTGGTCTCCCCAAAAATCTAGACCTTCAATACTGTCCCCCACATTGTCGCAATCTTTTAGACTTTGGGATGGTCTGAGACACCTTCCTTCTTTGGTCTCGGAGACTAAGCCTTTGACAAGGATCTTTCTCAACCCTCAGTTTCCTATAGGGATGGACATTTCAGCTTTCCAATGGTGGCTGGACAAAGGGATCTATAGAATAGGCGACTTTTTGACAGCCTCGGGCCCACTTTCACTGGAACATTGTGTGAGGACACTTGACTTACCTCTTTCGGAAAGAGCCCGGTACACCCAAATTTTTAACTTCGTGTCATCCCTCTGGTCTGACAATTTCAGGCACGCAACTCTTACTAGTTACGAAAGTTGGTGTAAACAAATGACGGAACACAGGGGGGGAATATCTATAATATATATAGCACTATCTGAGGTTTCCACAAAATTTTCATACATGGAGGCATGGGAGAGAGACCTGCGGATGAACTGGGACCTGAGTAGATGGCACAAGGTAGGTTTGAAAACTTTCAAAGGTTTAGTGAATACTTCATTAGCTGAAGCTAACATAAAGGTTCTGATGCGGTGGTACCTGGTCCCCAGTAGGTTGGCTGCTATGTTTCCTACGTCTTCCCCGTTATGCTTTCGCAACTGCCAAACACAAGGCACGATGCTTCATGTCTGGTGGGAGTGTCCCAGAATCAGAGGGTTTTGGAACAGAATCTTCTGCCTTATCAGAAAAGTCACGGGGGTACCGGTGGCGAAATCTCCGCATATCGCTCTGCTAGGCTCCGAAATTCCTCGGGTCTCCAAACCCATACAAAAACTGATAGCTTTCATGCTCATAGGAGCTAAAACCACTTTGGCGGCGGCCTGGAAGCAACCTAGGGTTTCGTTCTTAGCAGCTAAGGGGAAGATTTCATGGATCATGACACAGGAAAAAATGGTCAGCTCTATCTCTAATACAAGGGATATATTTGAGGCTATATGGGAACCTTGGGCCAGACATGTTGGTGTATCCCTATCGCCGGGTCATGCACCGTCCCCTTCAGGTACTTAACTGGCCTACTGGCAATCAACTCTTTTCTCATTTGTTCTATCTTTCTGTTCTTTTTTCTTTTCTTTCTCCCTTTCTCTCTTTCTATCCCCTCCTTTTATGCTATCTTTGGTACAATCTCCTCTCCGAGATGTATGATTTAGTTATTATACCAGTCTGTTAATAGACAACACTTTCAGGGGAGCGCCCTGGGGGAGGGGGAGAGTTTGGTGGGGAGTGGGAGGTCTTTCTACTCACACATCCCTTGGGACGGGACGGGAGGTCTAGCGCTCTTCTCCACATTTTGGGCGGGGTCCTAGGTTATCTAGGGTCACAGAAGTCTCTCATCATTATTAAGTCGTGCTATCCCTTTATCCGACACAGTATGCTCCCTTTACGGGGTGTCGGATGAGACTCTATACGTAAAGTGTTGATTTGGATCCCCGTCCCTCTTCGGCTCAGTCTACACATAGTTGGGTAGGAGATCTCCTACGGGGATATTGATTTATATTTTGATTACTCTCTCTTTATGGTGCTAGATTAACTTAAGATGTATATTGAAGTTTGGATTGTATCTTCATTATTTATTGATCGCTGATTTTTTTCAATGGTATGTACTGAGTGCTTCATGCTGTACATTGTATTATTTTACTTCTTCATCAATAAAATAAAACATTAAATGGTAAAAAAAAAAAAAATATCAGATAGTTTGTAGACGCTATAACTTTTGGGCAAATCACTCAGCGCCACTCAAGCGCCCAGAGGCAATTAAGTTTGCATGTGCTGCGCTATATAAGTTTTCATTCATTCATTCATATACGCTTATTGGGATATTTGTATTTTATTTTTTACCAAAACTATGTAGCAGAATACATATTGGCCTAACTGATGAAGACATTAAATAAAAAATTAAATAAAAAAAATAAAAGGTTTTATAGCATAAACTTCTTTTTTTTCAGGATTGTCAGTCTTTTTTTTGTTTATGGCACAAGAAAAAAAAGGGGGGGAGGAGGAGATTTGATCAGATACCACTAAAAGAAAGCTCTATTTATGGAAAAATAATGACATACTGTATTTGCTGGCGTATAAGACTACCTTTTACACTTAAAAAAAATGACCAAAAAGCAGGGGTCGTCTTATACGCCGGGTCAGCTGCTCGGTTGCCTGCTGGATGTGCGGTAATACTGTATGTAGCTTCGGCTACATACAGTATATACCACTAAGCCAATCCCGGTGAGCGATGTATTCAAATTAATACAGAGCCTGCTCGGATTGGGGTAACAACCTCTGCCAATCCGAGTGCCTACATACAGATTGGCTTTGAGAGTCAGAGAGGCGTGGGCTGATGATGTTACAGCCTCTGCCAATCCAAGCAGGCATTGTATTCATTAAAGCGGTGGTTCCCCCTTAAAAACAACCTTTTTTTATTCCACTGCCCCCCCACATTACAATCGAATTAAGGCTCTTATTTTTTTTTTTGCTGCTGTACATACCTTGATACAGCATCTTCACCCGTGCATCCAGGTTGCGAGTCCCGCGGGAGTGGGCGTTCCTCACATGCTGTTGATTGACGTTTTGCCCAAAAACGAGCTCTCCCCCGTCGCGTAAGCCGCGTCACGATTGGCGAAAGGAGCCGAACGGCGATGCGCATGCGCAGTATAGCGCCGACTCGCCGTTTGGCTCCTTTCGCCAACCATGACGCGGCTTACGCGACAGGGGAGAGCTCGTTTTTGGGCAAAATGTCAATCAAACACATGTGAGGAACGCCCACTCCCGCGGGACTCGCAACCCGGATGCACGGGTGAAGATGCTGTATCAAGGTATGTACAGCAGCAAAAAAATAATAAGAGCCTTAATTCGATTGTAATGTGGGGGGGCAGTGGAATAAAAAAAAGTTGTTTTTAAGGGGGAACCACCGCTTTAATAGAATACATCGCTCACCGTGATTGGCTCCATCTCCAGCAAGAATGAAGAAGATTATGGCTCCAGAAGAAAGAAATATGAAGCATCGGAATGGGGGTCGTCTTATATGGTTAGTACAGGCAAAAAAAAATCTTTAAAAAAAAAAAAATTAGGGGGTCGTCTTATACGCCTGGTCGCCTTATACGCCGGCAAATACGGTAAATTTTTTTGGGGGGGGTACAGCATTGCATGACCGCGCAATTGTCAGTTAAAGTAATTCAGTGCCGTATCGCCAAAAAATGGCCTGGTCATGAAGGGAGGTAAATCCTCCGGAGGTCAAGTGGTTAAGGTAGATATTAGGGCAAAAATAAACGATTTCTTATTTTATTTTCAATCTAGTAAGTAATTAGTTCAGGGACAGGACTCAGGAGGGCAAGAAATTAGAACCGGCAGGTACACACACATGAAATTCACTCTGAGGCCCCGTACACACGTCCGAGAAACTCGACAGGCAAAACACATAGTTTTGCTCGTCGAGTTCCTTGTGAAGCCGCAGAGGATCTCGGCCGGCCAACTTTTCCTATTGCCCAACGAGGAAATAGAGAACATGTTCTCTTTTTGGCCCGACAAGATCCTCGTCGGTTTCCTCTGCGAAAAGTGTATACACGACCGGTTTTCTCGGCAGAATACGTCTCCCATCGAGTGACACTGACAGCAGTGTGCAGTAGCACAGATGATGATGACACCTCACCAAATGACAGGCCAGGTGGCCCCTTCAGTCCACTCCAGTCCAAAAAGCACTGACAGTCCCACTCCCAGCTTGCCTTGCTCCCGTCCCATAGACCAACACACTAGGCTCTGACCGCTCGGCTCCCTTGAACCATGACATTGCATGACACGCTCAGGCTCCACCCCCCACCAAAGCTGCCTGAACACCCTGTAGCAGGCACTCAGATGGTCTTGGCCAGCTCCAGACCGCGCATGCACAGTTCTGAGCCGAGAGTCACAGCCATATTTTTTTACTGGGACCCTTTTCCTGTCACTGGCATTCACTGACAGGAGAAAACTGACTGTTTTTTACTGGCTACTAGTAAAAATGCCGACCGTTGAAAACACTGCTCCTCGCTGACAGTTTTGACTATTGAACCCTGCACTAGTGCACTGCAACTGCATGCATTGTCCATGGGTGCAGGGCAATTGTAGAGTACCCCTACTCACTCAAATCGAACAGTGGGTATAAATCCTGCCACAGCCGCATGTGTACACCCCTTGCCACTTCCTCTGCAGCTAAAGGGGGTGCGTTTTGCTTTTAGGCCAAAAGTTTAATTTTGGTCTCATCTGACCAGAGCACCTTTTTGCACATGTTTGCTGTGTCCCCCAAATGGCTTACTACAAACTGCAAATAGGACTTCTAATTAGAGTTGAGCGGACACCTGGATGTTCGGGTTCGACGGGTTTGGCCGAACTTCGGAAAAAAGTCCGGGTTCGGGACCCGAACTTGACCCCGAACCCGAACCCCATTGAAGTCAATGGGGACCAGAACTTTTCAGTACTAAAATGTCTCTAAAACTAATGGAAAGGGCTAGAGGGCTGCAAATGGCAGCAACATGTTGGTAAGAGCATGACAAGTACTCTGCAAACAAATGTGGATAGGGAAATAACTTAAAATAACATAAAATAAATAAATAAATAATCTTGGTCCATATGGAGTAGGAGGTTGAGGTGGCGGTGGATGTGGCGGTGTAGGTGGAAGCGGCAGTGGAGGAGGACGAGGTGTTTTTTGAATAGAACAATAGAAGAACACTAGCTAAAGTGTGTATCTCACGCGTACAGATATGGAGGAAAAACTGCAAACACTGGAGGAAACACTGCAAAATATATTTTTTTGCCCTAAATGGGTGTTTTTTGAATAGAACAATAGAAGAACACTAGCTAAAGTGTGTATCTCACGCGTACAGATATGGAGGAAAAACTGCAAACACTGGAGGAAACACTGCAAAATATATTTTTGTTGCCCTAAATGGGTGTTTTTTGAATAGAACAATAGAAGAACACTAGCTAAAGTGTGTATCTCACGCGTACAGATATGGAGGAAAAACTGCAAACACTGGAGGAAACACTGCAAAATATATTTTTTTGCCCTAAATGGGTGTTTTTTGAATAGAACAATAGAAGAACACTAGCTAAAGTGTGTATCTCACGCGTACAGATATGGAGGAAAAACTGCAAACACTGGAGGAAACACTGCAAAATATATTTTTGTTGCCCTAAATGGGTGTTTTTTGAATAGAACAATAGAAGAACACTAGCTAAAGTGTGTATCTCACGCGTACAGATATGGAGGAAAAACTGCAAACACTGGAGGAAACACTGCAAAATATATTTTTTTGCCCTAAATGGGTGTTTTTTGAATATGACAATAGAAGAACACTAGCTAAAGTGTTTATCTCACACGTACAGATATAGAGGAAACACTGCAAACACTGGAGGAAACACTGCACATTTAAAAAAAATGTTTTCCCTAAATGGATGTTTTTTCAATAGCACAATAGAAGAAAAGTATCTAAAGGGTGTATCTCACAGTAACATATGCAGTGCTGGTGTAATGTGATTTCTGAAGCAGGACTGACTCCTATATATTTCTGTCCCTATAAGAACAATCAGGAACCTTTCCCTAAAGTATCTAATGCAGAGTATCTCACAGTAACATATGCAGTGCTGGTGTAATTTGATTTCTGAAGCAGGACTGACTCCTATATATTTCTGTCCCTATAAGCACAATCAGGAACCTTTCCCTAAAGTATCTAATGCAGAGTATCTCACAGGAACATATGCAGCTCTGGTGTAATTTGATTTCTGAAGCAGGACAGTCTGACTCCTATCTAATTCTCTCCCTCAGAGCAGCAGCAGCGGACGAGCTATGCTATGTGCCTCTAGCTCAGGGGTGTCAAACTGGCGGCCCTCCAGCTGTTCCGAAACTACAAGTCCCATCATGCCTCTGCCTGTGAGAGTCATGCTTGTAACTGTTAGCCTTGCAATGCCTCATGGGACTTGTAGTTTTGCAACAGCTGGAGGGCCGCCAGTTTGACACCCCTGCGTCTAGCTTATATAGAGGCTGGGTCACATGCTGGGTCACATGCTGCACTGGCCAATCACAGCCATGCCATTAGTAGGCATGGCTGTGATGGCTTCTAGGTCACACAATTAAAACAAATGGTGATTGGCTGCCCTGCAGCGCGCCATTACATTGCCGAACACCGGACCCGAAGCCGAACTTACAGCAAATTGTTCGGGTCTGGGTACCAAAAACCCAAAAGTCCGGTACAAACTTTACAGTTTGGGTTTGCTTAACCCTACTTCTAATGCCTTGTACACGTGGTCGGACTTTCCGAGAAAAAAGTCAGTCCGGCCGTGTATAGACTTCATCTGACTTTTTTGGTCGGATGGCCGACGGACCTTAGATAGAGAACCTGTTCTCTATCTTTCCGTCGGACTTCCGACGGACTCACTGCGTCCAACCGTGTGTACGAGGCATTAGGGCTTTTTTTCAACAATGACTTTCTTCTTGTCACTCTTCCATAAAGGCCAGATTTGTGGAGTGCACAACTAATAGTTGTCCTGTGGACAGATTCTCCCACCTGAGCTGTGGATCTCTGCAGCTCCTCCAGAGTTACCATGGGCCTCTTGGCTGCTTCTCTGATTAATGCTCTCCTTGCCCGTTTAGGTAGACGGCCATGTCTTGGTAGGTTTGCAGTTGTGCCATACTCTTTCCATTTTCAGATGATTGATTGAACAGTGCTCTGTGAGATGTTCAAAGCTTGGGATATGGTTATTTATAACCTAACTCTGCTTTAAACTTCTCCACAACTTTATCCCTGACCTGTCTAGTGTGTTCCGTGGCCTTTATTGTGTGGTTTGTTCGACAAGGTTCTCTAACAAATCTCTTAGGGCTTCATAGAACAGCTGTATTAAATTACACAAAAGTGGACTCTATTTACTATATAGGTGACTTCTGAAGCCAATTGGTTCCACTAGATTTTAGTTAGGGGTATCAGAGTAAAGGGTGCTGAATACAAATGCACGCCACACTTTTCAATTATTTGTAAAAAAAAAAAAAATATATGAAAATCATTTATCATTTTCCTTCCACTTTGTATTGGTCTATCACGTAATAAAATACATCTACATTTTTGGTGGTAACATGACAAAATGTGGAGAATTTCAATGGGTATGAATACTTTTTCAAGGCACTGTATGATTGTGAGTTAGGGACCTTAGATTGTAAGCTTTTTGAGGGCAGGTGCTGATGTGAATGTACAAAACATATGTACCAAAGAGTACCAATAATATTTTTAGTATGCAACTATTATTTTTTTTATTTTTTTTTAGATAAAATGTAATTGTTCTCCGTTAGTATTTTATAAAATTAAAAAAAAAGTTCCAATAATAATCATAGGAATTCCCCCGTACACACGATCGTTTTTTCCGTTGGAAAGCCCAGGTTCACACTGGGCTGCGGGAGTGAATCCATGCGAGTTCAGCTGAACTCGCACGATTTCACTCCTGCTGGCAGTCCCAATTTCGGCCGCGATTTCAGAGACATCCGTGCAGGTTTCTGCACAGATGTCAATGTAAATCGCAGCACGAAATTGCAAAAAGTAGTACAGGAACTACTTTTTGAAATCGGTGCAGCGCCACAGATGCGGCATCGCACCGATTAGGACGGTGCCATTGCCGACAATTGCCGGCAAATGCCGCCAATTTGAGATGCGATTTGACATCTCAAATCTCATCTCAAATCGTACCAGTATGAACCAGGCAAAAAAGTCAGATGAGAGCTTTTGGTCGGGAATCCCGACCGTGTGTATGCTCCATCAGACTTTTTCCAACTGAAAAACTGCCGGAAAAAGATAGAGAGCAGGTTCTCTATTTTCCCGTCAGGAAAAAATCTAATTCCGAATTTGCTATCGTGTGTACAAATTCCGATGCATGCTCGGAAACAATTTGACGCATGCTCAGAAGCATAGAACTTGATTTTCTCGGCTCATGGTAGTCTTTTACATCACCGCGTTCTTAACAGTCAAAAGTTTACTGAACTTTTGTGTGACCGTGTGTATGCAAGGCAGGCTTGAGCGGAATTCCGTCGGGAAAACCATCCAACTTTTTTCCAACGGGAATTTCGCTGGTGTGTACAGGACATGTGCCTTATGTTTATAGAGGTTCCTGATACAGAGTGATTGTGCTACCAAATCATCAGGAGAATTTAATATACAGTATATTGCTAGAGCTAAAGTGTGTGATTGTCACGTACCTGGTACAGAGCAGAGCCTGACGTGCAGGGAGCGGCAACTCTTGCTCCTCTGACTCTGGAACCCCTGGTAGAGCAGACAGGGAGCGCTAGAGTTCTGAGTCGCACAAGCGCCTAATATGGTGCTGTGCAGGTCTGCGGTGGTTTCCTGAAGACCCCGGGGATGCTGTGCAGGAACTGCGGAGATGCTGGAAGGTCAGACAGCAGACAACAGGAGCTTGGTGCAGACGGCTGGAACAGGCAGCAGGAGGGAGGTGTACTGTAGTACAGATGCTGGCGGAGTCAGGCAGGCCGGGTCAAACACAGGCGGGCGGATCAGGTACAGAGAGGAGGCAGAAGCGGAGTCGTGGTTCAAGCCGGGTCGGTAACAGGCGGGAAGCAAACCGTTGGAAGGAGGAGGCAGGAGCGGAGTCAGACAAGCCGGAGGTCAGGGCAGGCGGAGATCAGAAGGGTCAAAGGTAAGCCGGGTTCACAGGTGCAGGAGACAATCAGGTAACAGAAGTCGGGTAAGGTAACAGGAACGCTGTTGACTGAGCAGCAAGAGGCTATGGGATGAGCCCCATTAAATAGCCTTACTGGCGCCAAAATGGCGTCATCACATGCCCGCGCGCCGCTGCCGCTATTGCGCGTGCCCGTGAGCGCCGCTGCCGCTATTGCACGCACCCGTGCGTGCCGACGTGCCGCGAACGCGCGCTCCTGTGCGCGATGATGCGCTATTGCGTGTTGATGCGTGATTAGCGCCACCTAGTGGTCGGCCAAGTCCATGACAGTGATGCTTGGCCATAGACTGCTTCGAAAAGGACAAAAGTCTTTTGTGGTTTTTTTTTGTAATGATACTTTTTGCATGCCATTACATAGTTCTATTGTGGGCATAGCAAAACATTATATTACAAAGTAAATGTTTATGCTGTATTTTATTGTGCTTAATGAGAAGAAGATCCTGTAACATGTCATTTTATTTTGGTGGCTTCCTTAGATGAAGATCAATTGAAGCATTCGGATGTGATATAAATACTTGTTTACTGGAGTTCAAAGGGTGGTAATATGAAAGGATACCGGAGGAAAGAGTAAGAGATTAATGATAAACCTTAGTCAGAAAGTCTATTAACAAAATAACAGCTCTGAATACCCTAGCACAGCCTTTCTCAACTTTTTTATTACTAAGGAACCCTTCAGATAATTTACATGTCTTGAGGAACCCCTGCTAAATTGTTACATGTCTAGCTCATGACACATTTGCATGCTTGATAAGTTGTAAATATAATAATACAGAAAAGAATGCAGTGTATCCTGCACATTTGACCCATCTCTGCTCTATAAGAAAGTAGTATCAATTATGAAATGAAACAAAATAATTATGGCCACAAAAGAAACACCAACCCTGAAAACCGTAGTGCAACTAAGGCCCCGTACACACGACCAAGTTTCTCGGCAGAATTCAGCCAGAAACTCGGCCAGGGCTGGATTCTGGCGAGAAACTCGTCGGGCCGAAAAGAGAACATGTTCTCAATTTTCTCGTTAGTCAATGGGAAAAGTCGGCCCGCCGAGTTCCTCGGCGGCTTCCACACTGAACTCGACGAGGAACTCGATGTGTTTGGCACGTCGAGTTCCTCGGTCGTGTGTACGGGGCCTCACATTGGAAAAGTGCCTTCTTATATTGGTAGATGGTGTAGTGCTCCATTACATTGGTGGACAATGGGAGAAGGACCACTAATGCCGTGTACACACGACCGTTTTTCATGACGAGAAAAATGCAATATTTTAAATTGGTCGTTTAAAACGGTCTTGTGTAGGCTCCAGAGCATTTTACTATATTATCGTGTGCCTTCAAAGACCAATCTACTAGTTTCTAGCCAATTCCACTATGTTCTGACAGTGGTGACTGCCCCCCACCAGAACCCTCTGGTCAGCACTTTCAGCCATTGGCTGAGAACGCTGATCGGGAGCTGATTTTAGACATTTTTTAGTCATGTCCCTTCGACAGATGCCAGCAGGCCTGTGTCGGACCTGTTGCAGTACGCACAGGCCGAATGTTGGTCTGTTTCTATGGAACCGGCGGATGCCATCTGACATTTGGCCCACGTGTACTAGGCATTATCCAGGGGTCTCCAAACTACGGCCCTCCAGCTGTTGCGGAACTACACATCCCACGAGGCATTGTAAAATGTAAAACTCTGACATTCACAGACATGACTAGGCATGATGGGAATTGTAGTTTCTGAACATCTGGAGGACCATAGTTTGAAGACCCCTGCATTAGGCACACTTTTTCACTGGGTATATTCCTCAGAACTAAGCCACTTCTACCTACTGTTCAACTATTCATTTATATATTTTGCAGTGAGAGCTTTCAGTGGGTAGTGGCACTGGTGGACGGAATTTAGATCCACGTTATGGCTTATCTAAAGTCAAAGAAGTTAAGTATTCCTTGGCAATAAAATTGTGCCTAGGACTGCCAGAGGTTAAAGGTAAAAAGTATGTTGTTGTGGTGCCTTCATGTAAACAGTTAGGCCTAGTACACACGAGAGGATTTATCCGCGGATACGGTCCAGCGGACCATTTCCGCGGATAAATCCTCTTGAGGATTTCAGCGGATTTGGATCCGATGGAGTGTACTCACCATAGGATCGAAATCCGCGCCGAAATCCCCTCGCGATGACGTGTCGTGCCGTCGCCGCGATGATGACGCGGCGGCGAGCGCGACGCTGTCATATAAGGAATTCCACGCATGCGTCGAATCATTACGACGCATGCGGGGGATCCCTTCGGACGGATTGATCCAGTGAGTCTGTACAGACCAGCGGATCAATCCGTTGGGATGGATTCAAGCGGATAGATTTGAAAGCATGTCTTCAAATTTGTATCCGCTTGAAATCCATCCCAGGGGATAAAAATCCACTGAAACAGATCCGCTGGATTGTACACACCAGGGGATCTATCCGCTGGAGCCGGTCCGCGGATCAATTCCAGCGGATGGATCCTCTCGTGTGTACGGGGCCTTAGTCTTATAATGAGCAAAACTATTTTCAAATGCTGTTGACCCATGGTTAGTACTGAATACACAGACACATAGTTCAAATAGAGCTCCAGTGTGAATAACAATTTCCATAGGCGCACGCATGGGGTGTGTCGGATGTGCCTGGGCACACCCTAATCGCCCTGTGCGTTTTAGCGTAGCCACATGTCGACTGTCTCCCAAGATCTGCATGCTGGGCTGCTTTGAAATGCTGAATCCAAAGAGTGTGTAGCCTGCACTGCCTGTGAAACAGTATCACATTGAGTAGATAGCAAAGCTTGTAAGAGCCGCTCATTGTGTCAAACTGTAGGGTATTGTAACTGCTTGTAGAGAGGCAAACTGTCAAAACTCAGCGGTGATGTCAGGGGTGGGCAGGACCGAACAGCTATCAAACAACAACCAATGGGATAGGGGCTGGGTGGGCCACTAGTGTATATGGCTCCACCCCCTTTAAGAAGCCCAATCATTGGCTGGTGTTTGATAGCTGCTCAGTAGTACAGGGACTACTTTGAAGTCAGTGCAACTATTTTTAGCCCCATAGCATTATTATACGAGCCCAATAGCATAACGTCATTATTTTTTTCTAAAGGGAAAGGGAAAACCATGCATTTTAAAGCACATTTGAAGAGTGTATTTTTATATATAGATAAGACAGATATGAAAGCACACAGGGCTTTATATATATAAGAGCCAATTCCTGTTAACCACTTCAGCCCCGGAAAAATTTACCCCCTTAATGACCTGGCCATTTTTTGCGATACGGCACTGCATCGCTTTACCTGACAATTGTGCAATTGTAGGAAGCTGTACCCAAACAAAATGTATGTCTTTTTCCCCACAAATAGAGCTTTCATTTGGTGGTATTTGATCACCTCTGCGGTTCTTATTTTTTTGCGCAATAAACAAAAAAAAGACAGATTTTTTTATAAAAAAATATATATATATTTTTTACTTTTTGCTATAATACATATCCCAAAAAAGAATAAAAATGACCAACAAGTTAGGCCGATATGTATTCTTCTACATATTTTCGGTAAAAAAAATCACAATAAGCGTATATTGATTGCTTTGCGCAAAAGTTATAGCGTCTACAAAATAGGGGCTAGGATTTAGGGACTTTTAAAGCGGGGGTTCACCCTATTAATAAAAATTTTTTTTTTTTTTTCCCTCTAGCACAAAATGAGGCATAGTAGCGCGAGCTACAGTATGCCTGTCTTTATTTTTTTAGCCCCGTACTCACTGTGCAATCGTAGAGACAAGATTCCAACTCCCCGCGGGGAATGGGCGTTCCTATGGAGAGGGAAGGTGATTGACGGCCGGCTCTGGCACGTCACGCTTCTCCGGAAATAGCCGAAATAGGACTTGGCGCTTCACGGCGCCTGCGCATAGTCTGTGCGCAGGCGCCGTATAGCGCCGTGAAGAGCCGAGACCTGTTCCGGCTGTCTTCGGGGAGCGTGACGTGCCAGAGCCGGCCGTCAATCACCTTCCCTCTCCATAGGAACGCCCATTCCCTGCGGGGAGTCGGAATCTTGTCTCTACGATTGCACAGTGAGTACGGGGCTAAAAAAATTAAGACAGGCATACTGTAGCTCGCGCTACTATGCCTCATTTTATGCTAAAATGTTGTTATGGAGGGTGAACCACCGCTTTAATAATTTTTTATTGTTTTTACTGTTAATTGCGGCGTTCTGCGATTTTTAGCTGTACTGAGACATTGCGGTGGAAAAATCTGACCACAAGTGACACTTTTTGGGGACCAGTGACATTATAACAGTGATCAGTGCTGAAAATATGCACTGATCAATGTATAAATTACACTGGTAGGGTCAATTAATCAGTCTAGCTGCTAAGAAAAATAGGGAAAGACTTACAGACATTAGATGTCTTACTAAAGATCTAGATTTTCTATACAATAAACTACAACATACCCCCTCCCAAGATCAAATCAAACGCCAAGCCTTATACCCTACACACGATCGGTCCATCCGATGAAAACGGTCTGATGGATTTTTTCATCAGACATCCGATGAAGCTGACTTTCATCAGTCTTGCCTATACACCATCAGTTAAAAAAATTATCGTGTCAGAACGCGGTGACGTAAAACACAACAACGTGCTGAGAAAAATAAAGTTCAATGCTTCCGAGCATGCGTAGACTTAATGCTGAGCATGCGTGGATTTTTAACCGATGGTCGTGCCCAAAGACGATCGTTTTTTTCTATCGGTTTTTTAACCATCAGATCATTTTAAAACAAGTTCCTAGTTTTTTCTCCGATGGATAAAAAACCGATGGGGCCCACACGATCGGTTCGTCTGATGAAAACGGTCCATCAGACCATTAGGTTTTATCAGCGAACACAGAAAAGTTCCTTAGATTTTCAAAAGGCTAAATTTTTGCTCCATAGCAATTCTCCCTCTCCCATGTTCGCCAGGAAACTCAACCAAGAACACAAACCTTCTCATGTTTACAAGCTTTGAAACCAGGCCGGCAACCTAGTCACACACCCACAAGAGGTTTTGAATATTTTCTCTTCCTTTTACAAAGACCTCCTCTCTGGCCCTCAATCCCAACCCAGCCAGACCTCAAAATCCTGGCTAGACGACATACAACTACCCTCCCTTAATGCTCAACAAATTGAATTTCTTAACACACCTTGCACAGATTTAGAAATAGTTAAAATAATTAAATCCCTTAAAACCTCTACAGCCCCAGGTCCGGATGGTTTCTCCTCCTCATATTATAAGAAATTTGCTACTCTTTTAGCCCCCAACTTGACTAAACTTTCTAATCATATTCTCGATGGCAATCAATTCCCAGATGAATGTATCCTTAATCCCCAAGCCACTAAAAGACCATACCCTCCCATAGAATTTCCACCCTATCTCAGTCCTCAATAATGATCTAAAATTTTTTGGAAGACTGCTTGCTGACAAACTGGCTGCAGTGATCACCAATTTGATACGTTGACCAGACAGGATTTATCCCTGGACGCCAGATTGTTGACAATATTAGATTGGTTACTAATATTATTCAAGACACCAACCTACATTCTCGCCAGCTTTGCCTCCTTAGTTTAGACATTCACAAAGCCTTTGACAGTGTCAACTGGTCCTATCTTAATCACCTTTTGCCAAAGTTTGGTATCTCTGATTAATTCCTACTAGGCTTTAACGCACTTTATCATTCCCCCCAGACTCGAATTAGAATCCCTGGATATAACTCAGAATTCTTTCCCCTTAGCAGAGGGACTAGACAGGACTGCCCCCTATCCCCACTTCTATTTGCGCTAGCAAAAGAACCACTGGCCCAAAAGATTAGAAATAACATAGATATTAAAGGATATCCCAAAGGTAAGAGTGAGTTCAAGATTAGCCTATACGCAGACGATGCCCTTATTTTTCTCAATGAACCCCATACTTCTATCCCTTCCCTCCTCAAATTCTTTCATGACATTTCTAGCCTCAAAATTAACATGAATAACTGTTCTGCTCTACCTATTAACTACTCTGAACATACACAGGCCTTATTAATAAAAAAAATTCCCATTCATGTGGTGCTCCCAGTCATTTAAATATCTGGGCATCCTTATCACCTCTTCTCATAACCTCTTATACAAAACTAATTGTATACCTCTCTTTACCCACATCTCTTCTCTTCTCAAAACATGGTCGACCTTCCACATATCATTCCTGGGTAGGATTTGCGCTGTAAAAATGACGATTCTCCCAAAACTGTTGTATTATTTTCGTGCCCTCCCTATTAATGTTCGGCAATCTAAACTTGCTTCTCTCCAAAGAGAAACCAACAAATTCATATGGGCAGAGAAAAAACACAGATGCAGCTATGCTCTAATGCATAGATCACAATCTATGGGGGGTCTGGGATTTCCCAACCTCTGGCACTATTTTCTTGTTGAGAGATTGACACAATTAACTCAATGGTTCACACCCACCCAGGATACTCCATGGCAACTATTTGAAGCCTCCTCAATTTCCCCATGGTTCCTACGATTCTATGGTCTAATTCAACCTCCTATAGTAAACTTATCAAATATAACACAATTGTAGCACACTTCTATCAGCTATGGCTAAAGATTAAAAACACCTTTAGTCTATCCTCGACCACCCCCCCTCTAGCCTCATTCCTAGGTGATCCCAGATTCAATTTGTTCTATAGGAATAGTCATTCTCTTTCCCTTTGGATAAACAATAAGCTAACCACACTAACATTGCTACAGACAAAATGGGAATTTCCCCTTTCTCTACTTTGCAAGCTAGATACAATCTCCCCTCCTCTGAGCTCCAACACTACAACCAAATTAAAGCCTTCTATGCAGACCACATTTAAAGGATTCATATCGGGCAGTTACTCCATGCTCCTCACCAAATTCTTCCTGACAACACTGCAGGGATCATATCCAAGTGGGAGAAGGACATAGGTGCCTTTGAGGAAGACCAGTGGGAGGAGGCGCTTGCGGCAGTCCCCTTAAAGGGGAGTTCCAGCCTTTTTTTAAGTTTATTAAAAGTCAGCAGCTACAAAAAGTGTAGCTGCTGGCTTTTAATCAGCTGACACTTACCTGCTCCACGGCTCCAGCGACGCGCCGGCCGGGGCTCCGCTCCTCGCCCCCCTCTTCATTCCTAGTGTGGGCACCCGGCAGTGACAGCTTTCGGCTTCACGGCTGGGCACCCACTGCGCATGCGCGAGCGGCGTGGCGCCGTCCGATTGGACAGGCGCTCGCCTACAGGGAGGGGCTGCAATAAGGCCATTAAGCTAATCGCCTTTACAGCCCCTCGGCGGAAGGAGGAAGTGGGACAGGAAGTCCCCTTCTCCTGAAGCCCCCACCCCCCCCCCAAAAAAATGACATGCCAAATGTGGCATGTAAGGGGGTGAGGAGTGGGTTAAGCGGAAGTTCCATTTTTAGGTGGAACTCCGCTTTAAGTTCCCTAAACGTGGCTCAGCGATTGTCCCAGCTCCATATTCTGTTACGTGTACACTACACACCAGCTAGGCTGGTGAGAATGTTTTCTGTCGTAAAACCCTATTTGATTTAAAAAAAAGCCTTCTATGCAGAGCATTTTTCGCTTTCCACTCACCCTTCTAACACACTCTTTGAACAAATATACATTTCTTCATCTAGAGATATAGGTCTCATATCACGACTATATTTCTACGTTAATTATTTTGATTTACTAGATAAATCTGGACAAATGCTCCATTGGGAATAGGATATGGAGTGTTCCTTTACAGTTGATAATTGGCAACACATGTCAGACAATCTTCGCATAAGCAACAAAGCCATTTCTTTCAGGGAAACCCCTGTAAAGTTGCCCAGAACCCGGCACTATACTGCACACATTCTGGAGCTGCAAACATCTACTGCAAACATATTTGCTGCAAACATATTTCTACTGTGTTGCGCCAGAAAAGATTCATATCTGGCGCAACGCAGTAAAAGTAATTGAAAACTCATATACTGTAAGCAGAAAATCACTCCCACCCCCCAGATTTGTCTATTGTATGCAAACATACCGAATATTTCACTACCTTGCATGAGACTTTTCCATTCATTATGCAGTTTCATTCAATGGATGATCTTTTAATTGGAGATCCACTAATCTCCCATGGCCTCAAGTACTAGCTAAAATGGAAATGCTAAAGCTTTCAGAGAGGATTTTCCATACTTTACACGACACCATTCACATATATGAAAAAAAAATGGTCGTACTGGAACACATCCTAACTAAACAATTTAATCATTTAACTTACCCTCCAAAATGTCATACTACTGCTTACTAATATAACTCATAATGCTTAATCATTACCATTACCTGGCATTTATTTGAGATTTGTGCCCTTTTTATTAAGTAACCTTGTATGTAACCAGATGTTATATTTTCCTGAAACATGGAATGTTGTTGATTATCTCTATTAACATTTTCTATGTATGTACACCTGAACTTCCAAATAAAACAATTGTAAACAAAAAATAAATTACACTGGCAGGGAAGGGGTTAATCCTAGGGGGCAATCAAGGGGTTAACTGTGTTTCCTGGGTGTGTGTGTTCTAACTGTGTGGGGGATGGGCTTACTGGGACAACACAGATCGCTGTTCCTGATCACTAGGAACAGCAAATCTCCCCTGTCAGAACGGGGATCCGTCTTGTTTACATAGGCAAATCCCCGTTCTGCCTCTCTTTACCGTGATAGCAGGTGGCTGGTGGACATCAAGTACGCCGGGCATTGCAGGCGAGCTCCCACGGCGTGCGGCCACACTACCACATGCATGGAACGACGTACAGGTACATCGGTCTGTGCAGCAGAGCTGCCTTGCCACAGTATATAGGCGGAAGGCTGTCAGCAAGTGGTAAAAGTGCAGACATGGTACAGGAGGTGGCTGTGCGGACTTGGTACAGGAGGTGGTCATAGGCTGTGTGGACATAGTACAGGTGGTGGCCATAGGCTGTGCTGACATGGTACAGAAGGTGGCCATAGGCTGTGCTGACATGGTACAGAAGGTGGCCATAGGCTGTGCGGATATGGAACAGGAGGTGGCCATAGGCTGTGCGGACATGGTACAGGAGGTGGTCATAGGCTGTGCGGACATGGTACAGGAGGTGGTCATAGGCTGTGCGGACATGGTACAGGAGGTGGTCATAGGCTGTGCAGACATAGTACAGGAGGTGGTCATAGGCTGTGCGGATATGGTACAGGAGGTGGCCATAGGCTGTGCAGACATGATACAGGAGGTGGCCATAGGTACATACATATTATGTACTGTATATGCTAATATGCATTTATTTTAATATATTAAGTGTCTAAGAATTGAAAGTCCATTAAGGTATAGTTTCTTTAGTTATTCTCCCTGCTCACTTTGGAAACTGCAGCTTGGCAATGCATGCTATTATTGAGCTTATATTAGCGCAGCCTCATCAGTGCCTTCTCATCAGTGCCCATCTGTGCCTTCTAATCAGTGCCCATCAGTGCCTTCTCATCAGTGCAGCCTCATCATCGCACATTAGTGAAGGAGATAAATTTCTTATTTAGAAAATTAAGAAAAAGAGGAAAGAATGGCGGGGAACAGAATCGGCGGGGGACACTGATGGCTGGGGATACAATGGCAGCACAGATGAGGAGGATGACAGAATAGAATGGGACACTGATGACAGAGGACAGAATGGTGTCCCAGATAAAGAGGAAAGAATGGCTAGCACATATGAAGAGGCACTGATGAGATGGACAGAATGATGGGCACTGATGAGATGGACAGAATGATGGGCACTGATGAGATGGATAGAATGATGGGCACTGATGAGATTTACAGAATGATGGGCTCTGATGATGAGGACACAATGGCAGGCACTGATGACAGAATGAAGAGACAGGATGTGATGTCAGTCTGTGCATAAAAAAAAAGTGCATGAAAACTTATGTCAATGTGCATAAAAACTTAAACACGTGTGAAAACTGATGTAAACTCACGTATCTGCAAGTGAAATCTGCATGTTTTTTCCATCAGTTTTTATGCATGTATGGTATGAACGAGGCCTTGTGAGTAAAATATGACTGCTGAAGAATCAGAGTTCATAAGAAAGTAGTTGTGTGCCATCCAGGTTGTGTACAGTAGATGATTTTGTGGAATGTAGTAATGGAAGCAGTGATGACTCATACAATGCAGTAACATAGCACTGAGGTCCCGAGATCTCCAGGTTTCAACAAGAATTAAACGTTAGTTCCCCATTGGTGACTCATCATCTGGATATAATAATGAATATCAGTCAAAGCTTGGCATTTAAACCTGGTGATGAAGTATGCTGATGTGGGCATTATGGGAGCGCCTTTTACGTAGGTGTCCTATTTATTGTGTTTTTTTTTATATAGTTTATAAAGTAGGGATGGGCAAAACTTTAAGTAAGTGAATCATAGATATTTATCTTTTTGGGTCTTACTCCATTCATTAACTTGTTGTATAATGTCAACCATTTACTTATTAGTATGCCCCTTGGTAAAATTGTCTTGCTGCTATGGGTACAAATAAACATAAAAAGTACAGAAAACTGCTGCTACCAGTTTAGGGCTCTTGAACATGAATGCCTGAGCCTGTGCAACTTAAATTCGACTTGGGTACAACCAGCATGTCGGATTTCTAGTACGCGATTATTGCCAGCGGCTATAACCACTAGCAATAATCACTGCGGTTGATTTACTAAAACTGGAGAGGGCAAAATCTGGTGCAGCTCTGCATTTTCTTCTATTTTTTTTTTTTTTCAAAGCTTAATTTATCAGGCTGAAGTTAAAAAGTTGATTGGCTACCATGCACAGATGCACCAGAGTTTGCACTCTACAGTTTTAATAAATCAACACCACTGTGTTCTTCCAGCAGGGATGGATCCCCATGGTACCACCCCCACTCCCTGTGGGGAATTTACAATAGCTCCTTGGGAGGGATTCCACCATCAGAGTCAGTGGCCGCAGGAAAGAAAATCACATCATTTATGGCCTGCTTAAAGTGTTTGTAAACCCTTTACAACCACTTTAACCTACAGGTAAGCCTAGATTAAGGCTTACCTGTAGGTACTTGAAATATCTCCTAAACCTACACGGTTTAGGAGATATTTGCAATGTCCCCGAACGATAAATTCTAGTGCGCATGCGCCGTCTTGAAAGGACACAGTCTTGAAAGTTTCTAGATAATAAGGAGGTTATCCACAAAAGGTATACGCCGGCGTATCTACTGATACGCCGTCGTATCCCTGTTTCTATCTATGGAACTGATCCACAGAATCAGTTTACCATAGATAGGCAGAAGATCCGACATGTGTAATTGAATTACACTGTCGGATCTTAAGGATGCAATTCTAGGCCGGCCGCTAGGTGGCGAGGCCATTGCGGCCGGCCTAGAATATGCAAATGAACACTTACGGCGATCCACGAACGTTCCAACGGGCCCGTCGCGCTAAATCTACGTCGTTTACGTCGAGTTACGCCGTGTAAAAATAGGGCTAAGTCCTATTTGACTAAGCCCTATTAAGTATGGCCGTCGTTCCCGCGTCGAAATTTTAAACTCTACGTCGTTTGCGTAAGACGTCCGTGAATGGCACTGGACGCCATTTACGTTAACGTCTAAGCAAATGACGTCGGAGCGACGTCTGTTAGGGCAATGCACGTCGGGTAAGTTACCCGACGGAGCATGCGCAGTACGTCCGGCGCGGGAGCGCGCCTAATTTAAATGGGACTCGCCCCATTAGATTCGGCACGCCTTGCGCCGGACACATTTAAGTTACACCGCCGCAAATTTCAAGGTAAGTGCTTTGTGGATCGGGCACTTAGGTAGAAATTTTGCGGCGGTGTAACTTAAATCGGAAGATTTAAGTTACGCAGGATATTTGTGGATCTGGCCCTAAATTCAGAACATAAAAATTATTTCACACAAGTGTCCTTAATATGCTTAAAGTCTATCAAAAGCCAACACGTTTTCTAGCTTAGCATAGAGCAGAAAAGGATCAGGCCCCTGTCTGGTTTTATTACCGTCTATAAAAGTCAACTTCTTTCTCCTGGTGATCGGTGCCACCAGAACAGAAATTAGGAAGAAAAATACAACATTTTGAGTTGTCATGAAACCAGGACTAAAGGTGAACATTTTTAGTGGGGATACTTGTTCTAATGACAGCTGTCTAAGAGGATATTTCTCTCATTTTAGAAACTCCTCTCACTTCATGTATTATCTACAGGACAGGAAGTGAAGGTGAATCACCCCAGTGGGTACATATGGCACTATCTTACTCTAATGCAAGAAAGAAAATGGGGCTTTAGATATACTTTGATTGATAAGGCAGTCAGGTACATTAAAATAATTACATTTAGACTTAATTTATGAGTGCCAAGTACATAGTACACCTAAAAATCCTATTTTTAATTTGCCATAGTCCTCTGAGTGGACAGGCCATCTGGGGAAGCCACTGACAATAACAGTGCGATAGGATCAAAACCAGACAACATGTTGCCCTTTGGTGGCTTGAGCTGCGTTTTCTAATTTAATTACGGTAGTTTTTACTGTACATCTAAAATGTGCCTAAAAAACGCGCGTGGATTGCATTTCTTTAGCTGTACCAAGCACTGAGAAAGCTATATCTAGCTAGCAGCATTGTTTAAATGGTTGCAAGATAATAATAGTTTATGCTCATCTGGTGTTAATGTCTTAGTTATATTATTTTCTTCCGCTACAGATTACAGTACACACTGTGATTCTTGTAATTTAAAATCAGATGCCTTGTTATTTTCTTAGTAGCTTAAACATACAATTTAAAGGTCTAAAACACAGTTTTCACTTAAACATCCTTTCAGTATTTATATGCAACTCATCCATCTCTGGTTTTGTTAATGTAGCAATACCCCTGGAGGAGCTGCTGGATGTTTGGGCGGCGTATTACCTCATGGCTCCTCCGAATCCCTAAGTAAAGGAATGTCCACGATAGGTTCTCTTTGCTGTGCTCTTTATTACCCAGCCGGGTAAGAACAGTAAACGTATGGTGAGGATAGTAAAGTTGAAGAAAAGGGAGAATGGCAGATTCAGGCTTGATGATAGGAAACAGTCCTGCTCCCAAGCGTAACACTTCTCTGCACCACTCCAGCCGGAGTGGGTTTAGTGTACCTGGACAGGCCTCTCTCACTGACCTGGCAGCCGGAGTATCACTTGGACAATTGTAGGATGAAGTCTCTGCCACAGACCCTCCTCGGTGAGCCTCAGAAAGATACCTCTGAGACAGGTCCTCTCTGGATCGAATTCTTGGAGATATCTCTCCTTAGATGAGTTATGCCTGGATCTCCTTCAACTTGTCACCCAGGTACCGACTGATAGGTGATCAATCCCTCAGTGTCCGGCTACCTCAATCCCCGGTGGTTTGTCTAGGCCCTTTTGGACCGCCAGCCTCTCAATGGCGCTCCTCAGACTGACTCCCCACCGAACAGCAGTACAGCTTGGGATCCTCAAAGGTGGGAACCCAGTCACTCACTGGGTCCCCGTCGCTGTTCAGATGCTCTGGGCCAGTATGTCCCCGAAACCAGGAACACCACGTGGCACGCACACCCCGGCCAGGTAGGCCATAACACCGGGGCGCAGTGATGTGGCCACCCTAAAGGTCGGTGCCACACTGGACGAAGAAGACCCAGAACTAATGGCGTCTGTCTCATAAATACCCCTCCCCAGCATGCACAGCAAGGTCAAACCCTCCTGATTGGCTGCTGGGAAAGAGCACCCACACCTTGACTCCACTGCTGCCACCTGCAGCACCAGGGCTGGAAGAACACCCCAACGCAACAGAATAGCCTACAGCACTGCCAAGCTGAGACAGAGACCCTGTTTTGCACTTAACAATCTGGATCAGAGTCTAACTACACTAACTACTCTAACCTTAAATTTAACTAGCACCGGTACTATAAAGTACACAGGCGCTACATTAATAAAATACATCCAGGATTAATGTTTTATACATTGTTTCAGGTCAAACATTCCTTTAAACATATTTTACAAAGTTGGCTCTAACACCACATTTTTCTGTTATGGTTTTCTTTTGCCTCCAGATATTTTTTTCTTTGTAAAAAGAATAACTAATGTAGTATAAGCTCACAGCATTCAAACAATGGAAGTCCTAGTTTGGACTGGGCACACCCAGGGGTTTAGAAGGGGAAACAAGGGCCCAATTGACTCCTTAGAGCAGGAGTAGGCAATCTCAGCCCTCCACTGCAGGACTTTCCTCATACTGATCGTTTTTTAACCTCAATGTGAGTGGCCCGGATTCAGAAAGGAGATACAACGGCATATCTCTGGATACGCCGTCGTATCTCTGAGGGTGCGGCGTCGTATCTATACACCATCGTATCTTAGGCTGCATATTTACGCTGGCCGCTAGGTGGCGCTTCCGTATATTTATGCGAGGAATATGCAAATGAGCTAGATACGCCGATTCAGAAACGTACGTCCGGCCGGTGCATTTTTTTACATCGTTTACGTTAGGCTTTTTCCGGCGTAAAGTTATCCCTGCTATATGAGGCGTAGCCAATGTTAAGTATGGACGTCGTTCCCACGTCGAGTTTTTAAAATTTTACGTCCTTTGTGTAAGTCGTTCGCGAATAGGGCTGTACGTAAGTTACGTTCACGTCTAAAGCATTGACGATTTGCGGCGTAATTTCTAGCATGCGCACTGGGATTTTTATCTGAGATACGTTACGCCACCCGGAAAGATACACCAATGTATCTGAATCTGGCCCAGTGTTTTTATTTATTGTACCATAAAGTTTCTACAGTTTATACTTAGAAGACGCCTCTTTCTTTACCATTTTTCTACATGTTTTGGAGCATGCTTCTGCTATCCTGAAGAGGCCTGCCCTGAGTTATGGGCTGTTTTCTTCACCCCTGGATATCATCATTCATCTTGCATGGTTTGTGCTTTCCCCTGATCCACACCCATTATAATATCACAGACTTAGGTTCTCTGGCCTCATTTAAACTAGTTTGCGCCAGAACTACCTCCACAACCTCGACCCTCCAGCTGTGATGAAACTACAAGTCCCATGAGACATTACAAGACCTGACAATCTCAGGCATGACTCCTAGAGGCAGAGGCATGATGGAATTTGTAGTGTTACCACATCTGGAGTGCCAAAGTTGCCTACTCCTGCCTTAGAGCATCCACCATCAATAGCATAGACACAACAGCTAGGCTAGTGTGAACTGGTTATTAGCCCCTTTACCATGATAGCCACAGAATTCAAGCAGCTTCTTGGCCATGCCACAATTATCTATCCTTTCCAGCCAAGAGATTGTCAGACCACTCTGAGGCCTCGTACACACAACCGGTTTCCTCGGCAGAATCCATCAAGAAACTTGGTGGGAGATTTTTTTTGCCGATGAAACCGGTCGTGTGTACATTTTTCAACGAGGAAACTGTCGAGGAACTCGACGAGCCTAAAATAGAGCGTGTTCTCTTTTTCCTCGACGGGAATGGAGAAAATTGGCTTGTCGAGTTCCTCGACAAGCCTAACAAGAACTCGATGAGGAAAACTATGTGTTTCGCCCGCCGAGTTCCTCGGTCGTGTGTACGAGGCCTGAGACTCTGGCTGGCCACATTAGTGACTCAGTGAGCCCCAGCCAATAAAATGGTACAGAGGGAGGCTTGTCCCCAACCCACAGAAACAAAGCGAAAACGAAGGAGAGCCATTAATGGTCTGTGCATGGGGGAGAATCTCAATATTGCACCCCCACATCCTGTTCTGCCCTCTTCTGATCATCAGGAACACTGAGGGAGAGTAATTTGGTTGAAAAGGGGCCTTTGGAGACCCTTTTTTAATGAATACTTGCTCGCTATTTACCGAATCTCGCTGTCGCTATTAGAGCTCTATCCAAGTTACTGTCAACCTGTTTCCTCAAGATGTAAGTACATTTCTGTTTCAGTGCTGTGACTAACTGCAGTTCTTCTCTCTCTGTTTTTACAGGCTGCACTGGGAGCAGCAGGAGCCAGAATCAAAATTTTGTAAGGAGAAAACGCAGGGGTGGGGGGAACTGCCGAATCTGGGCTCTGTGTCTATGGATTCACACAGCCTGGCTCGGGAAGCTCACCCACACATGTACCTCCATAGCACATGACTTGCTATGAAGGCACAAACAGAAGAGGAGGAGTGGTGGGAGACCTCAGAAGAGGAGGTAAGGGGCTGCTCTGCATTGCACAGAACAAGTATAAACTTATTTTTTCATTTTAATTTAAAAATAACTAAGACATTTTACAATCACTTTAAGCTGTGGGACAGGTTCTCCTTGGACACATTTTGCTCTGTAGTCTGCACTGACTGAACAAACTCATTTTCAATGATACTCAGAGTTGGAGTGTCACGTTATTGTTGCCTAAAATACAAGTCAGACAAATTATCTTTAATCTACATAGAATAATCAGATAAGATATCTAGTTATGCAAGATAGCTTGACAGTGTGACTGGCCGCCTGGCACCCAGCCTGGGTGCTTCCATCGAGATGCAGCCTCCTCCACTCTAGGACCAGGAACCAGGTATTATAGCTGAATATTGCACCGAAGTACTAGACAACACAAGCTTAGGTGCAAACCGTAATAAACTGACTTTATTGTAAATTCACCCAGAATTTATGCCACACATAATCAGATAAGAGCTTGATCACATTATGCTAAACAATGCAAACTTTAACAGTAATATCACCAGTACATCTAAACGTACCTGGTGGCAGAGCCTCATATGATGAGGAAGGTCTTTCTTACATCTCTGATTTAGGACCCATGATAGTGTAGACAGGAGGCACATAAGTACAGAGTGACACGAGTGCCTGTAAGTCTTGCTAGCAGCAAGGCAGGTGTTAATTTTGTTAGATCCTCCTTAGATCCCTCTTTACTAGATCTTTATTCTCAACTTGACACTTCATCCTCTGATATAGTCAGGACATAGTAGAAAAGGAGGACCTCCCATTTGCATCATTCTTTTTCATCTGTGCCTGACACCAGTAGCTGATAGTAGATAGTAGGCACCCTAATACTGGATGTGTGTTACTGGCTGGATCATCAAGTGGAAAAAGGGAAAATTTATAAAAAAAGAAAACTAATGCAACCACCACATCTAATGACTGGTGAGTTGCAAATATATTACATTTTTGGTTTTGGGTCTAATACTGCTTTAAGAACCTCAAACTTAAAAATAGCCCTGTCAACATAAAATAAAAATAAAAAATACAATTGATTTGAAAACCCTGAATACCAACCCTGAAACAAAAGCCTACTATTTATTATTTATTAATCGGTAGACTTGCTATAGATGGGAAACAGCTAAAAGTTACTGCTGACCTTAAAGTGTTACTAAACCCACAATCGTAAAATCAGTCTGTATATGCAGCATAGCATGCTTGTTATACTCATTGTGGAACTTAGGGGGTTAATCCTCTGCATTGTGTAAAAAGGCTGTTTTATCCTGTATGCACAGGATATCCTGTTTTATCTTGTATGCAATAGCTATCTGGGGAAGGCCAGCTAACACAAGCAGGGTAGCCGACCTGCACATGCTCAGTTGTGTCTTTTATGCTGGAGAGAACATTTACTTATTCTCAGAGCTAGCCAGGCCAAATGATATTGGCATCAAGCATGTGGGCGTGTCTTCAGGCTATAGTGGAAATCTGCTCCTACCTGAACTCTTGAGAAACTGTGCAGTTTATAATGTAACTGTGGTGTACAGATCATCCAAAAAGGTATAAAGTGGCAGTATTTCAATGTAAAAATAAGGGGCCAAATTCTCAAAAGAGATACGCAGACTTAACTCAAGTTTTCTAAATTTACACGGCGCGTATCTTTGCGCACGATCTTCAAAACGAGTTAAGCCCAGATTTCCGTATTTTCAGCCCTACCTAAATTAGTTACACCTGCGCATCCCCGGGCGCAAATTACGCTAGTCTCGCCGCTATTTTTGATAGGCAAAGATGCAAATGAGGGAGTTAGGGCGATTCTCAAAATTAAGTGTGTGCGGCGTATTTTCCTCCCTGTGCGCACCTGTTAGTTTCCCTGACTAAATTTCCACATTATAAAAGCAGCCCTAATTTTACACATGCCGTGGAAGGGTTTGCTGTAGGTAGTGACTAGAGCTATAGTTGAGAAGGATCTGTCTTTAAAAATGCCAGGGGCATCTATGATTCTGACGGCACTTGCCGCCTTACAGGCACAAAGGAGGAGGAGGGCACAGAGGAGGAGGATGAGGGCACAGGCGAGAGTTTATCGGCCACGGCGTGATCTTTTCCAAATGCCAGATTATGAGGTGTATGGCAACTACAGGTTTGATAGGGAAGCCATCCTGGAGATCACCCAACTACTTCAGGAGGATCTTATCACCCCAACCAGACGCTCCCATGCCCTGACACCTCTACATAAAGTGATGGCAACCCTCCATTTTTTATCCAGTGGCTCATTCCAGCGTGCATCTGGAGGTCTGGCTGGGATGGTGCAGTCGACAATGAGCAGATGTGTCCATCAGGTGGTCCCTGCCATACTGCGGCGCATAACCAATCAATTTGTGAAGCCCACCCAGGAGGAGCAGCGTCTGCAAGCCATGACTGACTTCTACAGCATTGCTGGCTTCCCAAGGACCATCGGGGCGATAGACTGCACCCATGTGGCACTACAGTCCCCCCATGAAACTGAACACCTGTTCAGAAACAGAAAAGGGTGGCATTCCATCAACGTCCAGATGATTGTAGATGCCCATGGCCTCATCTGGCACGTTTGTGCCAAGTTTCCAGGGTCGTGCCACGACAGCTTCATTCTACGGCAGACCAAGATCTACCAAGACTTGGAGCAGAATGTGTATGGAGACAGCTGGCTGATTGGTGAGTGACATTGGTGTCAGGTATGCCCCCCCCATGATGCAGACATCACAAGGGGCACATGCATGACTAATATCCTCCTGTCTTTTCCCTTACAGGTGACTCTGGATATGCGTTGGGACCCCACCTGATGACCCCCTTTAGGAACCCCCAAACACCCGGAGAACGCAAATTCAATGAGGTGCACATCCAGACCCGGTCAATAGTAGAGCGGACATTTGGCCTTCTCAAGTCGAGATTCAGATGCCTTGACAAGACTGGGGGTACACACTTGTATTCCCCAGACTTTGTCTGTCAAATTATTGGGGCATGTTGCATCCTCCATAATTTTTCTCTGAGAAGGGGCCTGCATGTTGAGATATGTCCTGACCTAACCCCCCACCCAGGCAATCCCCCCCCCCAACCACCTCTACCCGGTCTGCTGAGGGCCAGGCAATAAGGAGACAACTGGCTGAAGGCATCTTTGCCCAGTAAATGGACCCTAATTATCTTTATTTTTTTGCTTTGCCAAGAAAAAATCACAGAGATTATGTGACCTTTAAACATTTTCTTTGCATATAAAATGCACATTACTTATATGTCAATGAGAATGTCTTTTTTGATACAAAACACACATTAATTATCTCACAATGAATGCACGTCACTGTGGTCCCTAGCACAGACACATCACATGCACATCGAATTGGATTAGATCCAAGTACCCCCCCCCCCCTTTGGTACTTGGGAGCAGTAACGCCCCGCCACGGCTCCAATTATGTCACTGTGCATTCATACACCATTCAGGAACCTGGGATGACTTCTCCCTGGTCCTGGGGATCCCTACTCCACCAAAACTGAGGGTGACACCCTTATGTTTTCAGGAATGCCACCCCCCCACATTCACACATCATTCACACACATAAACCAAATCATAAGTACATTATAAAAAAAAAAAAAAAAAAGTACCCCTGCAACTTAATGATGTTGCCGAGTGCTCCTTCTGGGCTGACCACGGGCACGGGCACGGCCATGGGCACGGGCACGGCCACGGCTGACTGGGGGATCTTCACGGGGGGGGTCTGTGCAGGGGAGGGAGTATTTTCATGGGGGGGGTCTGTGCAAGGGAGGGAGTATTTTCATGGGGGGGGGTCTGTGCAGGGGAGGGAGTATTTTCATGGGGGGGGGGTCTGTGCAGGGGAGGGAGTATTTTCATGGGGGGGTCTGTGCAGGGGAAGAAGGAGCCTCCCCTGGTGTCTGTCCTCCTGCTGGCCTGCCCTCCAAGGCCACGGCTATCCTTGTCAGACAGGCAGTAATGTCAGCCGTATTAGCCTGGCCAGCCCGGGTAGTGGCCTGCACAGCCCGGGTAGTGGCCTGCACAGCCTGGGTGAGGGCAGTCACCTCCTGGGCCACGCCTGTTGTTGCGTTTTTCAGGTCCCACAAACACGTGATGACCCCCACTGAGTTGGTGGCCACGTCACCCAGTGACTCCCTCATTAAACCCAGGCTGTGCTCCACCTTGCTCATTGATTTTTTTAGTTCAGCCAGACTGCGGGTCTGCCGGGCATTGTCCCTCAACAGACTGACCGGCAGACGCACAAACCCCCCCCCCTGGTTTCTGGGGTCGGCCTCCTACTTGCCCCTGAGGCTTGTGGCCTTGGAGGAGGGGTTGGAGTGACCCATGGGTGCTGCTGCATGTTGGAGGAGGGTTGGGAGGGGCCACCCATGATGGTGGCCTGACTGCTGTGCGCCTCTGGGGTTCCCTCAGGGGATGACTCAAAGGTCATATCTTGGCCCATCAGGATTTGCTGGCCAATATCAATATTCTCATCTTCCTCCACCTCATCCTCCTCCCACTCAACATCCAAATTAGGGGAGTTGTGGGCACTCCCCTCCCATGGCGAATCATGCCCTTCTTGGGACTCTGCATCAGCCTGTCTTGGGGGTGGTGCAGCAGCCTGCACTGATGGGCCAGCAACCTCCTGCCCTGAGTGGCCAGCAACCTCCTGCCCTGATGGGGCTGCCACCTCCTGCCCTGATGGGGCTGCCACCTCCTGACCTGATGGGGCTGCCACCTCCTGACCTGATGGGGCTGCCACCTCCTGGGCTGATGACCCAGCAACCTCCTGGGCTGATGGGGCTGCCACCTCCTGGGCTGATGACCCAGCAACCTCCTGGTCTGATGGGGCTGCAACCTCCTGGCCATCTGGGGAGGACACAAAACAATCACAGGTTGGTGGATCCACACACTTGGCACATCTTCCCTTCCCCCACCCACACATGCTAATCACCAGATAGAAAATGTCAAAAAATTACCTGTCCTCATAAGAGGATCAGAGTCAAAGCCAGGCAGGCCCACCACCTGCTGTGCGTGGAAACACTGGGCCACTGCCCATTCCTCCTCACTCATCCTGACTGGGCAGGGTCCCCCTCCTCCAGTGCCCCTGGTATGGGCATGCAGCGTTGCCAGCTTGTTCCGGGACACGCTCTTCAAATCATTGATTTTTTTTTGAACTCCAGCGATGGTCCTGGTCTCCCCCCCGATCGGTGATCTTTTTAAGGATCTCCTTCCTCCTGGCCGGGGTGGTGTTGTGGCTCTCAGGGCCATGGAGAAATCGCCCATATTTTATGACGCCCTGAGCAAGAATATGCTTCTCTGCCACTGTAAAATTTAGCTTCCTGCGCTTGGGGGCCATGACAGACAACACCCAGCAACAGGAAACTCACCCAAAAAACAATCAACAATACACACACACAACAAAGAAAAGAAAAACAAGCAAAAAAAAACAGACAGCTACTATAAATTCAAAAACAAACAGGCAAAAAAGGGAAACAAAAAACAATCACACACCAAAAAAGAAACACTTATCAAAAACAAACAGGCAAACAATCAAAACAAATAACAAATTATCAAAAACAAACAGGCAAACAATCAAAACAAATAACAAATTATCAACAACAAACACCAACTATACTCTCCAACTCCTCAACAACTTTTCTCACAAACAAATCTTACCAACAAACACTGACAAACGTTCAAAGCAGAAGCAACTTGCTTTAGGAAGGGAACACAGGGAAATACTTTTGCAAGGGAAGTGTGTTTGACTGGGGCTATTTAGACACAGGGCGATCCTCAAACTAAGTACGCTTGGCCTTTTACCTATCTCACTGATTGCGATGAGCAAAGTTCTGCACATGCCCAGTGAGGTCCAGATTCGTGCGCGCATGCGCAGTACGGCCGGCCCTTCATTTGCATGGGGTCACGGCTCATTACAATGAAGCACGCCCACTTCATTCCCACTTGCCATAACCACACCTTACGCATTGGAACTTAGGTTAAGGATGGCACAATTTTGTGCGCAAATGCGCTGTGGATACGGCACTTACGACACCAACTTAGGGCGCCGTAACTTAAATGACATAAGTTAGATAATACTAAATTTGCACAGCTTTTTGAGAATTTGGCCCAAGATTTCTAAGCTGTGCACTTGTAGTACAAAGTGGATTTGCCTTAAACAAACCCCATAGTCTGCTATAAAGTTGTGAAATCCTAAGGGTTTCTTAATAGAAATTCCAGCTTGCTATGTAACCAGATTGTCAAGGATACACCCTTTATGTTAACTGCAAATAAAATTTGTATTCTAAAATTACATTACAAAATACATCAGTTTATAAACTTTTACAGAAAATGTAAAATAAAAATGACAAACAAATTCTAGGTTTTGTATAAGCAAATGCAAGCATTCATAATTAACTTTTAACTATATTTGCTGTATTTGTACAATGCAAATGCAATACAGTGGCGGAACTACCGCCATAGCGACCCACGCAGGCGCTATGGGGCCCGCAGCCGAGTGGGGCCCGCCGATGGGGAGGCAGATCGGTGCGCTGTGACAGTTACAGAACCGATGCTGTGTTTCTCTCCCTCCTGTCGGCAATATTTCTGTCACAGCGCACCGATCTGCCTCCCTGTTCTAACCACATGTGATCCTCTATGTCCTATAGGTACCTGGTCTCCCCCCAGCGCTGCCTGTTTTCCTCTCCCTAAAAGCTGGGGGATTCGTCAGGACACTGTGAGAGCGGGGGAGAGCGTGCCTGTCTTAATGCACAGGCACTTCTGTGAACTGCCCAGGGGTCCTAGGTGCATGGGGGGCCTTTGAAGTTTCCTCCCAGCAGGTTCGGGCAGCAGTGGTAACATCTCCTCACGTTGGCTCTCTTCTGCTACAGTGTACAGTTCAGTTCTGTTATCTGGCTGTGTCTGCAATGCTCTCCCTCCCTGGCATCTTCCTCCCCTCCTCAGACACTATCTGGCCATCCTGCTCCCTGTCGTCCTCACACAGATCCATTCATCTTTGCCTGTCACACTGCTCCTCTCAGATGCTTGTTATCTCTCCCCCTCCCTTCCCTGACTTTTCCCCTGCAGACACTTTACCTTCACACATGTGTGTGTGTGTGTGTGTCCCAGGATCTACAAACATTACAAATGTCTGGAACCCCCCCCCCCCCCCCACCACCTTGCACACCCCCAACACTGTTTCTTTACTAGGCAATGGAGATCACTCCCTCTCCCCTTCCTGCCAGAAAGCCCATTTACTTTTTATACTATGGCTATTTATTACCAGCTTAGAGTATGCCCCATGCCCATCTCTGATTATCCCTCTCCAGTCTCCTTGACAGCGATCTATCTGCCCCATCTCATACCCACCCCCACTTTTACCCCCCCCCTTTTTCTCCCGTACCCCATGGTTCTCATTCCCACCACATTTTTTTTTTAGGGCTTAAGGAAGAACCCCGAGGTGGAGCATCTTACTACTGCTGCTTGTGTGGGTGAGATGTGTACTGTGTACTGCGCCAATCCCTGCTGACCCTCTTCTCCTATTCATCCCATGTGATTGGCGCAGTACACATCCCTGACCCACACAAGTAGCAGTAGTAAGATGCTCCACCTCGGGATCCTTCTTTAACCCCTGCAAAGCACCAGAAGAGAGACAGAAACTCTGATGGTGAAGGAAGAGGGGAATTGTCTTTCCTGTTGTATATTTAGCCCAGTTCCCCTGTAAGTTTATACGTTTTTTTTGTGCTTGTGTATGTTAAAAATGATTTTTGTGGTGTATTGTTAGCAAAAATATTTGTTTTGATATTTTTTTAGGGGGGCCCTGTCAGGTAGGCTGTACGGGGCCCCGTGATTTCTAACAGCAGCCCTGGGCGCTGCGGCAACACAGGGGTGAAAAAATCCTCTCTACTGTCACTTGTCAATACAGAAGCGCTGCTGTATTTACAAGTGACAGCGCTCTCCTCCTGACAGCCGTTTAGAACCCTCTCTGCTCTACAAAACACATTGTCTATCTATCTCTATGTGAAAGCAGAGAGGGGAGGGGGGAAGGGGTGGGGGGGGTGTACACAGACAGGAGCTGCTCCACTAGGGTGACCACATTTCCAAACTACCATTCAGGGACACCCCCCCCTCCCAAAAATCAGGTGGGATTTATGATTTCTCCAATCACAAGAAGGGGGCGGGGACTGTGCTCCTCCAGGCATTCCCGGCCAGGGCAAATACCGTCAGTGAGTAAAGCGGTGATGTGACGGCCTTTTTTGGGGTCATAAGATTGGCCGGGGGGGTGGCTGTGTCAGTTTCATTCCGGGACACTGTATTGTCCTGGAATGAAGGTGCCCGGGACAGACCTGCAAAATGTGGGACTGTCCCGGGCAATCCAGGACACGTGGTCACCCTATGCTCCACGGACATGCAGTGAGTTACAGCTTCTCTTCTGCAGCCCATCTCTGATGTTAGTTGGGTGACCGGAATGCTCACTACTGAAAGGGGGAAGAAGGGGGGTTGATGCCAGAGGAATGTGTATTGATGGAGGGTGGGCTCCAAACTAATCTGGGGAGAGGAGAGCTCTGTACTTGGGAAGGAGGGTACTTGCATGTGCACAGATCACCCCTAAATCCTGCACACCGTACACAGATCACCCTTAAATTCCCCCATACACAGCTCACCCCTCAATCCTTATACATTTTATATGTAGGTCCACCCGTATGATTTTTCCGTGCGCTTTCAGGGTTGGGGGACTTTTAGTTTTTTTTGGGCGGGGGGGGCGTCATTGAAGGACCCGGCCTTGGGGCGGCAAAGGAAGTAAATCCGGGGGGGGGCCCCATACAACATTTTGCTATGGGGCCCTGTGATTTCTAGTTACGCCCCTGATGCAATACTTTTTTTTTTTTTCACAATCAAGGAATGCTTTTAATACAGTATGTTGTGATCCTAAATTAAATTAAATATTTACTAGATTTTGCGTATTGGGCTTTATAATCTTTGATCGCTGCTAATGGACATTTGTCGTACTGGCATTTCTTTTGTGATATAAGAAAATGTTGTTTCTTGGCATTTTATGTTTTTTTTTTTTTTTTTTTAAGTTTGAGTTAGAGCATATGATGACTTTGCAGTTTGAAAAGTCTTCTTTGTTTGAACAAAGTATGAATGAGAACAGAATTCTTGTGATACTTTGTTTTTATAAATACTGGTGAATCAATCACAGTTTAACCTCCTTCCAGTATATTAAATATGTTATCTGTGGGTGTTGGTATGTATACAGGAGGAGTACGTGATGACTAATTCAGGATATGAGTCACTGTAATCGACCAGTCCATGGTAACCGTGAAATTTTCAAATTTGCTTTCAATGGAAAGGAAGAATACAAACATGAATGAAAGTGTTTGGGTATGTATAAAAATATCCATAATTTAAGTTGTTTTAAATGTGATCTTTTCTCTTCATAGAGCCTTTTGAAGATTGTACCAAGCCTTTACTATTATTCTGTTTCTATATTTCTTTAACCACCCAGCATTTGGAAGGCTTATAAGTCCTTCTAAATGGATATTAGTGTCATCATTCCTTCCAAAGTGACAAGAATTTTTCAGCCATTAGGATAGTAGTTTAGCACCCTCTACCTTTAGGTAGGTGCTAGAATAGGATTTTTCTATGTTAGGGTATCAGTGCAGGCAAATTTAGGCAGGCCTGTGCTCTAGGCTATGCTTGCTTGTTTTGATCTGGGATCAGTGTTCAGTGCAGTAGTGGGTGTGATCCCCTGTGCTCTGACTCAGAGACGCCTCCCCTGCTTTCTGAAAGATTGTTCTGGAATAGGGGTTGGGCCTGAAGTTTTGATTGACAGGCAGCTTATGTGAGGAGCCCTGACCAATCCCTATTCGGAATTGGCAGGGGGCAGGCCTCCCATATAAGCTGAGGTCACATGCTGCTAGGGGGGATTCTGTCAGTGCAGGAGAAAGGAGAATGGAGTTTTAGGCTGCTGCTGCAGGGCGTCCCCACGTGGGGCGTGCCAAGCGCGGAGGAGGGCCGGAGGAGCCGTTAGGAAGTATTCCTGGATAAAGATCTTCACCATGGAGATAGTGTCAGGCTCCTGTGACCGGGAAACACAGGACTTGCACTTTGGAGAAGGTCAGTGTGGAAGAAGCACAAGGAGGATTGTTGAGAGTAGTGCAGAATGCTGTGGCCGGGGAATGCAGCGTGTGCAGTTATGGACTGGCTGGGAACAGTAGTCGGCTTCTTGCCATGTGCCACCATTGCTGGGCCACCAGGGAGAGGTACCGAGTATCTCTGGCCTAATAAAGCACTCAGGTAAAACCAACCAAAAGACTGTGTAGCTAGCTACCCAAAATCACTGAGCGACCGGGGAGAGTAGCTCTTGATTTGCTCCAGCAACAAAATTCAAGAGACTTTATTACATTAACAAAGTACAGCCAGCAAGCTGGGGTTATTCAGAGTGATCCCTTTTTGTCTTACTAAAAGTGAAGCAACAGGAATCTAACAGTTTGCAGCAAAGTAGTTGTACAAGAGGATTGGAATCTAGAGGAGTGATACTCTGCAGGAGCAATAGTCTGCAGTGGAGATATGCAGAGGAAGAGTCTGTGAATGTTAGAAGTGCTTCATTTTCAGGGTTAATTCTACTAACCAATGTTCTACAAATGTAATGGAAATTCAATAAGTGATATGGGCATCGCATACAGTATCTTCCTTTGCAAGTTGTATCCCGCAATAAACGCAACAAAACAACGCAAATGACTGCTCATTGTCTCAGGGGTGATATATGGGGGTCTGGCAGCAGGGTGATTTGGTGGATGTTTGTAACTCGTAGCAACCTACCGCTACAGTAGTATATATGTTTTACCTGTCTGTCAGTTCATCATTTAAGCGCTTCGCCATATCCTGAATAGATGTCTTGTTGCAGCATAATGTCAAAATCCACCTATATATCCTAAACATTAAAAAATTATATTCTAAGAGCTACTTGCTTTAACTTTATTTGTTTGCAAAATAATCTGTATCTACAACTTTCTCAGAGTTTGGGCAAATGGGGAATGAGTTAAAGGGTCACTAAAGGAATTTTTTTTTTTAGCTAAATAGCTTCCTTTACCTTGCTGCAGTCCTGGTTTCATGTGCTCATGGTTCGTTTTTGCTTTGATATTGCTGTAAATCCTCTCTGTTCTGGACACTTCCTGGTTGCCTGTTTCCTGATAACCACAGTACTGGGAGATTTCTCACGGTGGTCACTAATCAAGGAGCTGTGTGTAAAACGAAACTGGATTGGTGCTGAGGAGTTTTAGACAAAGTATCACTGCTCTCTATTGGCTGACTGCCCTCTAGTGGCTCTCTGTACATCAGAGAACCAGCAAACAACAGCAAAAACGAAACTACACTGCAGGCACATTATATGATTGTTTTTTTTTCTATTTTTATTCATTTTTAAAAGGAATCAGTTAACTATTATGTCTATGTGCCCTGTAAACAGTCATTTCAGCTAAAAAATTTTTTTCCTTTAGTGACCCTTTAAAGCTGAAATCTACGCACATATAAAGTAAACTAATTGATGTATCTCTGTAGTAATTTATACATCAATACAATTTATTTTGCAAATGCTAAAAGTGTAAAAAAAAATGGAAATTGCCTCCTTTCATCCCTGTATATCAAGGCTGGAGTGTGAGAGGAATAAACAGTACAAGGAGCAAATCAACTCATGTGCTGAAGCCATCCAGGATGTCTGGACTCAGAGGAAGAGGACAGATCGATGTTGGTCATCAGGCAGAGGACATCTTGTGGAAAAAAAAGATTACTTTGGGTGAAATGTCTGGATTAAAACTGAATATTACAGAAAAATCTGTTTTTGCTTCTTCCAATGGATTATTCATTGCTATTTTGTGATTTTGGGGCAGCGTTCAACATTAAAGCTTAAGACCATTCAAAGCTTTTTTATTTTTTATTTTATTTTAAGACCATTCAGGTTTGTAATCTTTCCAAATGGGGCTCTGTTAATTAGATTTAATGTACTCATGTTCCAGTGTTAATGGTATCAACGGAAGAAATATATACAACAGGCCACAAACAAACTAAAATGCTGATTAGGGTTCTAGCCTTTCCCTACTCCTCTAGAAAAAAAAGTAGTATATTTCTTAATTGCTGATGAAGATTTTTTCTCAAATTCCTGTTCAGTTTTAACTGTTGTGACCAGATCAGAAAATGAGAGTAAATACATTTAAAGTGATTGTAAACGATCACCTCGTAAAGCAACCTATTCAGTTTAACATAGAAATTAAATGCAAAACATTTGTGTACAGATATAAAAACATAAATACCCTATTTTTTTTCATTTTTATAAGTGATCACATTCCCTCTGTTTTCAGCTGCATGAAAGCTGGGGAGTGGAGACATAACAGTACTCAGATATTCCCAGTGAAAGGCTGTGGGGGGTGTCAAGACAAGTCTGAATATTGGAGGAGAGCAGGCTAAGTTCCCAGCATAACTAGAGAACTGACCACAATGTGCTATCTGGCTTGGTCAATTTTTAATAGCAAATCAGAGGCAGGAACACCAGGGATTTCACACAAATGAAGCAATACAAAGAGAACAGGATACTTTTTCATACAAGTACATGGTACATCAGGAACATATCAGGAATATGAAATATTGGATTTACATACTCTTTAACCACTTGCCGCCCGCCAATGACAGATTGACGTCGGCAAAGTGGTTGTAGAATCCTGACTGGACGTCATATGACGTCCTCAGAATTCTGAGCCGCTGCGCGCCCCCGGGGGCGCGCATCGCGGCGATCTTGTTGCGGGGTGTCAGTCTGACACCCTGCAACACCGATCTCGGTAAAGAGTCTCTCACGGAGACTCTTTACCACGTGATCAGCCGTGTTGAATCACGGCTGATCACGATGTAAACAGGAAGAGCCGTTGATGGCTCTTCCTCACTCGCGTCTGACAGACGTGAGTAGAGGAGAGCCTATCGGCAGCTCTCATGACAGGGGGGGTTCGCGCTGATTGTTTATCAGCGCAGCCCCCCCTCGGATCGCCACATGGACCACCAGGGAAGCCCACCCTGGACCACCAGGGAAGGGCATATAAAAAAAAAAAGTCTGTAAAAAATAAATAAAAAAAAAGCTGTAAAAAAAAAAAAAGTCTGTAAAAAAAAAAAAAAAAAAAGATGCCAATCAGTGCCCACAAATGGGCACTGACTGGCAACATAGGTAAATCAGTGCCGCCCCAGTGTCCATCAGTGCCACCCCACATTGTCCATCAGTGCCACCCTACAGTGTTCATCAGTGCCACCCTACAGTGCCCATCCATGCCCAGTGCCCACCTATCAGTGCCCATCTGTGCCACCCATAACTAGCCATCAGTGCCACCCATAAGTGCCGCCCATGAGTGCCCATCTGTGCCGCCTATGAGTGCCCAGTGCCGCCCATGAGTGCCCATCAGTGCCACCCATGAGTGCCCATAAGTGCCGCCTATGTGTGCCCATCAGTGCCGCCTATGTGTGCCCATCAGTGCCGCCTATGTGTGCCCATCAGTGCCGCATACAAGCGCCGCCAATCAGTGCCACCTCATCTGTGCCCGTCAGTACTACCTCATCGATGTCCATCAGTGCCATCTCATCGGTGCCCTTCAGTGCCGCCATATCAGTGCCCGTAATTGAAAGAGAAAACTTACTTATTCACAAAAAAATTAACAGAAAAAAATAAAAACGTATTTTTTTTCAAAATTTTCAGTCTTTTTTTAGTTGTTGCGCAAAAAAAAAAAATCGCAGAGGTGATCAAATACCACCAAAAGAAAGCTCTATTTGTGGGAAAAAAAGGACGCCAATTTTGTTTGGGTACAGTGTAGCTCGACCGCGCAATTGCCATTCAAAGTGCGACAGTGCTGAAAGCTGAAAATTGGCTTGGGCGGGAAGGTGTATACGTGCCCTGTATGGAAGTGGTTAATAGAACTCTGGATAGCAGTAAAAACTTACAACAGGGTTCTAATCCTTCCACATTCCATCAAAGATTACCATTAAAAAATTGGATGACCAAATACTTTAACAGAAGAATAATAATAATTAAAAAAAAATCACGCATGCACCGATTGTCTTCTGAGACAGCTGTCATTTGCCCTATTACTAGCAGTAGAATCATCTTATGATATCAAAGTCTTATTTTTGAGTATGCATGATTCATGTAAATGGGAGAGAGAAAGATAGTTAATAATAATGGTTATGCACCAAAAATTAGTGCATTAACATTCTAGACTTTAGTTGTGTAGCTACTGCATCACATTTTGTGATACTTGTAAATTCAAATAGTTCTCTAGTATCAGAATTTGAATTCACTTTTATTGATAAGTTGACAACATATACATTGTCATGTTGGGGAAGATCACTGGGGAGGGAAAGGACAATTACTTGAATTAATGCCTCCAGATGATCTAAGACTACACATATATAAGATAGGTACATGTGTCAGAGTCTAAACCTCATTGAACCAAAACCTAATGCCTTGTACACATGATCGGAATTTCCGATGAAAAAAGTCAGACGGAATTTTTTTCATCGGATTTTCCGACCTTGTGTGGGCCCCATCTGACTTTATTCCATCTGAGTTTAGAAATAGAACATTGTCTGTGTGGAACTTAGACGGAGCTCAGAATCAAGTCGACGCATGCTCGGAAGCATTGATCTTCATTTTTCTCGGCTCGTCATAATGTTTTACGTCACCGCGTTTTGGACGGACGGAATTTGGTCTGACAGTGTGTATGCAAGACAGCTTAAACGGAATTCCAACGGAAAAATCCATCTGATTTCATCCCATCGGAAATTCCAATCGTGTGTACAGGGCTTTACACTTACTGCATCGGTGATCCTTTATGTGATGGAAAGTGTCGTACTACATGAAATGTTGCCATTGTAAATATATTCAATAAGTATAACATTCTGGTTACCCCCCCCCCCCTTTTCATTGTGCTCTATTAAGGGGTAGAAGATGTTTAATTAATACCTTACAAGATGCAGTCAATTAAAAATAATCAGTACTATTTGATGGGCTAGATTACTGATTATAAAGATATACATGCTTTGCTCATTTTTCTTTTTTCATTGCAGAAACCCAGAAAAATTAGAACACATTAGTTAACATACAGCATTCTGAAGTATAGCACCACCCACGCCTGCAGCCTAGAATGCTTATATGTCAAAGCGCATTTGAAGAAATATACAAACACAGGGGAACTCCTTTAATTTAGCCTAAGGGAAAATAAAGTCACCTGCTGATTTATATTTTAATAGTAGAACAAGATTAAACAGTACAGATCTATTTGTGAGGGAACACGAGGGAACCTTTCATTGATTTATAACAAAATATTACATAAATGCTAGACAGAAAGTTGATAATTTAAGCATGCTTTTACTAGATTGTAAACATTTGACTCAATATCTTTTCATTGTTTTATATTTCATATCTGACTTTGCAATATACATTGTGGTATTTTAGCACTTTGCAAGCTAAGCAACCTGGTCTTTATCAACAGGTGTTTATCAAATGTCTGTTTTCAACTTTTTATTCAGTTTCATTCATAGAGTGGTTTTCAAACCTGTCTCATCAAATGGAAATGCTTTGTGGATAGCTAAGTCACATTTCAATGATACCAATTACTACATCTGTTCATATGATGTTATCTGCTGTAAATGAGATACAGAAATATAATTTTTATTCCGTTCCTTTCAGTCATTAAAGTGGAGGTTCACCCAAAATATACATTTTTAACATTAGATTTAGGCTAATTAAGGGGAGCAGAAACGGGTATTTTTTTTAAAATCAATGCCGTACTTACCGTTGTAGAGATAGATGTTCTCCCGCCGCTTCCGGGTATGGGCTGCGGGACTGGGCATTCCTATTTGATTGACAGGCTTCCGACGGTCGCATCCAGCGTGTCATGAGTTTCCGAAAGTAGCCGAACGTCGGTGCGCAGGCGCAGTATAGAGCCGCACCGACGTTCGGCTTCTTTCGGCACCTGGTGATGCTCTGTATGTGACCGTCGGAAAGCTGTCAATCAAATAGGAATGCCCAGTCCCGAAGATCATACCCGGAAGCGGCGGGAGAACATCGATCTCTAAAACGGTAAGTACGGCATTGATTTAAAAATTTTTTTTAAGTTTCTGCTCCCCTTAATTAGCCTAAATCTAATGTTTTTTCGGGTGAACTCCCGCTTTAAAGTGGGTTTTCAGTCAGGCTTAAAAAACAAATAATGTAGCTGCTGACTTTAAAAAAAAGGACACTTACCTGTCCAGGGCTCCAGCAGCACCATCATCACCTGGGCCGCTTCATCACCAGTCTTCGGGTCCCTGGCATATGCATTGTGTGAATGGTCCTGCAGCCTCCTTGGGACCTGTGAATTGTGAAGGTTGTGGGAGGGGGGAGAATGTCTGGTACTATAGCCTAGGCAATTCCAGCGGATGTGGGATTGAGTGCTTAAAAAAACTAGGTACCCTCCCAAAAAAGTTTCAAAAGAAGAAGAGGAAGGGGGGAGGACATAAAGTGGAACTTCCCCTTTAGGTTCCCGCTTTAAGCTCCAGTAAAAGCTGAAACCTGGTCGATATAGGCAAAACCATTTATTTTGCTTCTACCTTATTTAAGGGATGCTGCTTTTCAAAACTACCAAATAACCATTAACAAAGGTCACAAGGACCATAGTTTTCTACCATATAGATAACATGCTGGAACATTCTTAATGCCAGTAGGTCATGTTTTAAGCAGATAAAAGATGGTGTAGGAATTTCTATGACAGTCATAAAAAAACAGGAATAGAACTAACAGTGGGGAGGTTGTTCTTGAACCCCTTCTGGCAACAGGATGCAATGGTAAAGAAGGTCATAGGATCATAAGTAGCTTGACTATGGAATGCAGGCTCAACAGTTCTCTACATATGGACACTTGCCTATCCTCAGAGAAGAGAAAAGGTATGAGACATGCAAGCAGTGGATGACATCCGGCAAAAGGTTTGGCAATAGCCTCCTGAGATTCAAGGATTTGTATATAGTTACACTGAGGTGCCTGTAATTAAATTTATCGAACTAATATATTACAGTTTGAGTATCGGGGGGGGGGCATGCAAAACTGTTTCCATTGTTGCTGGACAGGTTGTTTGTTCCAACAAGCACCGAGAAAGACAGCACTCAATGGTTTGGTTGCCGTGAGTAACCGGAGAAAGGTTGTTGAAACTAAAATATCTATTGTGAAGGGTAAAACTGGTACCAGTGAGGGAAAAGGTGATTCCTCATCACGGACAGTATCAGGAGCAGGTTCCTTACAACCTCAAGAAAGTGAGTTAAAAGGAAGTATCATTGAGGGCAGAGGTCCTTCAGAAAATAAAGATGAGCCCAGAGACCTCAAGAGGAGAGGGAGAAGGCTGAGTAAAAAAACCTGTAGGACCCTGTTGAGATTCAGGGTAGGGCGTACCTGGAAGCACACCCGGAAAATGGGTTTGTGTTTATGTGGCTGACAGCTGGCACAAAACTGTCTCAACCGCTATGACGGGTGCAGGTGTTCCGCGCTCCGGATAGAAACAAAAGAGGGAAGTATGTGACAGTGAGAGTCCCTGCCACTATATAAATTGGTTTAAAAATGACACAGGACTCTCAGGCCCCGTACACACGGTCGGACCGAACCAATGAGAATGAACCGAAGTTCAGTTTCATCGGACCAAACCGACGGTGTGCATAGGCCATCGGTCTGTTTTCCTTCGGTCCAAAATTTTAAAACATGCTTCAAAACCGAACCGATGGACCGCTGCCCGATCGGACCAAACCGATGGTTAGTACAGAAAAGCATCGGTTCAAAACCCACGCATGCTCAGAATCAAGTCGACGCATGCTTGGAAGCATTGAACTTTGTTTTTTCAGCACGTCGTGTGTTTTACGTCACCGCGTTCTGACCCGATCGGATTTTGAACTGATGGTGTGTACACACATCAGACCATCAGGCCACTTCTGCAGTGAACCGATGAAAACGGTCCGTCGGACCATTCTCATCGGTTCGGTCCGACCGTGTGTACGGGGCCTCAAAGAGCCAATTTGAAGAGTGTCAGCAGATGTTTTTGTGAGCTGAGAAAGCTGTTTTGTTTTTTTAATTCTCTTGATTTGGTAATTCCAGATTGGGGCTGCAATCTTAAAGGTTCCAAAGAGTATTGGGTGGGATGGAGCATTCACTTCTGTTACCAGGATTTGCTAGTTGCCTGCAGCCTGTGTGAGGCCCCGTACACACGTCCGAGAAACTCGACGAGCAAAACACATAGTTTTATTCGTCGAGTTCCTTGTGAAGCCGCCGAGGATCTCGGCGAGCCAAGTTTCCCCATTGACTAACGAGGAAATAGAGAACATGTTCTCTATTTGGCTCAACAAGTTCCTCGTCGGCTTCCTCAGCCCACGGCTCCGATCGAGTTTCTGGCTGAATTCTGCTGAGAAACTCGGTCGTGTGTACGGGGCCTGAGTGCACAGGTGGTCAGGATTGTTATAAGCCAGAGCTGAGCATAGTTCAGAGCAAGTTTCTGCCATTTAGAAACAAGCACATGTCAGGAGACCCGGTTATTTCTGTCAGAGACTACATTCCTGGTAAAAGGGGGACCTGAAGTGCCTAAAGGACTTGAAAGGTTGGGATGGCTATGCGGGTCTGGGAGACCAAGAGAGGGTCTGGGAAAGCCGAGGCAGGTAGCAAGTCCAAGGAGGCTGGAGAACCATATTTGGGGGCAAGGAGTGGGCCCATGCAGCAAGGTACTGCAATCAAGGTTGAGTGAGCCTATAAGCCAGATGGCTTGGTATTTTTTCATTATTTGTTGCTGAGTGAATTTGAAACCCCTGCATGAGAATCCTGGATGGACCTTTTATTTTTGTTTAATAAAAGTGGGTTACCAAGCCCTTAACTATAACCAGGGTTGTCGTTAATATTGAATGGACCCTGGGCAAACATTTTCTTGGGCCCCCTCTTTCATGCAATTTCGCTCTCCACATGCTCTGAGACATACAATAAATAGCAGGTAGACTCAAAATCAGTTTACTGATTCAGATCAGGCAGTGATTGTGATTGGTTGCCAGAGGTTACAGTATCATTACCGCTCGCTGACTGGCTGCTAGAGGTTAGAGCACACATTATGGCTCACTGTTTATTTTCTAGAGGTTACAGCACATGAGTTCTGCTTGTTGAGTTGTTGCTAGAGATTACTGTACATCAATACTGCTCACTGATTGATTGCTAGAGGTTACTGGACATCTATATCACTCACTAATTGGATGTTAGAGGTTACTGCACATTATTACTGCTCATTAATTGGTTCCTAGAGGTTACTGCATATCCTTAACGCTCAATGATTGGTTGCAAGAGGTTAGTGCACAGCATTACTGCTCACTGATTGGTTTCTAAAGGTTACAGCACATCATCTCCTCACTGCCTGCACACCATGGACTGGGGAGGTGATGGGACCCATCAATATACAGAAAACTCTTAGGAATCCTAGGACTTCTGGGATCAGTGGTAATGCTGGGAGGGGGTTGATCAGTGGCAATGCTGGGGGATTGATGGGATCAGTGGCAGTGGTGGGGGGATGGGGTTAGTTAGGAGGCAGTACACTGTGGCACATTCTGAATCATGTAGCGCAAAGCTGGACATCTTTGGCGAGTATATAGTAGGGGATTTTACACTGACCACCAATGTATTGGGGAATCTACAGTGACCACCAATGTGAGGGGGGATTTGCACTGACCACCATGTAACGGGAGAGTTTACACCACCCACCTATAGAAAAGAGGGATTTATACACTGACATCAATGTAATAAGAGCATTTACACCAACCACCAGTGTAAGGGGGAATATACAATGACCTCCATGTAAGGCCGCGTACACACGGTTGGTCCATCCGATGAGAACGGTCCGAAGGATTCTGAGCATGCGCGGGTTTTTAGCCAATGCTTTTGCATACTAACCATCGGTTTTAACCTATCGGTTAGGTGTCCATTGGTTCCATTTTAAAGCAAGTTCTAATGTTTTTGACCGAAGGATAACTGACCGATGGGGCCCACACACCATCGGTTTGGACCGATGAAACAGACCTTCAGTCTGTTTCCATCGGTTTTGACCGACCATGTGTACGCGCCCTTAGTGGGAATTCACACTGACAACCTTTGTCAAGGAGATTTGTACTGACCACCAATGTAAGGTGATACTTCTACACTGACCCCCAATGTTAGGGGGGATTTAAACTGACCACCAATGTAATGGGGGATTTACACAGATCACCAGTGTAAGGGAAATTCTGCACTTACCACCAATGTAAAGGGAAATGTACACTGATCACCAATGTTATGAAGTGTTTACACTGACAACCAATGTAATGGGGGATTTTACATGAACAGCCAATAAAGGGGGATTTCTACACTGGCCACCAATGTAAGGGGGATTTACCCTCACCACCAATTTAAAGGGGGCTTCTACATAGACCACCAATGTAAGGGAGCATTTGAAACTGATCACAAATGCAAGTTTGGATTTGTTTAACGATTACCAATATAAAGAGGTGTTTCTACACTGGCCACCAATGTAGAGGGAATTTACACTGACCACTAATGTAATAGGAGCATTCACAGTAACCACCAATGTAAAGAGAGATTTACACTGACCACCAATGTAAGGGGGACATTTAGCCTGTGTTCACATTTGTGTGTGTTGGGAATACATGCAAAATCACTTTCCTGACACCACAGATACATGCTGCCCTTTAGCAGATACACAGCAGTGCCATTAATTGTTGATGACACTCTCATGCAATGGCTGAGATTTGCATATTCACAAGCACCAAAATTCAGGGTGCTGTGGCACCATGTTATTTTGAAGAAGGGTTCCACCACCAATTTTCTTACCTTTGCAGAACAGGCTGATGTTAGGCTTAATGATCATAGTTGTAGGCAGGACTTTCAAGCATTCACCTTTGGGCAGCATTCAGCAGAAGTGATGGTAGATATGGGGACATGATATACATATGAATGGCTATTTACATATTATTGCCATTGCTATTTACATATCAATGCGGGTTATGTAAACACAGCGGGCCGGATTCAGATAGATTTGTGTATCTATCTGCCCGCGTAACGTATCTCCGATACATTACGCCGCTGTAACTTTTGGCGCAAGTTCTGTATTCAGAAAGAACTTGCACCCTTAGTTACGGCGGCCTAACGTATGTGTGGCGGCGTAAGCCTGCCTAATTCAAATGGGGATGTTGGGGGCGTGTTTTATTTAAATTTTACTTGACCCCGCGTTTTTGCCGGGTTTTTTTTAACGGCGCATGCGCCGTCCGTGAAATATCCCAGTGTGCATTGCTCTAAAGTACGCCGCAAGGACGTATTGGATTCAACGTGTACGTAAATGACGTACAGCCCTATTCGCGAACGACTTACGCAAACAACGTAAAATTTCAAAACTCGGCGCGGGAACGACGGCCATACTTAACATTAGCTACGCCTCATATAGCAGGGGTAACTATACGCCGAAAAAAGCCTAACGTAAAAAATTGCGCCAGCCAAACGTACATTTCTGAATCGCCGTACCTACCTAATTAGCATATTCCTTGCGTAAACATACGAAATCGCCACCTAGCGGCCAGCCTGAAAATGCAGCCTAAGACACTTACATCTGTCGGATCTTAGGGAAATCTATGCGTAACTGATTCTCTGAATCAGGCGCATAGATACGACCTCCCGCACTCAGAGATACGACGGCGTATCAGGAGATACACCGTCGTATCTTGTATCTGAATCTGGCCAAGCGTCTACAGGTGAGTCATCTGTACATGGCAATAGGGCAGAGCTGGACAAAAAATGCATTGAACAGCATGTGGATCCTTATGATTTGTCAAGGCTGTGAGGGCCATGATAGTCTTTACAAAGCTGGGAGAACCACGGGGAATGTCCATTAGATGGCTCATTTAGCTTTATCCTTTGTTTATTTTTGTATAGTCTGTGTTCTGGTACATGAATGCACACCAACAAGCGTGTCAAATTGATAGCAGTGGCTGTGTCCCAATAAATACAATTGGAACTGCTTGCACAGGGACAGAGGGAACATCTGTGCATCCCGTACAAGCAAAACACAGCCCTTATACAGACGGTCGTTTTTTGTGATGAAACAAAACGACGTTTTATGTGATGAAAAAAAACGACGTTTTTGAAACTTCATTTTCAAAAACGACGTTGCCTACACACCATCGTTTTTCAAAATGCTCTAGCAAAGCGCGGTTACGTTCAGCACGTACGACGGCACTCTGTTCCATTGAAGCTCGCTTCATAACTTGCTTCTGAGCATGCGCGGGTTTAAAAACGTCGTTTTCAATGTCGTTTTGCCCACACACTATCATTTTAATTGACACAAAAAACGACGTTTTGAAAAACGACACAAAAAATTCGAGCATGTTTGGAAAAAAAATTTGTCGTTTTTCAGAAGACATAAAACAACGTTTTCCCCACACACGGTCATTTTAAATGACATTTTCAAAAATGTCGTTTTTTTCCATCACAAAAAACGACCGTCTGTACGCGGCATTACATGGGTGTAGGCTTAAGTGGGCCTGTGCCAATGAGGACCTATAGGCAGAAGAACCTGACTGTTCACTTATAAAAGACAATTTCTGTCTTTTATAAGTGAACAGTTTCTACGACTGTGCATGTGCATGCCTTAGGGAATGTTTTGAAATTTTAGTTTACAAAGAATACACAATCACATGTGAGGAGAATAAAAATGAATAATTTTTGTTTCCACATGATTGGAGGATGGAAGTCAGTAGAGCGTCTCCTCATTCACTAAGCTCTGGGGAATTTTCCCTGCAAACTGAACAGTCTATTTGTATTTAGCATATCAAACTCATATAGTCCTGTCCAGCCTTAGAAACCCCATGCTCCTCTGGAGACTATGGCAAAATTTGCACTAACCCTCATACATAGCTAGGAACCCACAGCTTTTCTTCAGAGACCCCTGAGTAAGGATTTTGATTACCGGGTCTCCAGCGCACTGGAATTTGCCTCCAGTATAAATAGTGACATCAATGACTACAATACCCAATATCTGCTTAAAAAAAGCAACAACACAATGAACCGCTTGCCGACTTCATAACCTACATATACTGTGCCAAGGTGACTCAGCTGCACCAGATCACGCACATAGTACGTGATCTGACACTTCCAGGTAGGGGGTGCACGCGTGCCACCAGCGACCGGTCTGTGCTGCGATTAAACACAGCAGATTTCGATCAACCAGTGCCAGCCAATAGATAACGCCCGGCACCCGCCGAACATCATTAATTTACACAGGACAGGGCTCTGCCTATTTCAAGAAGGCAAAGCCCTGTCCTGTCAACAGGGAAGTAATAGAATGTCTTTCTCCACAAAGCAGGGAATAAAATCTATTACTTCCCCTAATAAAAGAATTAAGATTGATGTTTGGAAAGCCATTTGAGAAAAGTACTTCCTCTACCCACAAGTCATCCAACAACAGGTTGATAAAGATATTCATTTTGTAGCTATTTTTTAAGTATTTACTAATTAATGTGTATTTTATCTAGAAATGTAATTTGCATCCTTTGAAAAAAAAAAAACAATAGATATACCGAAGTCCAACTTCGGTGAAAACCTCACACAACAGAATGACATACGCAATCTTCTTAAAGCTGGCTATACACCAGTAGAGTTTTAAATGAGAAAGGATTGGGAATAGAGAGGGAAAAGAAGGGAGGGCCAAAGAAAGAAAGAGGGAAAGAAAAAGGGAGGGGAAGGTTAGGATACAAAGGGATAGCACTCACATGGGCCGCATCCGTATATATAGTGGAAGGAGAACAATAACTACAGGTAGATATTGATGGTCGGACTTTAAGGCCAAGGAAGTATGTTAAAAATAAAGTTTTAATATCATCAATATAATACAAAAAAGCACATAGTTATAAAATACAAATACAAAAAATGACCACTGTATACAAAATCCTTAGAAGTCGCCGACGCACGTTTCGCTGTGGGGCTTCTTCAGGACGATGACAAGGATTTCGTGGAAAAGTGTGTAACAGAGAACAAGTGATTATATAACAGATGGTCTCTCGATGGATGCATCCACAGGGCACGTATAGCAGGCGGTATAACACAACCGACAAGGAACTTGTCCTCAAATTTTTAAAGAATCTTGCAGTGACTTTGAGGTCAAAACAAAACGTATTTCAAACTTGGATTAGCCGTCACAGGTGTAATTACACATCATCTGTACTAAAATGAGTGACCCTGCAGCCAACTGGGACAACAACCTTCTCTCAAACGACAGGATAAGATACGTGTGTAACGTAGGTGTACAGCCTGGGACACATATTTGACCCTCGGACAGCCGCTTGATACAACCTCTATAGGCTCAAATTTTGATGTCCAGCACAGGAACCAGTATATTGGGGACTTGCTATGTGCGGATGGTATCTTATCCTGTCGTTTGAGAGAAGGTTGTTGTCCCAGTTGGCTGCAGGGTCACTCATTTTAGTACAGATGATGTGTAACTACACCGGTGACGCCTAATCCAAGTTTGAAATACGTTTTTTTTTTACCTCAAAGTCACTGCAAGATTCTTTCAAAATTTGAGGACAAGTTCCTTGTCGGTTGTGTTTTACCGCCTTCTATACGTGCCCTGTGGATGCATCCATCGAGAGACCATCTGTTATATAATCACTTGTTCTCTGTTACACACTTTTCCACAAAATCCTTGTCATCGTCCTGAAGAAGCCCCACGGCGAAACGTGCGTCGGCGACTTCTAAGGATTTTGTATACAGTGGTAATTTTTTGTATTTGTATTTTATAACTATGTGCTTTTTTGTATTATATTGATGATATTAAAACTTTATTTTTAACATACTTCCTTGGCCTTAAAGTCCGACCATCAATATCTACCTGTAGTTATTGTTCTCCTTCCACCAGTAGAGTTTTGTTTTAAATTGTTTGTTTTCAGAATCGGGTCAAACTGATGTTCATTTTTGACCATAGTGATGGAATCCTCGAAGAAGCTGTATGATAAATTATTTTCAAACAAACTCAATATTAAAAGTTAATGTGACTTTCATTTGAGAAAAAAAATCATAATTATTGTAATGAAATCTGTTTAATATCTCTGGGATTTCATTCAAATAGAAGTTCTGGATGAAATTTTAAGGACTTTAACCACTTGAGACCCGCGCTATTGACAAAAGACGTCAACAGCGTGGCTCTCAGGTGCCAACTGGATGTCTTTGGACGTCATTTAAAAGCATTACCCGCGCGCGCCTCTGGGGGGCACGCAGCGGGTAAACACTGTCCCGGCGCATAGCTGGGAAGCCGATGCGTGTACCTGGTGGCCGCGATGTCCGCCGGGTACACGCAATCGTCGGTAAGACAGCAGGGACGTGGAGCTCTGTGTGTAAACACAGAGCTCCACGTGCTGTCAGAGGAGAGGAGACCGATCTGTGTCTCTTGTACATAGGGACACAGCATCGGTCACCTCCCCCAGTCACCCCCCTCCCCCCACACAGTTAGAACACACCTAGGATACACATTTAACCCCTTCCTCACCCCCTAGTGTTAACCCCTTCACTGCCAGTCACATTTATACAGTAATTAGTGCATTTTTATAGCACTGATCGCTGTATAAATGTGAATGGCGCCAAATTTGTGTCAAAAGTGTCCGATACGACCGTCGCAATATCGCAGTCCCAATAAAAATCGCAGATCGCCGCCATTACTAGTAAAAAAAAATAATAATAATAAAAAATCATAATTCTGTCCCCTATTTTGTAGGCGCTATAACTTTTGCGCAAACCAGTCGCTCATTGCAATTTTTTTTTTTACAAAAATATGTCGAAAAATACGGCCTTAACTGAGAAAAAAAAATATTTTTTTTTTAAAAAATTGGGATATTTATTATAGCAACAAGTAAAAAAAATATATATTTTTTTTAAATTGTCGCTCTTTTTTTGTTTATAGCGCAAAAAATAAAAACCGCAGAGGTGATCAAATACCACCAAAATAAAGCTCTATTTGTGGGGAAAAAAGGACGTAAATTTTGTTTGGGAGCCACGTCGCACGACCGCGCAAATGTCAGTTAAAGCGACGCAGTGCCGTAAGCTGAAATTTCGCCTGGGAACGAAGAGGGTTTATGTGCCCAGTAAGCAAGTGGTTAAAAAGCAAATTAGTTAACTCAATGATGGCAAAAAAAGAAGAGTGTTCTGGCAGGGGCTGTCCACTTGTCAGAACACAATGGCACAGCAGGGGAGATCGCTGTATTAACAATGTATTTTTAGTACAGCGGCTCCGACCTGAGCTGTCAGTTTTTTTTTTTCATTGAACCAGTTGTGTTGAATGAAAAAAATAGTGGTCTTTACGAGGCTGTAGGGGGATGAGATATCCCACACCCACTGGGAGATTTCTCCTCGTTTCATGTTGGATTTTATTATACTCTCCATCCCTGGGACAGAAGGTAAAATGAAATGCACAATGGAGAAACAAACATAAGCTACCCTACTAGGGTTGTCCCGATACCGATACTAGTATCGTTATCGGGACAGATAGTGAGCATTTGTGCGAGTACTTGTACTCGCACAAATGCTCCTGATGCCAGATCCGATGGAGAGGGGGCGGATGGAGAGGGGGCGGAGCCAGTGGCATAGCATGGGGGTGCGGGGGGGCCGTGGCACCAGGCACAACATTTAGGGGGGCACCAGGCAGTGTGTGTCACTGCCGGATCAGTCCCCCTAATGTTGACTTCCTGTGTCCCTACAGCTTGTACCCTGTGATTTGTGAATGGTCATGTGCGGTGGCCACGGCGGGGCTAGCCTATGAGCTAATATGGCGGGGCTGGCCTATCCGTGATTACAGCGGGGCTGGCCAATCAGTGATCACGGCGGGGCGAGGCTGGCCTATCTGCGATGAGGGCAGGGCTGGTCCCGCCTCTGCCTAGCCTCCGGACCGATGTGCTCTCTTTCCCCTCCTTGAGTCTCATCCAGTCCCGGACACTGATGTGCTCTCTTCCCCTCCTCCAGGCTCCCCCTCTCCTCCGGACACCCTCTCTTCACCTCCTCCAGGCTGATGAAAGATGCAAGCTGCAGGTGAGACTCAGACAGCCAGAGAGAGAGATTAGAGAGTTTAGACAAGCAGTTAGAGTCAGTATTGGTCAGTATAGGAATAGTGTAGTGGACAGAGCAGTGGTCAGTGTAGTGAAGTGGACAGAGCAGTGGTCAGTGTAGTGTAGTGGACAGAGCAGTGGTCAGTGTAGTGTAGTGGACAGAGCAGTGGTCAGTGTAGTGTAGTGGACAGAGCAGTGGCTAGTGTAGTGGACAGAGCAGTGGTCAGTCTAGTGCCATCCATCCGGAAGTGCCCCCCGTCAGTGCCATCCATCCGGCAGTGCCCCCTGTCAGTGCCCATTATTCAAATTGTCACATGACATTAAAAAAAGTATCGGTATCGGCCAATACTTGAAAAAAAGTATTGGAACCCTAATTCCTTCCCTTCTTTATCCGAAACTTGGCTGGAATTTCTTTTTAAAGATACATATTTCAAAAATAGTTTCTGTATATATTTTGTTAGTGAATTTGTGCCATGTTTGACACAATGGTGCTGTATATCTGACTAAGCTATATTCACAATCACACCTGTCTCTCTGGTTAATTTAGCTTTGCTTCCTGAAAGTATATTCACGCAAGTCTGCCTCATGCACTCCCTCTTTATCAAAGTGTTCCGAGTTCAGACACCTGAGCAGAGCTCCCGCCCAGAGATTACCTCCTCCTTCCCATTCATGCTCCAAAACCTATAACAGCTGCACTTTTTGCCGTCTTACCCTAGAACTGGATTCATTCAAGTTATCTCTCAGCATGAAGTGCTTGCTAATGGCCTACCAAGATCAATTAAAAAATAACGTCCTTCTATATTTAATGGTAAGTTTACCTATCTTTATGGCAAATGTATTGATGATAGTATTTAGTGAATATTAATTTGGAAATGACATTAAATAATCAGTTTATATTATGTCTAAAAAATAAGGGCGTTCCTTTTTTAAAAAAAATAAGTAATCTTTCCTATTTTTAACAGTTTTTATACATATATGACTGAATGTATAGAAACTGAAATTAATATTGTTCATGGGTTTTTAATTCAGAAAGAAAAAAGAGAAGAAAGAGGCAGGGGGAAAAGCCACACTGCTTTTATGTGATAAATCTTTGTCCTGCAGTGTGTGTCATTTCTGGTATTTAACACGTGTGTGTGTGTATAAGAAAAAAAAAGAAAAAAAAAAAAGAAAAAAACATATATATATATATATATATATATATATATATATATATATATATAAAAATAAACATTTAAAAAAAAATGCATGTATTTTATTAGGGTTTTTGATGACCTAAAATTACAATCACATATGCAAAAGGTTGCTCAGTCACATGGAATAGTACATTATTTTATAGTAAGGACAATGTCTAATTCGAGAATGCAATGTACAACAATAATTTTTATAACATTGCTTGTATTAAAAAAAAAAATCCAGTAAAGCCTATGTATATGTTTTATAATAGTTCTGTACCATTTTGCAAAATAACAACATATATTATAATGTTTGATAGATTATTTACTTTTGCAAAGCACAGGTTTAATTTTAATAGGGATGAATAATCCCTATACATCATACATGTATTGTGTGCCAAATCCCGAGGATGAAACTTTTTTTTTATTTTATTTTTTATTTTTGGCTAATACTTTGAAAATGTCCCTATAATTGTTTGTTTTCTTTTACCTAAAGCACCCATGTACACTGCAGTGATTTACTGTGTAAATTAATACAAAGCAAATCTGTATGACATAAAGTTTCACCTGAAAACTTCCTTCCTTTGTTTGAGCACTGTCATTTTCAGAATTAGATATTTGCCAAATAATAACATATTTTGCTTTTTAGCCACTGAAATGTCCAAAAAAAAACGAAAGCGAGTATTTTTAGAACGTCCATCTTAAAACAGAAAAGCTAATTACTCGTGAAGTAGATTTACTAAAACTAGAGAGTGCAAAATCTGGTGCAGCTGTGCATGGTAGCCACCAATCGGCTTCTAACGTCAGCTTGTTCACTGAGGCTGGATTCACACCTATGCAGTTTTAGTGCTTTTTTGCATTTTGCAGATTTCAGTCCATTTAACATGGTTTCCTATGGAACACGTTCTGTAGTGCAAATCTGCAAAATGCAAAAAGCACTAAAAATGCATAGGTGTGAATCCAGCCTTAAATTCTTTCAAAACAAATCTGGAAGCTGATTGGTTTCTTTTGCAGATCGGCACCAGATTTTGCACTTTCCAGTGTTAGAAAGTTTTACTAGAACAGGTGCTTTTCATCAAAGTAATTGTGCGTTTTGGAAAGTGCATGTTCACTTTGCAAAGTGAATGTTGGTAAATAAAAGAGGTCCATGTGTTTAAAAAAAAATAGAAAAAGGGGGGAAAAAAGCTTCCTGCCTGTACATGATTCACAGTTTCACCTTATTCATTTTGCAAAGTGGATATACACTTTTCCGAAGGCCCATTCACAACTTAAAAGGTAAAACGACCTTGATTGGTTGCAGTGGAACACAAAATGTTATTTTTTCTATTTTCCTTCGCTCTTCTTCTACTTCTTTTTTTATTTGTTTTTATAAATCACCCCTAACAAGATGTTCTCTCAAATTCATTATTTTTTACTTGGATGAATTTAGATATAGTTTAGCAAGTGCAGGAGGGGTGGAAAGACACTTTAATTGTGTTGGATTTGTATATTAAAGCCCCATACACACGATCCGTTTTCCTGCAGGTTTTTCTCTTCAGGTTTACCAAAACCATCTAATATGAGGTCAAACCTTTCAATTCATATGCAATCAGTCAGGCCCTTGCACTGCATGGTTTTGGTAAACCTGAAGAGAAAAACCTGCAGGAAAACTGATAGTGTGTATGGGGGCTTAAAGCTCAGAACGGGGTGAAATAAGAGAACTGCATTAGTTGTTAGCAGTTAAATAAATATAATGGGGTTTATTAAAGGCAAAAGGGTTGCTCACTTTGCAAGCAAATCTTCCCTAGAGCTTACTGAATGTGGTGAAATTTTACTTTGCAAAGAATACCCAATCATGTGCAAAGAAAATAACATATCAGCAGTTTTGTTTGCACATGATTGGATGATGGATGTCGGCAGAGTTTCACCTCATTCACTAAGCTCTGGGGAAAGTTCCTTTGCAAAGTGAATAGTCTATTTGTCTTTAGTAAATCTATCCAATGTGACAAACATGGAATTTACTGTGATGATTACAAATATATATATATATAATATATATATATATATATATATATATATATATATATATATATATATATATGTGTGTGTATATATGTGTGCGTGTGTGTTTCCTGTCACTGGAAATGTGTATAAACAGCCATACAAAACATAGCTTTTCCCTAGTAGTCAGGGGAAATATTGTTGATGCACTGAATAGCATAAATTATTGCTACGCTGTTTTGGTGAAATTTCACCAAATAAATGATGACAATTGAATGTTAACTGTTTCCACAGGCGACCTAAATTGCAGCAAAAAAAAAAATTGGCAAAATAAATAGAAATACTTTTTTTTTATCTTTCAAAATTTCATATAATCCAAATTTCACCAAAACGGGAGAAAGTCATACATTTTCATTGCTCAGATGCATTGTGTCACAAGTCCACAGTAAATGGTTAACTTTTTTTATTTGATTTGTCCTTTTGGCCCAACTAGAAAGTCGAGAAAACTATAAATGCTCCCAGGCAAGCGCGTATAAGTAGCCTGTACAAGTCATGGAAAGTAGTTCCCTATTGCTTACCCATGTAATGAAAAAGCTTTAACCTAATAGTTCTATTGTTGGGGGGGGTTTATATTATAATGATCCGTTGGACAGGCATTAGTTCACTTATTAGTCACGTCTCAACTCAGTTTGCGGATGCCCTTTCTAAGGGAGGCATTGCTCTATTTTTAAATCCAGTCCAGTGCCCCCAGACCACCCATTGTGGTAGGTTCCAGTGCAACAGCCTAATTTGTTAATGTAATGTAAGTATTGATGCAGGTAGGTATTGATGCAGGTATGTTTACACTGCTCAATACTTGGCAGCACCAGCATGACTATAAACTTCAACTCCATTTCAGAATTATGTTTTATCTGTGCAGATGGAAGGATCATTTAAAAAAAATATGTGGCATTAGTATGGGAGAAACCTATATAGTGGAGAAAAAACGAAAAACCTGTTACCCTCTATTTTGTATTGTGTTAATATAGGAAATATAATTTGTGGCTTCAGCACGATACTGCAAAGCTTTACATTTCAGTTTAAAGAATTGATTGAGTATCTGAGAATGGTCATATTATCTCGGAATATTTACAGTCTGCATCTCAGTCGCCTTGCTATAATATGTTGATAAGATCGAACAAAAGGCAGATTTTTATTTTTTTCTGTAGTTGACAACTTACAAGGCACTCTGAGGAAATCGATCAATTCACAATATGCCCTGCTCCCCCCCCCCTTTTTTTTCAGTTTCATTGGAAATTATATACTGTAATTGATAGGAATGCTCATGATAAAGGTCAATATAAAGATTTGTTTATTTATCTGTTTCTTTAAAATGATCTGTTTAAAATATGTACAGTAAAACCTTGGTTCCAGAAACATGCTTGTAATCCAAAGCACTTGTATATCAAAGCATTTTTTTTACAAGGTATAAAAGAGAAGAGAGGCACTTCCTAAGTGTAGCAATAAGTTGCTAAATGTTGTACCTTCATTAAATGTAACCATATTGCTACAATTAGAGCAGCGTTAGGGCCACTTAAGCGACTTGGTAACCGGTCGCGGGCCACAATAAAACGGAGTGGGCGGATGGCAGGTCCATGTTTGTTCTGCATATGCAGAGCAGACACAGACACAGCCCACTATACTTTCGGTTTTCCTGCACTTTGCAATAGAGTTCTAATATATTCTGCAAGTTTGGTGCATTTTCAGAAAGCTCACTAAACTCGCAGGTAATAACAGAAGTCTATGGCTCAGTGCAGGTAACCCGCAGGTGCACTGCTCTGCATCTGCGGGTCAGTTTGAAAGCAGCCCAGTAACCACTGCAGAACAGATATGCCCATATATACACTGTGATTTTACTAATAAACAGACTTTTAATAACAGTATTCTATTCTAAACCATCCCAGAGCAGGAGGTCGTGGGCCACATCAGAGGGCTTTGCGGCCACATGTGGCCCCCAGGCCACTGGTTGGACACCCCTGACTTAGAGGCTCCTCTCTTCTTTTTTTTTTTTTTATACTCAGTTGTGACATGACGCTACTCTTATATCAAGTCATCACTTGTACATCAAGGCAAAATGTATTAAAACATTTGGCTTGCCTTGCAAAACACTGTCAAACCAAGGTTTTACTGTATATGCAAGTTTAATATACAGATTTAACTTCAGATTTATTAAAAACAATAGAAGGTAAAGAAAAGGTATACCTTGCGCATGGAAGGAAGAAAGATTGTTGCGCCATCAGTATAATATATTGTGCTTTAAATTTAGGAAATATCCCCAATATGATTGCCAACCAGTCAGACTTTGTTAATTTGTCATAAGGAGTCAGTCTATGGGCGTGTTAGGACCTTCTGTGAACAAACTCACAATGACTGATCTCGGAGTAAAGGTTGACTGTCTGAAATCAATTTTCTTAGGCTATAGTTAAGATAAGGAGGCTGCTATCTCTGATGCCTGTTTAGTGGTATACAAACATGAAATCCGAACTAAAACTGGCTTATGTTCTACTGAAAATGTGTGCCAGCTTAGAGTATGTGAATTCTTACCTTGTAAAACAACCCTTTCGGTTTAAAATAGAAATGTAAGGCGTGTGTGTGATATTTATATATTAATATAATTGTTTTTTTCCCCACATAACCTCCTGTTTTGCATGAAGGGCTTAGAAAGTTGGGGGTGAAGAAACTCCAATACATCTTCCCAGTGAATGTATGTATCAGCAGACATCCTGCCTTTTGGAGGACAGGCAGGTTGTTCTCCCAGCACAGTCAGAAAACTGACCACGCAGGGAAGGATGTGCTAGAATGGTCAGTTTAAAATGGGAAAGCAGAGGGGCTGGCAGAATCGCCGGATATTTTACAAAAAAGGAAGCAATACAAAGAGAACAGGATATGTTTTAATACAAGTACAAGTTACAACAGAGACATATCAGGAAAATGTTGGGGTAACATTATTTTAATAGTGGTTATGCTGTGGAATCCCCTACAAAAGGAGGTGGAAACCAGAAAACCAATAGCCAAATCCAAAAGTGAAAAAAGACCAGATGCTTTTTAAAAATCCTAGTCCATCTTTCTGACCACGTTTCACACTACACCAACATTTAGGATGTATCCTGAAACATGGTTACATTCACCAGCTGCCTTCTGCCAAAACTTCTCACCACTTACCTGAATTGCAGGGTTTTCTACCTGGAGTGCCCTGTTCTCACTTAAGTTTAGTGAAAGATAAAACAACGCCCATCTGTCACTGTGGCATTGGAACTCGTAGCTCCTAATGAAGCAAAAATGCAGGTACAACACTGCACTTATAGTCCATTGTTCACTTTTTCAGGTCAAAAAACGGAATGTCCATACCTGGATACAGACCCAGGGCTGGAGGAAATAGTCTGCAGGAGCCTGTGCATTGCACCTGTGATGCACAGATTGTGGCTACAATATTCTGCAGGCTCCAATGCAGGAAAGAATACATGCACAGTTTTTTTTAATGTGGGTGCATTTATTTAATTTTTTTTCAAAAAATGAACTATGCCTTAATCTAGCTGTTGCTACATAATACATAATGCTATAGAAATATTCAGATTCATGGAATTAATTATGTTTTTGGGGTCCAGAAGGATTTTTCTTTACCCTGTGTAGCATTATTGGCCACAGTTACACAACAGGAGGGGTTGTTTTGTATTCCTCTGTGTAGGAATTGGTAGTCTTAACTTAATCAATGTGTTCAACTATTTTATTTTTTATGTAGGTGTGGTAATTTGATTGCAAACTCAGTCCATCTATTAAAGCTTACACAAAAGAGAAAACAGTTAAGCCCCATACACACTATCAGTTTTCCTCCAGGTTTTTCTCTTCAGGTTTACCAAAACCATGTAGTGCAAGGGCCTGCCTGATTGCATACAAATTGAAACTCTTAAGGTTTGACCTCATATTAGATAGTTTTGGTAAACCTGAAGAGAAAACCTGCAGGAAAACTGATGTGTGTATGGGGCTTTATGGCACAGGGTATCATTTATAATCATAGGAAGCAAAGATAAGCAAACCTTTTCTTTTTTTTTCTTAAACAATGGTTAAATATTTTCTCCCTTTGTTTTACTGGCAGTGTTTGCATATCTGATTGACCGATAGCAGCACTTCTAACTAAATATATTTGGCAATAATGACTAATACATGTAGAATAAAAGGTTTTACTAAGATGCAACATGGTTACATTCCACCTACTAGCACATGTGAAGTATATGCTTCATTCAAGGTTTTCCTCTTATAGCTGTCACTATTGCCAATGTAATTGTCAGCACATAACTGATATATCAAGCTCTCAAAAAGCTGCTGTACTAGATGGTCTCTTTAGCATAAAGGCAACCACAGATCTAAAACGTTCCACTTTAAAATAATACCTTATGATTTTTTTTTGCCCTAAAGATACTCAATAATAAAAAATAATTATAATTTTATTTATATATATATATATATATATATATATATATATATATATATATATATATATATATATATATATATATATATATATATATATATATATTGCATTTTTGTGCTTGTGGCATAAACTGTGCCCTGTTTTCAAACACCTAGGACTGCAAGCTAGGTCTTTGCATCCAACTTTAGTACCTGACCCTAGAAATGCTCTTTTGACTGAGAAAATATTCTTCTATGACACACACCAAAACCTTGTAAATAAAAATGTTCTCAGGAGAGTAGAGGATGTTCTAGTCAGAAAGGTGTGGGATCAGACAACTCCATATTAAGGGCTATAGTTTTAGAATGGTTCTCGGTGAGATAAAACAGATGTGATGGGTCAGGTGACCACAAATTTGTGACAGTGTATGAAACAATCAATTTTTTTCCTGGTTTACAATTTTTACAGGGAGCTATACAAACACTGTCAATAATACCTTATGCAATCAAACGTTTTTACATATTACAAGTGAATACTTTTCACAACAATATAAAACAGGTCTCACAACAGACTGCAAATATTAAACAATACCAGAAAACATGCATTGGACTTGGATTTTTACAGATCCATTCAGAACCATCTGCTATGCATGATTTTTTGTTATTTCCAATGGTACTCCCAATGCAGTAAGGCAACACACCACATAGGCAATGATGGCAGTTCCATCAGAAAATTGTACATGTCTTTTTTGGTGTATTGGCAGTCCATTCATATAAATGGGTGCATTTTGTTATCTTTTTTGCAAAAAGGTGAAAGTAGCTTTTTTTGCAACACACATTACATGTGACAATGCATGTTGTTGATGCACTCCAATGGATCAGAAGGATCTGAGTGGGCTAAAGTTGTCCAGAATATATACAGTGGTGACATGATCACAACTATAATGGTCCTTTTAGTATTGATTTTTGATCACTTTTTTTTTTTCAATGAAGGAAGATTTGAGTCACCTGTATAGTAGTTAATTAAAGGAAAAAATATTTTTTTTTTCAAATATATATTTTATTAAGAAAGCACACATGGAGAAATTCCAACATTACAACAGGGACATACATGTCCATAAAAAATAAGTACAGAGGGGTTATGTATACATTTCAATCAGCATTGCAGAGTGACACTGTACCTAGACACACTTAAAGATGAGTCATATCGACATGCATGTTGCGAACTATATCAATATGAATAACATCAAAGAGCCAGAACCTCCCCGTGCTCAATTTTATCTTAGATAGAAGTAAAGGTGAGATCTAGTGTAGCAGAGAGAAAAGGAAGAGGAGGGAGAGGAGAAAAAAGGGAGGGGGAGGAAGGATGGAATGGGGGATACAGACAGGGCAAGGGTAGGGAGTAGACGACACCACTCCTGACCAACGCAAAATCAGGACCCGAGTAGGGATGCTCCCTCGTCTGAGAAAATAAAAACATTCCAGATACCCCAGACCTCAGTAAAGGCCTCATGTTTATGTTGCGCAGTCAGAATCATATCCTCCATATGTTTTGTTTCCTCCACCTTCCGCAACCAGCACCCAACCGACGGCGGGCACTGCTGCTTCCAGCGGAGGGGGATGCACGCCTTGGCGGCATTCACAAGGTGACATACTAACGATTTTTTGTAGGACTTAACCGACATCGTCGACAGGTGCAGCAAAAAGAACAACGCGTCGTCCGGGATCACATACTCCGTAAACGTCTGTGTGACACGGCGAACCTCCGCCCAGAAACTCGCCAGTTTTGGGCAGGACCAGAAAATGTGTAGTAATGAGCCCGCCTCCACCCCGCACGGAAAAAATATTTTTAATAGTCAATGCTTCAGGCCACAAGTTTGAACTTTTCATCAATGACTTATTTGTTCTGAAATAAAAGTAGTGCCAGGGTTGCTTGCATTAACATGAGTGTTATCTGTTTAGGGCATTTACTTGTTCCTGATTGAGAGGTTAAGAGTTTTATGGTATGTTTATATATTTATTTTTAATCTATTAAGTCCCTAACAAGTTCATATACAAGCACTTTTGAGGAAAGAATTGATTCTCCAAAGGATCCCCCATTATGCCCTTAATGTACAGTGCAGTATGGGTAAATGATCACATAAGCAGTAATGTGATACTAGATTATTGCTTCACCATTGGCACCAAACAAAACTAATTGGGCAAAACACTGTTCACGTCAGATTTTTGGTTGCTGCAAAACTTTTCATTCCATAAATGGTTAGAACAGCCTTTTTCGAACTTTTTTTGATCCTAGTGGAACCCTTAAAATTTTCAAGTCTTAGGAACTCTTGCTAAAATCCATTCTTTGGGAACAATGCCTACTTTACTTGGTGGCCACTGGGAAGGATACTATTGCACAGAGGCCCTGATCCTCCTTTTCTAGAGTCCCCCACCAGCACTCTTGGCTTCTCTTCTCATGCCACCATAGGAATCTGCTTCCTATGGTGGTACACATGTGTGCATGCTCATAGATGCACACAGCTCAGCCTGGCCCCCCTGCTCTCTGCTCACTGGATTTGATTGACAGTGACAGAGACCAATGGCTCCTACTGCTGCCTCCCAGTTCTGTGAGAAAGTGGAGAGCAGCTGCACACAGACACAGAGCTGGATCAAATAAGGACTTGGGTAAGTATTTAGGGGATGATACAAATACTGTTTTTTTTTCTTGTTTTTTTTACCTTGAATGTAGGGAGTGCATTAAGGTAAATGTTTTCCTTTACAACCACTTTATTTTATAGTAGCAATTGTCTGTTTTTGTATTCTATCAAAGGTGTACGTACATTAATTATATATCTTTTAATCCATAGAATGCAACAAGTTTTTTTTTTTTAACTCTTCTTTCCCTTGTTGCAGGAATCTGTTCCAGGGGATTACACTACAGATTGAGCCACAACAAGGCTAACCATTTTGAAAAGAGCTAGAGGGGAGGCAAGATGTTGGCATAGCTGTGATGTTATAAACCTGCTATGCCAACGTATTGCCATCTTTCTTTTCTACTAGCACCTGCAAATATCAATGGACTACCCTTCAAGAAGCATTTTTAAGACTACTGGAAATTTTAGGAGATAAACATATTATATATGTAGCGCTACCCCCGAAGGAGCCGCTGGTAATTGATTGGGCCTGTACTCTGCTCTAACACCCCCAATAATTTGGTCTCACTCCCCTTGACACAGCTGTGGTACAGTGCTGGTGTAAAGCTCATTAAATAAAAAGTCAGGCAAATAGACACAGATTATATTCACTTTACCTATGTTGTCACCCGGGCATACACTGTTACACCTGCTTGGAGAATTAAAAAGCCTCACAACAGATTGTGTTAAAGCAAAAGGTAACTTTACTAGAACAGGTTTTAACGTTAGCATGGAATCACAATTGGTATACAACAATGAGACAAGAGTTTGTAAATGGCAATCACCTGAGAGACACCTGTATTGCTTCAGCAGGAGTGTCTCCAAGTGGGACTGATGCTCAGGCAACAACCTCAGCACTGGGCACCTTCCCACTTCCAGCACACCATGTAGACACTATGAAACCCACCATGCGGCACACAGTATTCGACAGGAATGATATATCACAGTATAATTAACTCAATACTCAGCAATACAAGGCCTTGCAGTAAGAAACAGTATAGTCTCTGGTCTTCTTTTATTCTGTCTTCTGCTAGCTATTGTGAAACAAAGATTGTAATCCAAAGGGTTCTCTGATCAATAAAGCAATGTAGAATAACATAGAACTGTAGCTTAAATTGTGGGAAGTATCTGTGCACTCCTTCCCAGAAATGCACCTCCAGCGGCAGTCACCAAACAATCAAATTAGGCTTGAGGCCTATGCACATGTGACTCTATTTAACTGGACTGTTCCGTGGAACTTCCAGTCCCAGCAACACTATGCAGTCAGTCTAGGTGTGTGAAAAACAGTACAAAGTTATGGGCATGAGACCTCTCACCAAACGAGGTCCAGACAGATGGATGCCTCCGCTCCACAGGATCTCAGTCTGTTTGCTGCGACCACACTGTCACACTGTTCTGTTCCACAGACGACCGGGAGTTCTCCGTTACCTCCTTCAAGGGTCTCTGATTCGACCACACTGCTGCTCCAGCACGCTGTGGTGTAAAACAGAATCAAAGGCTGCTGTTCTGCTCAGCAGTTAGTAGGCCCGAGCTCTATGAAACACACACACATACAGAGCTCTGCTGGCAGGCCATGCGTCCCAGGAACAAGAGAGCTAAGATGGCCACCACAGGGCTTTTTATCTCCTACCCAGCATGCACTTCAGCCCCAAGTGTTCATGGGTAGGTGATTTGCATAATATTTCACTGTGCTCTTGAAAAACAACAAAATCGAACTTCCCCTGCCGTCGTACGTGTTGTACGTCACCGCGTTTGAGAATGACGAGATTTGGTCTAGACAATGTGTACGCAAAGAAAGCTTGTCAAGATTCTCGACAAGCCTAACAAGGAACTCATCGAGGAAAACGATGTTTCATTTACGATGAGTTTCTCGGTCGTGTGTACGAGGCCTAACTCTGAACAGGAAGACTCCATCTGAGTGGATCAGCAATCCGGACATTATCCCACACAGCCTGTAAACTTCAGTTAACCTTCCTGGGTAGACCAGAGCCGTAGCTGTTTGTGCACTCGGAATCCTAGTAAGTAACCAATGGCCTGTGAGTGACCTGTAAAGAAAGCTTTCCTAGACCTCTTGATTATTAATCTGAAGATGAGGAAAAACAGAAGACCATAGTGAAATAGTCCCTCAACTTGACAAGAGACGTTTTAACGTAGCAACCTTTGCCTGTAGAGCGGGGTTCTCAGAATTGAGGTAAGGTTAGGGTAAGTTCTAAACCTCTAACCTAATAACTTGTATAGTACAGGGAAATGCAGAAAATAACAAATGGTTGGTAGCCCAATAGTTTCCCCTAAGCTTTGAAGTATAACATAAGAAAGTTGAGCAAGCTTAAATAAAATGGAAAAGGAAGAAATGAGAACGTAAAGAAGGAAGTTAAAAAGGGAGGAGGGAGATACAGCAAGAGAGTGGGATTGAACAGGCTTAAAGGAGAGAGAGGGGGGGGCTAGAGTGGTATAGTGAAGGTCAACCAGGTAAATCAGACTATGAGGTCAAGAATCCAGGGTACAGGGGGATCTTTGCATATAGTGCCCAGATCACTTCAAACCTCAGACTTTATAATGAAGGGTAGCAACTAGATTTTCTTGAGACATAATCCAAGAGATTTTCCGTTTAGTTTCTGTAAGAGAGAATCTTGTCTTTTTTTTGGAGGCCCTGGTCAGCGTAATCTTGGATCCCAAGAGCATATAAAAAATGAGAGCTTTTGTATGTTTAGGGGTTTTCTTGACTCTACTATTTAGGAGGGCTATTGGGAAAAAAATAGTTCCAAAATACGGGGACAAGTCCACCATATATGTAGCATGGAACCTGAGAGGTTACACCATCTAAAACAAAAAGAAGGCATGCGAGTAAATATTGGCTAATTTCAATTACATTTAAGCTGCATTAAGTGAATATGATGCATTGTGGCGCACAGCAGAGCAGGCACATTGTTGGCTATATCAAAGCTATTTATACCACAACCAATTCCACAGTAATGAACTTGTTACTGTGTGTTGCAGTTATGTTTATACATTTTGACACAATCTAGGATGGAAAAGGAATCTAGGATGGAAAAGGACCTGGGGGTTTAAAAGCAGTTTAACCTTAAACTGGGTAGATGGTTCTTTACTGTTAGGCCTCGTACACACGACCGAGTTTCTCGGCAGAATTCAGCCAGAAACTCGACCGGAGCTGAATTCTGCCGAGAAACCCGGCGTGTGTACACTTTCGGCCGAGGAAGCCGACGAGTTCCTCGTCGAGCCAAATCGAGAACATGTTCTCTATTTCCTCGTTGTTCAATGAGGAAAGTTGGCTCGCCGGCTTCACACAGAACTCGATGAGCAAAACGATGAGTTTTGCCCGTCGCGTTACTCGGACGTGTGTACGAGGCCTAAGAGCAGTAAGGATGTGGAATTCTCTTTCACAGGCAGTGGTTTTAACGGGGAGCATTGATAATTTCAAAAACCTATTGGATATGCACCTGAACGACCACAACATACAGGGATATACAATGTAATACTGACATAAAATCGCACACATAGGTTGGACTTGATGGACTTGTGTCTTCTTTCAACCTCGCCTACTACAGTTGTGTGAATGGGTCATAAAACTAGGCTTTTTATTTTTATCCCAATTTCCCTACCACAGTGGATCATTGACCTCGAACAAGACATTTAGAAATATAAGACCTCATTGGCTGCATGCCTTTTCCAGATCAGTTACTTCCTAGGGGGGTAGGGAGTGCATGGTTCATTTGACAACTCAGGAACTTTTTCTGTTGAAAGATACAAAGTGAAGTTCATCTATTTCTATATAAAAAACAGGGTGCAATCAGCGCAAATATATAGATCAAAAAATGATGATATTAAAAGTGTATTAATGTGATACAGACCCCCAGGGTTCAGATCACTGGTAATGCCAGCTGAACACTAAGGGAAATTCGCAAAAATCCTAAGCAAGTAAAAAATAAAATAGAAAAAGTGCAGCGCAAAACTCAAATATATAAATGATACTGGTATACTCAAACACCAATACCATAAGTGTGAATATGAATATGCAGAAAAAATGAAAAAAAAAAAAAATATTAAAAATTAAATACAATTCAAACAAACAGTCCAAAAGTCCATAAGTGTCAGAAGATGAGTGAATTAAACGAAAATAAATCTCCACCACGTGACAATCCACCAAAATTTTGAAGTGATCCCTCCACCGTTGTAGATGGCTACTCTCACCTTCATATATGGACCACTGAGTTGACAGATGGTCAATAAAGCAAATCAAATAGGCAGGTCATGAACAGGAACCAGGCTGATGTATTAGATCCTCATAAGACAACCAAACATCTATTTCTATACCCACAAGTTTGCTTTAATATTGCACCAGAGTGATTGTGCTTTGCTGTTCCTCCTTCGGTATACATTCATTCATCTACTCAGGCTAACTGAAGACAATGCAGCCTCTGAGTGGCTTATCTTTTACCTGCTACTTATCACAGTTGTTTAGCAAAGGCGTTAGCCTAAAAATAGCTACTAGATAGGGGAAGCTACAAACCTGGAAATAAACTTAAGAAAATAAAACAGGGAGCAAACAAAAAAGTCTAATTAAATGGCTTTTTTTAAATGTTCAGTGATAAACTCTAATAACTTATAAATGTACCATGTATAGTCTTCTGTTTCATAGAATATCCCCCTTCTAAACCATTACCATTAAACAGACATACAACAACATGGACAATATTACTGAGTCTGAGCATTAAAAGTTGTTTTCTTGTCTAATGCATAAGTTTCCTTCTGCGATAGGAAGGGTGCATTTATAAATTTTGGACTGTAATTTTTTCAGCATATACCTACCTACAGTACTTCCAGCCTACAGTATTTTCCACTGAATTTATAAAGAGTTCGAAAAGATATTAATCTTGACTAAATTACATTAAAGATTCCATGTTTGATTGACCTAACCACTTGAAGAGAAGTCCAGGCTTTTTCAGGCACTTTTTTTTTACAAGTTGAAATCAGTATTTTTAGCTAGAACATTATTTATAACCCTCAGACATTATATATTTTTAGCAGACACTCTAGGAAATAAAATGATGATCTTTGCAATGTTTTTTTATTTCACGCTGTAGTTGTGTGTAGCCCCGTCCCCTTTAGGGTCACAAGATAGATCAATAAAATTGCCCTGAGCCTGTGAGTCCTCTACCACCTCTGACACCCTGGGTTCAAACATTTTTTCCTTTAAATCACAGCAACAATAGGAAAATACAGCAAAATTAGATCAGGAATGTTTTACTTAGTGATATAAATGAGGAAAGAATCATACAACAAACTTGAATATACCCCAAAAAAGGGGAAAGAGTTGTATTACAAAAAATATTATGGATAGCAAAGTAATTTTCACCTTTATGATTCAAACATTCAACAGTGCATACTGTATTTCCTATACCCAAGCAAGTATATATATATTCTATGTGGGAGGGCTATAGGAAAGCAGAGGAATGACTTTTGTGAGTGTCAGACCCCGCCCTACTGCTCCTTCACATAAGAATAGGAAACTTATAGATAAACAAATACAACTCCAGCAAACAATAACTATAGCACAATTCAACCTGCTCTTACAGAAAGTTCTTGGTCAAATGCAGCTTTGATAAACTTAACAAAACAATTTTATGAAGTAGGGAGGGAAGCAAAAGTAGTCCAGTGTTGCTCTGTGGTAATCCGGTTAATCATCAGCTAGTTCTAAGGTATTTAATTGCATGCAAAGAATATTGATTGGTAAGGCAGAATAGCTGATCCAATAGATGATGTGTAACCAGTAAACAATATTCCTGTGCAAATCAGAACTGTAATTGAATTCACAGTGATCACTGACTTAAAGATGTGAAACTCTGTGGAACTACAAGCAACAACAGAACAATTGATGGCATGGATGTCTGTGTATAGTGTCTATGAGATGCTGGAACAGATCTTTGAACTAAAGATGGTAATGAGTGCAGGAAAGAATGATGTCTATACACAGTGTCTATCAGACTGGGCTTCGCCCGCTCACTACACTGGAACAGAAGAGATTGATGATGCTAAAGATGATGATAAGAATGATGATCTCTCAGAAATATAGCTCAAGGGATGACCTCCGACCTCCCTCGCACTGCACCAAGGCTCACACGTATCCGATATCTCTGCAGGGTGAATGGAATGGGAATGGCCTCCAGGCTGCCACCGGAGATCGAAGCGTAACTGTCCGCAGGTGTCCTTCCAGATATCTGCTGGGTAACTCCACCAAGGCAAGCCACAAAACAGCTGCAGCTCACCCTGTAACAGATTCACTGCACGCAGATCCACACCGGTCCCAAGAGAGCGTGCTAGGCCTCAGGCATTACTCTTATAGTCTCTCCCAGCACTTTTAGGAGATGGAGGATAAAGCCCTAAAGGAAAAAAAGTGTGTGAAATAAAAATTGATTGTGTATCATGTGTTGAATGAAAAATGTATTAAAGTGGAGTTCCACCCATAAATATAACATTACATCAGTAGTTTTAAAAAAATTTCATTAGTCCTTTACGACAAATTTTTTTTTTTTAGATGCCTTCAAAGTGTTGTTGCTAGGCAGAATAGTTAATCTTCCCACTTCCTGCACCTAGGTGCTTAATGCTTCCTAACCTACACCGCACAGACTCCTGGGAATGTAGTGGGTGTAACTTTCCAGGAGTCTGTGCAATCCCCAGTCTCAAAGAATCATGTGACTTGGACAGCACAGGTGCTGAAACCTGATCTGACACTGCTTGTGCAGCACTGAGCATGTGCGAGGTCTGCAAGGCTGAAATCCAGGAAGTCATATAGTCTGGCTTCATGATGCCCACACTTAAGATGGCCCCAGTCAATTTCTATTTTATAAAGTGTCTAAATGCTGTAACAACCTAACAAAATGGACCTTAGTTTACAGACTAACTTTACTAGAATACATTAAGCTTGTGTATTACAGGGGTATTTATATTTAAAAAGTGAAATTGTGGCCGGAACTCCGCTTTAAATAAATGAAGCAGCTAGCACTAAAAGTTCAGCACAAAAACTTAAAGCAATATATAATTCAAAGGAGTGCAGCGCTACAATACCAATTCATATATCATATCAAGAAATGAAGTGAAAAAAAGTGAGGAAAAAGTGAATAGGAACCTCAAAAGGTATATAAATCCGTGAAAAATTCATAGGTAAGATTAAAACAGAAAAAAACTTGTGCAAAGTGCCATCTAATTAGTAACAAAGAAAGTCCATATGAAAGTGATCTTTCAAATTGTTGCAAAAAAAAGATTTGACAAGGTTAAAGGAGTGTCGCCAATCTTCCCAAGAGCTTTGTGTTTAAACAAAAACACCCAGTGATGAGGTAATCTGCTTACCAGAGAGCCACGACTGCGGATCACAGTCTCACCAAACCTAGGGATATAGGTCTCCCCACAAACCAATCAGGATATAACCGCCAATGTTCCAAGGGTAACACATAAAATGCCGCGACGGGAAGGGGGGGGGAGCTCTTTTCTACCTGGGCCGCTGCAGAGGCCCATGTAGAAAAGAGAAGAGCTCCCTCCCTCCCTTCCCGTCGCGGCATTTTATGTGTTACCCTTGGAACATTGGCAATTATATCCTGGTTTTAAGAGATACCCTAATCAATGACAACACGTTTATTGTCACGATAGACTTTGAATCATTGTATACCAATTTGGGACAACAGGATGTTATATCCACTACCAGAAGCCCGCTGGTAGTTGTAGTTTCACACAATACAGTCAGAGGGCGAATCCTTTCCTACATGTCCCAAGATGCCTTGCTCTGCCTTTAATTAAAAGAGTCTACATGTGCAATGGTTTTTCAAACACAATTGTGTTTTAGAAAAAAAATACACTTTAATGAATTACAAATAAAAAACACAATATATATACATACATTTTTTGTAAAAACTACAGTATTTAAAAATCTAGACGACGCTCTAAAATCTTTAACACGTTACCTATTCAAAGTTACAGAGGAGGTCTAGCACTAGCATTATTGCTGTCGCTCTAACATTTGCGGCGATACCTCACATGTAGTGAGAATACTGTTTACATATGAGTGCTAGCACAGAGTGATGGGGGGGGGGGGGGGGGCTCAAAAAATCTTTTTTTCCTTATTTTATTTTTACTCTGTCCCTACACATTTTTTTTTTTCACTTTTATTCCTATAACAAAGGAATGTAGACATCCCTTGTAATAGAAATAAGGATGACAGGTTCTCTTTATGAAGAGATCTTGGGAAAAAAAATAAAAATCTCTATTTTACCTTTTTAAATGCAAAAGTAAAAATAAATAAACTTTTGCTTTAAAATTGTTTTCTTTCACGTGGCCTGGAAGCAATGTCATGGCGTTGCTCCGGTCCTCCAAGGTCGTGGAGGCAAGATGAGCTGGACTTTTATCACCTCTGTGACCAGCTGGCCACACTGTTGGATCTTTCTTGGGTAAGAACGGTAATCCCAAGAAACACCGGCGAGTGGCAGGATGGGGGGGGGGTAAGGGGGACATCCCCCTCCCACCGCTTGTGAAATCATTCCAGGGACTCATGAGAAAGCCAGCTGCCGGCTGAAATAAAATAAAAATACTGGGGTTTTGGCTGATAGGTTCAGCCATAACCTCGACAAACATATATTATATATATATATATATATATATATATATATATATATATATAGCGGTCTTAAAGTGGTCTAATAGTTTGTTTGAACCAAGCTGGTTAAAATTAGCTATATTTCCTTAATGAACAGGTGCACTTGCTGTCAGCGATGTATAAACTGTATGTAGCATCAGATGCGTAACTAAAAGCAAAACTACCGTATTTATCAATGTATAACACGCACAGGCGTATAACACACACCCTAACTTTAAGAGGGAAGTTTCAGGAAAAAAACTTTCCACACCCCCCTGCGTATAACACGCAGGCACAGTTTACACTCTATTTTCTGGGTAAAAAAGTGAGTGTTATACACCAATAAATACAGTCATTTTTTTTACATTTTGGACAGAGTAGAGAGGAATTTGTTTTTCTATTGCTGTCTGTGCCCCCTTTAGAAATATTCATCCTCTCTTTATTCTGCTTACCACTATCAAGAGTAAAAGAAAATCCCAAATTTTGGGTTAGCACCATAACAGTAATAGAGGGGAAATCTTCCAAAAAGGGACACTAGTTCTGGTGACCCTAGTGACAACCCAGGATTCCTTCACTTTGGAGGAATTACCTCTCACTTCCTGTTTGGGCTATGGATAGCAAGTGAAGAGATAGCTCCCTTCTGGGACAAAAATGGCAAAAAACAACAACTGACAGGGGTTATAACCCTGCCTTACTCTATCCAAAATGGTAAAGAGAAAGTTTTTCTATGTTCCCTCACGTTGAGCCTGTGTTGATCTATGCATTTCAATGCAGCTTACGTTTCCTTGCATCCAATTCGCATGACAGGAGACTGTGACCGACTCTCAATGGAGTCGGTTCACACATCTCCATGGTGGCCATGAAGCAGGTTGCACAGGGATCCTGTGCGTCTTTGGCTCCATTTTAGGTCAGAATTCAGGAAAAAATTCAGGCCTCATTCGTCCCTGAAATGGAGAACAGGGATGCACAAGACCCTGCATTAAAGGGGTTGTAAAGGTACAATGTTTTTTCCCTAAATATCTTCCTTTACCTTAGTGCAGTCTTCCTTCACTTACCTCATCCTTCTATTTTGCTTTTAAATGTCCTTATTTCTTCTGAGAAATCCTCACTTCCTGTTCTTCTGTCTGTAACTCCACACAGTAATGCAAGGCTTTCTCCCTGGTGTGGAGTGTCGTGCTCGCCCCCTCCCTTGGACTACAGGAGAGTCAGGACGCCCACTAACACACAACTCCTTTCTCTATCTGCAACGTAGAGCGCGTCCTGTCTCTCCCGTAGTCCAAGGGAGGGGGTGAGCACGACACTCCACACCAGGGAGAAAGCCTTGCATTACTGTGTGTAGTTACAGACAGAAGAACAGGAAGTGAGGGTTTCTCAGAAGAAATAAGGACATTTAAAAGCAAAATGGAAGGATGAGGTAAGTGAAGGAGGACTGCACTAAGGTAAAGGAAACTATTTAGGAAAACAAAATTATACCTTTACAACCCCTTTAAGTGTGAACATGCCCTGAGGCATCTCCTTTTTTTCAGCTGGTAGGTGTTCTGAATCTCAAGAGATGTAGCTTACAACAATAGTAGCCAGATTTGTTATATACTGTTTTTACAGAACGATAGTCGTTTGTTAATATTATTCAAGACACAGTGGGAGCAAGAAGAGCGGGCTGCCTCCCGTAACTAATTACCAGCAACCCCCACTAGGGTTCTCACCTGTAATCGGTGTTGGGCCCAGTCACAGGTGTGCATGTGGCCTACAAGTTTGGGCAGCTAATACGGTATAATCTGAGAATGTCTGGAAACACATTCAGGCTTGTACAGTGCAGAACATAGGACAAATAGTTTCATCCTCATTTTTTTTATCACAAGATTTATGAATGAGGACAATCCAGATATCACATTATCTTCTAGTAGTACAAATACTGCCAAATACTAGTGTGATGTGGTGGACAGCCCCAGCAGACTTTGGAACTTAGAAAACACATTAACCTTGAGAGACACTCAGCTAGAAACTTCTTTATCTGGTTTCCAATACAGTATATACATGTTATAAATCATGGTGCTTTCAGCTAGCGGTGCAGAAATTACATAAGCTTGAGAGTTAACTTTTAAATGATTGCCAAATCCAAAGACACACTACACCCTTTAATGATTTTACTGCCACAAATATAGAGGAACAGAACTTTCTGGAGCAGACGGGCCAGTAACATTTGCATCCACTGCAGTTTCTTAGGCTAGAAGTTTGTGATTGCTTCAGCCATTTGGTGTCCAGAACTGCTTAGAATTATGAATGAATGTAATTGGTGGCTAAGGCCTCGTACACACGACCGAGGAACTCGGGGGGCGAAACACATTGTTTTCCTCGTCGAGTTCTTGTTAGGCTTGTCGAGGAACTCGACAAGCCAATTTTCTCCATTCCCGTCGAGGAAAAATAGAACATGCTCTCTTTTTGGCTCGTCGAGTTCCTCGACAGTTTCCTCGCTGAGAAAAAGTTTTTTGATGGATTCTCCTGAGGAAACCGGTCGTGTGTACGAGGCCTAATAAGGTTTATGCCACATTGCTTTGCATCCACATCATTCAAAGGAGCAAGACTGTCTTTGAAACACCAGTAACAAAGAAACTGCTGTTGTGTAAGGGCAGTGTTGCCAACCTACCAGATTGAAATTTACTGGCACGACACCCGAAATTTACTGGCGCAGCCACATTTTTACTGGCATTTCACAAAAGTTACTAAATTACATTTGTAGGTGCAAATTTCAGTATTTAGGCTACAAACAAGTACGCTAGGCAAATATCAATGTAATTAACCACTTAAGCCCCGGACCTTTAGGCAGCTAAATGCCCAGGCCAGGTTTTGCGATTCGGCACTGCGTCGCTTTAACAGACAATTGCACGGTCATGCGACGTGGCTCCCAAACAAAATTGACGTCCTTTTTTCCCCACAAATAGAGCTTTCTTTTGGTGGTATTTGATCACCTCTGCGGTTTTTATTTTTTGCGCTATAAACAAAAATAGAGCAACATTTTTTAAAAAAATTCTATATTTTTTACTTTTTGCTATAATAAATATTCCCCAAAAACATATATAATTTTTTTCCCCTCAGTTTAGGCCGATACGTATTCTTCTACCTATTTTTGGTAAAAAAAAACGCAATAAGCGTTTATCGATTGGTTTGCACAACATTTATAGCGTTTACAAAATAGGGGATAGTTTTATTGCATTTTTATTATTTTTTTTTTTTTTACTACTAATGGCGGCGATCAGAGATTTTTTTCATGACTGCGACATTATGGCGGACACTTCAGACAATTTTTACACATTTTTGGTACCATTGTAATTTTCAAAGCAAAAAATGCATTTAAATTGCATTGTTTATTGTGAAAATGACAGTTGCAGTTTGGGAGTTAACCACAGGGGGCGCTGAAGGAGTTATGTTTCACCTAGTGTGTGTTTACAACTGTAGGGGGGTGTGGCTGTAGGTCTGATGACATCATCGATCGTGTCTCCCTATAAAAGGGATCACACGATCGATGCAGCCGCCACAGTGAAGCACGGGGAAGCCGTGTTTACATACGGCTCTCCCCATTCTTCAGCTCCGGGGAGCGATCGCGAGGGGGTGGCTAGAAACCAATAGCCGCGCCCTCATCCCGGATCGCTCCCTGAGGCTTACCGACCGCCACATGTACCGGGGGGGATGTATCGGACCCCCGACCCGTGGAAAAGCAGCGACGTGCGGGCACGTCGTTCTGCCTGTCCGTGCCATTTTGCCGACGTAAATGTACATGCGGCGGTCGTTAAGCGGTTAAAGGTAAATATTAAGGTAAAAAAACATATTTTTGTTATTTTCGATATAATAAGGGCAAATTATTTAGTCACATCACCCCCTGCCTCCATCCCCCTCTGCCACCAACACCCCCTGCCTTCACCCCCCTTTGCGGTGCCACAATCTCCCCCTGCCTCCAATCTCCCCCTGTCTCCACCCCCCCTGCGGTGCCACCAGAGCCACCATCACCCCCTACCTCCAACCTCCATGCGCAGTTCCAAGCTGAACCAATCTCGGCTATTTTTATTGGCACATTCCCGCAAACACGGACATTTACGAACGGGGGAAAAAAGTGCCTGTTTTTACGAACTGTCCGTAAAAATACGCACGGTTGGCAACACTGTGTAAGGGTCTCCTATTCTGAAAGATATGAATACAATCTATACCTCATTAGAGACTAGGGATAAGCTTTGCTGTTTGCAAATCACTGCCTGGGCCAAATAACCTCTTCCTGCCGATGTGGCGCATATATGCGGCTTCTCAGCAGGGGGGCTTTAAGGCCAAGAGGCTGAATATATGTGGCCCTATGTAAACACTTTTCTGTGCCTGAGTCCTCCCAGCGTGGTCACTGGTGGGGACCGAAAAGCTCCCAAAGCATAATTGCCATCACAGTGGTCACATGACCCAAATGGCCGTCTCCACCTGGAATTTATAAGATTTTAAAGGGCTAGGAGGTGGTAGCGGGAAGGGGTTAAATGGCCAAATTTGGCCAATTCATTTGCCCACCCAAACCTTTGACTGCAGCAGCAGAAGTCATTCATTTATTGGTGGCATTGCTATTTCAAATTGTAAGACACCCTCCCAATTTTGAGGGCATGTGGTTTGGTATGCTTCAGGAGGGCGGCGTACGCTCGCTATCCCTTCCTATTCCTGGCCATCCAGGATGTATGCTTCTATAAAGGTCTATAAATACTATATATTCTGAGTTTGACCCCCATGGGTTTCCACTCCAAAAATCGATACCGCACTGGGTGGCCCGGAAAGGGGGTTGGTGTGCATTTGCCCCCCTCCCCCCTCCTGAACCATACCAAGTCACATGCCATGGAAAAACAAACAAAAAGAAAAAGTGGTGTCCCTTTCATTCACATTCACAAAAACAAATCTGGCAAATTTTTTATATTGTCCCAAGATATAGATCCATTACATTGTCTAGTGATGTAGATCCAATGTCAAGCACGATGAACAACAATCCTCAAAAAGAACCACAACATGCCAATCTTTTTTAAGTTTGTACTCACATTGCAAATGACAGCTCCTTACCAGATGTTTAATGTCAACAAACTGGCCAGGGATGCTGGGTGATGACGTTGACCATATTTGACCGCAGCCACTTTGTTTACATCATGCACCATTTCACATGCAGATTTAAGGCATTTTCTAAGAATTTTATTTAAAGGAAATATTTTTAACTAGCCGTATAGCTGTGCAAGGAGGGGGGGGGGGGGGCTACAGCCAAAGAATGCCCACCCTTCCAAAGCATATTGGGAAGGGCAGGCAGCAGCAAAAATGATATGTAGAATACTATGGGCACAGGTTGACCAGCCTTTCCCAGAAAAGGACCTTGCTGCCACATGGAGATAGTAGGTTCAGTCTGAATATTGCTGACCACTTCCTTCTCCTCTCCTTCCTCTACCTTGCTTTCCTCTTTCACCTGTAGCAAGCACCCTTGTCCCTAGAATAGCGCTACAGGTAAATTTAGTTGTGCAGGGTGGTAGCCAGCCTGGCTAATTTGTAATTTGTAGTGTTTAGTGGTTACATTACTTATGTGCTAATTCCATGAACGTGTGGCTTTTCCCTTTTGTCAGTAGGTGGCACTGTTGCCTTTGACATTAGTATGATGAGCTACAGTATCTGCAAGTTATGGATAAACATACTTTTCTCAGCCAATCATATTTTCTGCGATACATGCTGGGAATAGCTATTTAATGGAAAGAAGTCAGGTGATCAGGGTCAGTCTTTCAGCCCATGACTCCGACCTGGGTGGATGTGTATACAGTTCCTGGCTGCTAGGCCAGAAGCCTGTGGCCTATCCAGTTGGCTGCCGGCTGCTAGGTCTATCCAGGTGTTAAAGTTAATGCAGAGGAAAGCCTGCCAAAGATCCGAAAACGATTCTAGAGGGATGGTGTTCTAAGTAGCACCAGAGTTGACTTTTCATGAGCTGGAGGCTATAAAGTGTCTGTAAGGACTTCAGAGAGAACCCATCCAAGGGAATCTAAGTGTATGAAGATGTGAGTAAAGCTCAGTTACTAGAGGAGACAACCTGTCCTACAAAGTACAGATGTGCTGGACCATTATGCAGGTTAAGGACCTTGTCGCTTTTTGAGATTCAGCACTGCGTCGCTTTAACTGACAATTGTGCGGTTGTGCGACATGGCTCCCAAACAATTTTTTTCCCACAAATAGAGCTTTCTTTTGGTGGTATTTGACCACCTCTGCGGTATTTATTTTTTGCTCTATAAACAAAAATAGAGCGACAATTAAAAAAAATAAAGGAACATTTTTTACTTTTTGCTATAATAAATATCCCCCAAAAAGATATAAAAAACGTTTTTTTCCCTCAGTTTAGACCGATACGTATTCTTCTACCTATTTTTGGTAAAAAAAATCGCAATAAGCGTTTATCGATTGGTTTTGCGCAAAATTTAAGCGTTTTCAAAATAGGGGATCGTTTTATGGCATTTTTATTAATAATAACTTTAAAAAAGTAAATGCACAATTTTTTAGCTGCAAAAAAAACACTTTAAAAGCGATCGTACAATAATCTGATCATTAGTAAATGGCTTTCGAGAGTGATCATGACTTTTCATCTGATGTTATTTAATGAGAAAATTTTTTTTTCTTGTATGATACCAGATCGTACGATTTTAATTTAATCAGTACAGTTGTCGTGCACAAATACAAATACAATACAAATACACTACAACAAATTACATCACTTCAGATTTTTTATTCTGTCATACAAGAATTTTTGTAACTTTAGTAAATCATTTTTGATATGTGACTAGCATGCAAAAAAATGAAGATTTGTCGTCCGATTTTCGAGTCGTGTGTATGGGCCATTAAAGGATAAGTTCACCTTAAAAAAAAATGCAGGTTTTTCATCTGATTTTCGGATCGTGTGTACAGGCCATAAGGTGTTAAGCTGCCCTACTGCACTTGTCATGTCAGCACAGCAGTGGAAATTTGTGACTGAGAAGCTGACATTTAATAAAATAAATCAGATTTGGATCACAGTGGACTACCAAACACCCACTGGAGATATAATTGATAAAATTGATACAGTTATTTTATATACATTTAACTAAGAGATTAAACACTTTTTGGGTATATGAGGATATGACAGAGGGTTGCATATCTCCCAACTTTTTGAGATAGGAAAGAAGGACACCTATTAGCAAATGTATGTAGACATAGGATCCACCCTATGCCACTCCCCCTTAAAGTAGAATTTTCCAAAAATGTTGCTTTTTTTTACGATTACTTTTTACTGGCTTTTGACATTTTTAAATGCGGCAATTTAGAAATTGAATGAAAGGTTTGGAACTGTAAATCACATTTTGAAAGATAAAAATGTGCATTTTATAAACAACTATAGAAATCAGACCATAATGAGGGACAAATGAGGAGGAACAAGGGACAGAGGGACTGCCCCTCGAAATCAGGGACATTTGGGAGGTATGGGATGCAATACACCTGAGGTAAGGGTATTTGGTGTTTTGGGTGCACAGGATTTTAGCTCCCCCCCCCCAAAGATACAGTGAGACAGCCCTTAAATAGACTGTCAGCAACAACTACTTGATGCGCTCTCATCATCCCAAGCTAAAAGTTATACAAAAAAAGAGAAAACCCTCCAATGAATAGAAAACAAGTAGCTAAAGTGTTGCCAGTTCAAGAGCTAGCTATCAATTAGTTGTTACAGGCAAACTGTATATTGGCTTTTAAAGGGAATTTTTTTTGGTTGTACAGATCTTCACACAAAGGAAAGACACAGAGGAAAATGTCCCCCAGCACTATAATTTAAAGAACTCAAGCACAGTTAGTTAAACTGCTGTATATGTAAACCCAACCACTAAAAATCTCATAAAAGCTTTAACAAAATATCACTTGGAAAGCCTGCTTTTATTTTAAACGCCAGCCTTCCTGAAAATAACAGCTGGTGATACTGATCTAAAAGTCCTAGTTTGCACTTTGTGTTTTGGGGTAATAATGATCTGCCCGTCTCTCTCAATTCTCCTGCCTAAAAATGACAATGTCACAGGCTTTCCTAAAGAAAACTACAAGCTGTTGCGCTAATGCACATTGACCAGGCATATTTTACACCATTAAAAAAAGGGTGCGATAAAAAAAAAATTTCATCCAGCAACATTAAGCACCATTCACAGCCTGTTATCACCATAGTGCATGTGGACAGGAACAGGTTGTAAAGAGGCTGCGGGCATCAATAGCATTAAAGGGGTTGTAAAGGTTTGTTTTTTATTTTCTAAATAGGTTCCTTTAAAGTGGTAGTAAAGTCATTACTACCACTTTTACCTACAGGTAAGCCTATAATAAGGCGTACCTGTAGGTATAAAGAATATCTCCTAAACCTGTATAGTTTAGGAGGTATTCCTCTCGCAATGCGCGGCTGATTGCAGCGGCGCATGTGCAGCTGCCAGACCTTGCCGGATTAAAGTGACGACATCGCCGCTTCAGCCAATCACAGCGTTGGAGCGGCGATACCCGAAAGACATCTCGCTCGGCGTGGACCAGGTAAGTTCTCTACACCTCGTTCCGAGGTAAGTATTTCATAATGGAAATAATAAAGACAAATATATAGCGCAACCCCCAATGAGAATAATGGAGAAAATGCAACACTCAAAAAAGAATGTAACAAATGTAACAATAATAAATAAATAGTGAATCAGTGTATCTAAGAAGAAAAATGTTACTGCGCTGATCTAATTATCCAGAGGTATTTAATCTCTGGGAATATGGACATAAGTGAAATGTCAGGGCCACAATGTACCCAATCTTAAATGTGAATAACCTGAATACAAACAATAAAAAATATAAGAAATATATGAGTCATACAAATGTGGCACGGACCCCTTGTAGCAATACATGCGGAGCACAGCAGGGCAAGCACACCTCTTAGGACGCCACTTAAATGCTGGTCAGCGGCTTTTAACGGTTGACACTGCCAAAGACACTCAGTGCCGGTCAGAGGCACTTTATATTGTAAGTGTTATATTTTTTTACCTTTTTTAAATAAATACATATATTAATATACTACACCATGATGAGCCCCTTGTTTTTGAGGAATTGATGACACCTTGTAAAAGGGAAAAGGAGGCAACACCCACTGACCGACAAAGAAAAGACACCACTTTGGAGCCTAATAATATCTGGGGTCTGGTGAGTGTTGATTTTAACCATTGGTGATGGTGGCACATCTTTGTCGGGTGGAAGAGATAGCGGCACTTTCCTGTACACAGCATTACCAATATTGAACCTTGTGTTTGCTGGAACCTATTGTATACGAGCAAGATTGCCTGTCATTTGGACTATTTTTAAGTGCATCCAGCACATTGCACATTTGTATGGTTGTTTGATAATTATTTCACTTTTATTGATATTTATTTTATTTTGTTCCAATATCGGTTATTGGACAACTCACGGTGCAGTTGGCATATTGTGTTTTTATACACACATATATATATAATATATACCGTATTTATTCGAGTATAACGCGCAAAATTTTATACCCAAAAAAAAGATCAAAGTTTGGGTGCGCGTTATACTCGAGGACTTTGTCCCCCCCGCCGCTACCGCCGCCGCACACGCCGCTGCTACCGCCGCCGCCACCGAAGCCACCAACGCCGCTACAACATTAATCACGCGGCGCGGGGGAACATTAGACAGCTTTCGTTTGAATAGCTGTTTTCCCTGCCGCGCGTAGACACTCCCCCTTGGACGGATCTGTCCAATCGCGAGCAAGGGGGAGTGTCTATGCGTGGCAGGGAAAACAGCTGTTCAAACGAACGCTGTCTGTAATGTTCCCGCGCGCCGCGTGATTAAAGGTAAGGGGACATGGCTGGACATACGGGGGCATGGCTGGACATACAGGGGGCATGGCTGGACATACAGGGGGCATGGCTGGACATACAGGGGGCATGGCTGGACATACGGGGGCATGGCTGGACATACAGGGGTCATGGCTGGACATACAGGGGGCATGGCTGGACATACAGGGGGCATGGCTGGACATACGGGGGCATGGCTGGACATACAGGGGGCATGGCTGGACATACAGGGGGCATGGCTGGACATACAGGGGGCATGGCTGGACATAAATGATTTTTAGCAATTACAATGATTTTATACCGATTTTTAATTGAAAATTAGGGGTGCGCGTTATACACGGGTGCGCGTTATACTCGAATAAATACGGTATATAATATTTTTTTGTAATATCTTTCGTATTGTTTTCACTATTTGGTTGGTCAGTAGCAGCAGCAACAGCCATTTTTCTCATAGAAGCACTGTGGCATATGGATTGTATGCTGACACACTGATCTAGATATATGATTTAAGTTTGAAATCACTGTGTCACATTTGTATGACTCATATATTTCTTATATTTTTTATTGTTTGTATTCAGGTTATTCACATTTAAGATTGGGTACATTGTGGCCCTGACATTTCACTTATGTCCATATTCCCAGAGATTAAATACCTCTGGATAATTAGATCAGTGCAGTAACATTTTTCTTCTTAAGCCCCGTACACACGGTCGGATTTTCGGCCAACCAACTTCAAAATCCGCACTTTTCAAATTTCTCCGACCGTGTGTACGTTCCATCGGACCAACTTTTTTGGCTTAAATCGGACAAAAAGTTGGGTCTGTGAACGGACCAACTTTCTGTTCCGAAAAGTCCGATTGTGCAAAGTGCGACCGTGTGTACAGAAAACAATCGGACTTTACAAAAAAATCTAAATGCGCATGCCCCGAAATAAAGAGCACCCGGAAGCCATCTGTCTAGTAAAACTAGCGTTCGTATTCGAAAATGCTCATTCGTCACGCGGCAACTTTCGAAATCTCAAATAGCAGCGCATATTCTTTTTTTCTTTAGAATGTCCTAATATGTACATCTGCTCAACTGGTGATACGGACGGATTAAAAACAAATGTATTTACTTTGGATTAGTGTATTTTCTGGATATGAATCCAGCCTTTTTTTTGTTATTTCTTTGAAATTCCAAACCACAAAATATCCACAATTCTTTATGCTGGGCAAAGTAATAACTACTCTATTTGTGTCCCTTCAATTTTAGCAAAGGGCCTGCCTACTCACAAACTGACATTTGACTTTCCACACATAATCCACAAGTTTTTAGCATCATCCTTTTATTTTGCAAAAAATGGGAAAAAGAATAACAGATCCAAATACAAAACAACAGGAAGGCAGCAATTGAAGAACTGGTTGACTTGGCAAATCCTCTGTACCCCAGGGCATACATAAATTAGGTTAGAATCTCCAAACTTGGGGACCTGAGCATGAACTTAAATATAAGGAGCCCAAGAAGATTGTGGTCTCCAAAAGATGGGGAGCAGCAGCAGCAGACATATATGTGCCCAGGCTGTGGTACTTCAACAGGCTGATATTTCTGCATACCAAACTGAACCACGGCCAACACTCTCCACACTTCACACCTCATCAGCTGAGGCCTTATATTTTTTAACACTCCCACCACAATACAAAAAACAATAATAGATTAAAACTAAAGATTTTATGCCATAATTCGAGCATTTTTTGTTAAGCCAAACCAAAAAATACATACTCAACTACAAATAATAGAAAAAATATGTTCAAAATCATATATATTTCAATATAAATTAGTATCCCCTAAAATCGGGGCTCTGAGTTGGCCACTGACCCCCATGCTGCTGTGGTGGGTTGGCTTGCTGGGGTGGGTTGGCTTGCTGGGGTGGGTGGGCTTGCTGGGGTGGGTAGGTTGGCTGGGGTGGGTAGGTTGGCTGGTGTGGGTAGGCTGGCTGGTGTGGGTAGGTTGGCTGGTGTGGGTAGGCTGGGTGTGCTTGGAAGCTTGTCTGGGGTTGGTAGGCTGTCTGTTGTTGGTAGGCCTGTTGTACATTGGCTGGAGGTGTGTGTTCGAAATCACAGACATGTGAAATAGGGGTTAGCTCCCGTTTCCTGGCCTTGCTAAGGAGCTGGACCATGATCCCCTCACATAGCTCCCTTTGATCGGCATCAATTTCCCGTAGTTTGTTTGCTATAAAACAGCCAAACCCTTCTGCACTATCGGGTGCTGTGGTGATGACCGATGTGGCCCTACTTAGAAATTCAGCCGTGGCATCATCCAGATGTTGCCTCTTCTTGGCCCTTTTCCTAGGAGGGTTCAGTGTAGGGATTCTACATTGTGTGGACTGTCTGCTGGGCCCAGCCTCTTCTTGGCTGGCAACGTCCTGTGTCTGAAAAAGGAGCATCATTTTTTTTTCTTGCCATCATAACAACACATTAACATCATAGTATATCTGAATGCACATATTTTCAGGAATACTATACCTGTGTCAAGCTGAGCTCCTCCTCCTCCTCCTCATCCTGAGTTGGTTCAGCCTCAGTATCTGTGGCCTCTGCTGATGCGGATGCAAGTGTGGACAGATGTTTTCGTGGCTCAGTTTGGTCCTTTAAAAACATCAGGCTGCTGAAGTACCATAGCTTGGGCACATACACATCATCTGCTGCAGCTCCCGATCTTTTTGAACACTCAATCTTCTTGAGCTCCCTCTGAAAAGTGCTCCTCAGGCTCCCAATTTTTGCTTTTATTTGGGTCTCGTTGGCCCTGGGGTACACAGTCTTTGCTTCTGCCACCAGTTCATCAATTGCTGCCTGCCTTTTATTTTTATTGGAGTAGTCTTTATTGGTGACCTGCCACAGACATGTGTGTGATCTATAGAGATCAATAAAAGCAGCGATGAAGGCTTTTGAATTAAGCTTTCCACCCTTTGCTTTCGGCATTTTTTGGATGAGATATCTGCAATAAAGGATACAATACAACCAATAAGTGCTTGCTGTAACTTCCTAACCTGCTTATACAATCTCTGTTTGCTCTAAGCTAAATCATGCAGTAACCACTAGTGTCCCAATGTATTCACCTACCTTCGTTCCGCGTAGACCTTCGGCTGCACGTAGAGTCGTTCCGTTAGGTTCGTGCATGCGTCCGTGACATCGAGCGCTCGTTCTTGATTTATATAGCCTACGCATGCGTGAAGCTTCGCTCTACGTGCGTCATGACGCTGGGGCGGGACCACAATCCTTTTTCTTCATGCGACATTCTGGGATGTGTGAGGGAGAATGTGATGGCGGAACCCACGAAAACGAATAGGCCCCGCAGTGGAGGCGTTTATAGAAAACACAAGGCCACCCCCATGAGCAAGGGGGAGATGGTGGAGATGGTTCGCATCTTTGAGAAGTACGATTACGATTGTAAACTCGAAAATTATGATAGGCCCAACAGCCATAAAGACTGGGTTCTGGAGTCCTCGCGGTATTGGAAGGAGATTATGGTATCCAACGAACGAAAGACCAAATCCGCAAACGATGGTCAGATTTGAAGCACAGAGAGCAAGAAAATTTAGAAGCCATTCACCGCACCATTATCAAAAGAAGTAAGTACATGTAATTATAGAATTATTTGTCTGTACATTATAGATGGATGAAATTTAATGAGTTATTTTTCTGGTGGGGCCTACAGAAGAAGTTAATGGAAGTTTAAAAGCAGTTCATTACAATTGTAAAGTTTTTATTATGTCTTGGCTACTTTTGTCAAATCCTTAATATACTGTATTCTAATTTTTTCAACAGGACAAAGGCACAGAGAAAGACACCGCAGGGGACAAAGGGAGGCTTCCCTTGGCCGGGCTCCAACAGGGGAGAGAACAGGGGAGACAACAGGCCCCAAATCTGCCCCAAAACGTAAGTTAATAAAAATGCTTATGTGCTTTTGCCAGTGACAGGGGTGTTTAGAGATAGGACAAACGCCATGGTGTCAGGACTGAACTTAAGGGGTACATTACACTTTATGTTAGATGCGTGGCTCATCACTGACCATTAATGACGCATTTACAGGGTAGAGATGGGTAGAGGAGAGGCCCTGGGGATCAGAGTCACACAGAGTCACGCCTGCTAGATTTCACATCATATAAACCATATTGCCATAGCAAACAAGAGAGATGGGTGCCATCTGCCTGAGTTGTTTAATGTGGCCTATATATAGACATGTCTTCATACATTTTATATGACATCATACTCCTGTTCCCTAGCATTGCGTTTATTGTAATAATGCATAGTGTAGTGCACTAGTGTGGCGCAAACTGGTTCACCAGGGCAAGGTTGGTGGACTTTAAAAGCAGCACATGTGACTATGTTAATATAATGTAATTTTGGCGAGGATTCATAGATGATTTATTCTTTCATTTTAGAGGATTGTGAGTGTGCTCAACACCAACCTTTGCAGGATTTGGAGGATAGTGCCGGACCCAGCAAAGAGCCACCAGTCAACAGCACATCCCCAGACACCAGATATGCTGAGGGTGAAGGAGTGCAAGAAATGCAAGATGAGCCTTCGGAGGTTGTTGTTTGCCCCAGTAAGTTTTTGGAACATGTGCCTTGCAAAATCAACACCTGTTTCTTGTTTCTAGGTCCACACCACACACGCCTACACCACAATAGCAAATTATTTAGTGTATTCAACATTTGAGCATGTAGAAGGGAGAGGTGGCAGTGGTGTTTAGGTAGATGCATGTGAAGACACATGGATATGCACCTGGCCCAAGATTTACAGAGTATTATCTGTAGTGTGTACATTCACTAGTAGTGTAGGTGTATTATGAAGATGAAAAAGGTTGTTAGGACTAATTGAGTGTCTAGGTTTAGGTAAGTATTTCCTGAAAATAGACCCCATTGTTAATTTTTTATTTTTTTTGGATTGCCTCAGTCACTTCACCATCAAACACATAATACATTTTTGTCTTTTTCCAAGGCCACCAACTACCAGGATGCACTATTGGTCGGATCAGTGCTGATATGCTGCAGGCAATGACAGAGCTGGAAAATCTCAAGGAGGCTGCCACTGGTGTTCAGAGACGAATCCGGGATTATTACGACCTGTTAGCAAAATTTTAGTTGTTTTCTATCGTTGTTTTCTAATTACAAATGTTCCCTCGTGTTCAAGGTTTTATCATGGAAATATTTGTAATTAGCCTTGTTTGCACATGCTCAGTTTGTGATAATTCAAAGAATTTGCACTAATTCTATTTGCACTACGCACATTTTTGAAAATGTGTCTTTTTTCGCCAAAAAAAAAGTTTTAATGTTTGGTCATTACCACAAAATGACTATCTTTATGTGTGATTTCAGGGTCTCAGCTGAGTGTTTATCCACTCTTCTTCTCCTGGTGCCTACAAATGTCATTTTGTAATTTTTTAAGGGCTTGACCTTAAAATCAGACAAAAATGCACATATAGAAATGACCAATGTATCGAGGACCAAAGTGGAACAACTTATCATTCTGACCCTGGGATTGCACCAGGAGAAGGAGAGTTGCTAAAGACTGTGCTAAGGGTCAGTTCACATCAGACGCAGTTCCATTCATTTTGGTGTGCATTTTTGTATGCGACAAAGATGCAGGCACAGTGTTAGGCATGCACTCCATTATGGTTCCGGTCGGCTCTAGCTCACAACATGGTAGTCCGTTTCCGGTGATAAGGATAACTACATGTTGTGAGCTACAGCCAACCACAACCCACGGAGCGCATGGAGACCACTGTGCATGCATTTTTGCCACACCCAAAAATGGAACACAGAATGAACAAAAGTGCATCTGGACAGACATTTACATTTGTAAATTTGTTTTTGTTGCGTGAAGAAAGCTGAAAATGGATAAATTTCTTCAAAAAACACTTGACAATGTCTAGGGCTGAGTTTGAAAAGATGCATGTTTAGCATTTAACCCAAAAAATACACAATTGTGTTATTCCTGAACTACCAATGTTTTTTGATTTTGTAAACTGCCAAAAAAGTGACATTGGATTGTGCAGGATTGAACAATTATATTTTTTCAAACATTTTGTGGCTTATTATTTATCTGATCACTACTACCAGTATATTTGCATATGGAAAAGGGGTGTAGCAGAAACAAAAGGCATAATAATAATACACATAGCTGTTTGTAACTTTAGAAAGGCTAATTCAACATTTGCTTGGTTCAAAATATTTTATGGTAATCACAGCAACATTTCATTAATCAGTAAAATAATAGTAATAAACACACATAACAGCATCTTGAAAACTAATTTAAGGTTTTCAAAAGGAACATCAGAAAGGTTCACAAAAAACTAAAGGACATCTTGCTGCCAAGGCACTGCCCCTCTACCCACAAAATAGTCCATATATTGCTCCCGCACCAGACGGGCATTCTGGGAGGAGACAGCAGGTCTAGTTTGTTGCAGGGCTGGCATAACTGCATCTTCAGCTGGACGTCCACCTGAGGGGTCATCAGTATGCCCGGAACCTATGTAGTTAGCAGCATTCCTCCGTAGAAAATTATGGAGGATGCAGCAGCACAAAACCACATGATTTATTTTGTATTCCGCCAAGTGAATGGCAGTCAGAAAAAGCCTAAAACGACATGACAAAATGCCAAAGGCGTTTTCAACCACCCTTCTGGCACGAGATAGTCTATAGTTATATATCCGTTGCTCACGAGTGAGGTTCCTCATTGGAAAGGGCTTCAAAAGATGTTCCCCAAGAGCAAACGCCTCATCTGCCACAAATACAAAGTTGAGGCCCTCCACGTTGTCCTGCGCAGGTGGCAAATGTAAGGTGCCAGACGTAAGACGCTGATAGAATTCGGTATGAGCCATGACACCTCCATCAGAATGACGACCATTCATACCGACATCAACATATAAAAACTCATAATTTGCTGAAACAATAGCAAGCAGAACTATGCTGTTAAAGCCCTTATAATTATAAAAATAAGAGCCTGAGGCCGGTGGAGGAACAATTCGGACATGTTTGCCATCAATGGCACCCCCACAGTTGGGAAAATTCCACTGATTGGCAAACTGGGCTGCAACATCCTGCCATTCCTCAGGGTTTGAAGGAAACTGTGGAGTGAAGCAAAGAAAAATTAGTTAATACTTGAGCACAAAATATTATCAGCATTTTGAAAACATACATTATAGGGGCAAGAGAACACTAAAATATATCCAAACATTTGTGGAATAACAATTAACAAGCAGAGCAAATAATATGCTTCCTGACTCCCTCTGGTGGCAGATTAAATACATTTTGGGTAGATAATGTTGAATGCTTAAAGCTTGGCAAGTGGTAAGAACTCTCTCCTTTTCCATGGGACCAATATGGTGAACCAAGGAAGGATCAGGTTGCAACCGACTTGGGTTTTTGTGACTGTCACACCAGAGGGTAGACAATAACATAATATATACAAATAAGACAAAGTAATAATAAAATATTTTGGAGAAATCATGAAGTGTATCAAATGTGAAAACAAAGAAAACAACTTACCCGAATATAGTCCTTCTGCAGGACTTGAATAATGGCACAGCAAGTGTCCGGAATTATGTGTCCCAGAGCCTGGGGAGAGATCCCAGTGGTGAACTTGATGTCCTGGAGACTTCTTCCTGTCGCCAAGTATCGCAAAGTGGCTATGAGCCGTTGCTCTGCAGGAATAGCAGGCCTCATACAGGTGTCCTTCTTGCTAATATATGGGGACAGCAAGTTTAGAAGACGCTGGAAGCAGGCATCTGACATCCGAAGATAGTTCCGAAAATCATTCGGATTATTTTCTTGCAGCTCCCTCAGCAATGACATATGTGAAAATTGGTCCCGATGAAGCAACCAATTTTTGGTCCAAACAGTCCTCCTCTTCCTGGTCCTGGTCCGGGCTTGAGCAATAGCCAGAACTCCAAGACCATAAACAGCCCGTTCTCTCGCTGGATTCCGCAACATCTCGTTATCGAGCGAACGCACGCAAAGTAACGAGCAAAAAGGCACGAAAATGGAAATCGGGAAAGCACTCACACGAAACGTCAACTAACTATATAGTAGCTGATGGAACGCAACGCGGGACGTACGAAAATTGAACTTCCTCTTTGAATCGCGTGGCCGTACGTTAAAACGTCACTACGTTCGTGTTGGTTGACGAAAAAGTCCGAGTGTGTGTATGCTATGGGTGTGATCGGACAAATCAATTAAGTCAAAAATCCAAGGGAAATTTTGTTGGATGTCCGACCGTGTGTACGAACCTTTAGAGCACTATTGACCCCCACTAAGGGCACACAGTACTGCAGCAGATCACGGTTCACATTTATTTATTTATTTCCTTTTGCGCTGGTGACACTCACAACCAATCAGTGTATCTAATGCTGGCCATACACTTCACAAAAAATCGTCCGAACGAACTTTCGAAAAACGAAAGTTCGTTCGTGAGTGCAAACGATAGTGCCATCATGTAATGGGCGATAAATCGTTCAGTGGACTTAAAAAAAAAAAAAAGGTTCGTTTTTTTTACATATACCTAGTGCAGGAAGTTCGGACGGGAAACACATTAACCTTCCGATTTATCGTTCGTTCTGCAGAAAATTTCCAAACTTGTCCTTCGTTTTTTCGGCTCAAAAACGTCCAAACGATTTTCGATTTTGTGCCCATTAACTGGCCGAAAAACGAAAGATCTTTCTTTACGACCGATTTTCGGCCGAATTTTCGTATAGTGTATGGCCAGCATAACACACCAAATTGGGTAAAAGGAAAACAAATAAATGAAGTCCACTGAATGCAAAGGAAAACACTTGATCACTGTTCAAAGGATGGCCAGTGTCTCCAACAGTAGTATTACTTCACTGTGCAAAGTGGCAATCATGAGAGATAAATAAATAGTGAATGAATCAATAGGTCTATTCAGCAGTTTCACAAATAGCAGCACCTTATCAGATTTTTCTCTGTCCCAATACTATTTAATTAATTTAAACACCACGGTGGTTAATTAGCAGGTGTTGCCCTGCCTATATTTGCCATTAACCCTTTTTTCACTATTAGTTTCAGGTTGTGTTTAGTATTACACTTTCTCTAAGGGAAGCGTGAATTCACTACCGTTTTACAAGTATTTCATAATGACCTAGTATGCTAGTATGCAGTAAGCTTTCCCCCATCATCCGTGGCAGTTAGTCAGTTACTGAGGAGGAACAGGAAGTGAGAAATTCAGACAAAGAAAAAGGAAAAAAATACATTTAGAAGGGAAATCAAAGGAAAAGGTTAGTGAACCAACAATGCACTAGCTTAAAGGAACCTATTTAGAAAATAAAAAACAAACGTTTACAACCCCTTTAAGATGTAACAAGATCTAAGATACACCATATTTTACCACCTACCTGACATTAATTCATAGTGATGTGCAATGCTTAGTCTGAGGGCCACCAAGGTTAAAGCAGAACCTCACTATCTCAATCAATTTTGACTATTTTTAAAACTTATGCTGCTAGCATTATTAAATAGATAGGAAAGTATATCATATTTAGTCCTTTTAAAAACTTTTTTTGGTTATGGGACCTTGCTTCTCATAAATTAGGGATACCACAATTCAATGACTTTACTCCCCTGTGGCACAGTAGGTTACTCTCCAAATTCCTTCAGATCCCCAACCCCGAGATCTGGGGCACAAGGGGGATATATTACTTACACCACCTAATCTCAAATGGGATCTGAAGACATTTGATACTCTTTACAATGAATATCTGCTTCCGAATTTTATGTTCTTTAGATTGCTACAAATCCATCATAACCTACACTCAGTTCCCTCAGTCCCTTCCACAGCCCACCCCCAATGCTATTATGGCAGTGGTGAAAAGCACAGATCCTCAAAAGCTAATATCGACCTTGTACAGTATGCGTATCACTCCCTCCTCCACTAAATTAGCATATGATATTAAACCATGCTGGAAAAGGGAGGCGGGTACCCTGGAAGATGAAGAATGGAGTGAGGCTATTGACACCTGCAAAGCCGCATCACCAAAACTTTTCGATAGATTGTCTTCAAACCTATATTTTACATCAAGCATATCTCATCCCCTTGAGGGTAGCTAGATTTAGGAGAGGGCAATCCACCAATTGCATGATGTGTTAACAAGAAGTAGGTAAGTTTTTCCATCTAATATGGGCCTGCCCAATGCTACAAAGATTTTGTAAGCAGATTGTGGATTTCTTACACGACACTATAGGGTTCTCCCCTTAACCTTAGATCCAAAATGCCTTTTAGGGATATTCCCTGATTTGGAAATGAATACATTTACAAAAAATTATTGCCCGGCAATGGATGAGAACGTCGCCTCCCAAGTTTATTGACTGGAAGGTGGATGTAAAAAATTCCCTACCCTACAAAAAAATCTATATATTAATAGAGGGTGCCCAGCCAAGTACAACACGATTTGGGATTGGTGGCTGCAGGAATCAGAAACTTGCACGTAGTCAACATCACAGTCCTTCCGTAAGGTTGCCTTCTGACCACAAGTACACTATGTATCAATTCCATATGGAAACCACCAAGTATAATCTACTAGCTGTTTTTCCTTTTTGTATTATGAATACGCTTTGATTTTGTCATGTGTCTAACATATATTCTCATTTTCACATATGATAAATGTATTGCCTCAATAACACGCAAGAATATAGTGTATATGTAAATCGTTTAATAAAAACCCTTTCAATAAAAAAAAAACTTCTCTCACTCCCTTCCAAGGTCTGGCTGTCTATTGCAGCTCTGGTCCTCACATTGTGATAATAGAACATATTAATTCTCTGTACTGGACATATTTCTATGGCATTATATTTTTCTCTTTAGTCTATTATCCCCAGCAAATTCATACAGTGCTCTTATATTTGTCAGTTGACTCATTAACCTCTTCAGGCCCAGGCCAATTCTGACACTTCCCTCCTACATGTAAAAATCATAATTTTTTTGCTAGAAAATTACATATAACCCCCAAACACTATATATGTTTTTAAGCAAAGACCCTAGAGACAATGGCGGTCATTACAACTTTTTATCTCGCACGGTATTTGCGCAGCAATTTTTCAAACACATTTTTTGGAGAAAAAAAAATTTTTTTTGCTTAAAAAAACTGTAAAGTTAGCCCAATTTGTTTTGCATAATGTGAAAGATGAAGTTACGCCAAGTAAATAGATACCTAACATGTCACGTTTCAAAATTGCACACACTCGTGGAATGGCGCCAAACTTTGGTGCTTAAAAATCCCCATAGGCGACGCTTTAATATTTTTTACTGGCTAAATATTTTGAGTTACAGAGGAGGTCTAGGGCTAGAATTATTGCTCTCGTTCTAACGTTCGCGGCAACACCTCACATGTGTGGTTTGAACACCGTTTTCATATGTGGGCGGGACTTACGTTCGCTTCTGCGTGCGAGCACACAGGGACAGTGGCACTTTTATTTTGACACTGTAAAACATTTTTTAGTAATGTAAACATCCCTTGTAATAGGAATATGACATGACAGGACCTCTTTACAGTGCTGTGTGAGGTCAACAAGACCCCACATCTCACCACTAAAAAAACAATAAAATGTAAATAAAAAGACCACCGCTTCACAGCTGAAACGGCGCCGTGCAGAGGCCGGGCGTGACGTCATATCATCATGCCTGGCCTCCGTGATGTCATATCATCTTGCCTGGCCTCCGCCGATTATAGAGACTCCGGCGACCATCTGGTCTGCTGGAAATCTCTGTGATCATCATCCGGGGCCGGCGGATTTGTTCTCCGACTCACCGATCGCAGCGGTGAGTCGGGAGAGGCGCCGGAGGGTGGCGGGAGGGGGGCGTCTACTTACGCTGCCTGTAAGAACGATCGAGCAGTGGAACAGCTGCTATCATCATTCTTATGGTGCAGGGAATCACCGGCTGAAACCAGCAAAATCTGAATGATGCCTGTAGCTGCAGGCATCATTCAGATATACCACCACAAAGTCCAGGACATCATATGACGTACCCTGGGCGCCAAATGGTTAAATATCAAGATTTCTGGTTAAGTATAAATAATGGGGTCAGTAAACCTTTTTTCCCTTTTTTGGTAAATGTTGCAGAGATAAACCATGTTTATTAATTCTTTACTTATTGAGATCAGAAGTGAATGGAATTTGCAGTGGGAGACCTTGATATGTAGTGGAAGTAAGAAGGCATGAGATTTGTGCCCATGCAAGATCATGGGCAAAATTTACTTCTCAATGAAAATTCAAATATGAAGATGGGAAAAATAGACGTTAGGCCCTTTTAGATGAGCATTACAATCAGATCCGCCTTATGTTTTTTTCAGGCGGACCTGACCAGAAGGTCCATTCATCCCTGTGGACAAACGGGTGTAGACAAACTTGTGTCCGTTTACACCTGCCTAACTCTGGGTCCGATTCAGTCTGCAACAAAAAAAAAAATGGGAGAAGACTCAGCCGTTTAGGCAGATCAAATTGGCAGTAGCTGGGTGTAAACAGACAGCGAAGTCCGTTTACTCCCAGCCGCCCATAGAGCAGAGCAGGCTCTGTATGTCTGCTCTGCAGAAACTGAGTGAACATGGATGTGTCAGCTCAAAGATTCCCAGCTGATTGCAACGGAATCCACCCCGTGTAAAAGGGGCCTAAAAAATTTAATTAAAGTTAATAAAAGATTTGCCTAAGAGGGACTATGGATGAATAACTGTGTTTTTATTTTTATCAATACATTTCTGTGACACCTGTAACTAAGTGCACTTATGGTTATACAAATACACTCAGTTACAAGTATCACAGAAATGTCTTGATGTAAATAAAAACACAATTATTCATCCATGGCCCCATTCCAATATGTCTTTCATTTAATTTGATGTGTTTTATTTTTACTGCCTTTGTATACAAGGGGGCATGTGTGATGGGAATGAACTGGGCTTCTAGTGTGGGACTATAAGGGGCACTGGGACATTGCTTTAGGGGTATAGGCCCTGCCCTGCCATAAGAAGCAGGATGGCCCTGTGCGTTTGTATATACTGTATACAGATGCATCTAAAAAAAAATTATATCGTCAAAAAGTTTATTTATTTCAGTAATTTAATTCAAAAAGTGAAACTCATATATCATATAGATTTATTACACACAGAGTAATATATTTCAATAATTTCTTTCTTTTAAGTTTGATGATAATGGCTTACAGCTAGTGAAAACTCAAAATTCAGTAGCTCAGAAAATTAGAATATTACATAAGACCAATAAAAAATATTACAGGAATGTTGGCTTACTGAAAAGCATGTCCATGTACAGTATAGTATGCACTCAATACTTGGTTAGGGCTCCTTTTTCATGAATTATGGCATCAATGCGGTGTGACATGGAGGCGATCAACTTGTGGTACTGCTGAGGTGTTATGGAAGCCCAGGTTGCTTTTATAGTGGCCTTTAACTTGTCTGCGTTGTTGGGTCTGGTGTCTCTCATCTTCCTCTTAACAATACCCCACGGATTTTCTATGGGGTTTAGAACAGACGAGTTTGTTGGCCAATCAAGCACATGGATACCATGATTAATAAACCAGGTATTGGTACTTTTGACAGTGTGGGCAGGTGCCAAGTCCTGATGGAAAATTAAATCAGCATCTCCATAAAGCTGGTCAGCAGAAAGAAGCATGAAGTGCTCTAGAATTACCTGCTAGAGGGCTTCACTGACTTTGGACACAATGGACTAACAGATGACATGGCTCCCCAAAATCATCACTGACTGTGGAGACTTCACACTGGACAATGCAACTTGGATTCTGTGCCTCTCCACTCTGGGACCTTGATTTCCAAATGAAATGCAAAATTGACTTTCAACTGAAAAGAGGACTTTGGATCAATGAGCAAGGGTCCAGTCCTTTTCTCCTTAGTCCAGGTAAGACACTTCTGACATTGTCTCTGGTTCAGGAGTGGCTTGACACAAAGAATGTGACCGTTGTAGCCTATATCCTGGATACGTCTGTCTGTGGCGGCTCGTGAAGCACTGATACCAGTCATAGTCCATTCCTTGTGAATCTCCCTAAATTCTTGATTGGTTTTGCTTCACAATCCTCTCAAGGCTGTGGTTTTCCCTGTTGCTTGTGAACTTTTTTCTACCACACTTTTCCCTTCCACTCAACTTTCCATTAATATGTTTGGATACAGTACTCTATGAACAGCCAGCTTATTTAGCAATGACCTTTTGTGACTTAGGTGTCCTTTTATGAAAGTGAGATCAGCGGCGATCTCGAGTCTCACCACTGATCTCAGGTCATTACCAGTTTATGAAACTGAGGTAATCAGCTGAGAACATGTTCTCCACTGATTACCTCAGCACAGTGAGAATCTGTAACTGACTGTCACAGAAACGGTCAGTTTATGAAGGTGCGATCTCAGCACCTCACTGGCGATCTGTGACAGAATTCTCACTTTCTGATTCACCATCTCAGAGGTGAAGAATCAGAGAGAGAAGCGGGAAGCTGGCTGAGTATTGTGGAGGAAGAAGGAAGTCTTTTGACTTCCATGCTTCACACACAAGCAGCCATACAGTCAGAACACATCTTCCCCACTATTACACACCCCAAAATGAGCAAGTTAGGAATTTATAGTGTATGTATATGTGTATATAAATATATATATGTATATATATATATATATATATATATATAAACAGGGCTTTTTTTCAGCGGGAACGCGGGGGAACGCAGTTCCGGCACCTTTAGCACTGAATATATGTAATGGCAATGGGTACCGGGGTATTCTGGCAGGAATCTATTTTTATTTGGGGGGTCTATTGTTGCTGGTTGGACAATTGATGAGGGAGGGGTCTATTGTTGCTGGCTGCTGGGATATCTGTTGTTGTTGCTGGGGGTCTATTGTTGCTGGGGGGATATTTTGTAACAGGGGGTCTATTGTTGCTGGGGGATCTATTGTTGCTGTGGTGGGTCTAGTGTTGCGGTGGGTATCTATTATTGCTGGGGGTAAATTATTGTTGCTGGGGTGGGTCTATTTTTGCTGGGGTGGGTCTAGTGTTGCTGGGGGTGTCTATTATTGCTTGGGGGATTTATTGTTGCTGGCGGCTCTATTGTTGCTGGGTTGGGTCTAGTGTTGCTGGGGGTGTCTATTATTGCTTGGGGGATTTATTGTTGCTGGCGGCTCTATTGTTGCTCAGGTGGGTCTATTGTTGCTGGGGGTGTCTATTATTGCTTGGGAGATTTATTGTTGCTGGGGGGTCCATTGTTGCTGGGGGGTCCATTGTTGCTGGGGGGTCTATTGTTGCTGGGGGGTCTTGTGTTGCTGGGGGTGTCTATTATTGCTTGGGGGATTTATTGTTGCTGGGGAATCTATTGCTGCTTGGGTGGGTATAATGTTGATGGGGTGGGTCTAATGTTGCTGGGGGTATCTATTATTGCTGGGAGATCTATTGTTGCTGTGGGAACTTATATTGCTGTGGGATCTATTATTGCTGAGGTGGGGGTCTATTTTCACTGGCTGCAGAGGATTTATTTTATTACTTTTCTTTGTTATCATCAATGCATACCATACAAAAGCACATCAAAATAAAATTTGGTTCTGTATTCTCTAAACGGATCGGTACTGGGAGGTGGGTAGGGGGTGAAACAAAGGGGCGGTGCTCAGGGGTTGGTAGGGGGCAGAAGTAAGTAGTGATTTAGAAGGGGAGAGTTCCTGTACCTATTCTCTGAGAAAAAAAGCCCTGTATATAAATATATATATATATATATATATATATATATATATATATATATATGTAGATAGATATATACAGGCATACCCCACATTTAAGTACACAATGGGGTTTATTTACTAAGGCTGGAAAGCGCAAAATCAGGCTCACATCTGCACAGGAACCAATGAGCTCCCAGGTTTACTTCAAGGCTTAAAGTGGGGGTTCACCCTAAAAACAAGTATATACCATTCAATCCAGCATACTGCCGACATGTACAGTATGCTGTTTTTTTTTCCGGTTTACATACCGTAGTATAGGTATTTTCCCCCCGGCTTCCGGGTAGTGAATCCCATGGGAGTGGGCGTTCTTATTCAGAGACAAAGTGATTGACGTATGACAAAAGCTTCACCCCCGGCGCATAATGCGCGTCACCAGTTTCCGAAAGAAGCCGAACTGCCAGTCGGCTCTATAAGGTGCCTGCGCACCGACGTTCGGCTTTTTTTGGAAACTGGTGACGCGCCTTTTGCGCCGGGGGTGAAGCTTTTGTCATACGTCAATCACTTAGTCTCTGAATAAGAACGCCCACTCCCACGGGATTCACTACCCGGAAGCCGGGGGGGAAAATACCTATATTAGGGTATGTAAACCGAAAAAAAAAAACCCCAGCATACTGTACATGTCGGATTGAATGGTATATACTTGTTTTTAGGGTGAACCTCCGCTTTAATTGAACAAGCTGGGGTTAGAAGCTCATTGGTTTCTATGCAGATGAGCCTGATTTTGCACTTTCTAGCTTTAGTAAATAAACCCCCTTGTGTACTTAAAAGTGGGATATTCCTGTACATATGTACAGGGCTTTTTTTCAGGGGGAACTTGGGGGAACTCAGTTCCACCACCTCTGGCTCAGACCCTTTGGTGCCTGCTCACCACAATCACTTGTAAACACAGAAGTCTGGTTTCTGTGTTTACAAGTGACAGCTCTGCACTCTGTGTGTAACCCCCCTGAACTCTGTATTCTGTATGTAATGCAATCCTGATATTTAATGCCCCTTTAAGACCCTTCTACTGTTTGTGAAATCTGAACAGGGTCGTGGTTGAGTTCCTGCACCTATTTTCTGAGAAAAAAAGCTCTGCATATGTATATATATATATATACATACAGGTATATAGCATATATATGTGTGTGTGTGTGTGTGTTTATTTTTATACATATACACATATATATTATTCTACCTGCATTAAAATGCTATTATTAAAGTCACTTTTATATAATTTATATTTTATTAGTAACAAAAAAATTGTAAACCCTAAAATATGGTTTTTCCCATGGACTGTTCTATTACAGTTATACGGGTTTATATTTGTATACTTTATTAAAAAAAATATTTAATGATTATAAATGTATTCTTCATTTATACGAATGGTGTATAGCTGCATTACATATGTGGATTACATTAATTTACTATACACCATTCACATTTAAATAGGCACATGTATGATCCTTAAATATTGAAAAAAACAATGTTTTTTAATAATTTGGTTAATGTAGATTGTGTAGGGGGAATTTAACTTTATTATTTTATTAATGTGTTGGGGAATAATGTGTGCTGATTTGTGTTAAACATTTCTATTTTACACTTCCTCATACTGTAATCCCGCTACATCTCGCAAGATTTCAGTGAGAGGAGTAGTTTTTAGGATTTCCTGGCGTTTGTAGATCGATCCTCATCTCAACATGAGAAGCAATCTACAAAGCTTCATAAACAGGCACTCAGAGGAGAGCGATCTCCCCTGAGAATGCCTGAGAACAGAATAGCGGTATTTTATCGCACTTTCATAAAAGGACACCTTACCCTCCTTGCGGAGGGTGCCAATGACTGTCTTCTGGACAACTGTCAAGTTAGCAGTCTTCCTCATGAATGTATAACCTACTGAACCTGACTGATAGACCATTTAAAGGCTCAGAAAACTTCTACAAGTGTTTTGAGTTAATTATCTGATTAGAGCGTGACACCATGAGTCTACAATATTGAACTTTTTTTTACAAAAGCCTAATTTTCCGGGATACAGAATTTGAGGTTTTCACTAGCTGTAAGCCATAATCATCAAAATTAAAAGAAAGAAATGCTTGACATATATCACTCTGTGTGTAATGAATGAATATGATATACGACATTCACTTTTTAAATTGAAATACTGGAATAAATTAACCTTTTGATGATATTCTAATTTTTGGAGACCTATAGATAAATAGATAGACAGATTAATAGATAATATCATGCTCTAAAGTGTAGGATAACATTACTGTCGAGTTGTGACAAAGAAAACAGAGAAATTCATTCATCTGCTTCCTCATCACATTGGAGCAGATCCACATACATCTGCGCCGGGCGCAGTGTACGTAAGATGCGCTACGCCGCCGTAACTTATCTTTTTTAATTTGAATCCACAACGAATCCGCGCCATAAGTGGCGGCGTAGTGTATCTCTTGCGACGTAAGGGGACGCGGAATTCGAATAGATCTAATGGGGGCGTGTTTTATGTTATTATGTCGCGTGACCCGACGTAAACAACGTTTTTTTTGGAACTGCGCATGCGCCGTCCCTGGGGTATCCCAGTGCGCATGCTCGAAATTAAACCGGAACCCGCCAATGCTTACGACGGTGACGTCATTCTACGCAAATTCCTATTCGCAAACGACTTACGCAAACGACGTAAAAAATTCAAAACTGTACGCGGGAAGGACGGCCATACTTAACATTGAGTACGCCTCAGTATAGCAGCTTTAACTATACACTGGAAAAAGCCGAACGCAAACGACGGAAAAAAATGCGCCGGGCCGACGTACGTTCGTGGATCGCCGTAAATAGCTAATTTGCATACTCGACGCAGATTTTGACGGGAACGCCACCTAGCGGGCGCCGAAAAATTGCAGCTTAGATCCGACGGCGTACGAAGACATACACCTGTCGGATCTAGCCGAGATGCCATCGTATCTTGTTTTGAGGATTCAAAACAAAGATACGACGCAGGAATTTTGAATTTACGCCGGCGTATCTATCATAATTTCTTTGTGGATCTGCCCCATTTAGGTAGATTCAGAGACATTGGTGTAAACTTGCGGCGGCGTAGCTTAGCGTGTTTAGGCTACACCGCCATAAGTTAGCTAGGCAAGTACTTGATTCTCAAAGTACTTGCCTGCTAAGTTACGGCGGCGTAGCCAAAAGCGTGCGGGCGTAAGGGCGCCTAATTCAAATGTAAGGGGGCATGTTTTAGGTTAATAGGGCTTGACCTTACGTTTTTGACGTTTTTTTTAATTGCGCATGCGCCGGGCACCTACATTTCCCAGTGTGCATTGCGGCTAAGTACGCCGCACGGGCCTATTGATTTCGACGTGGACGTAAACGACGTAAATCCCTATTCACGGACAACTTACGCAAACGACGTAAAAATTTCGACGCGGGAACGGCGGCCATACTTAACATTGGCTATTCCAACTAGGGCCAAGCTCTAACTTTACGCGGCCTATCTCTTACGTAAACGGCGTAAAAGTACTGCGTCGGCCGGGCGTACGTTCGTGAATCGGCGTATCTACTAATTTGCATATTCTACGCCGACCGCAATGGAAGCGCCACCTAGCGGCCAGCCTCAATATTGCAACCTAAGATAGGACGGCGCAAGCTGTCGTATCTTAGATATGTTTAAGCGTATCTCTGTTTGAGAATACACTTAAACATAAGTCGGCGTAGATTCTGAGTTAGGTCGGCTTATCTACTGATAAGCCGGCCTAACTCTTTCTGAATCTACCTAATTGTGTCTAGATCTCTCTTTCCTTCTTGCTATTGACACTTCTGAAGCAGGAAGAGAGATAATTTTCATAAACAGCCAGTCAGTTGCTTTCATCACACCTTGGCCGTTTGCATTGCATCCACTGGCCGCTTCTTATTCTTATAACTCAGCACAGTTGTATAAGCCACTGCACAGTGGAGATAAATTGCGACAGCCATGGACAGTCACATCTTATTTCGGTTTCCACTTTTGTTGGCTCTCGGATCCAACGTTATCCCTTGCTCTCAGGAAAATGCATGAACATATATGAGCACTAGGTGGCAGCAAATAACTGCATATCAATATCATTGACTGATTACTGAAATCTAAATGTTTGGCTACAAATTGATGAATCACAACATTTAGTGGTTAAAAGTCCAGATTTTATAATTGGAAATGCAATATTTCTAAAGTAAATTTAAAATAATTAATGCTTGGGAAATGTGCTTTTATTTCACACATAAAGGAAAACTGATAGATGCTGGAAAATCTGCAAATATTCTCCAAATTGTTGGTGAAATAAAATGTATTACTGTCTGGAAGAAATGACACCACTTCTGAAAAATGAATAATGATGCCAAATCAGAAAACACCCACATAGTAATCCTAATAACACAAAAAATTCCAATAATCAAAAGTAATGACATAACCAGCATTGTATTTTTTTTTTTCACGACCTGCTGGATAGTTACAAATTCTTAACGCCTTCATGGCCAGGCCAGAGGTAAGTGTGATTTTTAAATAGATAGGATATAAACCTTCCATTTAAAAAAAATCATGTTATATTCACCTATCTTCTGCAAATCTACAAAACTGGAATCTGTTTAAGCCAGAAAAGATTAACATTTTACGTTTGGGCACATTGTGGAGATTACAGTTCTGTTGATCCCATTAATTATTATACAGGTTTTATATAGCGCCAACAGTTTGCGCAGCGCTTAACACAATAAAGGCAGACATTGCAGTTATATTACAATTTGGTACAAGAGGAATCAGAGGGCCCTGCTCATTAACCACCTCCATATTTGGCACTTCTCTCCTACATGAAAAAATCATAATTTATTTGCTAGAAATATACTCAGAACCCCCAAACACTATATATGTTTTTTTAGCAGACACCCTAGGGAAAAAAATGGCGGTCATTGCAACTTTTTATCTCGCACGGTATTTGCGCAATCATTTTTCAAACGCCTTTTTTTGGGGAAAAACTAAAAAATAACAAAACAGTAAAGTTAGCCCAATTTTTGGGAATAATGTGAAAGATGAAGTTAATAGATACCCAACATGTCACGCTTTAAAATTGCGCACACTCATGGAATGGCGCTAAACTTCAGTACTTAAAAATCTCCATAGGCGCTGCTTATTTTTTTTTTACAGATTACCAGTTTAGAGTTACAGAGGAGGTTTAGTGCTATAATTATTACTGGCGCACAAACGCACACGGAGATACCTCACATGTGTGGTTTAAATGGCGTTTACATATGTGGGCGGGACTTACATGTGTGTTCGCTTCTGAGCGCGAGCAACTGGGGATAGGGGCGTTTGCAATACATTTTTTTTATTATTTTATTTTTTATTTTACTTAATAATTTTATTTTTACCTTTTTTATTTACATTTTTTTTTTATCAATTTTTTTTCCTATTACAAGGAATGTAAACATCCCTTGTAATAGGAATGGTTTGTGACAGGTACTCTTTATGGAGATATGCAGGGTCAATAAGACCCCACATCCCTCCAGGCTGGAAAGCATGAGATTGTGGAAAAAAAAATCACGGATCTCATGCTTTTAGCCGCGATTGCGGCTTTGTTTACATTCCGGTACTCGGGCGTGACGTCATAACATCGTGCCCTGGCCTCCGCCCATCTGGTCACCAGTCACCTCTATGCCTCCCATCTGGCGCCGGCAGATCGTTTCTCCGGGTCTCCGATGGCATGGGAGAGCCCGGAGAAGTACCGGATGGCGGCGGGAGGGGGCTACGTCCCCTCCCGTCGCCTATAAGAACGATCAAGTGGCGGAACTGCTGCTATGATCATTCTTATGGTGCACAGAATCGCTGGCTGAAGAGATAGATATCTGAATGATGCCTGTAGGCATCTTTTAGATATCCCCACTAAAAGTCCAGGACGTCATGTGATGTCCGTGGGCGGGAAGTGGTTAAAGCTTACAATCTAAAAAGGGAGGGTCAATTGATACAAAAGGTATTAGTTGTGGGGGGATGAGCTGATGGAGGAAGTAAAACAGTGTTAAGCCCTGTACACACGGCCCAGAATCTCGTCAGGAAAAAAACGTTGTTGACAAGAATCTCTTGCCGGCCGACTGTACAGACACTCCATTCAGATAAACCGCCGTTCGCTTGAATGAAACGAACGCAGTGATGTCATCAACTACAATGAGCATGCGCTCGTCACATTCAATGCCGTCGCCGCCATTTTTCTACACCCTACCTATGCCTAGGAAGCTACCGCAAATGCGTCAAAGTCATTTTAAGCATGCGCAGGTTTCCACGGCGACAGGTAAGTATACACACTTTCGGGTTTCTCGGCAGGAAAACACTGCAGAGAATCACGATGAGAACATAGAGAGCAGGTTCTCTATTTTTCTCGTGACGATTTTGGCCAGTTTTCTTGACGAGAAACCTGAAAGCCTCGTACACATGCACGGTGTACTCGGCAAGAAAGCTCTGCCAGCAGTTTTCTTGCTGGTTCTTGCCCAGAAAACCGTGCATGTGTACAAGGCTTAAGTTAGAAGCAGGATAGGCTTCTTTAAAAAGAAGAGTTTTCAGGGATCGTCTAAATATAGATAGATTAGGGGAAAGTCAGACAGACTGGGGTAGGGAGTTCCAAAGGATTGGAGAAGCTCTGGAGAAATCCTGCAGCAGGGGAGCGTGGGAGGAGGTGACAAGGGAGCTAGAGAGCAGGAGGTCTTGGGAGGAACGAAGAGAGCAGCTTGGTTGGTATTTTGGGACTAGGTTAGTGATGTAGCTGGGGGCCGAGTTGGGGATGGCATTAATGCTGAATTCCAAGCAAAAAAAGCTCAATATAGGCAGGGCTGGACTGGGACAAAAATTTGGCCCTGGACTTCATCCAGACTGGCCCACTTTGACAGGTCTCTCCCATGGCGGCCGGACAACTCCCACACCCCCCTGGCCACCCAAGCCCCCCCTTCCCTTTCACTAGCCGTTCTAATTTATTAGAGTAGAACGGCTGGTACTGGTTCTCTTATAGGCAGTACCAGTGTGGAAGCTAGACATTATTTCACCCGGGGCAAAGAATCAGTTCGGTGCCCCCCCCTTATGGGACAAGATTAGGCAGAAGTGAGAAACTCCCAGGCCATAGCTGTTGAGTCAGCTGTCTGTCCCCTCCCCCATGCTCCTCTGTCATCCCCCCTGCTCCTCTGGTCCTCCCCCTGCTTCTCTGTCACCCCCAGGTGAGCGCTGCGGGGAGGGAGAGGAGGTGAGCGCTGCGGGAAGGGAGAGACAGAGGAGCAAAGGGAGGCGGCGGTCCGCTGTCACTGAAGCCGGCCCACTGAGCCATCGGCCCACCGGGAAACTCCCTATAGTCCCAATGGCCAGTCCATCCCTGAATATAGGTAAACCTTAAATGAAGATATGGGTATTTTTTTTACCTTTGCAGACAATTTGTAAGCATTTCAGAACCACTCATATTTAAAATGCCTTTGCAGTTTGAATGTGATTTAGTGATGCAGGAAACTGATAGAGAAGAAGTTACATTGCACAGGTTCCAGGACATATGCTATTAATAATTCTGACTGTATTGGGCTTTAGAGAAATCATCAAAACTGAGTGAAACTAAGCACAATTTCAGTATTTGGTAGAAAACTTTAGTAGGTTACTAATTGATTCCACTTGTTCTCTGGAATGGTAAATTTATTAGCGAACAGTAAACTCATTTTTGCATAGTCTGACCTATTAATTTCAACCAATGATTATCTCACTATTAAAGATCATCAGAAAACTGCACCATAGATGCATTTTTAGTCAAACATGTTGATAAAGGTTAATGGAGATATTTCAATCATGACATTTTGAGCAGTGTTAGTACCTGAATTATACTTGGTATCAGCCTCTTGCAGCCCCTGTACAGTATTAGAGATAGAGAAGCAGCACATGGGGCCAATTAGTTGCGCAGCAGTTTGAGAAGCATGCTGATAAGAGGAAAGGGCAAAGTTGAGAAATTAGCTTATCACTCCGCTGCTTCTCCTTGTACTGTCCAGTCATAGGCTAAAGAGGGGACAAGTAACAAAGAGATGGCCCCTGCCCCCACCTATAACTGGCCTTCACATGGAATGGCTAAACTAAAACCCTGTTTTTAAAGCGGAGGTCCGGCGGTACAAAAAAAAATCAAAGTCAGCAGCTAGTAGACTTTTAATAAGCACACTTACCTGTCCAGGTTGCCCGCGGTGTCGGCCACCCGAGGCAGATCTATCCCTTGGCCCGGGTTCCGGGGCCGCCATCCTCACTACGGGAAACAGGCAGTGAAGCCTTATGGCTTCACTGCCCGTTTTCTACTGCGCATGTGTGAGTCGTGAGGCTATTTGTGAATGGTAACACCATCCTGTGTGTCCCCGAAGGCAGTGCACCTCCATTTCCTAGGAGGCAACAGCGAGGAGAACACAGAACCTCACCGTGGAAGAGGAAGAGGCAGATTATGACGATCTGACTAGTAACAGCAACTTCTGGTAAGTATAATTTTTTTATTTTTTTGGGTGGACCTCCACTTTAACGCATACTGTTGGACAGGTTAATTCGGTTGGTAAGCAGACTGGTTGGTGAGTTGAGCTGGGAATTTTTCTCTGGATCTGTCTTTCATGCGTTTGCTGTTCAATGTGCTTCTTACTATGAAGGCCAGTTATAGGAGGTGGCAGGGGCCTTCTCTTCATTACTGGTTTAAATTTTGTCAGGGGACACACTGGGCACCTTTGGTGTCATTGTGCTATATGCTGGGTGTCCAATGTGCCCCCTGTGCCTTTAACCACTTAACCCCCGGACCATATTGCTGGTCAAAGACCAGGCCACTTTTGGCGATTAGGCACTGCGTCGCTTTAACTGACAATTGCGCGGTCGTGCAACGTGGCTTCCAAACAAAATTGGCGTCCTTTTTTTTCCACAAATAGAGCTTTCTTTTGGTGGTATTTGATCACCTCTGCGGTTTGTAGTTTTTGCGCTATAAACAAAAATAAAGCGACAATTTTGAAAAAAATAATATTTTTTACTTTTTGCTATAATAAATATCCCCCAAAAATATATAAAAAAAATATTTTTTTTCCTCAGTTTAGGCCGATACATATTCATCCACATATTTTTCGTAAAAAAACAAAAACGCAATAAGCGTTTATTGATTGGTGTGTGCAAAAGTTATAGCGTTTACAAAATAGGGGATAGTTTTATGGCATTTTTCTTAATATTTTTTTTTTACTAGTAATGCCGGCGATCAGCGATTTTTTACGGTACTGCGACATTTTGGCGGACATTTCGGACACTTTTGACACATTTTTGGGACCATTGGCATTTTTATAGCGATCAGTGCTATAAAAATGCATTGATTACTATAAAAATGCCACTGACAGGGAAGGGGTTAACACTAGGGGGCGAGGAAGGGGTTAAGTATGTTCCCTGGGTGTGTTTTAACTGAAGGGGGGGGGGTGGGACTGACTAGGGGAAATGACTGATCGCTGTTCATACATTGTATGAACAGACGGTCAGGCATTTCTCCCCTGACAGGACCGGGAGCTGTGTGTTTACACACACAGCTCCCGTTTCTCGCTCTGTAACGAGCGATCGCAGGTGCCCGGCGGCGATCGAGCCCGCCGGGCATGCGCGCCAGGATCAGGGACGAGCGGGGGGCGGGCGTGCGCGCCTCCGGCGGCACACGCGCTCCCCTATTGGCTGCTGGGAGAGATGACGTATAGCTACGTGATCTCGCCCAGCAGAGCCGACCTGCCACCGTATAACTGCGGCGGCTGGTCGGCAAGCAGTAAAGGAAGATTAGGCTACCTCCAGGCCCACCTGCCCCTCATCTATTCATTAGAATGCTTGTGCTGCCACTGTGGTGACCTTCATGAATTTAGAAGGGTTAGGACTGAAAGCATACACGGGGTGCCGTGAAGAGGCCTCACAGCTTACGCATGCGTTTGCAAATGTGTGCTAACTAAACCCCTGTTTTTAACGCATACTGTTGGACAGATTAATTTGATTGTTAAGCACACTGGTTGGTGAGTTAAGCTGGGAATTTTTCTCTGGGTTTGTCTTAAAGGGGGGGCAAAACTAAAGCTGGATCCATTTTTTTTTAATCAGCTGGCTTTGGAAGCTATGTAGTCAATAAGGTACTGGTCAGACATACAGTGACCAATTTACTAAATTAGTAATTTTTGTAATTCTTTTGAACATGATTCTTTGCCGTAAAAAACTGTACTAAGAGAAGTACAGGGACTAGCTTCTGTGACCTCCTTCTAATACTAGTTGTCCCTGGCTTCATAGAACTGAAACAACTATGCATATGAGGAAAGTTAGATTGTAGTCAGAAATTCTGGTCTGTCTATTTACAAATTCAGTGACTCGGAAAGTACTGAAACTTTTTTAGACATTATAGCAAGGGAAGGGACCTAGTATTCATACAAAAAAATAACATTCTCCTTACTACCTCAATCTGGTTTCTTCTAATTAGCTACAGACTATAGTGTGAAAAGGTATCAGCTTTAATTGAGGCATCAAGTCCTATATTGCATTATAGCTGCTCTTTCATTGCAGGGAAAGTTAGCTAAAGTGTTAGTAAATTGAATTTGATCATTTCGTCAGTCATTCCTTTAAGGCTGCATTCACACCTGAGCGTTTTGTAGCCTGAAGCTATAAAACGCTAGAGGGGAAAAAATCCATTATTCTCAATGGAGATGGTTCACATCTCTACTCCAAAACGCCTGAAGCCGAACGCCTGAAGCTCAAACAAGTTCTGGACCCTTTTTTGTTGCGCGAATCAGGCTGATTTGGGCGTTTTTGAACGTTTGTATTCCCATAGAAACTAATGGAAACGCTCGATTCAAGCGTCTAGCGCGGAAACAAGCGTTTCTACGGGCGTTTTGTCGCTTTAATCTGTTCTGTGTAATAGAACATTCAGGAAGAAGATAAAAAAAATCTACAAACATAGCAACAAATGATGAAAGAGATGATAATTTTTCCTATTGGCTAAAATAAAAAACGACGAATTTCAAAAACATCGGACAACACTGTATGCAAACGCGCGAATACTACGCTCAGGTGTGAATGCGACCTTAAAGGGTTTTTATTGCTCCAAAAACAGTCAAGCCTCAGTGCTCACTCTGTCTCACATTCAAAAGTACATAGGTACTGTTCCAACTGATGCTGCTCTCTTTGAGCTGGTAAACTCCAAAGCACTACAAGGAATCAATGGAGGACGCAAACGCCTATTACATTACCTCCAACACCGTTACAATTTATTAGAAAGCCAAAAACCTACTCACAAACATGAGAAAATCACAAGCATTTTTTGTGACAGAACCCATTGTCACTGTGTGTTTTGGAAGGGACTGTGGGCGGGCCTGTTACCCACAGATTATGGGCCAGGAGATACTGGAGACCCGGGACAAGCTGGCATTACATAGTTACATAGTTAGTCAGGTTGAAAAAAGACACAAGTCCATCCAGTTCAACCACAAAAAAAAAAAAAAAAAAAAAAAAAAAATTAAAAAACACAGTAAAATCCTATACACCCAACTCCATTCCCACAGTTGATCCAGAGGAAGGCAAAAAACCCCAGCAGAGCATGATCCAATTTGCTACAGCAGGGGAAAAAATTCCTTCCTGATCCCCCGAGAGGCAATCGGATTTACCCTGGATCAACTTTACCTACAAATCTTAGTACTCAGTTATATTCTGTACATTTAGGAAAGAATCCAGGCCTTTCTTAAAGCAATCTACTGAGCTGGCCAGAACCACCTCTGGAGGGAGTCTGTTCCACATTTTCACAGCTCTTACTGTGAAAAAACCTTTCCGTATTTGGAGGTGAAATCTCTTTTCCTCTAGACGTAAAGAGTGCCCCCTTGTCCTCAGTGTTGACCGTAAAGTGAATAACTCAACACCAAGTTCACTGTATGGACCTCTTATATATTTGTACATGTTGATCATATCCCCCCTTATTCTCCTCTTCTCAAGAGTGAATAAATTCAGTTCCTCTAATCTTTCCTCATAGCTGAGCTCCTCCATGCCTCTTATCAGTTTGGTTGCCCTTCTCTGCACTTTCTCCAGTTCTCCGATGTCCTTTTTGAGAACTGGTGCCCAAAACTGAACTGCATATTCCAGATGAGGTCTTACTAATGATTTGTACAGGGGCAAAATGATATCTCTGTCTCTGGAGTCCATACCTCTCTTAATACAAGAAAGGACTTTGCTCGCTTTGGAAACCGCAGCTTGGCATTGCATGCCATTATTGAGCTTATGATCAACTAAAACCCCCAGATCCTTCTCCACTACAGATCCCCCCAGTTGTACTCCCCCTAGTATGTATGATGCATGCATATTCTTAGCCCCCAAGTGCATAACTTTACATTTATCAACATTAAACCTCATCTGCCACTTAGTCGCCCAATTAGACAGAGCATTGAGGTCGGCTTGTAAATTGGAGACATCCTGTAAGGACGTTATTCCACTGCATAGCTTGGTGTCATCTGCAAAGACAGAAATGTTACTTTTGATCTCAGACCCAATATCATTTATAAATATATTGAAAAGTAAGGGTCCCAGCACTGAACCTTGGGGTACACCGCTGATAACCTTGGACCATTCAGAGTAAGAATCATTAACCACGACTCTCTGAATTCTGTCTTTCAGCCAGTTTTCTATCCATTTACAAACTGATATATCCAATCCTGTAGACCTTACCTTACACATGAGCCGTGTGTGCGGAACTGTATCGAACGCTTTTGCAAAATCCAAATATATCACGTCCACAGCCACGCCTCTGTCCAGGGTTTTACTTACCTCTTCATAAAAGGAAATCAGGTTTGTCTGACAACTTCTGTCTTTCATGAATCCATGTTGTCTGCTGCTTAAATAGTTTTTTTCCAGCAAGAACTCATCTATGTGGTCTTTTATTAATCTCTCCAGTATCTTCCCAACTATAGAAGTTAGACTAACAGGTCTATAGTTACTTGGTAAAGACTTTGTTCCCTTTTTAAATATGGGCACCACATTGGCCCTGCGCCAATCCAGTGGTACTATTCCTGTCTTTAATGAGTCCCTAAATATTAGATACAGTGGCTTTGAAATGACAGAGCTCAACTCACCTAGGATCCGTGGATGGATGCCATCTGGTCCAGGTGCTTTATCCACCTTTATTCTGTCTAAATATTTCTGGACCATATCACTTTTAAGCCATTGTGGATTTGAGGCTGTGTCACTCCCACCCCCATTTTGGACATGAGCTCCCCCATGCTCCATTGTATACACAGAGCTGAAGAAAACATTTAATAAATTTGCCTTCTCTTTGTCCCCAGTCACCCACTCTAGATTATTTTGTAAGGGGCCTACATGCTCAGACTTCACCTTTTTACTATTAATATATTTAAAGAATTTTTTGGGGTTTGTCCTACTATCTTTTGCAATCTGTCGTTCGTTTTGAATTTTTGCATCCTTGATTTCCTTTTTGCATATCCTGTTATATTCTTTGTAACATTTAAACAACACTAGTGTTCCTTCATTTTTATATTTTTTAAAAGCTACTTTCTTTTTGTTTATAGCTTTTTTAACTTTGACCGTGAGCCACATAGGTTTTATTTTTAGCCTTTTAAACTTATTGCCCATGGGAACATACTTTGCAGTGAGGTTCCACACAGTCTTTTTGAAGAATTCCCATTTCTGTTTGAGATAATGCAATGTAATGCTACATGTCTCCCCCCCTTGTTGCTGTGTCTAATTGTCTTGGTTCATTGCACATAGACAATGGTCTGGACTGGAGACATTTCAATGTACAAATGTTCAGTTCCCATTGGTTGTTCCTTGTTCCTTGTTCCTTGTCCCCCTCCCCTCTTTGACAAGGCTAAGGGGAGTGTCCTTAACTGTGTGTAAAACTGTATGTCTTGAATTTAATAAACTGTTTTAGGCTCTGCATGTTTAACCCTCAACACTTGTGTGGATTGTCTTGTGATTGAGGGGTTAAGGGCTGGTTATGGAGAATCTGCAGGCTGCAGGTGCGTTTGGAGGACAGGAGACACAGGTCTGGCGGATGTGCCCACCTGGGGTATCTGAGATCCGTCACATTATTATTAACCACTTCAGTCCCAGAAGGATTTGCCCCCTTCCTGACCAGGCCATTTTTTACGATACGGCACTGCGTAGTTTTAACTGACCATTGCTTGGTCGTGCGATGTTGTACCCAAGCAGTTTTTATTGTTTGCGCTATAAACTAAAAAAGAGCAACAATTTAGAAAAAAACACAATATTTTGTACTTTTTGCTATAATAAATATCCCCCAAAAAAATGTAAAAAAAAGAATTTCTTCATCTGTTTAGGCTGATATATATTCTTCTACATATTTTTGGTAAAAAATTGCAATAAGCGTATATTGATTGTTTTGCGCACAAGTTATAGCATTTACAAAATAGGGGAAAGATCTATGTCATTTTTATTATTTTTTTTATACTAATAATGGCAGCGATCTGCGATTTTTTTTATTGGGACTGCGACATTACGGCGGAGAGATCAGACACTTTTGACACTTTTTTGGGACCATTGACATTTATACTGCGATCAGAGCTACAAATAGCCACTGATTACTGTATAAATGTCATTGGAAAGGGTTAACATTAGGGGGCAATCAAGGGGTTAACTGTGTTGCCTAGGTATGTTTCTAACTGTGGGGGGATGGGAGTGACTGGGGGAGGAGACATATCATTGTTCCTACTTGGTAGGAACACACAATCTGTCTCTACTCCCCTAACAAAACAGGGATTTGTGTGTTTCTGTCAGGAACGATTGCGGGTGCCCGGGAGACATGACATGGCAGCACGAGATGGGGGGGCGGGGTCTATCAGCCAAGCTTCACAACTATTGCTGCCTGTGTCTTCTTGGGGGAGATTTATGCAGGCCATACATGGGTCGAACTCCGAGCAAATTGTCTTTCGAAAATCAGAAATGTTGTGTGTTTTGTGATCTGATGGTGCCACCAATCGACCAACCAAGCCTTTAATTTCAACTCATGTTGTTACAGAAAATAATTTTTGTGGCTAAGGATCTTCTTTCCTTTCCAGGTTAAAGCTCATGCACTTTTCTTTTTCGATTATATTTCTTGTGTGATTCTCCCATCATTGATTATAATTAGTTTTTCCAAAAATTTCCAACATGCCTGATGATTCAAATTTGATGGCCATGCAAAAAAAATTGTCTGTTGCAGCAGCCTGTTAATGGTGCGAATTTCTTAGTTATGATTTTCGATTCAACCCATTTATGGCTGGCTTTAGTCTCACTTTTGTCCTGGAGACTGTTATCACCAGCACAGAAAGTAAAGAGAGATCTAATGCTGGCCAAACATTATACAAAAAACATGAACTTGTACTTGTTTGCGAATAACGAACACTCGGCCGTGAGAGCAAACTATTTTGCCATCATATAATGACCGAATTTTGACTGATAAATTGTTTAATGGACAGAAATGAATCAGTTTTTCGTTTTGTTTTGTCACATATGCCTAGTGTAAACAGTTCAGGAGAGAAATACATTAACCTTTTAATTTATCGTTTGTTCGGGAGCTTTTTCCAACCTGTTCCTTCAATTTATTCGGCTCTTAAAAGTTAAAACCGATTTTCTATTTGTGTCCATTAATTGGAAAAAAATGAAATTTGGATTTGAAAGGGAATTTTCCCCTTTTTCTGTTGTGTCTCTGAGACCTAGAAATTAATAAAAACCTTACATAGGTGGTAACCCCACACTACTATATCCAAGGCAAGAAAAACGTTTGCCTGCAATTCTAATCTAAAAGAATGTATTATCTGGATATACTAAAGGCAAGTAGACTGTACACTTTGCAAGTGCAATTTTTTTAAAAAAAATCATAGAGCCTAGTGAATTTGGTAAAACTTCACTTTGTAAGAAATGCCCAATCAGGTGCAAAAAAAAAACACAAAAAAATAGGATTTTTTAATACAGCTTACCTGTAAAGTCCTTTTCTTGGGAATACATCACGGGACACAAAGCCTTTATTACTTAATGGGTTATGTAGTCACCACAGGTGATTGTACACTGGCAAACCCAATTAAAATTGAGTTTCTTCCCTATATAACCCCTCCCAAATGGAGAGTACCTCAGTTTTGTAGCAAAGCAATAAGTGTTCCACGTTAACTTCGAAGAGGGGTGGGAGCTCTGTGTCCCAAAATGTATTCCCAAGAAAAGGATTTTACAGGTAAGCTGTATTAAAAAATCCTATTTTCTTGATCATACATCACGGGACACAGTTCCTTAATTACTTAATGGGATGTTCCGTAGCAATGCTAAAATTTGAGGGAGACAAAGATCAGAATAAGACCGCCATCGAGCCAGAGGATCTGTACTGCTACCTGCAGCACACTACGCCCGAAGGAGGCATCCTCGTAACCTCTCACATCTACCTGGTAGAAGTTTGTAAATGTATGGACCGAAGACCAAGTAGCAGCCTTACAGATCTGAGCCATGGAGGCCTGGTGATGCACTGCCCATGAAGCACCAACTGTTCTAGTCGAGTGCGCTTTCACCTGAAAAGGAGGAATCTTCTTTTCTAAACCATAGGCCTGAATAATGACTTGTGGAATTCGACCTTTTAATAGTGTATTTTGACGCTGCCTGGCCCTTCTTTGGGCCTTGTGGCAGAATGAATAGACAATCAGTCTTCCTTATCTGAGCCATAGCTTGCAGATAAATCATTATCGCTCTTACAACATCTAGAGCTGACTGCGGATCTGGAAAGAAAGACGGTAGGACTATATCTTGGTTCAGATGAAAACCTGAAACCACCTTAGGTAAGAAGATTGGGTGAGGCCGCAGCACCACCCTGTCTTCATGAATAATCATATGGTTCTTTACACGAAAGAGCCGCCAATTCCGATACCCTCCTAGCCGAGGATATGGCCACAAGAAAAAAACTGTTTCTGTGTCAACAGACTTAGAGAAACCTGGTGTAAAGGTTCAAAAGGTAGCTTCTGTAAAACAGACAACACCAAATTTAAATCCCATGGGCACACGGGAGACTTAATCGGCGGATTAAACCGCAGTGCACCCTGAACAAAGGCCCTGAGTAGGGAAAGAGAGGCAAGCGGTCTTTGAAAAAATACTGACAAAGCCGAGATTTGGCCCTTTATAGTGCTCAAGGCCAATTTCATATTTAAGCCCAACTGAAGAAAGGCACGAATCATATTAATGGCAAACTTCTTAGGCCTTGTACAGACGACCAAACATGTCCGTTTGAAACAGTCCGACGGCAGTTTACGGCATACAAAGCAGATATGTCTTTTGGTCCGCTGGCTTGTACACACCAGCGAACCAAATTCCCGTCGTACCCGAACGCGTGCACGTAAACCACGTACGACGTCACTATAAAGGGAAAGCCCAAAGTCAATGGCGCCGCCCTCTGTTCCGCTTTTGCTAGTTACGGGTTTGCTCGTGTTAGTGAAGGTTTGGTTAGAGCCGATTCGCGCTTTTCGGTCTCTGCGCTTTACCAGGTAGTATTTTTGGGTTCAGTGCGTGTGCTTGCTGGATCGTAGTTGGCAATCGGGTACAGGCTTTCAGGTCGTGCTGCTTTGCAGTTGCGTTCTGTCCGCTCGTATCTGTTTGTCGCGCGTTCTTTGCAGGTAGTGCTGGATTTGCGAGTGCTTTCTGAAGGAGTGTGTTCTTGACTGACCAGCCGGCCGGTTTGAAGCCATGATGGAGCAGCAGCATCAATTTTCGCGAGTTGGTGCTGTTTATGGGATGGCTTCTGGATATGCTCATCATTCCAGTAGTTTGGCCAGGAACAGGGGGAGGAGGCGTTTCTGGGCCAAGAATTGGTTGCGCCAGCGTGACCAGTTCTCTCATATGCCTCTGCTTAGGGAACTCCAGGAGAATAATCCTAATGACTATAGGAACTTTCTCCGCATGACGGACCCCATATTCAACCGTCTGCTGGATCTTCTGTCCCCCTATATCACGAGGCAGGACACTGATGCGCCAAGCCATCATGGCCGAGCAGAGGCTTATTGCCACGTTGCGGTACCTGGCGACTGGGAGGAGCCTGCAGGACCTCAAGTTCTCGACAGGCATCTCTCCGCAGGCGCTTGGGGTCATCATACCGGACACGTGTTCTGCCATCATCAAAGTTCTGCAGGAGGAGTATATTAAGGTAAGTTTCCTCATTTTAACCTCACAATCGGTCTTTAATAATGTGGGCAACTAACTTTTTATTTTATTTCCCAGATATGCTGTGTGTTTAACTAACGTTCCCTTTTCTCCCTATGCATGTTGATATAAGCTGTCCATGTTTTTTTTCTTGGCCTACCTGCATATTTGTACCTTACCCAATATTAACCTGTCCAGCATGCTATCCTAGGGACAACCCCACCTAGCCTATTTTTATCTGGAATTTTAGTTTTTTCAGTTCAAACCCCCCCCCCCTTAAAACAGATTTTGTCCCCATCAGAGGGCTGTGTAATCTCTTAATTAAGTGGGCCTATATATTTGTGCCCCGAAATTATCCCTGCACAAATTAGAAATGCAATTTGAATACTGTGAAGTTGCACACGGACGCTTGTAGGATTATGTTTGCAATGTTTATGTGCCAAAGTACTAAATCTCTTTATTTGTTTGTCCCCACAGCTACCCTCCACACCACAGGAATGGCAGTCTGTGGCTTCCCAATTTGCCCAGCGGTGGGATTTTCCGAACTGCGGTGGAGCAATAGATGGGAAACACGTCCGCATAGTGCCCCCACCCCACTCGGGGTCCTACTATTTTAACTACAAAGGTTATCATAGTATTGTGTTGATGGCGGTGGTGTCGGCACAGTATGAGTTTCTATATGTGGACGTGGGGAAGAACGGCTGGATGTCTGATGGGGGAGTGTTCGCGCGGACAGATTTCTACAGTCGTCTCCAAGCTGGTGGTCTGGCATTGCCATCAGATGAAGATAATGTGGAAGGACTTCCGTTTGTGTTTGTAGCGGACGAAGCTTTCGGGCTTGGACCTCACCTCATGCGGCCTTTTCCCCAGAGGACCCTCACCTCAGAGAGGAGGGTGTTCAATTATCGGTTGGCCAGGGCTCGGAGGGTAGTCGAGAATGCCTTTGGGATCCTCTCCAACCGGTTCCGCCTGTTCCTGACAGCGATACACTTGGAGGAATATAAATTGAACACCATTGTATTTGCCTGCTGCATTTTGCACAACTTTTTACGCAGGCACTCCCAGACGTACCTACCCGACATCGGTTCTGAGGCAAGACTACCCTCAGATACCCTTCCTGGGCTGGACACTGGTCGCGCTGGCTTGGCCCCCGAATCTGCTTGTGAGGTACGCGACAAATATGTTGAGTACTTCATGGGTCGGGGGGCCATTGCTATGCCAGATCATATTTCTTTCTAATTCGGCCCCCAAAAGAAAGAAATATTCACAGAACTAATAAATAATTTGACCATTGGACTTTATACAGTTGTTTGTCATTATTGCTTTTTCTCTTTTTATCTGTCTTCCTGGTTCTCAAACTAACTACTGCACTTATAGTGCGAAATTTAGTTCTCCACTTTTAGTAAATAACCACATTTGCACATTATTCACTCATCTACAAACAGGGTATTGAGTCTAGAAATAAGAAGCCACTAATTTTTTCAATTTTGATGTCAAGCTTTTTATTTTCAGCTTGTTCATGACCACACCAAAAAGTAGGCTTTTTTTTCGCCAAACATGTGTTTAAAATTTGGAGTCATATTTTTTTCGTTTTTTCTTTAAATCTTTTTTGACCATTTTATTTTTGACCAAAATTTTTGTAACAATATACATTTGTTAAAATGTTGACATTTTTTGTTACGGAATTTTTTATATTTTTATATATATATATATATATATATATATATATATATATATATATATATATATATATATATATATATATATATATATATACACAATATAATTGTTTCCAAAACAAAAAAAAAAAAAAAAAGATCTAGGTCATCAAATATTGATTTGTCTGCTTTTTCGCAAAATATAAAAATATTTCCTTTTTTTTTTGGTTTTTCAAAAACATTTTCATATTTTCATTTTTTTTTTACGTAAAAAATATAATATTTTTAAATTTGTAATATTTTTCATTATTTCCTTCAAAATGTGTTTTTTTTTTCTTTTTTCTTTTTTTTTAAAAAATAAAGTTTTCTTTTTCCTTTTTTTTTTCATCTAAATATAGACTTCATATTTTTTTTTCTTATTTTTTGAAGATATATAATTAGAAATATATAGATATATCCCAAATTTTTCTTTTTTGTTTTGTTTTGGGTTGTTGCTTTTCTCACATTTTTCTTAGGTCAAAAGGTCAAAATGGCCAACCAATAGAACTTAAACATTAAAAAATTTAAACAATTCACAACAGCAGTCAGTCATGGTGTGCTTTCACACTGGAACGCGCCAAAATTTGAAGATGCACACATTCAGTGTGAATTCGCCAAATGTCATTGGTTAAACAGACAAATGGCCACATGTGCTATCTGACATCATGGGTGATCAATGTCTGTGTTTTGGGGGAGCAAACCCTTCCTCTCAACTACTTGAGGAGCGAGGAGGGGGTTGTACCCACAAAGCACAGACAATCGATATCCTGTGATGGCAGATAGCACATGTTGGCACACTGTGTGTGCATCTTCAAATTTTGGCGTATTAATTATTCAAAAAGTAAAAATGGTTGTGGGGGCGGGGGATGGGCGGGGGGTGTTTCAGTCTTTGACACGGCCCATCATGTCAATAATATTTTTAAAATTAGCTTCGATGACCATCATTCTTTGCCGCATATTGTCCATTTCCGTGCTGCACTCCAAAAGGACATTTGTTACATTCTGTTCCATGACAACCATCCTTTCCCGCATATTGTCCATTTCGGTGCTGCACTCCATTACCTGCTGAATAATTATAGCAGCACTTGCACGTGAAAAATTTGTAACACCATCTTCATCCCCTAAAAAAAATCAAAATGGGCAATCCAAAATAAAATATTTTATGAGGCCTATCTACATATGTTTTGCCAAATAAAGCTGGGGTGACACTGACCTGATGGTCTGCTCCTTTCCACCTCCACAACTTTGCCATCTTCTATCACTCCTCCTTCTTCCACCACTTCACCATCATCTTCCACGACTCCTCCTTCTTCAACCACTTCCCCATCATCATCGACTCCTCCTTCATCCAGCAATTCACCTTCTTCCAATTCGCCAAATTCTTCTTCCTCAACTTGCCCTTCATCTGCTATAAATTCTAAATCCAAAATTACTTCTTCCTCCTTTCTTCCTTCCTCCTCTCCTTCCACATCCTCTTCTCCTTCCACATCCTCCTCTCCTTCCACATCCTCTTCTCCTTCCACATCCTCTTCTCCTTCCACATCCTCCTCTCCTTCCACATCCTCCTCTCCTTCCACATCCTCTTCTCCTTCCACATCCTCCTCTCCTTCCACATCCTCCTCTCCTTCCACATCCTCTTCTAATTCCACATCCTCTTCTCCTTCCACATCCTCCTCTCCTTCCACATCCTCTTCTCCTTCCACATCCTCCTCTCCTTTCACATCCTCTTTTCCTTCCACATCCTCCTCCTCCTCCACATGGCGAGATGGAAGATTTTGGCCTTGTCTGGCCCTCTCTGCCTCCTCCAAATGCTGGCGTCTTCTTTCCCCTAAATAACACAAAACAAAAGGTATACTCATCAGCACACAGATATTGGAGAGCAGAAATCGCATACATTGCTTAGAAGAGGCTTTCATTTATTTTGTTTTTTCTTTCACCAAACCTACATTTTTGACAGACTTCTATGCCAAGCTCTGATCCTTCCCCTTTTAAGCAAAGTGACACACATGGATGTCCCCCCTAAACTTTATTTCTGGGAGACCCTACCAAAAAATTTACATTTATTTTGGAGACACAGGTGCTCTGCATTGCAGATGGGAAAACATCTGCTTTATTTTCAGTGTTGAGAATGAATCCTGTTTGCCTTTCACATTCTCATAATTTGATTTTTCAGAACTAGCTTTTACACAATGTTTGCAAACAAAGTTTTTGGCCAATGAGCTATGTCCAGGTGTGTTGTTCCTGGACTAACCTCGCATTTATGATAAACGATGTGATGTTACGCGGTTTACTAAGAACACTATTTGCAAAAGGTAGGTATTTACGTAAAAAACATAACATTTCAACATGCCTTCAAAAGTACAAGCAGGCCAAGGAGGCAGATGTCGAAATATAAATGTCAACACATTCTTGCAGACAATCCCCCCCCCCGCCCCCAAAAAAATTAACTTACTTTTACGCAGAATTTTAAGGATCTTCTTCATCTGATGTGGCTCCCTCAATTTTAAGTCGGACCAGCGTTTTCGGAGCTGTTCTTTGGACCTGGTGACCCCAAACATCTCCTTCTCCTCGCCACCTTGTCCATAATGTGTGCCTTTCGGCGGTTAGGGGTCTTGTATGGCCCTAATTCACCATCATAGTCCTTCCTCCGCATGATGGAAACTAACTCCACCATTTCGTCGAACCCCATATTAGTGGCTTTGTATCTTTTTTGCCTGGATCGGGACGTCCCTGCCTCTGTCCCTTCACTTGCGGCCTGAGAGCATCGTGCCCGCTCGTGTGACATCGCCATCTTTCCTTCCCACAGAGATTATGGGCGGGGAAAAGAGGAAATGTTCCGCCATGGGCGGAGACGAGGGCGGCGTTTCATACATACGTGGAGTGTAGAGAATGCAAACAACGTGTTTACGTAGGTTACGCGGAGACTATTCGAGCGAATCCAGAACATACACAGTTAACGCCATATTTCCGAAACACATTGATTAGGGGCATGGCAAAGGTGACGAGGGCGGCGTTTCATACATACGCGGAGTGTATAAAAGGCAAACAACGTGATTACGTAGGTTACGCGGTAATTAGTCGAGTGTGAGAATCGAGGAGCTAGAGAGACGAAGGTAAGAAATTTCAACATGGGATCAGCAGAGGCCTAGAAAATGGAGAGCCATGGGATGGGGGTTTGATCTGTTGGTTGCAGCCTTTTAAGCTATTATATCTCTTGGGTACCACAATGGTATTTTGGTTGCCAAATGCTTTTGGACACATCACAAAATATACATGGGAACAATGCTATACCTCATTTAAATTTTGGAATGGTGTATTCAGATCAGGCCAAGTATTGTTCTGTGTTGGTTGGACAGAGGTCATTAGGAAGTGTCTTTTATGTCATCAATGCTGAGGGGCAGGATATCTACACATGAAAGAGTGCCTAGATGAATGCTCTCATTTGTAATAATTGGGTATGGTTCTAGGTTCCACTTATTTACTGCAATGTAACCAAAGGGGCTGCATGTATAAAATCAATTTTTGGGACAACCAATGGGGAAGAGCTGGCCAGATTTTTTGAAACAGGAGACGTGTGTTTGTATTTTTATCTAGGTCATAAATTTGGAGACACATATTCTATCAATGTCAACGCTGAGCCTTTTTACAATCTTGTTTTTTTCTTATTTATGTTTTGTTAATCTAGACTAAACTAAGATCAATTCAAAAGGCCAAGCAATGGACCTACTCCAAACCCAGGAAGTTGTCCAGAACTTGCTGGATAAATTCCGAGAGATGCCCATCCTGCGGGATTCTAAGCAACCTAATTATTGCAATAAAGATGTGCGAGCGGCAGCACTTGAAGAGCTTGCAAAATACATGAGAACATGGGTGCCAGAATGCACTGCCAACATGGTGAAGGATAAACTTGCCAACCTCAGGGGCACATATAGAAGAGCGTACAAAGCTCACCAATTAAAAAAATCTGGAGCAGCAGCAAGACAACCAAAGGAGCCCAAGCTGTGGTATTACAAACAGATGTATTTTTTGCGGGATCAACTGGATGGCAGGAAATCGATGTCAAGTCTGACTCCCAGCCTTCCCTCCACGCTACCTTCCAGCGGACCTTCCCAAGATCCACACAGCCCTGCAGAATCGGAGGAAGAGGGCCTGGCTGACAGAGAGTCAGATCTGCGATTCTTCACTGATGAGGTATAGTAGTTTCCCAAATATTTCTGGGCTAAATAATTATTGTTGGATTATTGACTTGATATTGTAAAATAAAAGCCAAGCTGGGAAATATCTACAAAAATTGTGGCGACACAAATAGGTGTCAGGGATGACAACTGCAGGGGTCAGAAGGAGAGTCTGTTCAAGTTTAAATGAACCCAAAGAATATAAAATCAAGCATGAAAATGTGTGTGATTTGATTGGGATAAATATTAAAACATGTCACTTTTTTTGACACAGGAAGAAGAGACCAGCCAGGAGGTGGCAGATCCTCCAGTCACTGTCAGCCAGGCCGAAGGGGTCAGTGGCAGCCAGGAGGAGGCCGGGCCCAGTGGCGTACAGCAGGTCCCCCCGCCCAGGACAACCACCACCAGCCAGGCTCCTCCCCCCCAGGTGAGGCCACCAGGCCGAAGGAGGCACTTGAGGGTTGTTGAGGAGGCGAGCCTCCGTATGATCCAGGAGGCCAGTGCCATCATGAGGGCCCCCCTCAACCCCACAGAGGCCTAGAGTGCCTCCGTGGCACACGATCTTAATCAAGGGGGGGAGGAGCAGAGGAAACTGGCAAAGGGCCTGATCAACCAGGTCCTTTGGTGGATGGAGAGGGACCTGCTGACCACAGACACTGGGCTATGTGACCCGGCCCGGCTTGCTGAACACCATCCTCCTGCTGCCACATCATCCCCACCTGCAAGGGGCCGTGTACGGGTCCGTGGAAGATCCGCTGGAAGGCAGCCTGAAGGGAAGGCTGGAAAAAGGAGGAAACGTTGATTCCCTGCCTTCCATTTGATTCCCCACAAAAGACATCTTGTTTGGACTACCACAGTTTGGGTTCCTTTGGTTATGTGCTGCTGCTTCAGATTTTTTTTTGGGTGCCTCCTGAGGTTTGCTAGTTTATCCTTCATCATGTTGAAAATGCAAGTTTGCATGTATTTTGCTAGCTCTTCAAGTGCTGCCGTTCTGTTTTTTGTTTAAATTTGCATTTGCCAAAATAAATGGCTTTTTGGTGTGCCAACATGGGAAACTATTTTAATAAACCCCCAAAAAAAAAATGTATTCCAAAAATTGACAAAAATTAAAGATAAAACAAGTACCAAAATGAAAAAAATGGTGACATAACTAGAAACAACCAAAAAATAAAGACAAAATGAACATTAACTAAAAATAAAAAAAACAAAAATACATGTGGAGGACCACCAAAAAAAAAAGCCACGTCTGGGCTAGAAAACATTAACGAAATATTACATCACAAGCAAGAAATGTCACATTTCAGTATGGGACAAATCAGTTGAAATGGCATCAGCAAGAGAACGGGTTTATTCTAGCAAGAGAACAATGAATAAAACGACGCAATAAACTGTAGTTTATTGCGTCGTTTTATTCATTGTTCTCTTGCTAGAATAAATCTTTGAAATGACGAATGTGCCATATCCCAAAGAAACGCAAGTTTTACCTGAACGAGCGCTCCCGCCCCCTCATTTTGTCTGAGCATGCGCGGGTTTTTTGTACGCTGCTTTTGTGTACTGACAACCGAACATGTCTGAGCGGACAGGATTGCAGCTGGCTGTTTTAAAACAAGTCCAGGAATATTTGTCCGCTGGGAAAAGGCCCGGCGGGCAAATGTTTGCTCGAAATCTGTCCGCTCGGTCCTACACACGACCGAACATGTCTGCTGAAACTGGCCCGCGGACCAGTTTCAGCAGACATGTTTGGTCGTGTGTATGGGGCCTTAGGATGCCACTTTCTGGGTTCACACCAGGAAACATATGCCTTCCAGATTCTGTAGTAGATGAGCCTGGAGGCCGGATTCCTAGCATTAACCAGAGTGGATAGGACTGGCCCTGAGAGCCCACGTTTCCGCATAATGTGGATCTCAACAGCCAAACCGTCAAATTTAGACTTTGTAAGACAGGATGGAATATTGGACCCTGCGATAGTAGGTCTGGGCACAATGGAAGAACCCAAGGTCTTCCTACTGCCATCCTTACGACTTCTGCGTACCAGGGTCTCCTGGGCCAAGCCGGGGCGAACAAAATCACGACTTTCCTTCCTTCTTGACTCTCTGAAGGAATTGTGGGAGGAGCGGTACTGGAGGGAACGCATAAATCAGGGAATACTGATCCCACGAGTTAGTCAGGGCATCTGAGCCTTGAGCATAGGGATCTCTTGTTCTTGACACAAAGCTGTCCAATTTTGCGTTGAACCTGGAAGCCAACAGGTCCACATATGGGGTTCCCCATTTCTCACATATGATTTGAAACATGTCGGGGTGTAGAGACCATTCTGCTGGACTCAGTTGCTGGCGGCTTAAAAAATCTGAAGACCGCAGATAGGCGAGGAATATGCCTTTCTGTCCAGGGCAAGAGGTGATTCACCTCTTTTTGGGCATCCAGACTTCTGGTGCCTCCTTTGTGATTGATATAGGCCACGGCAGTAGCATTGTCGGACTGAACCCGAACAGGCTAGCCTTGTAGTCTGTAAGACCAAACTTTGAGGGCCAAATGAATTGCCCGAATCTCCAGAATGTTGATGGATAGGAGCTTTTCAGCCCCCGGAATACTTTCCCTGGGCAGATACTTTTTCTAGCACTGCCCCCCAGCCCAGAAGGCTGGCATCTGTGCTCACCACTTCCCATGTAACTGGAGTGAAGGATTTTCCTTCTGACAGATTTTGGGGGGGCAACCACCAATTGAGGCTCTGGCGAACCCCTGGAGACTCAAGATCATAGGAAGATCCAGGGCCTGAACATCTTTGTGTCTTGAGTGAAACTGGGCATAAGGAACAGCCTCGAATGAGGATACCATCTTTCTCAACAATCTCATGCATAGACGGATGGAAGGCCTTCTTTTCGCCTTTACCACTCAGTCTCCTATGGCTTTTGTCTTCGGCTTGGGAAGGAATACCTTGCTTAGGGACGTGTCTATAATCATCCCCAAGTACTCTAGCCTTTTTTGAGGCTGCAAGGAAGATTTCTTCAGATTGAGGACCCAGCCTAAGTACTCTAAATATTGCACTGTGCTGTGCACATTGTGGCCCAAGCGTGCGGCAGATTGATCTATGATCAACAGATCGTCCAGGTAGGCTGTTACCGCTATGCCTCGTGCCCTTAGTTTTGCTAGGGCCGGGTCCAGTATTTTTGTGAACACTCGAGGTGCCGTAGCCAGCCCGAAAGGAAGGGCCACAAACTGAAAGTGCCGCTGATCCGCCGCAAACCTTAGAAACCTTTGGTGAGCGGGAAATTTTGGCACATGTAGATATGCATCTCTGATGTCTATTGATGCCAGGAATTCTCCTCCCTGAAGGGTGGGAACAACTGAATGGACAGACTCCATGCGGAAGGAGCGAATGATCAGAAACTGATTCAGACTTTTCGGATCTAGGATAGGTCTGCCAACCCCATTTGGTTTTGGAACCGTAAACAGGTTTGAATAGAATCCTGATCCCTGATCCTCTGGGGCTAACTCCAAGAATACCCCTTGGGACAACAGGTGTTCCAAGGCCAATAGTAAAGGCCTTATTTTTTCTGGATCTTTGGCAACTCTTGATCTCAGAAGATGGGATGACGGAAGTTCTCTGAACTCTAGCTTGTAGCGATGACCCACTTGTCCCGAACCTCGTTCCGCCAGGTGGTTGCAAAATGCAGCAGCCTTCCCCCCATTCGGCTGAGTGGGGGCATCCCTTCATAAGGAAGTTTTGGGGGTCTGTTTAGACCTTGAATCCCAAGTTCTTTTCTGCCCTTGGGCTTGGCTCTGGGCTTTTCCCCTAGTGTTAGTCTGAGGCGGCCATCACCACTGGCTGGAGACTGAGTTTCCAGGGGCTGGAGAAAGAGTACGTTTAAATGAGGGACACTTACTCTTCTTCTTAACCAGCAATAGAGTAGACTTGCCTCCGGTAATCTTTTGGATGAATTTATCCAGGCCATCTCCAAACAGGCGTTCTCCCCCAAAGGAAACACTGCCAAGTATTTCTTGCAGGAAGCCTCGTCCTCCCAATGTTTTAACCAAAGGGACCTGCACATGTGTACCTGCAGGAAATTTAAGCGACATACTTGTTGAACAGAGTCCATAATCTCATCAATCGCAAAGCACAAGGCCTTAGGAAGGTCCTCATAAACCTCAATCTCTTCTGTAGGGAGGAGGTTAATCATCTGCTTCATTTGTTCCTTGAGGAACTGACATACACCAATGGCTGTAACTGCAGGTTGTACTACAGCCCCAGCCATGTCAGAGGAGGCTTTTAATAGGGACTCCAGCTTTTTATCAGTTGGATCCTTAAAACCCTGCGCGTTGTCTAAAGGACAGGTCAGGTTTTTGTTTGCACAAGAAATAGCTGCATCAATAGCAGGTACCCCCCATTTCTTGGTGAAACCTTCCTCCATAGGATAAAGGAGGGAGAACTGCTTAGGAGGAGAAACCAGTTTGTCTGGGTGAACCCAGTCATCATATATCAGTTTATTCAGCAAGGGATAAACTGGAAAGGCGCATGCAGCCTGTGGGGATTTCCGGGATCCCAAAGAGGAAACAAAGGGGCCTACAAGCTTCAACAGGAGGCAATTTGTAAGTGGCACTCACCATCTATGCATAATATTGCACCTGCACCTTTAGCGACTGAGAAGTCGCAGGAAACCTCTCATCCTCTGAGTCCTCGGACTGTACATGATCCTCATCTCCAGAGAGGGATTTTTCACCCTCAGAAGGCTCATCTGAAAAGAGAGCCAGAGCAGATGTTATTAGCAATCCTTCCTTCCAGGCCATCCAAAGCAACTTTTAAAGCGTCCTCAGTGACGTATACAGGAGCTGCCATAGGAGAAGCTGAAAAACCAGACAGGGGTTCGTCCTGTGAGGCTGCTATCAGGCTGACAGAGGGGGATGGTAAACTGCAGGCAAGCTCAGAATACTTAGCCGTATGTGGGGATTTTCTGGTGCCTGTTTTACTCGCCCTAGACCCTCTTCTCGGGGACATAGTCCTTACTGCAAAACAAAGGTACTATCCGCAAATACAAATGCAATCACTGTTGTGCTATATTCTTACAATACACAAAATATCAGCTCACTGCACAACCTGATGCCAAGTAGGAGTCTTAGGTTTGCCAGTTTCAATCCACAGGGATGCTTACAGCCCACAGCTCTGTGTCCATGCCGCTTACAGAAGGCTCTGGCATGCTGGGCTTTTGAACCAGCCTCTAGGCGCCTGCACACAGGTATCCTGCATTGCACACGGGCACTAGCAACCACTTTTGGCCATCCCCCATCCATGTCTCTATTCTGACAGAAAATCGCGCTCCCGACGTGCGCACGCGCCGCTGTAATTAAGCACCCAGGAGACGAGGAAGAGATTACTGGGGGGCATCTCGGTATCGTGGCAGAGCCTGCAGCGGAAGGAGGTGAGTGGTGTTAAATTTAACCGACTTCACTGAGCATGTTATTCTGGAAGGTTCTGTAAGAAAACACCAGGTTTTGCACTTACCCCCTCCAGTGGTGAGAACCAGGAAAGACATCCTACTCCAAAGAAGATAATACATAAATAAAAATGATCTTACCTGATCCACACCACAGGAAAGCTACTAAAAGTAGTTCCAGCTTTCACCCATCACAGCGGGCAAGTTGTGCCAACCTTCAGGTTTACCAAGGGTTTTATTAGAGAAAACCTCATACCTGGACCTGTAGTAGACTCTGCCAGAATTTTTTTTTGCCACAGATGTAATAGTACACCAAAGTCTGGATCCCTGAACCCAGACCTCCGCAAAGAGACATTACAGGCAAACCTTGTTTCTTCTTAAACGAGGCCCGGGTACCAACCATCTTAGGCCTTTGATATCAGCCCGAGGAATGAATCCGGTTATAGCTCCTAGGTCTCCGCAGCCAGACCATAAAAAGAGCATTTTTCTTCTTAGCACATGTTGAACATGACCAACCACCTTAACACTGGCGAAAAAACTGAGGTACTCTCCATTTGGGAGGGGTTATATAGGGGAGGAACTCAATTTTAATTGGGTTTGCCAGTGTCCAATCACCGGTGGTGACTACATAACCCATTAAGTAATTAAGGCTCTGTGTCCCGTGATGTATAAGCAAGAAACAGCGGGCCAAATCCACAAAGCAGATGCGCCGATTTAACTCGAGATTTCTAATTTTACACGGCGCGTATCTTTGCGCCTGATCCTCAAAACGAGATACGCATGAAAGTCCGGTATTTCCGTCCTACCTAAAATAATTACACCGGCGCTTCTTTGTGCGCAAATTACGCTAGACACGCCGCTGTATTTGATAGGCAAAGATGCAAATAAGGGAGATATGGCGATCCACAAAATTAAGTGTGTGCGGCGTAGATTACGACCTGTGCGCTTCTGTTAGTTTCCCGGAGCAATTTTACACTTTATAAAAGCAGCCCTAATTTTACACATGCCGTGTAAAGGTCAGCTAAAGCAATACCATGAAGGAAGAGCTGATCACACACACTTGCTGGACTACAATCTGTATGCCACCATGCCAGGGGCATCCATGCCCCTATCTATAATAGTGACTTTAGTAACCCAGGGTACCCCCTCTTCTGAGGGAACAGCAGTCAGGAGACACCTCGCAGAATGCATATTTGCACAGTAAACGCACATTAATTATGTCACAATGAGAATGCATGAATGCACGCCACTGTGGTCCCTAGCACAGACACATCACATGCACATCGAATTAGATTAGATCCAAGTCCCCCCCCCCTTTGGTACTTGGGAGCAGCAACGCCACGCCACGGCTCCAATTATGTCACTGTGCATTCATACACCATTCAGGAACCTGGGATCACTTCTCCCTGGTCCTGGGGATCCCTACTCCACCAAAACTGAGGGTGACACCCTTATTTTATCAGGAATGCCACCCCCCCCCCCCACATTCACACATCATTCACACACATAAACCAAATAAAAGTACAGAATACCAAATGAAATAATAAAAATGAAAAAAAAAACATAAAACTAAAAAAACAAAAGTATCCCTGCTAATTAATTATCGGCGGCGATTGCTACGCCTTGGCTGGCCACGGGCACGGGCATGGGCACGGCCACGCCCTCGCGGAGGATGTCCATTGGGGGGGGTGTGAGCTGGGGAAGGAGGATCCTCCTGGGGGGGTGAGGGGAAGGAGGAGCCTCCTGGGGGGGTGAGCAGGGGAAGGAGGAGCCTCCTGGGGGGGTGAGCAGGGGAAGGAGGAACCTCCCCTGCTGGCCTGCCCTCCAAGGCCACTGCAATTCTACTGAGACAGGCAGTGAGGGCAGCCGCATTGGCCTGGCCAGACCTAGTATTGTCCTGCACAGCCTGGGTCAGGGCAGTCACCTCCCGGGCCACGCCTGTTGTGGCGGTCTGTAGGTCATTCATGCATGTAATGTGGTGGCCACATCACCGACTGCCTCCATCATTACACCCAGGCTGTGCTCCATCTGGGTCATTTTTTGTAGCATTTTATCCAGAGTGCGGGTCTGCCGGGCATTGTCCCTCAGCAGACTGGCCGGCAGACGCTCGGCCACCTCCATGGTGTCCTGGGTCGCCATCCTGCCTGCCCCTGAGGCTTGTGGCCTGAGAGGAGGGGATAGAGTGACCCTTGTGGGTGGAGGCCTGTTGGGGGAGAAGTGGGAGGGGCTACCCCCGATGGTGGCCTGACTGGTGCCAGCCTCTGGGGTAGCCTCAGAGGAAGACTCAAAGGTCATCATATCAGAGGCCAACAGGACTTCCCGGCCAATCTGAATATTTTCTTCCTCCTCCCCCTCACCCTCCTCCCCCTCATCCTCCTCCCCCTCAACCTTCTCCCCCTCAACCTCCTCCCCCTCAACCTCCTCATGAGGGGAGGTTTGGCCACTCCCCTCCCCTGGGGAATCCTGCCCTTCTTGGGAGTCATCAGCAGCCTGTCTTGGGGATGGTGCAGCAGCCTGGCCTGATGGGCCTGCAACCTCCTGGCCTGATGGGCCTGCAACCTCCTGGCCATCTGTGGAGGACACAAAACAATCACAGGTTTGAGGATCCACACACTTGGCACATCTTCCCTTCCCCCACCCACACATGCTAATCACCAGAGAGAAAAACCAAAAACTTACCTGTCCTCACAGGAACATCTGACTGATAGCCAGGCAGGCCCACCACCTGCTGTGGGTGGAAACACTGGGCCACTGCCCATTCTTCCTCTGTCAGTCTGACTGGGCAGGGTCCCCCTTCTCCAGTGCCCCTGGTAAGGGCGTCCATCTTTGCCATCTTATTGCGGACGACGCTCCTAAGGTCGTTAATCTTTTTCTGTATGCCAGCGGGGGTCCTGGTCTCCCCCCCCCGCCGCATTGACCTGATCCGTTATCCGTTTAAGGAGCTCCTTCCTCCTGGCCGGGGTGGTGTTCCGGCTCTCAGGGCCATGCAGATATCGCCCATATGGCACGATGCCCCGAGCAAGAATTCGCTTCTCTCCCAGGGTGAAATTAAGCTTCCTGCGCTTGGGGGCCATCACAGACACCACCCAGCACCAAGAAACTCACCCAAAAAACAATCACCAATACACACCCAACAAACAGACAAAAATACACACCCAAAAAACAGACAAAAATACACACCCAAAAAACAGACAAAAAGATACACCCAGAAAACAAACAAAAATCTAAACACACAAGCAGACAGGTACTATAAATTCAAAATAAAACACGAACAAAAAACAAACAAAATACAAGCACAAAAAAACAATCAGCAAAAAAAATAACAAACAAATTAACAAAATACACTTATCAAAAACAAACACCAACTAGACTCTCCAACTCCTCAAACACTTTTCTCACAAACACAACTTAACAACACACCAACAAACGTTAAGAGCAAAAGCAAATTGCTCATGGAAGGGAAACACTGGGATATACTTTTGCAAGGGAAGTGTGTTTGACTGGGGCTTTTTATACACAGGGCGATCCTCAAACTAAGTTTTTACTTTTACCTATCTCACTGATTGCGCCGAGCAAAGTTCTGCACATGCGCAGTGAGCAGCAGATTCGTGCGCGCATGCGCAGTACGGCCGGCCCTTCATTTGCATGGGGTCACGGCTCATTACAATGAAGCACGCCCACTTCCTTCCCACTTGCAATAACCCCGCCTTACGCCTCGGAATTTAAGTTACGCTGGCGCAATTTTGTGCGCAAATGCGCTGTGGATACGGCACTTACGACACCAACTTAGGGCGCCGTAACTTAAATGACATAAGTTTTGAGTAACTTAATTTGCGCCGCTGGCTGTGGATTTGGCCCAGCATTTTTACTTGCACATGATTGAATGATGGAAATCAGCAGAGCTCTACCACATTCACTAAGCTCTGGTGAAAATTAGTGCAACTGCACTTGCAAAGTCCACTATCTCTGAGTCTTTATTAAATCCACCCCATACTGACCTGGCAGTACTATCCTCTCCTTAGACACTTCAAATAAAACATACATATTTTAAAGGGGACACGAATAAAGTCCTTTATTCTGATGTACAATGATAACCTTAAGCATTAGGCTTACATTTTTATATCAAATTTTTTTGCTACATTCCAAAATAGTTATTTTCCAGGCAATAAACCCAATCAAATAAAGAACACACACAAATGTACAAATCATACAAAAAACACACTGACCGGTTGTTTGTTCAGCTGTAAGCTTCTACATTGATGTTGACTAATTGGGACTTTATGTGAAATGAGGCCGTGAAGTTCAGCATCCTTTCTCTTTCATTTGGTGTCTGTTTAATGTCCTCTTCCAGCACTTTCCTCTTTAATATTTCAAAGTGGCCTATATAGGTATAGAGGCCATTATTAGTTTGTGCATTCTATGCTTAATATATTTATATAACTGACCAAAGCCTGAATAAACCAATGCTTTATAGCAACTGGAATAGCATACTGGAACCTGTTTAAAGTGACCCTGTCTGGGATGAAAATTCTTTCAATAACAATTCAAATACCATGTAAGGCTCCATGCACAAAGGATGCTCAAAACAGTAGTTCTGAACGTCGGATTTCTGGCAGGAAAACACTGCTTTAAAAATGTGATTTTATCAGCATTTTGCATTGCCATCAATGCACGTTTAGCGGCGCTAGCTTTCAGTCCCATTTCACTGACTCTATTCAAAATCAATGGTTCCCTATGGGAGCCCATTGATTTGAATAGAAGTCGCACCACAAGTCGGATCATTATGATCCAACTTGCGTGCAACTTGTGTGCTGAGGATGAAGGGGAACCCCGCCAAAAATGAAAAAATAAAATACAAAATTGGCGTGGGGTTTCCCCCTCGGACAACACCAGGCCCTTCGGTCTGGTATGGATTTTAAGGGGGACCCCCTACACCGTAAAAATGGTGTGGGGGTATCTCCAAAATCCTTATCCGAGCACACAGCCCGGCCTGTCAGGAAAGGGGGTGGGGACGAGCGTACACCCCCCCCTCTTGAACCGTACCAGGCTGCATGTCCTCAACATGGGGGGTAGGTGCTTTGGGGCAGGGGCGCCCTGCACCCCCCCCACCCCAAAGCACCTTGTCCCCATGTTAATGAGCATAAGGGTCTCTTCCCGACAACCCTGGCTGTTGGTTGTTGGGGTCTGCAGGCGGGGGGCTTATCTGAATCTGGGACTCCCCAGATCCTGGCTACCCACCCTATGTGAATGAGTATGGGGTACATCGTACCCCTACCCATTCATCTGGGGAAAAAGTTTTAAAAGTAAAACACACTACAAAGGTTTTTAAAGAAATTTATTAGACAGCTCCGGGGGTCTCTACCGAATTTGGGGGTCTCTTCCGACTTCTCCGCACTCTCCAATTCTTCTCCCACTCTCCGGTTCTTCTGCCGAGCTCCTCCGCTATCTTCGTGCGGTACGACATCTAGTCAAATCAATGGTCTCCCATAGGGAACCATTGATTTTAAATAGAGTCAGAGAAACGCCTAACAAGGCTTAACGCTCTTTTTACAGCATTAACCCTTGTTTAACACCTTTTACCAGCATCTGGCGTTTCCAGGACTGCTCTTGAACGCAATTTTATGGCATTCAGAAAACAGCCCATAAACTCCACTGCTGCTAAACAGCAAAAAATATCCATTTGTGCATAGACACATAGGATAACATAGAGTGGAGTTTATGGGCTTTTTAAAAAAAAACGCCCAAACTCAAAAAAACATTAGTTTTTGAGCTCCAGTGTGCATGGAGCCTAAAATACATAGAGTAGTTAGGGGTTGGTGGTGAAACCTTTGCTGTCAGTGGGGGGTATGCTATTTGAAAAAATCCCAAGTGTCATATACTAGTGGTACCTGAGGCTAGCCATATTGAATAATTATGGAAAAGATGGTAATGTGGCTGGGTGGGTGACAAAATCAAAAAAAGGCATCAACATCCCTGAATAAGCAATATATGTACAAGGATTTTTAATGGGATTTTTTTAGGTGCTGAGATATAGAGACACAATTTATTTGAAAAAAAAAATAGTCATTTTATTACAATTTGTAAACAATTAAAAAATGTTGTTCATAAAGGACAAACATTACAATCAATACAGCTTGTTAAAGAAATCCTATTTGGATTGGAGCATCTTATCATAATGCTGGTGACATTAGTGTCATTATCCCGATATGTTTTTCCCCACCTCGGGCTTCCTCAGGGGATACGTTTTATAACACAATATGCATCACTAAACATAGAACAGAGAAAACACATAATGGCATTAATGGATGACATAAAACAATTTGAGAATTCATAGAGAAAGAATTAAGACCTTGCCCGTCAACACTCAACAAACCACCACTCACACATTCTCTATGAATTCTCAAATTGTCTTCTCCGGTGGTGTAAACTGTACATGCACAGCTCAGCTTTCATCATCTGCACTGTCCCTGTGTACCGGAATGATGGCCTCCTGCGCATGAGCAGAAGCGATCTCATCCCAAGCCAACCAATGAAGACGGCCAAAGACCATCACCCAGGGGAACATTCTGATGCAGATGGGGTACAGGCAACGCTGTATACTGGCCTAGGCCAACAAGGCCCAGGCCTAGGGCAGCACTTTGTAGGGGGCAGCACGGAAAGAGTGCCCGCCGGCTTGCGCTACACTGTTATGATGGGGCAGTCTGGGCTGAGAGGCAAATTCTAGCCCCCCCATAAAGTGGCTGCACTGCTTCCGGTATGCGGGGCGGGGAGGCATTCTGCAACTGTGTGTGTGTGTGTGGGGGGGGGGGGGGTGCTGCTTCTAATTTTGACTGTCCTATCATCCTGGACCAGAAACCTTCCTCACTGTGCTCTATGTTTTTTGCTGCACCATTGGCATGGTTATATCTTCTTAGTCCTCTCCATAAAATTATCAGAAATTTGTGCTTAAAGTAGAACTATAGGCAACACTTTTTTATTTCATTTTGGATAGCGTAAGGAAGGGTTATAGCTCCTGTCAGTTTATTGTTTACCATGCCTGTCCCATTGCAGAGATTTCCCTTCACTTCCTGCCCCATAGCCAAACAGGAAGTGAGAGGAAATCTATGCAAATTAAGGGAATCCATTGCCTCAGGCTCTCAGAACTAGTGTGCCCACTCAAAAATTTCAGTGCGGGTCTTAAACAGAACGGGGTGTGGCCTTGACAGGAAGGGGTGGGTCATAATTAGGGGGTGCACAAATTTAGTCAGGCCTAGGGCAGCACAAAGCTTAAATACACTACTGGGTACAAGGACCATTGGAGGAAAGTTTTGATCCCTTTATTTCCGCTTTAAAGTGGAATTTTACTCTTCCGATCAACATTGACTATTTTTATTCCTTATGCTGCTAGCATTAGTTTCTGGAACCAATCCCCTGTATGGTTCTCTCTGCAGCAGCTGAAAGCCAGCGGGAGTGAGAGGAAAGGAAGCCAGCTTACAGCAGCTGCTGTTCCAGTTATTGCCCCCCACCGTGCCAATTACCCCTTTTGCCCACATCCAATTCACCCAGCTGCCTGGACTCCCCTGCTAGCCTGGACCACATACATGAGGGCTGGTGGTACCCCCTTATCTACAGCCATGGTCAAACCATCTAATGGCTGGGGTCATAACTGATCACATGGGCAGTTGCAAATCAAACAGAGGCTAAGACAGCAGCTTCCTTGGTTGAAAAGGATAGGAGGTTTTAGTTCCACTTTAAGACTGGTTGTCAGAGACATCAATCTCATGGGGCCACTTTTCTAGTTTATTTTGTGGTCCTTATATTGGATCTTAAACATCTTAAAGCTATACACCATTCCCAGGAAATAGAGATGGTAAAAATAACACATGAAATGACTCTTAAATAAAAAAATTTTTGGTATAATAAAGAATATTCAATGAATCCTTTCCAATACATAGAAAATATACATTCATGGGTCACTTGACTGTTGCATTTTTAGTTTTCATACATACAAATTATCACTAAATGAAAACCAGATCGGAACAGAAAATATAAGTAAAGTAGGAAAGGGAAAATGTATAAATCTTGAGTGTCTTTTTCCTTATACTAGATCTATTTTAACCTCATGGTTTGGTTTTCATTAAGTGCGTATGTAATCCAATCAGCATGGAGAAATTGCAGCTTGAAAGCTGAGCATAGGTGTTTCTTAAAAAAAAAAAAAAAAAAAAAACCCACAATCACTTTCCCATACTATATAAAACTCTGAGCTTTCCATTCATTCTTCAGTGCAGCGTAATCAAATCACCTTTGAGAAATGTGTCTGCATTTAAGCAAAGGGCAGAGTGTATGCATATGACATCGGAAATCAGCTCCATGGTAACATGAAATATAAACAAGGATTCCCACAGAGGGAGGATTGCTGGAATGTGGAGTAATTGAGGTGACTGTTTGCAGGTTGTGGTGGCCGTTTCTATGGTGATGGACAGCAGTCAAGGGAAATCCTTGTGTGTGCATAATGTGACGCGGTGCCACTTGCCAACAGCTGTTTACAACTTTATTTCATGCACGCAAGTAGTTACAAAGTCCCTTTGCAGGCGTTTTTTTTTTTGGTCCACACCTTATGTGTGGGAGGTAATTGGTGTACAGGTACAATTTGCTGTTGATCTTTGTACTTTACAACTAGCAACTGAAGATCAGTCCAAAAATACTACCAAGGTTGACTTTGCACTTGAAAAGCCGGGCTCTGGTCTATTTAAGTTTATTATTGCATATGTCATATGTGATTTCTTATTGTGCAAAGCACGCACTTCTTAGGCTGGTTTTGAAAAAATGAACGCATTTTATTTATTTATGCATGTAATGTATACCTTGGGTTACTCATTAGAAAAATATGCAGGTCTGTTTCTCTGAGCTGTTGCATTTGATTTATATGCTAAAACTATGCATGCTATTGCTTACCCGTATGATCAAGGTTAAAGACAAGACTGCAATCTGCTTGCATTAAAATGTTTGTGCTTTGTTGCCAATGTAAATAATATGAACAATTATTAAAATAAATCTCACGCAGATTGTTGGCTATTCTCGGTTTGCAACTTCCAAATGAATAATTGATGGTATTTGGTGAAATCAATTGTTACATAAGAGCTGAATGGTATAAAAAATAAGCTGGCCACATTTCAATTCACATATTTGAATTCATTCAGATAAAGATTCTGATATTTCCATTTCATATTTGTCTTCTTTATGCAACAATCACTAAAATCATTATTTCCTGTTATCATCTAGGATAGTTTTATATTTCTTTACAGTATAAGAGTACACGCACATGGGAAACTTTTACTAGAAAAATGATTGGCTATGATCGCCCTATAATTAATAACTAACCATTAGTATGTGATTAATACACATGGGTACACTGAAGTGTAGCCTCTGGTAGTCATGCTCCAAATTTGTGCCATCATTACTACATGCAACTGAAATTGGTCACAGGTTATTATTGTTGTGTGATTGCGCTTGCCTGTGTGCGACTAGCCTAACTATGCGCATAGGCTATGGACATTCAAATATTTATGTAGCGGCCCCCTGACCCCCAGTATCAGGGAGGGCTGACATTTCACCTCAGGGTGCTGGTTCTTAGGCATTGTGAGGGTAGACATTTGTAGAAAAGATGGGTGCCAGACACTTTTAGAATGCAAAAAGGTGAGTTTATTGCTCACAACAGGAGAACAATGTGGGAGAGAGGACGACACAGGACAGCCCAGAACTATATGCAAAAAGCCCCAGCAGACTCCGAAAATACAGAACAGGTAGACAGCAATACAGACCTAGCCTCCTTTCTCAGTCGATGCCTAATATGGAGAAACGCGTCGGGGTGGAGCTACAGGACATGACGTCACCACGCACCAGCTGGCTGGCTTGAGCTGCCTCTGTGTTTTTCACACTGAGAACTGTTTTTATTTGGATGTCAGTATTGTATCATCTTGGAGATAAAAAACCTGGATTTTAGTACTGCATCATGAAATCTCTCTTTTATATTCCATAATACACTTCACGAACGAACCTGCTCAATGGAGCAAGGGCTCAACGGAGCATATTACAGCATTTGAATCAGCTGTGGGAGGAAGGATCTGGATATCGGACGAATCTGTTGACTGTCTCTGCTTTAGTGATCTCTTCTGTGTGTGCTCATATGATCTCCATAATTTGAGATCTATCACATCTGGTCAGCGGCTTTTTGTTCTTTGACTGTCTTTTGGCTGTCCCTTGGATGTTTTTGGTGAAGAGAGCAATCTTTTGACTATTTGAAGTGTTCCGACTTTCAAAGATTTGCACGGATCAAAGCATTAATAAGGATTTTTCACAATTAATTAATTCATGCACATGTTTGGTTTTGCATACATTTAATCACAGTTTAATGGTTTTACATACATTTCATCACCCTTCATGGTTTCTATTTTTACACTATATTAGTTTGTTTTGGGTTGTGCATCTATTTTTTTTGTACAATACAGAACAAATATATGTATCCACGTATTCACAGCTGTCTCCTCTAGCAACAAAAACTCACAACACCGTATGGAATTTCCTTGGATGAGTTTCCCCAGCCTCTTCACAGTCCCCAGCTCATGAAGAGTCTCTTCTGGTACTTCCTCAGAACTCCATCCTTCCCAGCATGCCACAGGCAACAAGAGGTGTTTGCTCTCTGACAATTTCCTCCCCCATGCCCCCCAGGCAGCGTCCAGGCTCTTTCCAGTAGAGCCCCTGAACACATGGCTAAGCCTCAGGCTTCAGGCCTATGTGGCAGCAGCTGCTCCTCACACACCCACCCAGACCACAGTTTGGGTGGAAAGATGCAGATTCCCTGACTTCCTACAAATAAGTACCCTCTCCCAGCATCCTCAGCAGCCAAAAAAACTCCCACTGATTGACTGAGAAAAGTATGCATATTCATAACCTAAATTCACTATAGCTCATCATACTGATGCCAAAGGCAACATTGCCACCTATTGACAAAAGAGAGGAACCACAGCTAAACCAGGCTTAGGGGAAACCCAAATGATCACAAAGACTATAAATCAACCAGGCTAGTTACAATCCAGCAACAACTAAATTTACGATACAATAAATTAGCAGCCCTGTTTAAGACAAGGGTGCTACATCTACAGTTTCCTAAAGTGGAACTAAACTCTCTTAATGAACTTTAACAATTTTAATATAATGTTGTTTTAACCACTTGCTGCCCACCGTAAAATGATGGAGGAGAAGTGTGGCTCTCGTTCTAGGAGGACATCATATGACGGCGCCCCAGAATGGCCATTCTCACACGGGGGCGCACAGCGTGGCGATCATGGCTGCACCATGTTCCTAGGACAATGCCGCGACCCCGATCTCTGTAAAGAGCTAATGACACAGCTCTTTAACCATGTATCCAATCACAGCCGGCCACATGTAAATGCGGAAGTGCAGGGGAGACCAGGGCAGGTAATCAGGGCACTGATTGTCAGTGCCCTGATTACAGGAAAGCCCCAACAGTGCCCATGAGTGCCACCACAATCAGTCCCCATCAGTGACACCAATCAGTGCCCATTAGTAATGCCAGTCAGTGAAGCCTTGTAATGCCTGCTCATCCGTGCTGTCTTCCAATACCCATCAGTGCCTCCCATCAGTGTCCATCAGTGCTGCCCATCAGTGTCTAGAGGGGCCACCCATCAGTGCTGCCTATCCATGCTGCCTATCAGTGCCCACCAGTGCTGCCCATCAGTACCCACAAGTGCCACCTATGAGTACCCACCAGTGCCACCTATGAGTACCCACCAGTGCCACCTATCAGTGCTCATAAGTGCCACCTATCATTTCCCATCAGTGCGGCATATTAGTGCCTTCTCATCAGTACCACTTCATCAGTGCTCATAAGTGCCGCCTCGTCAATTTACTGACAGAAACTAAGAAATATATATTTTTTTAATTTTCTGTCTTTTTTCTTTGTAAAAAATTAAGAACCCAGAGGTGATTATATACCAGCAAAAGAAAGCTCTATTTGTGTGACGAAAATGATAAAAAATTTATTTGGGTACAGTGTTTCCAGACCACGCAACTGTCAATCAAAGTGGCCTGGACAGGAAGGGGGTGAAAAGTACCCTGAATTGAAGTGGTTAAAATAGATTTTAAGGGGAACCCCCTATGCCAAAAAAATGGTGTGGGGTTTCCCCCAAAATCCATACCAGACCCTTATATGAGCACGCAGCCTGGCCAGTTAGGAAAGGGGGTGGGGAAGAGCGAGTGCCCCCCCCTCTGAACTGTACCAGGCCGCATGACCTCAACATAGGGGGTAGGTGCTCTAGGGCAGGGGGGCCCTGCGCCCCCCACCCCAATGCACCTTGTCCCCATGTTGATGAGGACAAGGGCCTCTTCCCGACAACCCTGGCCGTTGGTTGTCGGGGTCTGCGGGTGGAGGGCTTATTGGAATCTGGGAGCCTCTTTAGTAAGGGGCCCCCAGATCTCGGCCCCCCACCCTATGTGAATGAGTATGGGGTACATTGTACCCCTACCCCTTGACATGAAAAAAATGCTTGTTTACTGCTAATTAAATACTTGAATGTCCAAAGTTTGGCCACAACTTCATTTAAAGCTCTGTGCACTCTAGCAGTTTTTTGCTCTGGTTAACCTGCACCTGTGCTTCCCTGCACCAGCTCATTACATTTATTTGTACTTGGGGTGCAAGATTACAGCATAAACAGAATACTGGAACCCCCAAACTGAGTATAAAGCTTGGTTTTCCTGTGTCAAGGCTGACAGCACTGTATCTCATCCATAAGAAGCACAGGAAAAAAAACATTTTGAACCACTATTACTTTTTTTACAGAACCGAATGCCTAGTACACACGATAAGGATATCAGATAAATGGTCATCTTTTTTGTTTTCATATGTCTCATATGGAAAACCAATAAGTTACTAAAGTTAAGAAAATTCTCATGCAAACGAATACTTCAGTTGATTTAATGTATTGTATGGTGATGTAATCTTTCGTTTCCGAGCACGCATGGTCTTGGTCACATGATTTGATTTTTTCTTAAATGCCATACTAATTACACTAAAATCATTTATTCTGTTATCTTACGAGAAATATTTTTGTGCAGATAATTTTGCATGAACTGTTATCAGCTCTTGAAAGCTGTGTAATAATGATGAGATTATCGGACGATCACTCTGAAAGCGGTATTTTTTTATCATCGTGGGTACAAGGCTTTAGTCTATCCTTTCTAATATTTTATGATTCATGTTAGGTAGGGCTAGATTATTGCATATCTAAATATGGATTTGCTAGAGTGGCAAGGCCTTCAGAGGCAGCACCTGACCTCCTGTATATCACTGACAATTTAGTAAGAAGATTGCAGCTTGCAGCAATACCCACAAGGAGCTTGGTTCCTACTCTCTCCCTGTAAACCTATTTACCTGGAATATGTGGACGGGGAAGTGCGCAAGGTGACCTTAAATTTGATAAATACTAGGTGTATTACTCCATAATGAAGGCTATTTACCTGCATCATTATGAATTATAATTTGTTTTCTGCAAACCTGTCTCTTAGCTGTATCAACTTGGTTTTAAATTAATTTCTATAAATGTATGATTCTGGTTGCATTTGAATAGTAATGTCAACCTGTATGTCTGCATATAGATCTGTTAATTTGGTTGTAATTTCACATTTAAAACATAAAAACATAAAAATCCTTTTGCGTGATTATAAATCTATGTTTATCATTATGTTTGTACATTTAACCCCTTAGCGCCGACCAGGGGCGTAACTAGAAATCACAGGGCCCCATAGCAAAATGTTGTATGGGCCCCCCCCACTCTAAAAAAAAATTAACTAATGCCATTGAACAACACATTACTACACTCATGTGGCACAGTACCCAAGCAACAGCTTATATATATTTTGAACAGCAAAACAAAAAATTTAATAACCATATAATAAATAAAATGCAACAGTATCACTTTATAGGTTAAGGCTGGCCATACATTATACAATTTCCTTGTACAATATTCCTTAAGATTTACCAAAACTATATAATAATCTTATCAAAGACTCTCAATTTGTATGCAACCAAATAGACCCTTGCACTACATAGTTGAAGGTAAATCGAAAGGAAATTGATCAAGAAAGTTGTATAATGTATGGCCAGCTTAAGACAAGCTTGTTAGGCAAGAATTGGGGAAATTAAACAATTTCTATACTTTTACAGCTGAATGACGTTTTATTAGGTGTAGAAGCAGCGTTAGTGGAGATGGATCTTAGTATTTGTTCGTAGGTTTAGTTTGAGGGTTTAGCAGGCAGCTCTGCATCCATACAGTGGCCCTACAGGTGGTCCTTTTATAAATCTTCAAAGATTAGAAATGACAGACATGCCAGCCCACTAGTAAGTGTCCAGAACGGTCTTTATTAGACTCAGCAGTCAATGAAGGAAAGCAAACGCATTTCGGGGACTGCAGTAGTTTCTCTTCATCAGCGCTGAGAAGTGGCAGTTGTAAAGTCGGAATTGCTTAAAGCGGGGGTTCACCCTATAAAAAATTTCTTTTTTTTTTTTTTTTTTTTTTTTTTTTTTTTTTCTTTTTTTTTTTTTATCCCCACTTCAGACTTCACCACAGCGAGAGACACGCTCATGATTTTATTCATAATTCCATCTCTACATCTGGTTTAGCATCATTTGTGGTCTATTACGTATCTTTTTTTTTTATACTTCTTATATTTTTTTTTTTTTTTTTTTTTTTTTTTTTTTTTTTTCCTTCATCGGGGACTATATCCAATATACTAAGTACGGATTTTCAATACAATAAATTTTTTATCCGCGTGACAGAGAAAAAACGAAAACCCCCTTTACCCCCCTCCCCAACGAAAACCCCCCCTCTTCCCCCCACCCTTCACCCACCCAGGACCATCCCACGACTCCACTTGCTGAATTCATTCCCTTAGATGCACATACATTCCTATTCCTCTCTCAGATTTTCTGCGAAACTCCAGGACTTTTTGAATTCCAACCAGGGGGCCCAGATATCCTTTTCCCCTATCTTATTTTTATAAACTCCGTATTTTAATTTCTCTCTCCTATAAGTATCCTCTACGGAGTCGATCCATTCCCACATTTGCGGACTTTCCAAATCTCTCCATTTTAAGGGTATCAGTCGTTTCGCTGCATTGAGCAAATGAGGCATCAATGAGCCCTTATATTCCTTCTCTGGTACCTCCCCCCCATGAAAGAGAACTACCCATGGGTTATCTTCTACTTCCTTATTTGTTATTACTTTTATGAGGGCCAAGATTTTTTTCCAATAGGCTTTGATTTTCAGGCAGTCCCACCAAAGGTGCGCCATCGTTCCTCTTGACGCACAGCCTCTCCAGCATTTCTCTGACTCCTCCGCTCTAAATTTGGCCATTTTATCTGGGGTGGCATACCACCTCGTCAGACATTTAAAGTTCATCTCAGCGGTTTTTACATCCACCGCCGAGGTGTGAGTCATGTTCAGGATTCTTCCTATGGACGATTTCCCTCTTGGGACACCTAAATCTCTTTCCCAATTTTGGATGTATTTTAGCGTGTCCAACTCTTCCGTTTTCTGCAGATAGTTATAGATTTTAGATATATTTCCTTTTGAGCTTTCGGTGCTACATAATTGTTCCAAAATAGTATACTCCTCTTGTGTCCGCAAAGGGTGTGGGAGGCGCTTGACAAATGACACCAACTGCAAGTATCTCCACTCGTCAAGCGCCTTAATTCCAATCCTATATTTGATATCGTGAAGTGTCCTAATTTTACCCTCTAGTGTTATATCTTTTAACTGTGTTCTCTTTGTAATCCAATTTCCGCCAACTTCTTTTGTCCCTGGTGAAAAATATTCATTTTCTTTTAACTCTATTAAAGGTGAGTTGAATTCTGTTTTTAATTGTTTATGTAATCTATCCCAAATCCTCCACGCATTATGTGTAATTGTGTGTGTTGACGTGTGTAAAGATCTATATTGTGGTGGGTTCCAAATTAATCTCCCTAGCTGTGCCCTCGCTAATGTGCATTCAATGTGTATCCATCTTTTATCCTGGGACTCTTTAGCCCATTCTATAACCCGTGAGAGAACCGAAGCATTGTAATACAATCTAATATCCGGTACCGCTAAGCCTCCCTTTTTCTTGGCCCGTTTTAGTGTTTGAGCAGACACCCTGTGTTTTTTATTATTCCAGATATAGTTCATTATGAGGGAGTTAATTATTTTGATGTATGACGGTGGCAGGTAGATTGGGACCATTTGAAACTTATACAGAATTTTTGGGATAAGGACCATTTTTACCACATTTATCCTCCCGAACCAAGAGATTGGTTTATTATATATGTTTTTAATTTCTCTTTTAATTTCATTAAGCAGGGGGATGAAGTTTATTCTATATATTTTCTTAAAGTTATTTGCCAGTTTTATGCCCAGGTACTTTATCTCACTTTGCCATGTGAAGTTATATTTCTTCCGCAGATATTGTTCTTCCTCTTTAAGAATGTTAATGTTCAGGATCTCCGTCTTTTCTGTATTCATTTTAAAGTTTGATACTTTACTATAAAAAATTTCTAACACTACATCCAGCCCAGTTCTGAAAATAAAATTACACTGACCTTTTTTTTTTTTTTGCCGTAGATAGCGTTTATCCTTAGAATTCACCGCGGCTTCTGGGTAGGGAATCCCGCAGGAGTGGGCGTTCCTATTGACATGCCAATTGATTGACATGCTAAACGACGGCGCATACAGCGCGTCACAACTTCCCGAAAGAAGCTCGGGTCGGCTCGGCTCTATTCGGCGCTGGTGCGCAGGTGCCAAATAGAGCCGAGCCGACCCGAGCTTCTTTTGGGAAGTCGTGACATGCTCTTTGGGCCGTCGTTTAGCATGTCAATCACTCCCGCGGGATTCCCTACCCGGAAGCCGCGGTGAATTCTAAGGATAAACGCTATCTACGGCGAAAAAAAAAAAAAGGTCAGTGTAATTTTATTTGCAGAACTGGGCTGGATGTAGTGTTAGAAATTCTTTATAGGGTGAACCCCCGCTTTAAATGCTATTAGTGACAGAAAGTGACTATTTCTCATATAAACCAGCAATTTGGCAGTGGGTTGGTGCTTCCATCATTTCTTGTCTTTGATTATTTTTTATCATTGGATAGCATTTAGTTTGCATTAACAATTGCTATATATTTTCCATTTTCACCCTTTGTTAAATCTTGGTGCTTCTGATCTCCTCCATGCTTATTCAGTCACATTTCTGTCTACATACACAGTCTCACTCCAGCGTCACCTGTATGTCATTTGTACTGGCGTCCTGATGTCTGTGACTTGTGTGTCCAAAGGAGCACAATTGAAAAACAGTTTTTGTCACCCTATACTTCAGTGCTGAATAAGGAATAAGCCTGAATAGGGACCTTCATGGGGTGCAGACAAACATGCTCCCCCTTCTGTGTCGCCACTAACCCACCTCAAAGCACTCCTGTGCTGAAGCAGCCACAAATTCCAGCTTCCCCTCTGCTTCAGGAATTTGTCAGCTGCCTGCCACCTCCGCGCACCTCACAGCCTCTCGCTCGCAATCTAAGCTAAGCTAAGGGGAGCAAGATCACTCCGCCAGGGAAGGAAATGAGCAGCAGCAGGCTGGCGGCTGGGACTGTAAGCAGCAGAGCAGGCACGGGATGCACTGCACATGCGCCCGAAACAGAAAAAAAAGTCCCTCTACTCCCGAGTCCCAACACCACATAATCAGAGAGGAGGGGCCTGAGAAATAGCAACAATACACCCCCCAAGCTAGCGGGAGTGGCTGAGCAGGCGGGGGGATTTAGAATAAACTTTTTTTTTTTAATTCTGCACTGTAGCCTATCAGCGGCCCTTCCGGTCCCCACTCAGCTGCGGGCCCCATAGCGCCCGCGTAGGTCGCTATGTCGGTAGTTCCGCCACTGGCGCTGACTGTATGCACATATGTGGCCTCAGCTTTAAGGGGTTATACCGGGATGATGCCTGCAACTGCAGGCATCACCCCAGTACTGTTTTTTAGAGCGGGTGGTCAGGTCTTTAGGGATAACAACCGATGCAGCTAAAAGCCGCTCAGCTGTTAATCCGAAGGAGCGAGAGTGGACTTCCCCCCTCCCACCGCCTTCCGCCGCTCTTCCCTCTTCCCGGGTCAATGATCCGTCACTTCTACCAGATAGAGTGAGACTGGAATGAAGCTGGAAACGGCTTTGTTCCAGTCTCTTATGTAAACACACGGAAGCGACGTCACAACGTCACTTCCCGTTTGCTGGCCTGCCAAAAAATTACAGTATTCAGAATCGCAGTTTTTGGCAATCTAAATACTTTGAAGTGCAAAGGAGGGATTTGGGGTCTTTCAGACCCCCTATACCTCCATAAATAGTACTTGTTACAACCTATTACTGTCACAAGGGATGTTTACATTCCTTGTGACAGCAATAAAAGTGATTAGAATTTTATTATTTTAACCCCTTGCCGACCAGCACATGACGATATACATTGGCACAATTGAACGGCTGGGCGAATGGTCGTACGTGTATGTCCCCTTTAAATCGCGGCATTGTGGGTGCGTGCGTTCCCGCTGCGAGCTTCATGAGCACACCTGCGGGTCCCGCTGAATCTATGTTCGCCGGAGGCACGCGATCGTGTGACGGAGCCGCAGAGCGGGGAGATGCAAACAAGGCATTTCCCTGTTCTGCCTAGCAACATGACAGGGATCTACTGCTCCCTGTCATCAGAAGCAGTTATCTCTGTCATGTTCTAGTGAGACCATCCCCCCTACAGTTTGAATTACTCCCTAGGACACACTTAACCCCTTGATTGCCCCCTAGTGTAAAACCCTTTCCCTGCCAGTGCCATTTACACAGTAGCCAGTGCCATTTACACAGTAATCAGTGCATGTTTATAGCACTGATCGCTGTATAAATGTGAATGGTCCCAAAATAGTGTCAAAATTGTCCGATGTGTCCGCCATGATGTCACAGTCATGATAAAAATCGCAGATCGCCACTATACTAATAAAAAAAGTTATAATAAAAATGCCATAAATCTATCCCCTATTTTTCGAACGGCACATAGCTGTAGTTCGAGTCCCGGAGCCTTGGATGACCGAACCGTCAGACGTTGCGATCTGCAATCTGATTCAATAGCAGCAGAGGAGTGTCGGGAGAGTGGAACCGAGCGAGCAAGGGTCTCGTTACAAGGTCGTTATCATGTTTGAATACTGCCCTGCAGCCAAGTCTCCGAAGGAAGGGGATCATGCTCTGTTTCAGTATGTCACAGTACATGTTGGCATTCATGGTTCCCTCAATGAACTGTAGCTCCCCAGTGCTGGCAGCACTCATGCAGCCCCAGACCATGGCACTCCCACCACCATGCTTAACTGTAGGCAAGACACACTTGTCTTTGTACTCCTCACCTGGTTGCCGCCACACACACTTAACACCATCTGAACCAAATAAGTTTATCTATGTCTCATCAGACCACAGGACATGGTTCCAGTAGTCCATGACCTTAGTCTGCTTGTCTTAATCAAGCTGTTTGTGGACTTTCTTGTGCATCATCTTTAGAAGACGCTTCTTTCTGAGACGATAGCCATGCAGACCAATTTGATACACTACAGTATGCGACGTATGGTCTGAGCACTGATAGGCTGACCCCCTCACCCCTTCAACCTCTGCAGCAATTCTGGCAACACTAATACGTATATTTCCCACATACAACCTCTGGAGATGACGCTAAGCATGTGCACTCAACTTTTTTGGTTGACCATGGCGAGGCTTGTTCTGAGAGGAACATGTCCTGTTAAACCGATGTATGGTCTTGGCCACCATGCTGCAGCTCAGTTTCAGCATCTTGCCAATCTTCTTATAGCCTAGGCCATCTTTATGTAGAGCAAAATTCTTTTTTTTCAGATCCTCAGAGAGTTCTTTGCTATGAGGTGCTATGTTGAACTTCCAGTGACCAGTAAGAGAGAGTGATAACACCAAATATAACACACCTGAGATCTTGTAACACTAACAAGTCACATGACATCGGGGAGGGAAATTGGCCCAGTTTGGACATTTTCACTTAGGGGTGTATTTACTTTTGTTGCAAGCGGTTTAGACAATAATGGCTAATTGTTGATTTATTTTGAGGGGACAGCAAATTTACACGGTTATACAAGCTTTACACTCACTACTTTACATTGTAGCAAAGTGTAATTTCTTCAGTGTTGTCACATTAAAAGATAAAATCAAATATTTACAAAAATGTGAGGGGTGTACTTACTTTGGTGAAATACTGTATGTGCTCCCATATGACACAAACTATATGTGATAATGGGAAAACAGAACGTTAATATTCAAATAGTGAGTTCAGGCAAAGTTACTATTTTCATATTGCGCCCATTTCAGTATAGAGACTTTTCTGTTTGATCGCAGCTCACCTCACCCGATGACTGCTGCATATGAACACAGATAAATAATAATAATAAATTACATTTTTATATCAATAATGGGAAAAGTCAAAAATAGATTTTTGTTCACGGAAATATTTTTTTACAGTTATCTGTGCCAAAAAAACAGAAACATTTTATATGGCAAAAGAAAAAAGAAGCGAGAAAATAGAAAGAGGAGGGGGGAATAATGTGTGCTCCAAGTGGATTATCCTTTAAAAGAACTTTTTCCTTTTAAAGGATTTTCTTTCCTTACAGAGATAAAGTATAATTATGTGATTATGGAATTTCTGTTGCTGTTCAATTTTATTTTCCTGTTAACTTTTGACTGTCTGTCTGTCTAGAAGAGGACACTCATTTGCCCACAAAGGGAGACATTACAGTAATAATTACATAAAATATATATGACAGAAAATCCTCAAGGGTTTTGTGTGCTAATTTTAAAAACAGCAACAAAGTTTGTATTAAGAGAGCTCTCTAACCTTGCTTAGTAAGGCAGCACGCTAAATTAAATAGCCACTATTTCTTAGCTTTGCTGTCTGCTCTTTTAGGCCAGCCTGTCTCAACCGATGGTCAGTCAGCCTGTTGCCTTTTTAGCTTCTCTTGTCTCTAGTGTCTACTTACCTGTCCCTTCAACACAACCTCAGTCACATTCAGTGATGTGGTGTTTCCTCTGTATGACTATAGTAAATCAGCACACCCACATCCCTAAATAGCATAGAAAAATAAGTCACTCAAAGAGTGCAGATCCTCTAATCGGGACTTTAGAATTGGATGGCTGATAAATCACATGGACAATAGTATTAAAACAATATATATAGTTTAATGTTTTTCAATGATAAAAACGTACCACTACATAACAATCAACACAAAAAATATTGTGTAAGCAAAAACACAGAACAAAACCCATGAAAAGGATTATAAGCGAGTTGCAGCAATGCATTAACAAGTTCTATCAGCATAAATATGGCAATAGAGGCCTGACGTTTCGAGGCTATATAAAGTAAGCCTCTTCTTCAGGGGTGGATAATTATGTTGGAGCAACACTTGTATCTGTAATGAAAAAGGAAAAAAACAGAAGGGGAGAACAAGGATTATAAAAGCATACTATGTATCACTGTATTATCCCATGCCAAAGAACCATGCTATGCATACAGTGGGGATCGAAAGTTTGGGCACCCCAGGTAAAAATTTGTATTAATGTGCATAACGAAGCCAAGGAAAGATGGAAAAAATCTCCAAAAATGCATCAAATTACAGATTAGACGTTCTTATATGTCAAAAAAAGTTAGATTTTATTTCCATCATTTACACTTTCCAAATTACAGAAAACAAAAAAATGGTGTCTGCAAAAGTTTGGGCACCCTGCAGAGTTAATATCTTGTACTGCCCCCTTTGGCAAGTATCACAGCTTATAAACGCTTTTTGTAGCCAGCCAAGAGTCTTTCAATTCTTGTTTGAGGTATCTTTGCCCATTCTTCCTTACAAAAGTCTTCCAGTTCTTTGAGATTTCTGGGCTGTCTGTCACGCACTGCAATTTTAAGGTCTATCCATAGATTTTCAATTATGTTGAGGTCAGGAGATTGTGAAGGCCATGAAAAAAACCTTCAGTTTATGCCTCTTGATGTAATCCCTCGTGGATTTTGAGGTGTGTTTACTAGGATCATTATCAATTTGTAGAAGCCATCCTCTCTTTAACTTCAGCTTTTTCACAGATGGCATCAAGTTACCATCCAAAATTTGCTGAAATTGTATTGAATCCATTTTTTCTTCTACTCGTGAAATGTTCCCTGTGCCACTGGCTGCAATACAACCCCAAAGCATGATTGATCCACCCCCATGCGTAACAGTTGGACAGGGGTTATTTTCATTAAATTCTGTGCCCTTTCTTCTCCAAACGTACCTTTGCTCATTCCGGCCAAAAAGTTATATTTTAACCTCATCGGTCCACAGAACTTGTTTCCAAAATGCTTCAGGCTTGTCTATATGTTCATTTGCAAAGTTCAAATGCAGATTTTTGTGGTGAGGACGTAGAAGAGGTTTTCTTCTGATGACTCTTCCATGAAGACCATATTTGTACAAGTATCTCTTTATAGTGGAATAGTGTACCACAACTCCAGTGTCTGCCAGATCTTTCTGGAGGGATCGTGCAGTCAAACGTGGGTTTTGAATTGCTTTTCTCACAATCCTGCGAGCTGTTCTGTCTGATATTTTTCTTGGTCTTCCAGATCTTGCTTTAACTTCCACTGTTCCTGATGACTGCCATTTTTTAATTTCCTTCCGAACAGAGGATATTGACATCTGAAAACTCTTTGCTATCTTCTTATAGCCTTCTCCAGTTTTGTGAGCGTCGACTATTTTCAGTTTCAGTTTTCTAGACAACTGCTTAGAAGAACCCATGGTGCTGATTGTTGGGGCAAGGTCAGATGAGTCTGGGCATTTAAAACCTTTGAGATTGACATCACCAGGTCTTCCCAGACGATGATTGAGAACAATCCATGACACTGGCAGGTCTCAGCTTTGCAAAGGGGGCAGTGCATGCTATAAATTCTACAGGGTGCCCAAGCTTTTGCAGACGCCATTTTTTTGTTTTCTGTAATTTTAAAAGTGTAAATGATGGAAATAAAATCTAACTTTTTTTGACATATTATAAGAATGTCTAATCTGTAATTTGATGCCTTTTGGAGATTTTTCCATCTTTCCTTGGCTTCGTTATGCACATTAATACAAATTTTTACCTGTGGTGCCCAAAGTTTCAATCCCCACTGTATATATATCACGTTAAATACTGAACATAAATTTATTCTGTATATATTTATAAGTATCAGTATAATTAAAAGGATGGAACTGGAAGGAGATGATCAGATAAAGGCCCCACCATCGAGTAAAAAACGCAATGCCAGATGGAGGAAGATGTCCTGGTAACTGTGGTTGTACAGAGGGCACCCTACCGCAGCAAACACACCCCTTATAAGGCAGAAGATAATGCCTATTGATGGTAAAGCAGACTTATTACCACCCATATTCCTAAAAAGGGATCAAAAGGAAAAAGGGTATATCTATAAATCTCAGTAAAAAAACAACACTGATGTGTATTTTTGCATAAGGTGAGGGGGCACTTTAAGGGCCAGATTGTTAGCAGTAGGAACGAGTACCTACCCATATAAATCCGGAAAGAAGCCACAGAAGCCATATGCTGTTAGATGTCAGCATCAGTGGGGGAGGTGGAGATAGTGACTGAGCAAGCGTGGGGCCCGGTCTCCTTGACACTGGTAGTCAGTGTCCGTTGTCACTCTAAATAGAGAGACATGCAGATACATGAAGGAGGAGGATGAAGGTTTGTATTCTTACAAATCCAAAAAGAGAACCCCGTAAGAATGCGGGTGTCTACATCTCACTGCGCTGGATGCTTCTCGTGTGTGGCTCGCTGATGACAGGATGCAAAATCTATGCTGCCTTTAATTTTATACAGTGTTTGTCCTAATAGGGGGGTGGGGCAGGAGGCGGTGTCATCACCGGCTCGCAATCCGGTGGAGGTGGAGGAGGAAACTCCGCCGACGGTCTCAGGCAGAGAGCGTCGATGAGCGTGATTACGTCACCTTCTGCCTGCCACTTCTTCATCTCCAGCTTCTTCCATAAGACAGTGTGCTTCTGAGGGGTTTTACAAGGAGACATTGTTTTGTGACACCCACCCCTCATGTTTTAATTTTCCAACCATAGCTCAAGAAAAAAAAAGTAAATATGTGGATATCCTCTCTCTCATTTTTCATCTCCGAATTGGTTAGTAATGAAGATAAAGAATCCGAAGAGAAATGCAGAAGACCCGTTGGCAGGTCCTTTAACAACTGGCAGCAGGTCTTTTGCCCTTTTTTGCTAACATTTGAAGGAAAAAGAGTTACGGTATGTGTATGTCTATTCCGGCATTTGCATAATGTCTTGTTGGTGTACAAGAATTATTGTTTATTTTTTTATCCTGGGTTTTTCTACGATGAAGCATATTGACAGAAGTTGGTGATTTACCCATACATCAGATGGGGTCCCAAGGATGTGGGTCTCTCTTGCTTAGCTATATGATCTCTCTCCAAGGCTCAACCACAGCATTCATCTTCCTCTAACATTTCCTCCACACAGTTTTAGAAAGGATTTTGCTTCTCCTTTAATGAATCACAGTGCATGCTCCATAATAAATATAACCATATAGATGTAGCCAGGTTTTTTTTCTCAAACAATAGCTTCTGGAACTCAGCCACAACCCCCCCCCCCCCACACACACACACACACCCTCCAAATCCAAATAGTGGGTGTGGTCAGATTTCACAAACAGTAGGAGGGTCTTAAAGGGGCATTAAATATCAGGATTGCATTACATACAGAGTGCAGAGTTCAGGGGAGTTACACACAGAGTGCAGAGCTGTCACTTGTAAACACAGAAACAGGACTTTGTGCCCCAGTGTGAAAGCCCTCTGGCTTTCACACTGGGGTGGCAGGGGAGGCGTTTTTTAGGCACTGTACATGCGCTCTTTTTAGCCCTTTAACGCCTGAAAAATGCCTCCATTTGAAAGTAGCCTAAATATAATAGTCATTCTCTATGATAAGAGAAGTTTGTTTTGGATGAACCTTAAACTTTTTATAGATGCATCAAGGCCCATTGATTTTGTCACTTACTGGGATAGCAAATGGTATGCAGAGGTTTGACCAGAATATTGGATTCATGCTGGCATTACTAAGAATATTGTGTCGGGTAACTTACACTTTAAACATATTTATTTATAGATATCAGAGTATAGTGTATATAGTTGGGCATTCATAGGTTTATTATAAACACCAAAAGAAAAAAAAATAAGTGTGTGTTTGAAAGTCAGCTGGCACACAAGGTGACTCTACAAACCTTGCATACATGTATAAAACAGAAGTGCAGCGCTTAAAAAATACAATATTCCATCAATAACATTAAAGTAAGTATCTTAAGATCCCATTGGAAGTAAAATTTGAAGATCCTCCAAAGAGGAAAGAATAATCCACTGTGTGATAAAAAGGATGTCACTACTCCGCACCATTATGCAGTCACCAGAAAACAATTGAATATACACATATATTTCAGATACTGTCCTAAATATATTCTGTGTGAAGATAAACCAATATAATCACTCTTCCACCATTCATGCACTCACAAGAGGTACTGTACATAGTACACACACATGTCATAGCCAACTTGTGCTTCAATGGTCCACCAATGGTCCACCATGCCTCCACAATTCACAATTTAAAGTCAACATGTTTATCAGGCACACGAAAAAGCATTAGGGAGAAGTGATGAAATCCATATTCTCTGCTACGGTAAAAAGGGTTTGCGGTAGGACCAGCTGGATAGTCAGTTATCCAACTTAATGCAAGAGTGACCTATGCCTGACATATCTATTATTTGCTTGGGAAGGAATGATTTAGGCAAGATGAAAACTTTGCACTTCCTAAAAAATATGAAATATATTACTGCACTCAAAATAGATTTATGTACGTGTATATGTATATATATATGAATCTTTATTTATATTTGTTTGGCTGACCACATGAGCTCAATCTTTTTTTTATTATTATCACATAAAAAAATATTAATATGAAAATATTTTATTATCAAATTTTTTTTTTTAGCCTTTTTGTATCTCTATTTATTTATTATGATTATGGGAAATTATTATGAGAAATTATTTACATTTGCTCAATTCAATATTATTAATAATATTAAATATGGCTCATGTGATCAGCCAAACAAATAGAAATAAGAATGTAAAAAATATATATTTTGTTTCAATAATAATAATAATATTTTTCTCGTAATTATTTTTCATAATCATAAAAAATAAATACAGTTAGAAATAAAGATGTGAGGCCTCGTACACACGACTGAGGAACTCGTCGTAAATGAAACATCGTTTTCCTCGACGAGTTCCTTGTTAGGCTTGTCGAGAATCTTGTCAAGCTTTCTTTGCGTACACATTGTCAAGACAAAATCTCGTCGTTCTCAAACGCGGTGGCGTACAACAGCACTATAAAGGGGAAGTTTGATTCCACTGGCTCCACCCTTGGGGCTGCTTTTGCTAATCTCATGTTACTGCGTGTTAAGTAAAAGTTTGGTGAGAGACGATTTGCGCTTTTCAGTCTGTTACAGCGTAACAAATGTTCTATCTCCATTACGAGCGCTACTTTTACCGAAGGTGCGCTCCCGTCTCATACTTTATTCTGAGCATGCACGCATTTCTAAGCATACACACAAACGTGTTTCTCGTCGAAAACCAGCCGACGAGGAACACGACAAGGAAATTGAGACTCCCGACGAGAAAAAAGAGAGCATGTTCTCTTTTTTTCTCGTCGAGTTCCACGTCAGTTTTCTCGATGAAAAACATACACATGACCGTTTTCCTCGTCAAAAAAGCTCTGCCACCAAGTTTCTTGATAGATTCTGTCGAGGAAAATGGTCGTGTGTACGAGGCCTCAGTGGCAGTTGAGGTGACAGGCTGCAAAACCTCGAAACACCCAGCCCAACCCCCACCCCCTGATCTGCACAGGGGTCGTCTTCCGTGAGGTCGGTCCCTGGTGCTGAGGAGGTTGGGGACCGCTGGGTTAATGTAGTAATATGCAAATTAATTCTCAGTATCAGTGGCATTTCATTTCTCCATTGCGAAGTTGGAGGGTTTCCTTACAGGTTGAATGACATTTTTAACTATGACTTGAGAAAAATAATTGACTAGGCTGTGGTGGAGGGGGAGATATAAACAATAAAGAAATGTAACTGGAGTTCAACTTTAAGTTCTTTATGGTATTTAGCATAGGTGTGCGCAGGGGGTGGACCAGGTCTGCCTCGGCACACCCTAATCACTATGTGTGGTGCTGATTGCCTGGGCTTCCCCCGTGTTGCCCCCCCTCCCCCTCCACCCCACAGTGCTACTGGCTTCCCTTCTCTCCCCCAGCTGCTGTGGGGAATGATTCAGGATGGAGAGAGAGGATAGTAAATATGTCCTTTTCTAAATGAACACAGTGAACACACTCATTCACTGTGTTTATTCATAACTGAAGCATATAAACTGTGTTTACTATGCTTTGGTTTGTGAATTAACAGGAAGCATCTCAGCACAGAGCACCTCCCATTCATTCACTGTTCTGTGCAGCTGAAGCTGCAGAGAAAGGCATGTGTTTGAGCTTTGAGGTATTTAGGGTGGTGCTGGCAGCCTGTTTGTCAAAGCCCATCTCCAGTGAATTTTTTTTCTTTTGTTTTGGTGGAAACTGACAATGTAGATGTGTCAAGGAGGGGCAGTCCCTGGGTAGAGATATGATGTATGCTGTTATGCTGCTTGTGGCTAAAGCTCCATTACACACCTAGGTCCCTTGAATCGCAGGCAAACGTCATTGCGATTCTGCCTGCAATTCCAAATCCTGGCAATTTACTACGCCAGTACTTTTTAATGGCATCCAAATCGTGGTACGATTTTGTCACAAATTTGCAATACGCAAAGCTTGTCACTCAAAAAAGAGCAGGAGCTTCTTTTAGGCAACAGAATTGTGCGTTGCGATTTACCGTGATTGCAGCGCCATTTATAGCATGACAATTGCGTCAGGATCCCACCACGATTCGGGTGCCTTTTAGGTGTGAATGGAGCCTAAAGGCTTTTAGAGAAGTGCAGCCTGGGTTAAATTGTCTCCTTAAAGTTAGTGTGACTTTTGTTCCTATTAGTTCTTCAATGCTGATAACTGCATGAAAGCTGCTTGGAGTAGTCAATACTGATCTGTGCTTGAACCCTGCAGAGTTTTACTCAACATGACAGCACCCAGAGTGAAGTCTGCATTACGTGGTAGACTGGACACTGACAGACTTGGCTAAAACATACTTCCTTATCTAATTAGTAAATGACTGTGTGTCTAAGTGCTGCCTTCTTGGTGACCGATTCTATTTAAAATCTGAAGTTACTCACATGTGACCTTACCAGGGCTGTCTTTTCCATTGGGCACGCTGGGCAGTTGCCCGGGGGCCCCACTTGCCTGGGGGCCCCCCATCGGCTGCCCAGCAACCCCAGTAAAAAAAATGGTGGAGAGCAGCGGGTCAGAACTGTAGAACTGTATTGTGTCTACAGTCTCTGAGGAAGAGTCTGAAGAGGAGTCAAGAGTGGGAGCGCCTCCGGGATGGGGGTCACGGGAGAAGTCAGACATGAGGAGACAGTAGGATAAAACCAGAGCAGCCAAGCTGGAGCCATCTGACTGAGCCGTGCATGTTGCACCTGAGAGGAGATCAGTGATAGCGCCGCCAGGCCAGTCTAAGGCCCCGTACACACGACCGGATCTGTCCGTTGAGATTTATCCGCGGATCAGTTCCAGCAGACAAATCCGGTCGTGTGTACGGCCTATCGGACATTTTCCAGCGGACATTTGTCCAGCCGACCGTTTTCCAGCGGTCAAAAATTTCTTAGCATGCTAAGAAATCTGTCCACTGGAAACCTGTCCGTCGGACAAATCCGGTCGTCTGTACAGACTCACCGGACTTGTCCGACCGACCGCCATGGAAGCCATGCGTGGAAGTATTTACCTTCCAGGGTCGCGCACGTCGCCGCGTCCACGTCGCGACACGTCACCGCGTATGTTTTCCGCTGGGATTTTGGTCTGATGGTGTGTACAACCATCAGACCAAAATCCGGCAGCGGACATATCCGATGGAAACGGTCCGGCGGACCGTTTTCATCGGATAATCCGGTCGTGTGTACAAGGCCTAAGGGGCAGGTGGTTGCTGATGTAAGGGGGGAGTGAATACAAAAATATTAGTGACCCCCCCTTACCTTAGTGTATTTACTCTACGGAAGGTGGTCTCTGGTCACCAGAGTGCCCCACACATCAGAGTTCCTGGTGTTGCCCTTTACATCAGAGTCTGCAGGATTCCCCCTTACAGTGCAAGGACCCTGATGTAAGTGGGAACTCTGATGTAAAGAGAAAGCAGTGAACTCTGATATAAGGTAGTCTCTGGTCACCAGAGTCCCCCTCCACATCAGAGTTCCCCCTTACATCATGATCTGCAGCGTTCCCCTTTACATAAGAGTTCCCTTTCACTGTAAGGGGGAATCCTGCAGACTCTGATGTAAGAGGAAACTCTGAGAAGGCTGGGTTATAGTAACCTACCCTTCATGTCAATGAAGAAATTTGTAAAACTGTAATTTTAGGTACTTTTTTTGCAGTGCCAGTAAAATAAATGTGGTTCTGCCAGTAAATTTCATGATTTTTGTCAGTAAATTCTCGTGCACGATTGTGTAGACAGGGCCCCAGTGCACTGTATTGCCCGGGGGCCTATAATTCTCTTAAGATGCCACTGACCTTGCCCTTAGGCTAACCCTGTCACTTGGGTGAACAAGTGAAATAAGTGCATTTACAAATACTAGGCATTTCCTGTTGCCAGTCAGAATAGCTTGCTAGAAAACCTGTCGAGTTACCACAGGACCAAAATTCTAGTCCCTGAGGTATACAAATGTAGGGTTTTCCAATTTTTTTTTTCAGGAACAGGTATTTCACAACCTACTGAGCAGTACCCCAAATTTCAGGATGTTCCATGTTTCTAATCATGTACCTTGCTGAACCAGGCAGTGAATTAAAGGATAAGTTCCAGTGACAACGGTTTAAAATGGGAATTCTCCCGGTGAGGAAAGTTGTTCCCACTTTAATATTCATGCCTTTGGAATACAGAAAAAAATACAGAAAAAAAAAGTTTACAGTTTATCTATTAATATAATAATTTTCAACTTTCACTGTAGTCACTTTTAATATTTAATAATTTTCTGTTTGTTTCCCAATTCTTATGATTCTGCAACCAAAATTTACGCATAAAAAAAACTTCTGTAGTAAATCAGCCTATAGACTGTGAATGTATACATAAAATAAACAACAGGTGGCGCTCAAACACCAGGGATTTGCGTCAGAGAAAAACACTTTACTGTACGAACTGGAAGAACAGCAATTTAATGGCTGCTTTTCCATTACCTTATTCACCTTTCTAAGGTACTTATTTTCAAGTTCCAGTCTGGAAATATAGTAGCATATAAAACAAATGAGCACTTCTCACAACATATGCATTACCAAATTATACAGTATTATAGTAAGCTGCAGTTAACTGCACTGAGATGTTTAGCATTGCCAATGATTTGGGACTCAATTGTAAATATAAATGGAACGAAGGATACTTTTGATTATTGGCCTTTATTAGTAATAGGTCAGTTGCTGACTTGTAGTATTTGATGCGCTAGAAAACTGAGAACTGGAATCTGACTGGATAGGTGAGCGGTCTTTTCCCTCTCCTTATATAAATGGGTCAAGTATATACAAAGAACATTTCCACTGCTGTTATAATATATACTGTATATACAGTATCTCACAAAAGTGAGCACCCCTCACATTTTTGTAAATAAAGCAACAATTCTTTTTTTTCCCCAGATGCTCAGAGAGTTCTTTGCCATGAGGTGCTGAGACAAGGTCTCAGGTGTGAATGGGGAGCAGGTGTGTTAAATTTGGTGTTATCGCTCTCATTCTCTCATACTGGTCACTGGGCATTCAACATGCCTAGTGACCAGTATGAGAGAATGAGAGCGATAACACCAAATTTAACACACCTGCTCCCCATTCACACCTGAAGCCTCGTACACACGGCCGAGGAACTCGACGTGCCAAACACATCGAGTTCCTCGGCCAGTTCAGCACTGAAGCCGCCGAGGAGCTCGGCGGGACGAGAGCTCCCATAGAACAACGAGGAAATAGAGAACATGTTCTCTATTTCCTCGCCGAGCTCCTCGTCGGCTTCCTCGGCCGAAAGTGTACACACGACCAGTTTCCTCGGCAGAATTCAGCCAGAAACTCGGTCGGAAGCTGAATTCTGCCGAGGAAACTGGTCGTGTGTACGGGGCCTGAGACCTTGTAACACTAATGAGTCACATGACATCGGGAGGGAAAATGGCTAATTAGGCCCAATTTGGACATTTTCACTCACTTTTGTTGCCAGTGGTTTAGACATTAATGGCTGTGTGTTGAGTTATTTTGAGGGGACAGCAAATTTACATTGTTATACAAGCTGTATACTCACTACTTTACATTGTAGCAAAGTGTAATTTCTTCAGTGTTGTCACATGAAAAGATAGAATAAAATATTTCCAAAAATATGAGTGGTGTACTGACTTTTGTGAGATAATGTATATATATATTTTTAAAGTATACAAAAGCATATATTATGCTACATGTCACAAGTGAAAGCTGACGTTTAGGTATTGATATTTTTGCATAGTTCCATTGGTCTAGCCATACCTGGCTAATCCCCCAGAAAACTGGAAATCACTGTAATAGGCACTGCTACTGCAGTGATTACCGCTGTCTTCCTGCTCCCGTAACAAGCGGCTGCACTGCTACTTATTGAACACAGGGGATTGATCACTCGGCACTGACAGCATACACAGAAAGCCCTGCATTTTCTCAGTGAATGCAAAGCATTCGTTGATAGGAACAAGTGGAAAGGTGGAGAGGTGACATCATGATCTCCACCTTGGCCAATCAGGGAATGCTGGTATTCATTGAGAAAATGCAAAGTGTGTAGATTAGGCAGCAGGGCAACTGTTTGGCATAGGATCTAGAAGCTAGTGGTGATCCCTGACGCATACCTCCCAACCGTCCCGGATTTCACGTGACTATCCCGCGATTCGCGGTAAATCCCGTGGTCCCGCGATCAGTCCAAGAATCCCGAGATTTCGCCGCACCCCCAACCCCCCCGCGATTACCTCGATTCGCGGTAAATCCAGCGGTCCCACTATTGGCGAAACCCCATTCAACAACTACGATCTGCCCCCCCCCGCTGAACAACTCCAAACCCCCCCCGCTCAACAACTTTGGGAACCCCCCCCCGCTCAACAACTCCGATCCGGGGACCCCCTCCCCCCGCTCAACAACTTCGTTAGGAGGTATGCTTATTTGTCCCTCATTCTGAAGTTGAAAAGTTGGGAGGTATGCTGACGTAGGGGTGCCTGACATCCGCCGCACCATAGAAGACAATGCAGGGTTCGATCAGATCCAAACAAATGGCCACTGCCCTCATCTATAACTGGTCTTTGCAGCAAGGAGCACATGGAAGGGCAAGGCATGTTGCCTTGCCCTTCCATGTGCTCCTTGCTGTGAAGGCCAGTTATAGGTGGGGCAGTGGCCATTTGTTTGGACTGTTGGAATACTGGTGAGGGGACATATTTGCTGCCATTGTGCTATATGCTGGGTGTCCAGTGCACCCTTGTGCCTTTATGGTGGGGTGGGCTCCTTCCAGGCTCACCTGCCCTCTGCCTATCAATTATAATGCACGTGCTTCTACTATGGAGGCTCTCAAAAATGTATGGAGTTAGCTACTGTGGATAATAATGAGGTGCCCTGTGGTGGCCTCCGCAGCTTACGCATGTATTTGCAAATGTGTGCTAACTAAACCCCTTGTTTTAATGCAAACTGTTGGTAGCAGGCTGGCTGGCTGGTGAATTGAGCTGGGATTTTCTTTGGTTTTGTTTTAAATCTAATCAAGTTTGCCTGAAAAACTGACCTGCCCGTGTGAAAGGGGCCTAAAACCTGTAAGCTGAACCAAATTTTGTACACTCTAGTTTTAGTAAATCTCTTTATGTAGTTTTTCTGAAAACCATTTGAATAAACTTTGACCATTGTAAGGACCCCTGACGGTGTTAAATGGTTTGTCCCAACCTCTGTTGCTTTTTTTGGACAGAATGGCCTGCATTTAAATGTAGAGAAACTAAAGGACAGTAAAAAAGAGGACATTTTATAGTAAATACTATCGTTACATGTATTATCCTCGTACAGTTATTTAATGCACAACAAGAAGGTGAGGTATGCACCCCCAGCCATACACCTGTAACAGAGACTGGAAATGGCTACCTGTAAATCTACCTGTCAGACTCAGAAGAGACTGGAATTACCCCAGGGATATCCTCTCTAAACTCACAATATGTCGCTTGCATATTATTACTTGCTTTAAATGCGTTTTTTTTTTTTTTTTTTACAGATGGAATTTACAGTCTTTTATAATGTAGAGTGCATTCCCAGACCAGGAATGTCCACAAACCACTTATGTATGAGTAAACAAAATACACGCATGGACATAGTTTAAAGAGGACCAGCCATGACTGGTCTTGCATAGAAATCAGAATATTCGGTCTTAAATCATTGCAGTTGTACAGGCTTACATATAAAAAAAAAAATGTTTATTTTGTTGGCTTTACTTACTTTGAGTGTCATTTTTCAGCTTGAGTATCAGGAGTCACAGATCGCATAAATTCTGACATTTGCTGCCTTGGCAACTTCCTGACCTCACACATGGCTAGAGACTCATCAACTGATGCCAACAAATCTGTACAAAACAGAACAGTGAACTAGATAAAGATATACTATAAGATTGTGACATGATTCATAAATTCCATCTTCTGCTGCCTAAATGTAGCACTGGCACAATATCATAACACATTTGTAAATTTCCTAAAGCATATGCAACCTCTAACAATAAAGTTCTCTGATTTACTGCATTTGGTCTGTAATTTTACCATTGAATGCATGCTGTTATACATAGCTCCCAACTGTCCCTGATTCCGAGGGACTGTCCCTAATTTTGAGCTATGTCCCTCTGCCCCTTTTTCCCCCTCATTTGTCCCTTATTTTGGTCTAATCTATAAAGCTGTATAAAAAATGCACTTTTCCAAATCCAAAAAAGTCGATATTAAGGAATAGTAGTGGTTAAAAAAAAAGCCCTTGTGGATTTAATAGGAGATTATGGGGCCCCCAGGCAATAGATTATGGGGCCACACAGTATACACATACAGTATATACACACAATATACACACAGTATACACATACACACACTGAAAAGGTATTGGAGAGGCGGGGCAGCAATAATCTTGGGATTTTTTTTAAAACACAGATTTTTGTGTCCCTCATTCCCATCTCAAAATGTTGGGAGGTATGCTGTTATATATGTTCAATAAGTGCCAAAAAAAAAAAGAAACTGTTCGTCAAAATCTAGCATTGTCCTTTGTCCTGGTGCACTCTGCAGTGTTATCTCCAACAATGTTATCAGGAATTGTTTTAAGACAAGGGTGACAACACTGCTTCTCCATACATACAATGTAGTCACTCTAGGACAGGAACGTATATTACTAGCAGGATAACCTGGTGAACATAAAGGGAAAATGTCCGTGTTCATCCGATCAGACAGAAGAAAAAATAGGGTTTTCTTCCGTCTGCAAAATCGGATCTTTGCGGAGGCGGACAAGATCGGGTGCCAATGGCTGCGCTGCTCTCAATCCATCCGCTCTAGCCAATTAGCGCCCAGGCTGAGCGGCGAAGAGGATCTCGGGACCGGGCGCGGGACTTTTGAGGGGTCAGGTAAGTATAAAGGGGGCTCGGGGGGGGGCGGCAGCATCAGATGTTTTTTCACTTTAATGCATAGATTGCATTAAGGTGAAAAAACATTTTCCTTTACAACTTCTTTAACCCCTAATGTTCAGCAGGCAGTACTGCCAATGAAACCCAAACTGTGGAAATGGGTCTACACCATAACCGTGTGCAAGGTGGTGCAGGCTTACATGGTTAAAGAGGAGGAGTTGACATATCACCTCATAGTTACCGTACCTGTCAAGTACCCTCTGGAAAGATCCACAGATGACCTAGTCTAAGATAGGCAGCAAGGGCCCCTAACCTACAGATAATACTGTGTATGAGGCAGCTTGATTTGCAATAGTGCACTTGCTTGCTTTATAAAGCTGCCTCACTGTTTCCCAGCATGTCAGTAAGCAGGGTGCAAGGTCAGGCTCCTGTCACAGTGGTAAAGTCTGTATCCTGATGACCTTGGGAACCCCTGACCTAGACTGAAGAGGGTTAAAATGATGGGAAAGAAATCTACACAATTCTGATAATTTATTAATATAATTGCATATCAATAGACTGAAAATGTACATTTTTGAAAAAGCCCATTAATGACCTGTTCTCTTTAAAGTTGCCTATAGTGCAACTGCAGTTTAAATGTATACAAAGTATAAAATACATGTTTTATTGTATCTATGTAGGTGTTTATATATAATAAAATGAGGAGAGAGAAGCACCAAGCCAATCATTTAAACAGCTTAGGAATTTATTCAGTATATAAGTATAAAACAACACTAAAAACTTGCATGACAAATGTTGGAGCACTTGCAGAGCGCTAGAGTAGGTGGGAACGTTATATATAATACGTGTATGTGTGTGTGTGTGTGTAAATGCACATATACAGTTTTATATTTAGTGCCTTCTGTAATTTCAGTTTTACAAACATTCTTTCTGTCAGGACATAATTACATTGGCTGACATTTTTGCGAAAAAAGGTCATAGCAAAGATTTTTGAGGTCTGCTGCTGTCACGGAAGACTGTAAATTAAAATGTAATTTTAATCCAAGACTTCACATTTTTTTTAAGTTATTATAAAGGTTATTATTATTTAAAAAAAAAAAAATCATGTTAGAATTGCCTGATCTGTGCAATAGTTTTGCAGAGTGACCCTAATCCTCGCATCTTCTGAGGTCCCCCGTCGGCGCTGTTTGCTTTTCCTCCTCTGTGTCTGCCCCCAGCAAGTCACTTCCTATGGGGGCAGGCTCAAGCCGCTCTATGTGCTGCTAAGCCTCACCTCCTGCTCCCTCCTTACATGATTTGACTGTATATACTGTACATGCAATGTACATGATATATTCTCTCTCTCTCTCTCTCTATATATATATATATATATATATATATATATATATATCTTATATAAATAAATAAATATAGATAGATATAAAGATATAGATATAAATATCTATCTATATATATAGATAGATATAGATATAAATATCTATATTTCTTAGCTAGATTCAAAGAGACCGCCGCATCTTTAAGGCGGCGTAGCGTATCGTATTTACGCTACGCCGCCTTAAGTCAGAGAGGCAAGTACTGTATTCACAAAGTACTTGCCTCCTAACTTACGGCGGCGTAGCGTAAATGTGGCCGGCGTAAGCGCGCCTAATTCAAATGAGGATGGGGGGGTGTGTTTTATGTAAATTACTCGTGACCCGACGTAATTGACGTTTTTTACGAACGGCGCATTCGCCGTCCGTGTACATATGCCAGTGTGCATTGCTCCAAAGTACGCCGCAAGGACGTATTGGTTTCGATGTGAACGTAAATTCCGTCCAGCCCCATTCACGGACGACTTACGCAAACGACGTAAAAATGTCAAATTTCACATTTCGACGCGGGAACGACGGCCATACTTAACATTGACTAGGCCAGCTATTTGTTGCCTTACCTAAACGGCGCACGTACATTCGTGAATCGGCGAATCTAGGCATTTACATATTGTACGCCAAACTCAATGGAAGCGCCACCTTGCGGCCAGCCTAAATATTGCACCCTAAGATACGACGGCGTAGGAGACTTTCGCCGCTCATATCTTAGCCTAATTTAAGCATATCTGGTTTCCAGAATACGCTTAAATTTACGACGGCGCAGATTCAGAGTTACGTCGGCGTATCTACTGATACGCCGACTTAACTCTCTCTGAATCTGGCTATCTATCTTTATATATAAGATATCTTTATCTATATCTATAAAAATAGATATATAGATATATATACACATGATATATATATATATATATATATATATATATATATATATATATATATATATATATAACTGCAGTTCTGCAATAACTTTAGCTCGATGTTCAGGATTCATCCTGGACTACTCAGACCCACCTTTCATCCTGGTTAGACCTCAGAAATGATTACTGATGATCTTTTGAGCTGCGAGATGAAAATGGATGTTGTTTAGTTTAAATTATCTTATCTCCATGTACTGTATTAGCTTGTTCAGGGATAGAAAATACTTTGTAGAAATGTTTGTCAGGCCACATACAGTATATTTACATTTTATATGGTTTCCCCCATATAGTCAATACTCCAACCATCTATTTGCCATTTCTGGCCATCAGTATTTCTTTACTAAATATATAGACGTCATTGACAGGAAGCTGTAATCATTCAATAAATGTCTGCCTTGTTACTTTAGATTATAGTTAAGTCATTATTAAGTAATCGAATTTATCTTTGTCAGTCTCTCATGCAATGAATCCTTTTGTACAAAAATGCAGCCAATTAATGACATTAGGGTTATTTTTAGGATCTAGTGTAAGATCCATCTTTTATTTACACACATATGTATGATGTCATTAGTTTTAGCTTAACACGAAAAGCTGTTTTTAGAAAACGATCTATGGCTGCAACCATTGTTGTTACCTATAATGTCATCTACATTTATGTCATTCACTCTACGTAAGCAGTTGAACTATACAACATCCTATTGTTCTTTTTTGTTCGTGTTGGCCAACAACGATTTGTCTGATTAAATAATTTTCAGTAATCTTTGGGAATTTGAAAATTGGCTTGGGAAAATATATCACATGATTTCAGTCTCCCCTTGAAAGGGTGTTGACCATCATGAAGTTGTGTTTTATTAGCAGTACTAATAGAACTGGTAAAATACTCTAAAATGTAAAAGAGGAACATTTCATTGCAGCTGTGTACTTGCAGTTCAGTGTTCTCAATGTGTACTTTACAGTTCACTTACTCTAGTTCCAAAGTATGGTAACAATTTTCCTTGCACTGCTAGTCATTGATTCTAGGTACACTGCTACAAAGTGGACAAGCTATCTCTTTAATGCCGCGTACACACGGCCTTTTTTCGGCATGGAAAAAAACAACGTTTTTAAAAACGTAATTTAAAATCATTGTGTGTGGGCTTCACATCGTTTTTCGGCTTCTAAAATGTTGTTTTTCAGGTTGTAAAAAATGATCGTGTGTGGGTTAAAATGACGTTTTAAACCCGCGCATGCCCAGAAGCGAGTTATGAGATGGGAGAGCTTGTTCTGGTAAAACTACCATTCATAATGGAGTAAGCACATTCATCACGCTGTAACAGACAAAAAAGCGTGAATCGTCTTTTACTAACAAGGAATCAGCTAAAAGCAGCCCAAAGGCGAATAGAACTTCCCCTTCAGCGTGCCGTCGTACGTGTTGTACGTCACCGCGCTTTGTTCATAATTTTTCAAAAACGATGGTGTGTGGGCAACATCGTTTTTAATGATGAAGTTGGAAAAACATTGTTTTTTGGACATGCTGAAAAACGTAGGGTTTTTTTCATGCCGAAAAACGACCGTGTGTACGCGGCATAAGCCTCTCCACTACAGACTTGGTGTTTCCTGTGTAACTATGAATAATGATCTATTTTGTGTACTAATAAGGATAGGCAACTGACTGATGTAGGCAGGGAATGACACAAGACAGTTGGCTCAAAAGGGTAGGAAGTATAGATCCAGCCCAGGTTGTCTCCATTGGACGATCCCTCTGTTCTTGCTCCTGAAACAACTGTAAAATTACCCACCACTTTCTGACCTGCTGACCATGGTCAGCAGATCAAATAAAGATGAAGAATCTCTCCATCGGGACTTACTGTAAACAGCAATAAAAACTTAAAGGGTTTTAACACTTCTTTACTTTATCTAAAAGTCAAAAAAACAAAACATGTTGACTTTAAATATACTGTAAATGGTACAGTGTTTTTCTTTTGTTTTTTTTTTATAAATTATACATTACATTGTTATTATACTATTCATGAAGACTCTTTGCCTTTAGATTGGTCCACTTTAAATAACACTGTGGTTTGCTCTTATAGGTACTGTTTTATTGAGTTTCTATACTCCTTTGCTGTATACTGTAGCTGCTTTAACCTGTAGAGTAGGATTTTTCTTTGTACAATGATTTTTCTGGGGTCATCTTCCTGCTTCCTAAAACAATTTTGGTGATTGGTTGCCAGATGTCATATACAAAATTAGGTGTCTGTGGTGTTGATTTGTAGGCTAATAGGTTTGGAGCACACATTTTTTTTGGTGTCAATACGTGTTTATTGAGTTTTTGGAAAACACACAGGTTATTATGCTGTTAGCAGACACAAATGAGAGGGTGTTCTTAACATATTTAACAAGAAAATTAGAACATAACAAATAATACACAACAGTTGGTTCATTATGTCAGGGCCATCTTTACTGTAGGGTAAATGGGGCAGCTGCCCAGGGCCCTCTCATTGTTTTGGGGCCCAAAGCAGAGCTGCCCCTTAAGCTTGCGCTGCCCACAAATTGGGACTCCCTATCAGTGCTGCATATTCTTAAGCAGGCCGCAAGCCGTGGGCAGGCGGGGCCTTGAGCGCCACTGATTCTCTGACCCCACCTCTTGCTATGTGTGCCAGGCTGCCTGTAATACGGAGGCCTCGAGTGGAGCCGATGTCAGAGTGCTGGATGGTAAAGTGTGGCAGCCAACAGCACTGGTGTGATCCCGTGGATGGTGATCGGAGCTGTGCTTGCAAGGAGGACCAGGTAGGTCGTTCTCCTCCCATTGCTCCCCATATGTAGCTTTTCAAAACCCTGACCAGTCCAGGCTGTGGCTGTATTTATTACAGAGCATGCAGCATTGGCCACCAGACCAATCAGTGCTGTATTTTACAGCTTAATTGGCTTATTTTAGGCCTGGTTTACATGTATGCGAGTTTGAGCAGTCACAGCAGTCCATTCATTTGAATGGGCTGCCATGACTGCGTTTCCTGAAGAAAAAGGGTGCATGCAACATTTTAAAAATGCAGTGGCCTTGAAATCCATTCTGCTTTTGCACCATGCCACTTACCTGCAGTTCCTCTACCTGTAAACTTGCTGCATTTTTAAATGCGTGGGCCACGCTTTAAAACACAGTGCGTTTGTGTGTGCAGGATCTGCAGGTAAATCGCATGTTGTAAAAGCAGAATGGATTTAATTTTTAAATAGCAGAATGACCTCCGGAAAGTGGTTGCATTATCCTGACTGGGTATCATATAACGTTCAGCAGGCTCGTGTGCGCCCTTGGAGGAGTGCAGCGTGGTGACCGGTGGTTTCTGATCCAGGTGAAGAGCCTCTGACTTAGGCTCTTTTAACACGTTACATCCGGGATATTTCTCTTTCTTCCTTAGAGAAAAAATGCCTTTGTTGTATTACTCGCAGAGTTGCCCCTATCAAAGGATGGTTCCTCAATATGCCAAGTGCATTTGGCCTTAACCATGGCACACATTGAAGTGGAATCTTGGTGCACGATTGTTCAATTGCTACCCATGTTTTAGATCCCCCATCTCTGCACCACGCCATAACCCTGGCAAGGTGTACTGCCTGATAGTATCGGTTTGGATCTGGGAATGCCATACCACCCTGGGTTTTAGGCCTGGCCAGAAGATTGTAGGATAGACGTGGGTGCTTTTTTGCCCAGATAAATCTGATAAAAATACTACGCAGTGATTTCAGAAATGGCCCTGGAATAACTATCGGTAATGTCTGAAACAGATACAATAGCCTGGGCAAAATATTCATTTTAAGAATCGCATTTCTACCCATCCATGTATAGGGCCCCTTATTCCATCTCTCCAGGTCCGCCGACAAATTCCGCATTATCGGTGGAAAGTTAGCTGCGAATATTTTGTCTACTGAGGGAGTCAGTTTGACCCCCAGGTATGTCAAATAAGACGAAGCCCATGGAAAAGAGAATGAAGCTTGAAGAGCTTTAACCCGCGCAGGAGACAGGGTAATATTAAGCAGTTCCGATTTTTGGATATTAATTTTGAAATTTGACAGAGCAGAATATCGATTAAACTCTTTTAATAGGTTTGGAAATGTGGTCTCTGGAGATGTAATAAAAAACAGTATATCATCTGCAAACGCAGCAGCTTTATGGTTCTAGAGTTAATATAAAAATCAACGGAGATAGCGGACACCCTTGTCTAGTACCATTCCTCAAATTGAAATAGGGTGGATGATGTCCTGAAGGTGAGATTGTAATCTTGACGCTAATATATGTGTAAAGATTTTTAAGTCTACATTTAGTAGGGAGATAGGCCGATAGTTCATACAATGAGCATGGTCCTTACCTTCCTTTGGAATCACAGTAATGTGTGCCCTTAGGGTGTCTATTGGTATAGGCCGTCCTTCCAAAATGGAATTAAATGCCTTAATAAATCTAGGAGCTAAACATGAAGCAAATGCCTTGTAATATACTGTTGTATACCCATCTGGGCCTGGGGCTTTATGAGGTTTAAGCATCTTAATCGCCCTCATATATTCCTCTGACGAAATTAGAGCATTAATTAATTTGATGGCATCCTCAGATATTGATGGTAGCCCAGACGAAGAGATATATTCCCGAACTAATTGTCGCTTTTGAGCCATCTGCTCAGTGGATAGGTTTGTCGGTAAATTATATAAGGACACATAGTACTCTCGAAAAACTTCTGCAATTTCCCTGGATATATATTTACGTTTCCCACTGTCAGAATCGATAAATGGAACATAGTTTCTCCGGGAAATTTCCCTAAGTGAATGGGCCAATAGTTTACCTGATTTATGCCCATGTACATATTGCATATGTCTGGCTTTTAATAAAAAATTTTTTTTCATGTCCAAGAAGAGATGCCAATTTTCTTCTTGTATCAAAGATTCATTGAGCTTCCACGTCCACGGTCTAGTTGTATACTTATCAAGCTGTAAATCTATAACAGCTGGAGAATGTCAATTATTGATCCAGGTGCACCAGGGTTTCCACAAGGAGTCAAAGAGTGACGCCTGGCCAATTCACAACACAAGAGTGTGTTCGTAAGAATAGTGGAGTTTGACAAATGTCAGGAGTGTCCTAGACTTTCCATGTCTGGCTATCATGAGCCTGGCAGCAACCAGGATATGCGAGACAACTTTGCGAAAAGAGAAGGGTATGTCGATTTCAAGGCTTAGGACAGCCATAGCTGGACTGGGAGAAGTCACTATGCCTGTCACATCTGAGATTATTGTAAAGATTTTGTTCTGGAAGCTTGCAATGTTTTTGCAGTATCAAAAGATATAGAGAATATTGGCAATTTTGCCACATCCTCACCAACATAGTGGGGAGTGGGAGGAATAGATCTGAGCTAGTTCGTAGGGAGTGAAGTACCAATGGAAAGAGACCTTTTGTGTCAACTCCCAATGCTGGACATAATGTGGGGCTGAATGAGGATTTAAAATCTTCTTCAAATAGCAGGAAATGCTTTGATTTAAGGAATGTTAGCTTTTCCTGCAAAATATTATGGCCCGGATTCACATACATCGACGCATATTTATGTGGGCGTAGCGTATCTAATATACGCTACGCCGACGCAGCGCACAGAGGCAAGCACTGGATTCACCAAGCACTTGCTCCCGCTCGCTCTTAAAGATACGCTGGGTTTCTGTTAAGACCCTGCCTGCTAAGAATCAATTTTATAGAGTTGGATCTCAGCTGCGGAGGCTACTCAGGTATTAACCACTAGATTACTCTGTTATTTGAGCACAGAGTTTAGGGTTCAACTCATCACAACCTCCAAAAGATAACCAACAAGGCTAGGATTGCCTATTTGTTCATAAGCTTGCAATACAGAAATCAATAGTAAAGTTTCTCTAGTGTATGTACCTGAATTTAATCTTACTGCAGCAAGTATAAATGTAGTCAGGCTGTTAAGTCACAAGCCTTAATCAATAATAAAGTAATGTAGTTTTCAAAATAGTAATGAATAGTATAATCTGGCAGAATTCATAGAAGTTGCAGCAATACTGACGTTGTAAGTTTGACTAGATTGCAGAGTCTCTGACAATACACAATACAGTCTATGCAGTAGTAGCTTGCAATGCTAAAGAAAAGATACTTGCGGTTCTGCAGGGAACAGACACTTGTTTCACAGGATTCCGTTTGATTTCCTCCAGGTTAGCTGGTAAAAGCTGGATGCTTCAGAGTAGGAAAATCCCCTGTCATGCAAAGGGTATTGAAGTCCCTGGAGCGTTTGGCTGGCCTAAGAAGGGGGTAGCTCAGCTGGTGCTATGAAGTCCTGAATGGAGGTCCTCGGTGGTGGCTTCCAGGGTGTCTGGAGAGGGGTCCCTAGGTGACGGCAGGCGTTCAACAGGAATAGCAGAACGCCGTACCGTCATCCCAGGGAGATTTAAATAGCGAGGAGCGCGGGAGTTGGCGGTGCACACCAGGACGCGCTTCCGCGTTCCAGCGTGGAACGCAAGCAATGGCGCGCCGGAAGTGACGCGTACGCCACAGAGAGGGGGGCGCGACTGCTATGGGTGAGTGAACCCATGCATCTCTCGTACGAAATAACGCCAGTGGCGTTACATACTCCCCTCCTCAAGGGGGCACCACCAGTGTTCCCCCTAAGAGACGGGCAATTAGGATACCTACGGTGGAATTGCCTGATCAGGCGGGGAGCATGAATGTGTGAAGAGGTTTCCCATGAATCATCAAGTTGACTGTAACCTTTCCATCGTATTAAATACTGCAAAGTTGAGCCCCTCTTTCTGGAGTCCAGGATCTTCTCAATCTCATATTCAGTGTCACCCAAAACGTCCACCGGTGGAGGGGGACGTGGAATTCTGTTAGGAAAAGGGTTAGGTATGAATGGTTTGATGAGTGAAACATGGAAGGAGGGATGTATCTTCCAATCAGGAGGTAATTGCAGTTTAACAGCGTTAGGATTGATAACATGTGAAATAGGGAAAGGGCCAGTGAATTGACGCCCAAGTTTCTTCGAAGGTATTTTAAGGCGTAAATTTCGGGTGGAAAGCCATACTAAGTCGCCCACTTTGTAGACTGGAGGTGTTGATCTGTGGGCGTCATAATATCGTTTTTGTCGTAACTGGGCAGCTTCGAGGTTGGAACGGAGTATGTCCAGCGTCTTCTTTAAATCAGAAAGATAGTGTTCTACTGCGGGAACATTATTTGGATGAAAGTGGGATGGTAAACTGTTAGGGTGGAAACCATAATTTGCGTAGAATGGTGAAAATCGGGATGAAGAGCTGGTGGCATTGTTATACGCAAATTCAGCCTGAGGGAGCAGATGAAACCAGTCATCCTGGAGATGGGTGCAATAACAGCGTAAGTATTGTTCTAGGGTCTGGTTGACACGTTCTGTTTGTCCATTTGTCTGAGGGTGGTAGGCAGTGGACATGCGATGATCGATTTGTAAGGCATCACATAAGGCTTTCCAGAACTTAGAAATGAACTGGGATCCACGGTCCGAAATAATTTGAGAGGGTAATCCATGGAGTTTAAGAATGTTGTTAATGAAAGCTTTTGCTGTTTCGAAAGAGGAAGGCAAATTCTTTAAAGGAGTGAAATGTGCCATCTTTGTCAATAGATCTACTGTGACCATGATTGTGTTTGCACAATTTGACCTGGGGAGGTCAACTATAAAATCCATTGAGATAACATCCCATGGTCTATTTGGTACCGGAATGGAGGCTAGTAGTCCAAAAGGAGGTTTTCTTGAGAGTTTATTTGTGGCACATATCTCGCATGAGTAGATATAGTCGTGGACCATCTTAGTTAAATGGGGCCAGCAATAATCTCTCTTAATCAAATGAATCGTTTTGCTGATACCAGGGTGTCCCGCTAGTGGAGAATCATGAAGTTGTTTGAGAAGTAACAATTGTAGCTTGGGAGGAACGTAAAGTTTGTTCTTGAAGGTATATATACCATCAGACTGTTTAATGATCTCTTTAGGTAGGGGGGAGTCGTCTTTGGATAGAGTTTCAGAAAGCAAGTGCCTAAAAGAAGTGGTTGTCCCAATGAATCGGTTTGGGGGAATGATGGAGAGAGGTGGAATGTCCGTAGTGTGGTCTTCATTCATGCGTGACAATGAGTCAGCTTTTACGTTTTGAGTACTTGGCCTGTATGAGATGTAGAAATCAAATCTGTCAAAAAATAAGCTCCACCTCACCTGGCGGGCAGACAGAGTTTTGCAGGCCTTCAAGTGTTGAAGATTACGGTGGTCCGTAAGAATGGTTAAAGGGTGTGTGCTACCCTCCAATAAATGTCTCCAGTTCGCTAGAGCATCCTTTATTGCTAGGAGTTCCTTCTCCCCAATGGGGTAGTTCTTTTCGGCAGGTGTTAGAGTCCTGGAATAAAAGGCAACTGGGTGCAAAGGCTCAGATAAAGTGGCACGTTGGGAGAGTATGGCTCCTAAGGCAAAATGAGAAGCATCAACTTCTAGGGTAAAATGAAAAAGGGGATTAGGGAGTTGGAGAATAGGAGCAGAGGTGTAAGAGAGCTTGAGTAAATCAAAAGATCTCTGCGCTTCATTTGACCAAGAGAAGGGTGTTTTCTTACTAGTTAAAGTAGTCAATGGTTTCACTATAGCCGAGAAGTTCTTAATGAACTTCCGATAGTAGTTTGAGAATCCAAGGAAGCGCTGCAAAGCCTTTCTTGAATGCGGAATTGGCCAAGAAAGAATACATTCCACTTTGGAGTGATCCATCTGAATTCCCTCGGGGGTAATTTGGTATCCTAAAAAGGATATACTTGACTGACTGAAAACACATTTCTCAAGCTTGGCGTATAAGGAATGTGTTCTGAGTCTGGCCAAAACCCATCGTACATGTTTGGTGTGTTCCTCAAGAGTGTCAGAAAAAAACAAAATGTCATCCAAGTACATTACAACACAAATGTCAAGCAAGTCACGGAAGATGTCGTTGATAAACCACTGGAACGTGGCAGGTGCATTACATAACCCAAAGGGCATTACTGTATACTCAAATAAGCCATATCTAGTCTTGAAAGCTGTCTTCCATTCGTCTCCTGGACGGATCCTTATTAAGTTGTAGGCTCCCCTGAGGTCTAGTTTAGTAAAAATCTTGGAAGTCTGAAGTCGTTCAATAAGTTCTGGAATGAGAGGTAGAGGATAGCGTTTTTTTACTGTGATGTTGTTAAGGGATCGATAATCAATTATTGGTCGTAATGAACCGTCCTTATTTTTTACGAAAAACATGGCGGCACTTGCTGGAGAGGTGGATGGTCTAATGAAGCCTTTCCTTAAGTTCTCATCAAGGTATTCTTTGAGATGGACAAGCTCAGGTTGTGATAATGGATAAATCCGTGCAGTAGGAATGGGGCTTCCTGGAATGAGGTCAATAGGACAGTCGTAAATACGATGCGGAGGGAGTATTTCTGCATTAGTTTTACTAAAGACATCAGAGAAGTCATGTAAATAAGTTGGGAGACTTTCATCATAATCACTTGTTAAGAGAATGGTGTAGGTCGGATAGCAGGTCTGCTTGCAAAATGAGGAATCTAGAATAAGTGAATTGTTGGACCAATGAAAAGTTGGTTGATGAAGAAGTAACCAAGGCAAACCTAGTACAATTGGGAATAGAGGTGACGAGATGATATCAAAGACAAGTGTCTCCGTATGACCGTTACCACAGGTAACCAACAAAGGAGAAGTTTGGGAGGTGACTGGACCAAAAGGTGAACTAGAGCCATCAATAAAAGTGACAGACAAAGGTGTTTGTTTAACCACATATGGGATTTTATTAGACTTAATTAATCTTAAATCTATAAAGTTGCCACAGGCTCCGGTGTCAACCATTGCATCAATGGTGGTCCTATTTTGGTCCCACTTCAGAGTTCCTCTTTAGTAGCGGACAAGTGGAGACAATGTGATCTGGGGCGGAACAGTAAAGGCAGAGGTTTTGCGATCTGCATCTCTGTTTCTCAGCAGGGGACAAAGGGCCTTTAATTGCTCCAAGCTCCATGGGAACCTCCCTTGGGGGTGATCTGGATCTCCTAAAAGGTATAGGTTGGTAAATGTTGGCACGTTCAGCCTTCCTCTCTCTAAGACGTCGGTCAATGGAGAGGGAGAGGTGCATAAGATCCTCTAGTGTAGCAGGAAGTTCAACACAAGCTATTTCATCCTTCACAGACTCTGAAAGGCCTAGGCGAAATTGATTGCGGAGAGCAATATCAGTCCACAAAGTCTCTCTACTCCAACACTTAAATTCGGAGATATAGTCCTCTACAGGTTTTTTCCCTTGCTTGAGGTTCCTAATGGTATTCTCTGCTGTAAGTTGTTTGTTGGGATCCTCATATAGGAGAGACATTTCATCAAGGAAGGTATTAAATGCACCTAAGAGGTCGCCATGTTCCTCTACATAGGCATCAGCCCAAACTCTGGGTTCTCCCTTGAGATACGAAATCAGAGTGAGAATTCTGACCCTGTCGGAGTAGTAAGTGCGGGGACGTAATTCAAACATGAGACGGCAGGAACTAACAAATTGCCGGAATAGTTTTCTATCACCTGAAAAGGGTTCTGGAGGACAGACCTTAGGCTCCGGTCGGTCCCTGGGTTGAACAAGGTTTTGGTTTCGGAGGGCGTCATTTTCTAAACGAAGATCATTCATTGTGGCTGTGAGGTTATCCACTCGTTGTGAGAGTCCCACTAAGTGGTTGGCAAGCTCCGCTGGATCCATTCAATTAGTTAAAGGTTCTGCTATTATGTTAAGACCCTGCCTGCTAAGAATCAATTTTATAGAGTTGGATCTCAGCTGCGGAGGCTACTCAGGTATTAACCACTAGATTACTCTGTTATTTGAGCACAGAGTTTAGGGTTCAACTCATCACAACCTCCAAAAGATAACCAACAAGGCTAGGATTGCCTATTTGTTCATAAGCTTGCAATACAGGAAATCAATAGTAAAGTTTCTCTAGTGTATGTACCTGAATTTAATCTTACTGCAGCAAGTATAAATGTAGTCAGGCTGTTAAGTCACAAGCCTTAATCAATAATAAAGTAATGTAGTTTTCAAAATAGTAATGAATAGTATAATCTGGCAGAATTCATAGAAGTTGCAGCAATACTGACGTTGTAAGTTTGACTAGATTGCAGAGTCTCTGACAATACACAATACAGTCTATGCAGTAGTAGCTTGCAATGCTAAAGAAAAGATACTTGCGGTTCTGCAGGGAACAGACACTTGTTTCACAGGATTCCGTTTGATTTCCTCCAGGTTAGCTGGTAAAAGCTGGATGCTTCAGAGTAGGAAAATCCCCTGTCATGCAAAGGGTATTGAAGTCCCTGGAGCGTTTGGCTGGCCTAAGAAGGGGGTAGCTCAGCTGGTACTATGAAGTCCTGAATGGAGGTCCTCGGTGGCGGCTTCCAGGGTGTCTGGAGAGGGGTCCCTAGGTGATGGCAGGCGTTCAACAGGAATAGCAGAACGCCGTACCGTCATCCCAGGGAGATTTAAATAGCGAGGAGCGCGGGAGTTGGCGGTGCACGCCAGGACACGCTTCCGCGTTCCAGCGTGGAACGCAAGCAATGGCGCGCCGGAAGTGACGCGTACTCCACAGAGAGGGGGGCGCGACTGCTATGGGTGAGTGAACCCATGCATCTCTCGTACGAAATAACGCCAGTGGCGTTACAGTTTCCTTGGCGTAAGCCAGCGTAGGTGGAAGTGGGCGTGAGCCATGCTAATGAGGCGTGACCCCATGCAAATGATGGAGCAAGCGCCATAGAAGTACTTAAAATGAACAGTGCATGCGCCGTCCTGTGGCCGCATCCCTGTACGCATGCTCAGAATCACGCGGAACTACTCCCTAAGATACGACGGATCACTGCCTACGACGTGAACGTAACCTACGCCCAGCCCTATTCACGTCCAACGTAAACGACAAAAGATACGGCGGCTTGTGTTCCATGGTCCATACCTTTGCATGAGTTGCGCCTCCTATATGGGGAATAACTTTACGCCGGACGTACGACTTACGCAAACCGCGTATATTATGCGCCAGTTGCAAGTACGTTAGTGAATCAGCGTATCTCCCTCATTTGCATATGTGCATAGAAAATCAATGGGAGCGGCAAATGCGCCCAGTGTAAATATGCGCCCACGATACGTCGGCTTAGGAAAGTTACGCCGGTCGGATGAAGCTTATTTTCAGGCGTATCTTAGTTTATGGGCACGGCGCATAGATACGACGGTGCATACTTACACTTACGCGGCTTATCTCGAGATACGTCGGCGTAAGTGCTTTGTGAATCCGGGCCTATGTGTTAGGGAGATGCCCTTGCTTCTGGTAGGTGTTGACAAGTAGAAGTGCAATAATTGTTTAGGGAAACGCACCTCAGAAGGTGGGGACGTCGACAGGAGGTGCTGTATTCTGAGATACATGTAGAAGTCTTTCCTGGGTTTGCTTGCTAAGGAGTGAACCGTTCCTCATTTTGTAATCAAGGACATTGATTCCTTTCGATATCCTTTCGTGCGTGCCCACTGCACAGAGGAGATGAGTGGAGAGGAAACAGATCGTGTGTTTCTACAAAGTAGAAACAGTGATCTGTCATCTCTCCTAGTTAGAACACAGTGAGGGAACACACTTAACCCTTTAATCGCCTCCGAATGTTAACCCCTTCCCTCCCAGTGACTTTTATACTGTAATCAGTGCATTTTTATAGCACTGATAGTTCTATAAATGTCAATGGCCCCCAAAATGTGTCAAAAGTGTCCGATCTGTCTGTCGCAATTTCGCAATACCGCTAAAAAATTTGCAAATCACTGCCATTATTAGTAAAAAAATAAATAAATAATAAAAATGCCATAAATCTTCCCCATAGTTGGTAGACATTTGTTTTTTAAAAACATTTTTGGGGATATTTGTTATAGCAAAATGTTACATTTTTTTTTCAAAATTTACAATTTTTTTGTTAATAGTGCAAAAAAATAAAAACCGCAGAGGTGATCAAATACAACCATAAGAAAGCTCTATTTGTGTGGAAAAAAAGGACGCAAATTTTGTTTGGGTACAGCAGTGCATGACCGCCCAAATGTCAGTTAAAATGACGCAGGGGCAAATTGTAAAAAGTACTCTGGTCAGGAAGGGGATAAAATCTTCCGGGGCTGAAGTGGTTAATTACTGTCCAAGGTATGAGGTTCAAGGGTGAAAACCAAAGGTTGAGCTGATCCAAGCAGGCTGCCAGATTATAGTCCTTGATGTCTATTAGTCCCATCCCCCCTGCTCTTCTGTGGTTAACAAGACAAGCGTGTGGGCATCTCACCCTCTTACCTTGCCATAAAAATTACTTGAATGGAGTGTTTAGGGCCTGGATGTGTTTAGATGGCAAGGGAGTGGCTAGTATTCTGAAAAGAAAGAATTTGGGGGAGAATTAGCATTCTAAAGGATGCCAGGTGACCCGAACAGGACAACTCAATTTTGCCAGCTGCTGGATGAGGGAGTGGCAGTGAGTCCTTTGTCGAGCAATCTCCCTAGCCATGGAGCCGAGCTGTCTCACACAGCTGACATCAGCTACCATGGTTGCCTCTCCCCCTTTGGAGCACACATTTTTGATTTAACATTTATTAAACATTATTTTAAAAATTATATTGGCTTGTTTTCATTCATTTTATCATGATATCTTAGACGTTTGGTTAAAGCCTAAGTTTGGTCAAACAGTTTTTTTTTCTTTACATTTGCAATAGAATGGGAAAGAGTTGAAAGATTTAATTCTGGTTGTGTCCCAGTGGGGAGATGTGTCCCTTATTTATTTTCCCTGCCATACCCATACAATTGGAGTGTGTGAATGTCATTTGAACACAAAGGTCAATACAGTAATAAAATTCTGTAAGCAGTTCTAACCCTTATGCAATCTGCTAAACATGTGTAATTGTCTGTTTCCCTTGAACAAATATTCCATCAATAATTGTCATGACAGGAGGTAAGGGAAAATCTCCCAAAAAGGGGCACAGACAGTATATAAAAACTGTTGTAGGCTCTTAACCTTTACAGTTCTATCCAAAACACAGTAAAACATCTTCTTGAATGAATTTGGTGTAACACTGACCCTATTACCAATGGTCAGAAACTAAAGCTGTCCAGTGTAGCTTTTCCTTTAGCAGCCCCCTTTGCCTTAAGAAAAGCAGGCCTACCAGTACTTGGTTGTCCCCTGGTCTTAATAAAAGATGCTATAGTTTATGTTCAGAAGCACAAGGGTGAATATAAGAGTTAATATAAGTATGTGAGTGAATATAAAGGAAAGGAATATAGAACAGTACCCCTTCAAGAAGAGTGGGCAAAATCGGACTTTGAGGCTCGTGGAAGTATAAAAAATATATATTTTATTACATAAATTTACAAAATGTACACTAACAATGGTATAATGGAATGCAACTGATAACAATCACAATACAACCATTCAGAACAAGAGAATAGTGAAAGAATCCTATGAAGTTGCCTACGCGTTTCACCGTGGGGCTTCTTCAGGACGAAATGAACAGGATTATTGCTACTATGTAGCCATGATTTTCACAATCTGATACACAGCGGTGGATATAATCATCCGTACTCAGCACAGGCTGTGACCCTGGGGCATACACGGACGCTACATGCACACAAGGTGTTTGCAAGACGATCTCTGTTATATGGGAGATGCTGTTCCTTTATTGATGGCCTTGTGTTTGCCTCTATGAGCTGTCTTTTGCCCCAGCTTTAGGTCCCCTAGTGGATTTTTAAGGGATTCGGTTACCTGCATCTCTATCCCCGACATGTCTTCTTTTGCCTGGGGACTGTAATGTAATGTGTAATGTGTATTTGCTCATGTCATTATTGACATATTTGGCCTGGACCTGCGATCATCGATCTCTAAACATATTTTTTGTACTATCTACTACCATCGGTATATATTTCATCTATTGTTGGAATCTTCCTGGATGATTATATCCACCGCTGTGTATCAGATTGTGAAAATCATGGCTACATAGTAGCAATAATCCTGTTCATTTTGTCCTGAAGAAGCCCCACGGTGAAACGCGTAGGCGACTTCAATAGGATTCTTTCACTATTCTCTTGTTCTGAATGGTTGTATTATGATTGTTATCAGTTGCATTCCATTATACCATTGTTAGTGTACATTTTGTAAATTTATGTAATAAAATATATATTTTTTATACTTCCACGAGCCTCAAAGTCCGATTTTGCCCACTCTTCCTGAAGGGGTACTGTTCTATTTTCTTATCATTACGGATGCGGCCAATGTGAGTGCTTTCCTTGTGTATCTTGTCCCCCCTCCCTCTTTTCTTTTTCTTTTCCTTTCTGATCATCCCTAGTTTTGTGTTTTTCCTTCCCTTCCCATCCCCCTCCTTCCTTTGTTTTCAATGAATATAAAGGAAAAAGGAGTGCCTGTGGTCAGTGGTGTATTTAGGTTTCTTGCTGCCCTAGGCCTGACTAAACTCGTGCACCCCCTAATTTAAATATGATCCACCCCTTCCTGTCGAGGTCACACCCCTTCCTGTTTAAGACCTGCCCTGACATTTTCCAGTAGGGACACTAGTTCTGAGGGCCTTGGGGGGGGGGATTTCCTTAATCTACAGAGATTTACTCTCACTTTCTGTTTAACTATAGGGCAGGAAATTAAGGGAAATTAATGGATGGCAAAACGGGCTATAACCATCCCTTACTCAATCCAAAATGGAAAAAAAAGTGTTGCCTATAGTTCTACTTTAAGCACAAATTTCTGCAAAATGTATGAAAGACTAAGAGGATATAACCATACCAGTGGTGCAGCAGAAAACATGTAGCACAGTGAAGGAGGTATTTGGTCCAGGCAATGAACAAAGGAAGGATTGGAGGCAGGAACAAATAAATCCATCTGTTTATTTTTCTCATCAGCAATCAACAGAAATTAAATTAATATTCCTTAATATGTACAACTGACACAAGCAAAGGATTGCAGGAGAGTCCTACTACCTACCTGCCAGGTATAGGTGACCATGTCAGTGTCCCTTATGTCTGCGCCATCCCTATAATACCAGCACCAGTGCGGCCACATTATGGGGGCGCCAGACCTATTTGTCTTGCGGCCCAGTCCACTTCAGAAGACTGGCGCTACACTAAAAGTGTGGCGCAAGCCGGCGGGGACTCTTTTCATGCTGCCTCCCTGCAAAGTGCTGCCCTAGGCCTGGGCCTTGTTGGCCTAGGCCAAGATACAGCGTTGCCTGTGGTCATCAGGAGCAGCAGGAGTAGATTTTAGCACAACTGGTGAATGCTCCACAATGGCGTCCAGAGGCTGGTGGTGGTTCTGGCAGGTGGCATATGACAGTATTATCCATAGACAATTCAAGGACAGGGCAGAGAACAAATGAAAAGAGTATTTTCCCCCCCCCAAAAAAGGTCAGGGCAAGCAACGGTCAGCAGAGTAGTCCATTATCCTGGGAAGGAGGTCATTGGGGAGTAGATTAATAGTAAGACAAGATAATATGGGCAGGAACAAACTTTTCAAGGTGATGGTACAGGAGCTAGGTACCACAATGCTATCACAAACCCAGAGTCCTGCCGTACCACAATGCTGGAGTGACACAATGCTGCAGCCAATCAGTCAAGGCAAGATGAAAGAGGCAGCAACAAGCGACTGCTTAGCAATGGGGTGCTGTGTGAGGTGAGTGCAGATATTTGCAAATGGGAGTGGAGGGGCACAGTCTCTTGAGCAGGGCCTTTTGTTCAGCAAAAGAGACATGAGCCAGACAGCATAGAGCAGCAGGGTGGTGGGCTGCAGAGTCGAAGAGTGAATGTGTCTCATGCTCCTAACAGTTTATCTTTATGTTTAGTGTTATGTACTTTTTTAAAGTGCAGTAGATTATGTCCTTGGATGTGATAAGAATTTTAAAGGTCTACCTCGTTTATACCTCAGCTCTCTAAAAATACTATATGCCAAAATGATTGTGCCTAAGGATACAGCTTATCTCTAAAATACTTTACAATAGGTGTTTCCTAGTGAATAATGCAAATTAGAACAAAAATATGCATTGAGGCCTGTCACTTTTTAAATTCAGCTTTTTGTGTAGCGCCCCCTTTACTTTCAGAAAGGGCACTATGCTAAAGTTAGTGGGAGAATGAGAGAGATAAGTTGCTCTCACTCTTAATTGTGTTAAATTTGGCTGTTGCCAAATCTGGATTGTTCTGTGGGTCAGTCTGCGTTCCAGGGATGCAGTTTCATCTTTGGGCAGCAGGTGGCGCCAGAGAGATCCAGGCGGAGCCGCTTCTTCTCAGCAGCCAATTGGAGGAGTTTTCCCTCGCAGGGCATGCTGGGGAGGAGTATTTCTGTGGCGGAGGCCGTTGTTCTGGGTTCTTCGCGGGTTCCGGGTGCGGCACCTTCCTTTAGGGTGTGCGCACATCGCGGGCCCCACCACTATGGCCCACCTGGCCTGGGGTCGCGCGCTATGCGGAGTTCCAGACTCTGGGCCCTCCTGGCTTGGAGCGACTGATGCTGCCATGGGGCCCCAGTGACTTACTGGGTCCCCACTTCTACTGAGGAGATACCAGGCTGTATGCCGTTCGGTGGGGGATCGGCTTAAAGAGAACCCGGAGGCAGGTTATCCAAAAGGGCTTGAATGAACCATCGGGGATTTGGTGACCGGAACATTGACAGGTAAATTTTCACTGTCAACCGGTGACCCTAGCTCAATTTACTGGGAGGATTCGCTCTGCTGTTCAGAGTAAATCTCGCACTAGGCCTGTGGCAGAGGCCCCAATATTCAATCAGAGCCAAGTCTGTGGCAGAGACTTGTTTCTCTCAGCAACCTTAAGTGGCACTCCGGCTGCCAGGCCTGTGGCAGAGGTTTGTCCGGAGTCACTTCACCCACTCTGGCTGGAGTGGCGACGTATTGATGCAACTACAGAATAGCAGGACTGCTTTTCTCTATCCAAAGCCTGATACCGCAGAGTTCCTTTATTTCATCAACCTTTCCTGTCTACCTCAAGTTTATGTTGGTCGTGTTGGACCAAGGAAATAAAGCATTCAGAAAACTTCATCTACCGATTGGACATTCAATTACTGCTCTACTCACTACCTTCACCCCTAGACATCACATAGAGGTAACTTAATACGCCGATCCCAAATCAATCAGCGGCTCCTGAGGGGGTAGCGCTACATTTGCATGATGGGTTTTTCATTACTCAGAGTTGTGGAAGCAGACATAGCACGTGCAGCAAACTAATGATGCATTATTTAACTAGTGGGGGCACCAGGAGTTTGACACTTGAAAGAGTCAGATTCTGCAGGATCTTCAGCTGACAGTTTTGCCTCCCTAAAATAGATAGAGGTTGGTGGTATGAGCAGCAGGAAAGGGGGGTATTTCATGTCTTCTTTGCAGTGAACAGCTTGTTTTAAATATTTATTTTAATGACAATTAATGATAATCGATTTAAAGCCCAACTCCAGGTAGCAGAAATAAATCCTAGTTTAGTCTATGGATAGAGAAACAGGCAGAAATACTTACCCCTCCAGATGTCCAACTGGTTACCTGAAACCACTTTTCTTAATTGCTCCACCTACAGTATGTCAGACAATCTAGTGTCATCACAGCAGTCCTGCATTTTAATGCAGATAGCGAGGCCATGCCCATATCCTGGCATCTGAAAGTCCAGGCTGCCAGGAGAGCAAGGACGTAGGTTAATATAGTTTATTCTGTTATACACAGAAAAAACAAACTCCTGCGCACGGGTGGATTGTCCAACAGTTATTCAATATTCCACATGGAACACACCAACAGTGTCAAAAACAGTAACAGTGGCCTTGCTGCCCTTCATGGACGGGGAATGTCCTAGTAGAAAACGACAAAAGAAAGAAAGAAGGGCGCACCAGCCTAGTGTGTTAACGTTGACAGTTTTAATGCAATAAAATAGTAATGGAAAACTACTCACAAGAGAAATCACATAATAGGCTTGTCAACAATGATGTGGTAGATACCCCTTGAACCACACTCCAGAATAGGGGGGATAGAGGTGTGTCACTGCCGGCTGACGTTTCGAGGCGACAAGGACTACTTCATCAGAGCGCAGCAGCTTCTGCGCTCTGATGAAGTGGTCCTTGTCGCCTCGAAACGCGTCAGCCGGCAGTGACACACCTCTATCCCCCCTATTCTGGAGTGTGGTTCAAGGGGTATCTACCACATCGTTGTTGACAAGCCTATTATGTAATTTCTCTTGTGAGTAGTTTTCCATTACTATTTTATTTCATTAACACTGACAACGGTAACACACTAGGCTGGTGCGCCTATCTTTCTTTTCTTTTGTAGTTTATTCTGTTTCCCAAAGACACATCAATTATGTACTGTATACTACAGGAATATAGGCATGTTACGGTGGTGCTGTCAGATCACGCTCTTCTTATGTCTATACACATTGGGTGGATACCCCAGTCTCCTGTGATCCGCCACACCACCATTATATGTTTTTTCTTTAGACATTATACATTTTCCTTCATGCTGGTTTAGAGTTCACTCCAGTTTTCTTTTTAATTTTCATAGAACCCCTCGTACAGTTTTTCCAGCTTTGGTTAACATCTCTCAGCTCCACCATAGATGGGGGTTTGTCAAGCCCCTGTCTTATTCCTGGAGTTGTGATGCACAGAATGACTTCCCCTCCTGTTCCCCTTTTGGGTACGGGCGGGGATTGCCCTCCTGTGCCCCGCTCATGACGTCTTTTGACGCTGCAATGCTGGTGAGGCTGTGCCCCATCTGATGCCTGGGATGGGCGGATGCCGACGCATCCTTGCCAGATCCTCATTGGCATCCAGCATGAGGCTGGACCCGCCCGGTCTGATGGGTATTCAGCCAGACCTGGTCAGCACACTTGTCTTTGCACTTCCCGGTGGGGCCCCGCCCAGTTTTATGGGTATTTAGCCAGACCTGGAAAGCGCACTTCCCACCAAACAGACACATCCATACAGTTCCCACATGGAGTCACAAGTGTTTTGTGTTTGGGTGAGTCATGTGCTTCTTACACACATTGTTGATATTTTTCCACAGTATGTCAGTGGTCTTTTGAATTTTGTGAATCATATTTATTTTCATGTTCACTTTACCATCTTTCCCCAGGATGTCCAGTGATGCCATTTTTCATCTGTTTATTATTTCTTTCTTTTTCAGATTTTTTCTTTTTCACCCCCATCTACACCTTCGCGGCTGTCCTTGGTCAGTTGGAGCACATTTGTCAGACATTTATATTTATTTTGGATTTTTATTCTGATCTGACATGTGAGTATCAGACTTCTGGCTTCGGTTATATCATTTTTTGTTACCCATATAGGGATTTTTACCCCTACACATCTTTTATCTATTACTTATATTCACAGATAATTTGGGCAACATACTCCTGATGAATCGACTTGAGCCAACAAAGACGTAGAGTTACCATATGTCAAGACAGTCTGATCCGTACATTTTATGTCTATCATGCATTCGTCTATTCTATTGTTCCATGTATTGGTTTCTTATAAATTCATTATAATAATCATGTGCCATATGTCAGCTCTTAATTATGTTCATTAATCAATTTTTATTCTGTACCACGTGTTTAGCTAAACATGAAATGTGCTTCTATGATGAATTTTTGACTAAACTTTATAATATATTTTCTATTTTTGTAATTTTATTTTGTGATATGCCTCATTTAAAGTCACATGACCAGAATGTTTATTTGTATGTATACTACAGGGATAGAGGCATGTTACGGTGGTACTGTCAGAGCATGCTCTTCTTGGGGCAGATCCACAAAGAAATTACGCCGGCGTATCTATTGATACGCCGGCGTAATTTCAAAATTCCCGCGTCGTATCTTTGTTTTGAATCCTCAAAACAAGATACGACGGCATCTCGGCTAGATCCGACAGGCGTACGTCTTCGTACGCCGTCGGATCTAAGCTGCAATTTTTCGGCGGCCGTTAGGTGGCGTTCCCATCGAAATCCGCGTCGAGTATGCAAATTAGCTATTTACGGCGACCCAGGAACGTACGTCGGCCCGGCGCATTTTTTTCCATCATTTGCGTTCGGCTTTTTCCGGCGTATAGTTAAAGCTGCTATACTGAGGCGTACTCAATGTTAAGTATGGCCGTCCTTCCCGTGTACAATTTTGAATTTTTTACGTCGTTTGCGTAAGTCGTTCGCGAATAGGAATTTGCGTAGAATGACGTCACCGTCGTAAGCATTGGCGGGTTCCGGTTTAATTTCGAGCATTCACACTGGGATACCCCAGGGACGGCATATGCGCAGTTCCAAAAAACATTGTTTACGTCGGGTCACGACGTATTAACATAAAACACGCCCCCATTAGATCCATTTGAATTCCGCGCCCTTACGCCACGATAGATACACTACGCCGCCGGTAACTTATGGCACGGATTCGTTGTGGATTCCATTTGAAAAAGATAAGTTACGGCGGCTAAAACGTATCTTAGATACGCTGCGCCCGGCGCAGATGTCTGTGGATCTTCCCCCTTATGTTTAGGTAAAGATAGTTTATTCTGTTTTCCAAACACAAATCAATAAACTTTTGTCATATGGGGGAGCTCTACTGCAGGGGTTATTTTTAACTAATCATTGATCCTTTAAGATTAAGTTTAACCACTTGCCGTCGCCGCACCGTCGAAATACGTCCACAAGGTGGCTCTGCTGGGCGAGAGCACGTAATATGACGTCCTCTCTCCCAGCCGCCACTAGGGGCGTGGATCAGTGTTTCCCCTAGTGAGGCCACCCCCCCCCACAGTAAGAACACACCCAGGCATACTTAACCCCTTCCCCGCCCCCTAGTGTTAACCCCTTCACTGCCAGTGGCATTTTTATAGTAATCCAATGCATTTTTATAGCACTGATCGCTATAAAAATGCCAATGGTCCCAAAAATGTGTCAAAAGTGTCCGAAGTGTCCGCCATAATGTCGCAGTACCGAAAAAAAAAACGCTGATCGCCGCCATTACTAGTAAAAAAAATATAATAAAAATGACATAAAACTACCCCCTATTTTGTAAACGCTATAACTTTTGCGCAAACCAATCAATAAACGCTTATTGCGATTTTTTTTTACGAAAAATATGTAGAAGAAAACGTATCGGCCTAAACTGAGGAAAAAAAATGTTTTTTTTATATATTTTTGGGGGATATTTATTACAGCAAAATGTAAAAAATATTCATTTTTTTCAAAATCGTCGCTCTATTTTTGTTTATAGCGCAAAAACTAAAAACCGCAGAGGTGATCAAATACCACCAAAAGAAAGCTCTATTTGTGGGAAAAAAAGGACGCCAATTTTGTTTGGGAGCCACGTCGCACGACCGCGCAATTGTCTGTTAAAGCGACAGAGTCCCGAATCGCAAAAAGTACTCTGGTCTTTGGGCAGCAATATGGTCCGGGGGGTAAGTGGTTAAAGAAAGTCTATAGCAAGGAAATATTTAGCTGCCATTGTTGACCCCAACTTTTTCTGCCTGAAAAGTTGATCTAATGCCTTTATTACTTTCTCAGTCACTTATTTAAAAAAAGTGGATCAGAAGTTCTGATTTTACTTTGACATTCCTGATTTGCATGCTTATTCCAGGTCAGTGTCATAACAAATTGAAGCCACCGAATCAGCAATATTGTACATCTTGTGAACTAGTACTGAAAAAAGTTAGCAATGACAATCCCTGTAAATGGATGGAACATGCAACATGTTCTTGAAGGGGAACGTATGCTTTAAACATTGTTAGCAGTTTAAAATGACGCAAGATTGAAAATGAAAATAGCACATTGCAAAGAAAACAATTAATACTTGCTTGATACAAATCGCCTACACTTTTAGAAGTTAAAGAGGAACAGGACCTTTTAAAGGTGTGTTTAAAAAGAAATACAAAACAAAATGAATCTGCGCTATCTAATGGCTGAGAAGCTACAAAAACCAGTGAACAAAAGAAAGGTAACAAACAAAATATATAAATTGTAGCGCTGAGTGGTAATATACTGTAGTTAGAAACACTGAATGTCTATTTTGAAAAAATGATAAACCAAAAAAACACCAATTGACAGATGTGTAAACAAAAAAGGACTGATCAATATAAGAAACAAGTCCAAATCGTACATAGTGATGAAAACTTGATTGATGTATGCGACTAGGTGAATAGTCCTAGAAACATGGACCCGCATGAGCCGGAAGTGGTGACAAAGAGCGGATCCACTCTTTGTCACCACTTCCGGCTCATGCGGGTCCATGTTTTGACCATTTGGGGGTCATCATCTTCAAGCATTAGACATCTCCCTTTTGATTGGTGGATTTGCTGTTTCTTGCCGTGTGAAGATCTGGTCCTACATTGTCACATCCATTGTATACACTCAGCTCTGTTGACCCTCTGGGCGTAGGCTCTTTAGGGTTCAATTAATCTGGTAAGCCTCTGCAATATTGGTGGCGTTTTTTCTATAAGTGTGCATCACGTTCAAGTGTGAATCACCGTTGATCTAGGATTATTCACCTAGTGGTATACATCAATCAAGTTTTCATCACTATTTACAATTTGGACTTTTTTCTTATATTGATCAGTCCTTTTTTGTTTACACATGGTGTTTTTTTGGTTTATCATTTTTTAAAAATAGACATTCAGTGTTTATAACTATATTACCACTCAGCGCTACAATTTATATGTTCACTGAGGAGTTAAGGTTCAGACTGAACACAGTTCGACCCGAACCCATAGAAAACTTCACACGACAGCAATAGCTGTGGAATTCCCCACAGTCCCACATATCAAAAGGGCAAGGATGCTCGTCACATCATTGACTTTATATGGCCAAATGGACAGATTTGGTCAATAACATGTCATTCAAGTGTAAAAATGCTGAAAATGAAAGTTGTCATTAGAATAGGTGTCCACACTGGAAGATATTCCCACTAATGCTGTCCTTGTAACAACTGTAAACATTTTGGAATTCCTGTCCCTTTTTTAAGTGTCAATGGTCACTAGGAGAAATAAAATGTATTGATCAAATAGAGGTTTGACCTCCACAATCCCCCATCGAAAACTATAAAACAGTTATGGATGGAGTTTTACTTTAAGCCCAAAAATAAGAAGAGAGATTTCAAACCTACAAAATCTGAAGTATTATGTTTCAGCAGTTGTGGCCAAGTGGGCCTGTATATCGAGAGCACAAAATAAAGAAACATGGTCAAATCAAAGACAGAGACTCTGGAAAGAAACTATGGAAAAAGTGAATAGTGTCCATGGTGCCCAGAAGAATGAGCTTCAATGCTAGGACACACTGGCAGCATTAAAAGGTAATTTCTTATTTAATTAGCTGCTATTTGTTTTGAAATACATGAGACTGCAAAATGACTAATATTTTCTTTGTCCTTGTTCTAAAGTGAAATACTACTGAAATAGAAAATAATTCAAACTGGTCAACAGCCTCAACAAAATAAAATGGCAACAATTCCAAGTTGTTTGTAAAAGAACTGATAAATGACAGTAATCCAGGTGGCAAATTTCACAGTTTGCAACTTGTATTATATGTTGTGTGACACAGCCAGAGTTACTGTAATCTGTCAAAGATTATTATTTTTTTAGAATTATCTTTAGAATTATTATTATTAAGATTATTAATTAGCTTTATTCTAGCTATTTCTGTTTATTCCCTATACATATACGTTAATGGTGGAGTTCTAATGTGTCTAACAAGGTGTGTTAGGAATAGATTGAGAGGCTAAGGCCCCGTACAGACGACCAAACATGTCTGCTGAAACTGGTCTGCGGGCCAGTTTCAGCACACATGTTCGGTCGTGTGTAGGCCCGAGCGTGCAGGATTCCAGCAAACATTTGCCCGCCGGGCCTTTTCCCAGCGGACAAATATTCCTGGACTTGTTTTAAAACAGTCCGCTGGAATCCTGCCCGCTCGGACATGTTCGGTCGTCTGTACAGACCTACCGTACATGTCCGAGCGCCCGCCATCCCTCGCATGCGTCGAATGACTTCGACGCATGCGTGGAAGCATTTAACTGGCAGGCCCGCCCACGTCGCCGCGTCATTGTCGCGGCGACACCGCGGACACGCCCCTGTTTACGCGCGGCTTTCTGTACAATGGTTAGTACAGCCATCGTACAGAAAGCCCCGGGCAGACATGTACGGTGAAAACGGTCCGGCGGACCAGTTTCATCGTACATGTTTGCCCGTGTGTACACGGCCTTAGGGTGTAAGTACAGAGCTTTACATAGGAAGTTACAAGAAGGTTTGAGTATGATGCCTAGATAAGAGTGGGAGTCCACTGGCATGAGAACTGCTTATGTAGAATCTGTAGGGATAGCAGAGAGAGATATTTAAAACTGAGGGGGGGGGCGAGGACAAGTAAATTGGGGAGAGAAATATGGAATGAAGTTATATATATACTCCCCAGGCATGATATTTAAAGGAATATTTCATTTTTATTTTTTTCACTTTAAGCATTATTAAAATTACTGCTGCCAAAAAAAATTTAGTTTTTAAAACCTTTTTTTGCATTGATATCCCCTGGGGCAGAACCCGGGTCCTCAAACACTTTTTATGACAATAACTTGCATATAAGCCTTTAAAATGAGCACTTTTGATTTTTCATGTTTGTGTCCCATAGACTTTATGGGCGTGTTCGCACAAACTTTTTGCCTATTCACAAGCCTGTTCGCAAGTTCTGGTGCGAACCAAACCGAGGGGTGTTCGGCTCATCCCTAGTCTCATCGCTAGCCATGTGGCTTGCCACTCTGTGTTACTTTAAAGGTGCCAATTAGGGATGAGCTCGATGTTCGGGTCAAACACAGGTTCCTCCATTTGTCGAAAAACAAACATTATGGGGCGTTCGTGGCAAATTCGAGCGGCGTGGAACGTCCGATAATGCACTGCGAGATGATGCGAGATCATGGACCATGACCTGCATTCTTTGGCAATCCCAGTGCCCTCTGCTAAGAGAGCCACAATTGGCCAAAGACAGGGTGCCTTTGGCCAATCATGGCTCAGGGGGACTAAGTCTACGCCCCACACCATATAAGGCTGCCTACACGTTGGCCCTGTGTAGTGTGTTGTTGGGGTGGATGGAGAGATAGTGTGATTTAGAGGTAAATATGTTTTTATTAATTTCAGTATTGAGAAGAAATAAAAAAAAAATATATACAACACACGTAAAAACAGATTTCTACAGAATAGGATGAAACAAATCAGATAATACTGTCTGAAATTCAACACAATGGGGTCTCAACGTGAGTCTACTGAGTTTGTTTCCCATGTCAGGTTGTTAACAGTGTGTGGTACAGAGGAACAATGAAGACTGAGAAAACATAAAGCAGTATAACTAAAACTGATTATTATAAAAGAGAGAAGGAGAAAAAGTAAGAAAGAAGAGAGGAAAAAGAGGAGAAAGAAGGGTGGTGGAGAGAGGAAGGAAGAACCGAGAGCCAAGCGGGCCATGACGTCATTGTTGTGCAAAAAGTACTTGGACTGAGCATTAGGGTTGAACTTGAGGTGTCAGTAATGTTTTCAAGGAATCAGAGGAAGAATAATTAATCCATAAAAGCCATAGGGATCTGAATTTATTGTAGGTATCAGAATCAAGGGCTAACATTTCCTCCATTCGCATGATGTCATTAACCAATGAGACCCATATGGATAATGGAGGGGTAGAGGTAGATTTCCAAAATAGGGTGATAAGCTGTCTCGTGGCCGATAAAAAGAAACGTAGTAAGGTATTCTTCTGTGATGCTATGGAACCAGGTAACATAGACAGCAAAGCTATCTCCGGTGTGGGTGTTAGGGGCTGATCATAGAGCTTACTATATATGGCGAAGACCTGAGACCAAAGGGGTTGAACGGCCGGACATGTCCACCAAATATGGAGGTAGTTACCGTCTATTGAGCCGCATCTCCAACATATAGGGGGCATAGAAGGAAATATTTTATGTAGAGAGAGAGGGTCCCTGTACCATCGAGAGAGGAGCTTGAAGTTCTTCTCCTGAGAGTAACAGGAGATAGAGGATTTGTGCATGAAGTAGTATGACTTCTGCCAATCCGTTGTATGGAATTCCTTTCCCAGATCCATGGACCACTTCTTCGTGTAGGAGGGAACTTGATCATGTATTAGCGTGTGTAGCAGTGTATATAAGGAGGAGAGCGAGTGTCTTGGGGTTTCAGAAAGAGAACACAGTTGCTCGAAATCTGTTAGGGGTCTATGAGTCTGTGATGAAGAGAATAGGTCAGAACAAAAGGAGGACAGGCGTAGGGTCATGAGCCAATTATGATGGTCCTTAGGCAGTACAGGGGAGCCGGAGGTGGGATGTACAAATGAGCTCACTGTGGGCCAGGCAGGGCGGGAGTATGGGCCTACCGCGTATGAACTCAATCCCTGAGGTAGTCCGGGGTGGTCGAAGAGGGATGTCAGCGGTGACGGATCAGTGGACAGTAAGGAAAGTTTTTTGTACCACAGCTGCAGAGCGGCTTTTGTCAATGGAGAAGCATGAGAAAATAATTGCAGGTGGTGTTTATAACCCCAAAGTAAAGCTCGTAAGTCATAAATGGATAAGTCCTGTTCTATCATGGTGGATGCTTTAAGGAAGGGGCGAGGGAACCATTCTAATATTCTGGATAATAATGCAGCTTTATGGTATAACTCAAAGTCGGGTAAACCCACCCCTCCTCTGGTCTTGGGGTATGTGAGTAGAGTATGACGGATGCGAGACTTGCCATGGTTCCAAATAAAACGTATGGACATGGAGCGTAGAGAGGAGAAGAAACGTTTGGGCATAGAAATGGGAATAGTTTAGAATAGATATAGTAATTTAGGAAGCGTGTCCATTTTCAATGTGTTAATACGACCAAACCAAGGTATCAGGGAAGAATTCCAGGCGTCCAATTCCTTCCGAAGCTGGGCCAGAAGAGGGAGATAATTGAGGGCATATAGCTGTGAAAGATTTGAGGGAATCGTTACACCTAAATATGAGATGCCATCAGTGCACCATTTGAAGGAAAAATTTGCCTTCAATCTAGTGAGAGTTGTATGAGTAAGGGATATGTTTAGGGCTTCAGTCTTAGACATATTCAATTTAAAATTACTAAAATCCCCTACGAAATTCATGTAATAATGAGGGGAAGGATACATGAGGTTGCTGAATGTAGACCAGAAGGTCGTCTGCATATAGGGATAGTTTGTGTCCAGCAGAGGGCGTCTGAATCCCCGGAATGGATATATTCTGTCTGATGGCCTGAGCTAAGTGTTCAATCACCAGGACAAAGAGCAGAGGCGACAGGGGGCAACCTTTTTTTTAAATTCTTTATTTTATAACTTTTTCACTCTTAGTTTCTCTTTTTACAAACATAAATAGCTACAATTTAACACTTTTCTTTTGACATTTTCTCATTAATCATTGTGCCTCTTAACGAGATTTCAGAAATCTGCCTTCATATCCACTGTATGTAGCTATAACATAATAAGCTCCCTGTTCCCCACATCTACCCTTCCTTCTAAATCCCTATTCTCCCCCCCCCCATATATCCCCTGCCAAAAAAAAAAAAAAAACATCTCTCCCGGCGTCGCCCCCTCCCCCCTCAGAGGTCCCGTTCTCTGAATCTTATATAAGGGGTCCACACCTATCTATACTTCTCCTCTTGTTCTCTTATTCCCATCGTCAGATTCTCCATCTGCTGAATTTCTGTTACTCTGCCTAGCCATTGTTGTCTAGTCGGCGTAGATGTGCTTTTCCACAGAATTGGAATTCATGCCCTCGCTGCTGTCAATAAATGCCTATGCAGAGAATTTTTAAACTTTGCCATGGAAATTGGGAAATCCAAAAGTAAATAGGTAGCTGGATTGTCTCCCAGATCTACCTCTATGATTTCTTTTACCGTGTCAGTGACCATTTTCCAAAAATCTTTCAACTTTACACACTCCCAAAATACATGTAACATGGTACCCTCCCCTTCTCCACACCGCCAGCACCGGTCTGATAATTCAGGGAATATCCGTTTTAGTGCGACAGGGGTTTTGTACCATCTAGTTAAGATCTTATAGCCCCCCTCCTGGTATCTAGTAGCAAGAGAGGCTTTGTGTGTGAAGTTGAAGATTTTTGTTTTCTGTATCTCTGAAAGTTTCATCCCCAATTCGTTTTCCCAAGCTTGTATAAATGGTAGTTCTTTTGGGGCTACTGACTCTTCTAAAAGGCTATACATTGAAGACAGACCATGTCTCAGCGAATCACCCTTCAAGCATAGTTCCTCATATCTTGAAAGGTCTCTAGCCGCTTTACCTTGTGGATTCATTGCTCTAATAGCAGCTTTTAATTGATTTAGTCTCATTGAGTCAATTTCCCTGCTGAATACCTCTTCCGTTTCTCCCCCACTCATCCTTCGATTCTCATCTTCAAAATGTATTAGCCTGCTCATTCCTGCGCATCTTAAATTGTTAAAATGTAAGTCTGTGAGGCCTATCTGGAAAGAGCAGAGGCGACAGGGGGCAACCTTGACGTGTACCATTTGCTATCTGGAATGGTGTGGAAGAGGAGCCATTGATCAGGACAGAAGCGGAGGGGCGAGAATATAGGCCCATTGTCTTGGAGATGAAAGCAGGACCCAAGCCCAGCTGTTGTAAAGAAAGACGTAGAAACTGCCAATTGACCCGATCAAAGGTCTTCTCCGCATCGAATGACAATAAACAGGCTTTTAAATTACGGCGTTGAATATAGGAAATCAAGTGAATGGTTTTAGTCGTATTATCCCTGGCCTCACGACCAGGGATAAAGCCCACTTGATCTTTATGGATGATAAACGGCAATAGGGGGGAGAGGCGGTTGGCCAGAACCTTGGCGTATAACTTAATGTCTATGTTGAGAAGCGAAATCGGTCGGTAGCTACTGCATTGTGATGGATCTTTGCCAGGTTTGGGAATGAGTGAAATGTTAGCATTGAGGAGCTCACTGGATGGTAAATGATCGTCGTCAATGGAGTTAAATGCAATGGACATTAAGGGGGCTAGGGATTGGGCTAGTGACTTGTAGAACCTAGGAGAAAACCCATCAGGGCCTGGGCACTTCCCAGATTTTAGGCCTTTAATAGTGGTAAGATATTCTTCGACCGTTAGAGGATTATCCAAAACCGCGGCTTGTTCTGCAGTTATCTGAGGTAGGGCTGTTTCCGAAATGTAAGCCTTCAAGTTGGATAGACTAGAGTCTCCCGATTGTGTCGATGGGGTCTGTGAAGGTAGGTTATAGAGGTCGGAATAATAACGTCGGAAGGCGTCCAGAATGCCTTTTGTATTGCAAATTTTTTGTTGATCATTAGTACAGATATGTTGTATGGGACGACGTATGGGGCGGGGATGGAGGACTTTAGCCAAATGTTGGCCACATTTGTTGGCGAGGAGATAATGCTTGTTACATCCTAGGTCTCTGGCTATTAGGGAATTGGCGTCAAGGAGGCGGAGAAGTTCCCTACGAGCGTTGGAGAGGTCGATATATGTAGCCGGGTTCATGTCGCGTTTGTGTACTGTCTCGAGTGTATGTATAGTGGATAGAAGTTTGGTAATATCAACTCTCCTGGCCCTTTTAAGTCGGGAGCCATGTTGTATGAGGGATCCTCGAATCACGCATTTAAGGGCCTCCCATTTAGTGAGAGGGTCAGTGTTATCCGAACGGTGGTCATGAATAAAGTTCCGTATCGCCAGTTTAACGTCTGCGATACATATGGGGTCAGTCAAGAGGTTGTCGTTCATACGCCATGAAAATGTTCTATTCAGGGTCGGGGGGTGGGCTAAGCTAAGGTGGACGTGGGCATGGTCGGACCAGAGTATGTTGCCCATAGAGGTCTTAAGTGGAGTGTCAAGTAATGATTGGGAAATTAAGAAATAATCAATGTGGCTATATGAGTTGTGGGCCGCAGAATAATGGCTGTAGTCTTTTTCAGAAGGATGCTGTACTCTCCAAACATCCACTTATTGTGCAGAGTGTAGAAGTGATTTTATGTGCGCAAGTGCATTGTGTGATAAGGATGATTTACCTGATGAAGTGTTCACGGATGGAGAACATTGAGGTCACAACCAAGGATGAAACAAGGACCGCCAAAAGAGAGTAACTTTTCTAATACCCCCGATAGGAAAGTCCCCTGGTCTAGGTTCGGTCCATATATATTGGCTACTGTGAAAATAGAAGAGTTGGATTTCAATTTAAGGAATAGGTATCGGCCTAAAGGGTCAACAAGAGAATCTAAGACCTGGGGGTGAAATTATTTGTGAAAAGCTATGGATACACCCCTGGATTTGGATTGCGGGTTCGTACTATGATACCAATGGTGATAATGAGGGTTACTAAGGGTCGGGATTGCAGAGCTTCGGAAATTAGTCTCCTGAACAGAATCTTAGTTCTTGCTTTGTGGAAGTGATAAAGGATCTGGTTGCGTTTTTCAGGAGTATTGAAGCCTCTACAGTTATAGGAAGATAAGGTAATATGGTCAAGAGGCATCTTTATATTATAAGTAAGGGAGGGCCCCAAAGCAAGTTCAAAGTGACGTCAAGGCCCGCTCGGTCCATGCGGAAACAGTAGAAAAAGGGAGGGAGGAGGAAGGCAGAGTCAAAGGGAAAAAGGGAAAGGAAAAAGTAAGAGCAAAAGAGAAAGATAAGTGCTAGACCCCAAAAAAAGGGGTCAAAGCAATGGTGTCATAGAGGACAACACACAGTAGACAAGACAGAAGTAAGTGGATATACAACCAACCACAAGGTTGGCTGTATCTCAAAAAACAAAGCATTGTTGGTCTACAAAGTAGATCATAAGAACAAAAAAAAAAGGGCATAATGCTCGTTCAAGCACTGTCGTCCCTAAGGGGGGAAACGCGGTGTGTATATGGAGCGTCCCCTGGTCCCGGGATCTGGAAAGGCGTAACAACTAAACCTACATTAGGTGAAAACATAAAAAAAAGAAAAAGTCAGGAACAGTTTAAACATAGTCATAACAATAGGGTAAATATCCCCCTCCATCCACCCACCAATGGTCTCGCAAAAGGCCCAATTGAGTAGGTGGATAAATGAGAAAAAAAAAGGGGGGGGGAGGAGGGGATACGAGAAAAATCAGTAGGATAGTTCAGGATAACCGGCATCAAATGCCTCAGACTGAGAGTCCAGTATTCAAACAAAAATAGTCAGCCTCAATTCAGGATTGTAGCGAGTAAGTAAGAAGAGCCATATTTGAGTCAGTCATCTGGTGAGCTATGGGGCGAAGCTCTAGTGCGCTTGTCTCTACCCGCCTTTTGTCATTGTGGATAAAAAGGGAGACCAGGTAGTGGAAGGAAGAGGCCAGTCTGGTATAGAAACCTGAGGCAGTTCCAATGTGCTCAGGAAATGTGGTAAGTCTCCAAGGGTGCGGAAAAGGGCCGTCTTTCCCTCGTGATGAACTCTCAGCTGGAACGGGAACCGCCATTGATACTTGATGTTCCGCTCTTGTAGAAGAGAAGTAAGTGGTTTAAGAGCGCGTCCCATGGAGAGTGTTTGATGTGAGAGATCTGGGAGTAGTATAATAGGGACGTCATTCAGTCGAACGGAATTTTGTGTATTGGCAGCTCTCATAATCGCTTCCTTAACCTTGTAGAAGTGTACCCTGCAGAGTGTGTCGCGAGTGAAGGAGGGGTCAGGGTTCTTTGGTCCTGACGTTCTGTGTACTCTGTCCAGCTCAATGGGGGTACCTGTAGGTTGTTGGAGAAGCTGATTAAAGATGGTGGTGACCGACCTGGCCAAATCCTTGTGTTCAATTGTCTCAGGGATACCGCCTATTCCGATATTGTTTCTGCGATTTCGGTTCTCAATATCATCTTGATGGTAAAAGAGTTGTTGTATCATGACAGTATGGGAATTGAGTATCTCCTCGTGGGATTGTAGGGTACCGCAGATGCCGTCAGAAGTATTCTAAATATCTTCTATGCGGGCGCCCAAATCCCTTTTGAGCTCCTTGATCTCCGCTTTATATGTCTTTTCAATGTGAGAGACATAATGTTCAAAGTCATTTTTAGTGGGAAGAGAGCGAAGGTACGCATGCATGGAGCGTAATTGAGATTCCATGTCCCAGCCTTCCCCAGAACACAGGGAGGTCTGAGAAAGGTGGAGGGGGGTTATGAGAACCCCCGGGAGGAGGCAATAAGTCGGTGAGGGAAGCAGAGTGGTTTACGGAGAGTAAATGTATAGCATCTGTAGGTTCAGATCGGGTCGGGGATGGGGGGGCTGTCGCCATCTTTGAATGTGTTTGGTTGTGTAAGGCCGTGGAGGAGCGCGTCACAAATCTATTTGAGTCGTCTTGTATACGGCTGCCTACGGGCTTAGGTTGATCTTTTGGTTTGCCCTTACCCATCGAGGTGTTTCTGTGGTTGAGAAGGTAGTGAAGAGGGAATCCTGGCCGCGGGAAGAGTGATGGGACCGGGGGTCGTCGCATGTAGCGACTTACAGCTCCATGTTGTAAGTTACGTCCCCAGTAGTGATCGGTATAAAGTTAAAATATAATCGTCAATACCGCCAGACAGACGAGTAATATATAAACTTGTGCAGCAAAGGAGTATCCGGATGTGTATATGAAAGACCGGGCTTTTCCAGTGACGTACGAGGGGGTGGGGTCACGGGATGGGTGGCCGCTTCTCTTATATAAGAAATGTCACAGCTCCAGAGCATCATTCCGCTGGGCTGTGTCCAGCGGAGAGAGGAGCTGCCTGCTGCGCTCTGGACGAATGGATCTTCTCATCGCTGGACCGGACCGCTGATCACCCGTCGCTGGAGAGATCATCCGTCGCTGGATAGAAGACCACGTTGGAGCGAGGGGCAGGGCCGAGAGTGGATTCACATCGCTGGATTTTTTTATTTTTTTTAATTAATAAAGGATTTTTTTCTACGGTGTGTTTTTTTTTAAATTTACACTTCCTTTGTGAAATGGTAGAGGTACAATGTACCCCATTACCATAAGTGCTAGACCCCAAAAAAAAGGGGTCAAAGCAATGGTGTCATAGAGGACAACACACAGTAGACAAGACAGAAGTAAGTGGATATACAACCAACCACAAGGTTGGCTGTATCTCAAAAAACAAAGCATTGTTGGTCTACAAAGTAGATCATAAGAACAAAAAAAAAAGGGCATAATGCTCGTTCAAGCACTGTCGTCCCTAAGGGGGGAAACGCGGTGTGTATATGGAGCGTCCCCTGGTCCCGGGATCTGGAAAGGCGTAACAACTAAACCTACATTAGGTGAAAACATAAGAAAAAGAAAAAGTCAGGAACAGTTTAAACATAGTCATAACAATAGGGTAAATATCCCCCTCCATCCACCCACCAATGGTCTCGCAAAAGGCCCAATTGAGTAGGTGGATAAATGAGAAAAAAAAAAAGGGGGGGGAGGAGGGGATACGAGAAAAATCAGTAGGATAGTTCAGGATAACCGGCATCAAATGCCTCAGACTGAGAGTCCAGTATTCAAACAAAAATAGTCAGCCTCAATTCAGGATTGTAGCGAGTAAGTAAGAAGAGCCATATTTGAGTCAGTCATCTGGTGAGCTATGGGGCGAAGCTCTAGTGCGCTTGTCTCTACCCGCCTTTTGTCATTGTGGATAAAAAGGGAGACCAGGTAGTGGAAGGAAGAGGCTGGGTGGCCGCTTCTCTTATATAAGAAATGTCACAGCTCCAGAGCATCATTCCGCTGGGCTGTGTCCAGCGGAGAGAGGAGCTGCCTGCTGCGCTCTGGACGAATGGATCTTCTCATCGCTGGACCGGACCGCTGATCACCCGTCGCTGGAGAGATCATCCGTCGCTGGATAGAAGACCACGTTGGAGCGAGGGGCAGGGCTGAGAGTGGATTCACATCGCTGGATTTTTTTATTTTTTTTAATTAATAAAGGATTTTTTTCTACGGTGTGTTTTTTTTAAAATTTACACTTCCTTTGTGAAATGGTAGAGGTACAATGTACCCCATTACCAATCCACATAGGGGGGGCCAGGATCTGGGGGTCCCCTTTGTTAAAGGGGTCTTCCAGATTCTGATAAGCCCCCGCCCGCAGACCCCCACAACCACCGGGCAATGGTTGTGGGGATGAGGCCCTTGTCCCCATCAAGATGGGGACATCCTCCCCATGTTGAGGGCATGTGGCCTGGTGCGGTTCAGGAGAGGGGGGGCCGCACTCTGTTCCCCCCTCTTTTCTGCAGCCGGCCAGGTTAACGTGCTCGGATAAGGGTCTGGTGTGGATTTTTGGGGGAACTCCACGCCATTTTTTTTTAATTTGGGGTGGAGTTCCCCTTAAAATCCACGCCAGACCTGAAGGGTCTGGTATGGATATTTGGGGGGAACCCCACATAATTTTTTTTAATTGACGGCGGGGTTCCCCTTAATATCCATATCAGACCTGAAGGGCCTGTTAATGGAATTTGGGGGGACCCCCAGCTTTTTTATTTTTATTTTTTATGAATGAATCATCTCTGAATTGCCAGAGCCGACAATTCATTAGAGCCGCAAAGCCGTTTTTAAATGCCTTTTTTCCTTTCAGAAATGACACTTTGTGCAGGGACAGTTCTATGTATGGGAAACATGCGCTTTTTCACATGCTGACTTTACACCCCCCTAGGTACGAAATTTAAAGTAATATTACACTTTTATTGTTTCACTTTTAGCGTTATTAAATTCACTGCTCCTGAAAAAACTGCAGTTTTTAAAACTTTTTTTCATTGATACATGTTTCCTGGGACAGGACCCAGGTCCCCAAACACTTTTTAGGACAATAAATTGCATATTAGCCTTTACAATTAACACTTTAGATTTCTCCCATAGACTTTAACAGGGTGTTCCGCGGCTTTTCGAATTTGCCGCAAACACCCCTAATTGTTCGTTGTTCGCCGAACAGGCGAACAGGCAATGTTCGAGTCGAACATGAGTTCGACTCGAAGCTCATCCCTAGTGTACACAATACAGTGCACCCCTAGTGCAGTTTCTACTACTTTTCTGGTGGTGTACACAGTACACAATACAGTGTAGTGTGGTGTTGCAAAACAAAATTTACAGCATGTCTGTAAGGCCACCAAGGAGGGGCAGATGCTCACAGGCCACTAAAAGAGGGCAAGCAGGCTCTGTGTCTACAGTCAACAGTGCTGGTTGTGAACACGGTACATCCTCTGCACGTGGTGTGGGGCACGCTTGTTTTTTTTCTGCTGCTGGCCGTGTTATTGAGCCACAACATGCAGAAGAGTTGGTGGAGTGGATAACAAAGTCATCCTCATCCTCCTCATCCCCTGTCACCCAGGCTCAGAGTAGTTTGCCTGCCAAAGCAGCCTCTTCCATCGACTCCTTGTCAACAATCACTCCTTCCCTAGCCCCACCATCATGCACGGAGGAGTCCCCCAAACTATTCAACCACAATGTTGGATACATGCTGCTGGAGGAGGCGCAGCGATTTAAAGGCTCAGATGATGGTATCCAGGTTGAAGAAGGGAGTAATGTGCGCCTAGAAAGAGGGGATGCCCAAGAAGGACAAGAAACTGGCAGTCATGTTCCCCCAGCTGCAGCATACTGCCAAGTTTGCTCCGTGATGAGGAGGGAGGGGATGATGAGCTCCGTGATGAGGTGGGAGGCGGTGGGAGCACGGCAGATCCCCAGACTACCGATTAGAGCCAGCAGCCCCAGTGCCGAGATAGGCACTTTCAAATGTGAGTAGCCATTTGGCTAAGTTTTATCTTTGCTCATTTTTTAATAAACAAAATTACGCTATGGATGTTTCCATTGTTATTTCATATCCGGCCGAGACCTTTAACCACTTAAGGACCCCTTCACGCCGATATACGTCGGCAGAAGGGCACGGCTGGGCACATCAACGTACCTGTATGTTGTCCTTTAAGCCCAGCCGTGGGGTCGCGCGCGCGCCACGTGCACGCGACCCGGTCCAAAGCTCCGTGACCGTGGCTGCGGGACTCGCGGACCCGATCGCTGCTGGAGTCCCGCGATCGGTCCCCGGAGCTGAAGAACGGGGAGAGCTGTGTGTAAACACAGCTTCCCCGTTCTTCACTGTGGCGCCGTCATCAAACGTGTGTTCCCTTATATAGGGAATCACAATCGATGACGTCACACCTACAGCCACACCACCCTACAGTTAGAAACACAGATGAGGTCATACATAACCCCATCAGCGCCCCCTTGTGGTTAACTCCCAAACTGCAATTGTCATTTTGGGAGTTAACCACAGTAAACAATGCATTTTAAATGCATTTTTTGCTGTGAAAATGACAATGGTCACAAAAATGTGTCAAAATTGTCCGAAGTGTCCGCCATAACGTCGCAGTCACGAAAAAAATCGCTGATCGCAGCCATTAGTAGTAAAAAATATTTTTTTTATAAAAATGCAATAAAACTATCCCCTATTTTGTAAACGCTATAAATTTTGCGCAAAAATAGGTCGAAGAATACATATCGGCCTAAACTGAGGAAAGAAAAAGTTTTTTTTATATATTTTTGGGGGATATTTATTATAGCAAAAAGTAAAAAATATTGAATTTTTTTCAAAATTGTCGCTCTATTTTTGTTTATAGCGCAAAAAATAAAAACCGCAGAGGTGATCAAATACCACCAAAAGAAAGCTCTATATGTGGGAAAAAAAGGACAACAATTTTGTTTGGAAGCCACGTCGCACGACCGCGCAATTGTCAGTTAAAGCGACGCAGTACCGAATCGCAAAAACTGTCCGGGTCCTTTAGCTGCCTAAAGGTCCGGGTCTTAAGTGGTTAAAGCGGGGGTTCACCCTAAAATACAACTTTCTACCATGCTATTCAGCATACTAGCGTGAGCTACAGTATGACTTTATTTTCTTTTTTTGCGCTGTACTCACAGTTTAATCGATTAGTTTTGTTTCAGACTCCCCGCGGGGAGTAGGCGTTCCTATGAAGAGGGGAACATGATTGACGGCCGGCTATGGCGCGTCACGCTTCCCGAAAATAGCCGGAGTAGGACTCGGCTCTTCACGGCGCTATACGGCGCCTGCGCACAGACTAGGAGCTGACTGCGCAGGCGCCGTAAAGAGCCAAGTCCTATTTCGGCTATTTTCGGGAAGCCTGACGCTCCATAGCCGGCCGTCAATCATGTTCCCCCTCTTCATAGGAACGCCTACTCCCCGCGAGGAGTCTGAAACTTAACTAACGGATTAAACTGTGAGTACAGCTAAAAAATAAATAATAAAGGCATACTGTAGCTCACGCTAGTATGCTGGATGGCATGGTAGACAAATTTTTTTTTTTTTTTTAGGGTGAACCCCCGCTTTAAGGAGGAAGTCACCTAATATCTCCATTTCAGCCTATGTGAGCAGGCATTATCCTGCATATGTTCTCATTGACTCTCTTTTTGAGTTAAGGAGTCAATGTGCTCTGATAAGCAGATTACTTATGCAGTCAATTTGGGTGTTTATTTAAGTTTGGTGAAGGATCACTCCTCTATCAGTATATCACAGCAAGCACAGAATGGACGTTTGATGTTTTATGGACTTTGATTTATTATCATAATATTTTTTTGTGCTCCCTTTTTGGGCATTCTGATTTGAATTTAGATAAGCGGTAAGCATTATAATTATAATCCATATATGTAACAGTATATGTGTGCCTGCCGCATATAGGTTTCTTTATTGAAACTTATGGGTTTATATTTTGCATATATTTTTTTTTTATTAGATCTCTTCAAAAGACGCCATCTTTATTGGATAATAATCCTAGTCTCTGATGGGATAGGTTTTGGTGCCTTCTTGTGACATATGGAAACAGACCGTAATGGGGAGTCTGGAATAGTGCTACGATTTCTGGGGGAATGCATACATCTGCAAGGGATTCAATGAAGTGAGTTTTCTTTCTAACCATTCACACCGGATGTGGTGTTAAGGCTGGTATTTTTTCTGATATTGTTAAAAAAAAAAAAAAAATGTGATTTGTTATAGATAAAAGATATAACTTGATATCCCAGAAGAAGAACGAATCTTAATTTGTTGTTTGAAATGCGTTGGATGAGCCATCTTTCAACTGTCTCCTTGGAGAAATTAGAATTGTGTCATTCATTTTTCCTGCTTTCGTGTTTTTATACAATTTGTATTGTATAATAATTTTTTTCTATAATTGTATAATAAACATCCTTTTTTTATATTTTTTGATTTATTATTATTTTTTTATTGTTGCCTACATAATCCCAACCCTAGAGGTTACCCTTCTTTTTATGACAAAAAGAGGGAAGCGCCTCTGAGTATACTGCTTTTAATTTAAAACATAAAAATATATATCCAGCACTTACATCATAATAATATGGTGCAGTCGTGGAGGCTGGCGTGCATCTGTAGCAGACAGTCCGCAAAGCGTCAGAGCTGGGCAGCCGGAGAGAGCCGGGGAGAGAGACGGCTGAGTCCTGGTTGTTGTGCCGCTGCTGGGCAATGGATTCGTCAGCTGTTGCGTGACGTCAGGTCGGACGGTGGCTGAGGGGGACCACAACGCGTTTCAGAGCCGGCGCACGGAAAAGACCAGCGCGCTCCTTTTTCAAGTGTAGTGAATGGAAGACAGGGCTCATATTTTAAACAGTCATGTGATCAGTGCCGACCAATGGGCATACAGGGATACCGAGCAAACGAAAGTGAATCGAATTACTTGATTAAAACTGACAGCGGGACAAGACTTATATATATATATGTGTATATAATACAAATGGAAAGGTATAATCTGAGGAGGGTGGATATTAAATGATTATCTACATATGTATAGTCAAAGTGACTGTGTATACATATAGTGGGGGAAACATGATTAAAAAGTGGAAAACGTATTACAAGTTTTGGACACTAGAGGGCCACCAAAGTAAGGATATATAAACGGTGCCTTAATTTAAAATGATATTATAATGGGAATACTACTAAGGGGTGATACTTCGGGCAGTGGCAATAGAACCACAAGGCTATGATGAGGCAGATATTGAATGTAAATATAAAAATACAGATGATAAAAATAGAAATAAAAATAAAAATAATAATAAAAGAAATAAGGATTGATCGCATCAAAATACAATACAAGGACAAGTAGGAACAATCATTGAGTATATCAGGCCCAGATGTAAATGGAAACTGATAAGTAATAGAGTATAGGGGAATATAGGGAGGGGGGGGGGGGGAGAAAAAGGAGAATGCGCGTGTATGTAGGGCTGCATACATAAACACACATATGCATGCATCCACATACGCGTGTAGATATGTGGTAAAGATGTAAGGAATATGTATATTTGGATATTTAAAGGATGGCATTGACATCTAATTCTTCGTTGAGGCCGAGAGGAGAGAGACAATCAAGGGTAAATATCCAGAAGGTCTCGCGTTCGCACAGTCTGGAGAAACGCTCAGCCTCAGAGAGGCCCCTAGGTATGGATTCAATGACCCATACCCGTAGGCCCTCCGTAGACCGGTCGTGGTGCTCCAGAAAATGACGAGGCACACTGTGTTCGTCACAACCAGCCTCAACGAAGCGTCGGTGTGCACCAAAACGCTGTCTCAGAGGATTGATGGTGCGTCCGACATAAAGAAGTTTACAGGGGCATGTGATACAGTACACCACATAGTCACTGGAACAATTGTGGAAATTGTCCAGCGAGTATGATTTACCTCTATGGAAGAAATCTTTTTGGCCGTGGGTGACGAATGGGCAGGTTTTGCATCTAGGTTTGTTGCACCTGTACATCCCTTTAAGTGGGATCAGACAGGTGGAATCTAACGATTTAAGACTTTTTAACCTACTGGGTGCTATCTTGTTTTTAAGGGTAGGAGCTCTTCTGTAAGTGACTTTAGGTTTATCACACAAGGTAGTAGCTAAATGGGGGTCTTGTTTAAGTATATTCCAATGTTTTGAAAGAATCTGTTCCATTTTTTTATATTGTCCATGGAAGCCGGTAATAAAACGTACAGCAGGTTTTTCAGGTGACTTAACAGTTTTGGGTTTTTTTCCGGGGAGAAAAATGTTGTAAGCATGATCTATTAATGGTTCCGGGTACCCTTTTTCAAGGAATTTTTGTTTTAAATGAGCACTTTGGAGGATATAGTCGCTATCTTTGGTACAGTTTTGGCGTAATCGGCAGAATTGGCCTTTGGGTATGTTTTTAACCCATAATGGGTGGTGACAACTATCATAATGCAGGTAAGAATTTCCTGCAGTAGGTTTAGTGTAGTTGCGGACGAATATGTTGTTATGTTCGTGACATAATTCTAGGTCAAGAAAGGCCAGAGATTCCTGATTCCACACGAAAGAGAAAGAGAGTCCTAACTGATTGGCATTACAGTGATCGACGAAACTATTCACCAGACTGGAAGGGCCATCCCAGATGATTACAATGTCGTCGATGTATCGGCCGTAAAATATAATGTGTCTTGAAAAAGGGTTGTCTTTCCATATGGCTAGGTTCTCCCAAAGACCCATGGTCAGGTTGGCATAGGAAGGGGCAAAATTTGCCCCCATTGCTGTCCCATGGGTCTGTAGGTAGAAGTCGCCTTCAAAATGGAAATAATTATGATTAAGGCAAAAGGAGGTAGCCTCTAAAATGAAGGCCATCTGTTTTGAATTGAGCAGGGGGTCAGAGAATAAAAATTCCTGTATCGCACGAAGCCCAATGTTATGGGGAATGGAAGTGTATAGGGAATTGACATCCAAAGACAGCCAGGAGTAGTTCTCCTGCCAAGCATAAGGGGACAAGAGTTCCATGAGATGTATAGAATCACGTATGTACGATGGGAGTTTTTGAGCTAGGGGCTGCAAAAAAGAATCTATGTATAATGAAAAACCACTGGTTACACTATTCATAGAGGCAACAATAGGCCTACCGGGTGGATGTGAAGAGTCCTTGTGTACCTTTGGTAGATGGTAAAAATATGGGGTGCTATAGAAGTCTTTTCGTAGAAAAGCTGCTTCTTTCTTGTCAATGACTAGGTCAGCTGTGGCTTGTGAGATAAGAGTGTCGGCTTCCTCACGAAAAAGGGGGAGGGGATCAATTGTTAGTTTTTTGTAGGTGTTGGTATCGGCTAGTAATCTCAAGGCTTCAAGTACATAGGACTGTCTGTCCTGGATTACGATGCCTCCACCCTTATCAGCTGATTTGATTATGAGATCAGGGTTATTGAGGAAACGTTTGAGAGACGCTCTCTCTCCTGATTTAAGGTTAAAATTATGGTGTTTGTTTAGAAGGGCTGACTGTTGGCATAGCTGTTGGAATTCAGCGATCACTACTCTATAGAATGATTCTAGATACGGTCCCTTAGATTTTGTTGGGAAAAATAGTGATTTGGGTTTAAGGGATGTATGTATAATTGGTGGTGAAGTAACCAGGTGTTGAGTGAGTAAATGAAAGTCAAGCTCTGAGTTAAACTCGCCAGTGTCTACGGACAATGGACTCGTGTGGGATGTTTCATGGAGAGAAAGATTTAAAGTAATCTCATTGGAGATGGAGCTAGGTGAAGACTCTTTCGATAGCAGAGTATCCTTAAGGGATTGTATATGATAAAATCTCTTAAGGGTAAGATTCCTAATAAATTTATTAAGATCTTTAAATAGTTGAAATGGATTGGGTTGGATGGTAGGGGAGAAGGTTAGTCCCCTACTCAATAGTGCGGAATCTTCTGGAGACAATATGTAAGAGGACAAGTTAAATAACTTTATAGTTTTTGCTGTTTGGCACTCAGGGTGATGTTTTCTGCATCCTCCCCTGCATCCTCGTCTATGTGTTTTCTTTTTAGCCGGTGTTTGGAGTGGGGACCCTTTTCTAAAAAAGGCGAGAATGACAACGAGGTGGAGTATGATGGTATTTCATCTCTATTAAAGTCGCCTAAGATTAAGTCGAATGGGGTAGGTGGGGGAACATCTGGAGCAACAAAAATAGTACCTATATCGGAGATATTAGAAGAGGAACTAGATGCAATACCAAGACTGTTGGTGCTTGGTACAGCGGTATCAGTGGAGGAAATATTAGGTGTTGAAATTACAGAGGACACTGTTTCACCAAGTGTAGGAATAGAAATGGAGGTAGACGGAGGCGCTATAGGTTGAATTGATGGCCTATTTCTCTGTCTATGTATAGGTTGGGCCCTTTGGGGTAACGGGCGGGCTCTACAGGGTGTAGTGGAGAGACTGTGCACAGGTATATCTGTGTGTTTTAAAGCTACACGTGGAATTATTTTAGAATACGGTAAAATGGACATAAGAGCTGGTATAGAGGAATTGTTCTTCCATGAGAAGATCTTATTTTGACGATAATCGTCCAAATCCCTATGGAATTTACCCAATTTAGTTTTAATGAGAAGGTTCTCATGCGTTTTGGTGTTCTTTTTCAGGGTTTCCAGCCAAGTAGGTGGAAGCTTTTGTTGGAGTGATGTAATTTCTAGCGAAACCATCTGTGTGTGATGTACTAACTCATCGTACTTAATGTGTCTTTGACTGATGAGTACTCCTATTAATTTATTAGTGCAGAACTCAGCTATTCCTTCCCACTCTGCATTGTGGGAAACATCTAAAAAGGAGCAGGTCTTGAGAATTCTCAAGCCTCTGGGAGAGATTTTATATTCTAGATATTTCTTGAGGAAAAACTCATCCCACCAATGTGTGTTAGTGGAATTGATGAGTCTTTCTAATTTTTTGAATTTACCACAGAGGGAGTATCTGTCAGGGCGAGAGAGTTTAGAAGAGTCACAAAAAAGGTCAGAGGGCAAACTAGTATATAGTGTATCTAAGACATCATATTTGTGGTATTCTATTTCGTTAATTAGTTCCATCTGGTCAGAATATAATGTATATATTAAGGACTGGGATTTCGGGTAATAAATCTAAAATTATAGAAAGCTAAAAAGTTTAAAAAGTTTTTGGTCAGCAAAGGCACACAAATGCTGTTAAAATAATGAGCAATGTACTTATCAAAGGGTAAAGGGTTATATCTATGTATAAAATAGTCATCAACTGGTCATGACAACTAAAAATAATAATAATGATTACTAGTAAGGTGAAAGTCAGGCAATCAAACCTAGCAGCTGTACAAGACTTCAAGAAGAAACAGAAAAAAATGGGTGGAGTGCAGCGCTCAGGGTGTTTGCACAGAACAATCAACTAAAGGGTTAACAATAAATAAAAATAAAAGTGATAATAAAAATAATGATAATAAAGTTGATTGATTAGTTTGAGATAAAAATCACAAAACACATTGGGGATATACAGTGTGACTGGTGATATTCAAAAATCCATTATAGGTTCAGTCCCAGCATAAATGCCTAAAGAGGTTGTAGTTGATAAAAATGAGGAACTGATGTGGTTGAAGGCAGTAGTTCAGGGCTGCTATCCAGGAGCGAAGTCAGCTCGGTGTATGCAAGAGAAAGACAAAAAGAGGGAAGCGCCTCTGAGTATACTGCTTTTAATTTAAAACATAAAAATATATATCCAGCACTTACATCATAATAATATGGTGCAGTCGTGGAGGCTGGCGTGCATCTGTAGCAGACAGTCCGCAAAGCGTCAGAGCTGGGCAGCCGGAGAGAGCCGGGGAGAGAGACGGCTGAGTCCTGGTTGTTGTGCCGCTGCTGGGCAATGGATTCGTCAGCTGTTGCGTGACGTCAGGTCGGACGGTGGCTGAGGGGGACCACAACGCGTTTCAGAGCCGGCGCACGGAAAAGACCAGCGCGCTCCTTTTTCAAGTGTAGTGAATGGAAGACAGGGCTCATATTTTAAACAGTCATGTGATCAGTGCCGACCAATGGGCATACAGGGATACCGAGCAAACGAAAGTGAATCGAATTACTTGATTAAAACTGACAGCGGGACAAGACTTATATATATATATGTGTATATAATACAAATGGAAAGGTATAATCTGAGGAGGGTGGATATTAAATGATTATCTACATATGTATAGTCAAAGTGACTGTGTATACATATAGTGGGGGAAACATGATTAAAAAGTGGAAAACGTATTACAAGTTTTGGACACTAGAGGGCCACCAAAGTAAGGATATATAAACGGTGCCTTAATTTAAAATGATATTATAATGGGAATACTACTAAGGGGTGATACTTCGGGCAGTGGCAATAGAACCACAAGGCTATGATGAGGCAGATATTGAATGTAAATATAAAAATACAGATGATAAAAATAGAAATAAAAATAAAAATAATAATAAAAGAAATAAGGATTGATCGCATCAAAATACAATACAAGGACAAGTAGGAACAATCATTGAGTATATCAGGCCCAGATGTAAATGGAAACTGATAAGTAATAGAGTATAGGGGAATATAGGGAGGGGGGGGGGGGAAAGAAAAAGGAGAATGCGCGTGTATGTAGGGCTGCATACATAAACACACATATGCATGCATCCACATACGCGTGTAGATATGTGGTAAAGATGTAAGGAATATGTATATTTGGATATTTAAAGGATGGCATTGACATCTAATTCTTCGTTGAGGCCGAGAGGAGAGAGACAATCAAGGGTAAATATCCAGAAGGTCTCGCGTTCGCACAGTCTGGAGAAACGCTCAGCCTCAGAGAGGCCCCTAGGTATGGATTCAATGACCCATACCCGTAGGCCCTCCGTAGACCGGTCGTGGTGCTCCAGAAAATGACGAGGCACACTGTGTTCGTCACAACCAGCCTCAACGAAGCGTCGGTGTGCACCAAAACGCTGTCTCAGAGGATTGATGGTGCGTCCGACATAAAGAAGTTTACAGGGGCATGTGATACAGTACACCACATAGTCACTGGAACAATTGTGGAAATTGTCCAGCGAGTATGATTTACCTCTATGGAAGAAATCTTTTTGGCCGTGGGTGACGAATGGGCAGGTTTTGCATCTAGGTTTGTTGCACCTGTACATCCCTTTAAGTGGGATCAGACAGGTGGAATCTAACGATTTAAGACTTTTTAACCTACTGGGTGCTATCTTGTTTTTAAGGGTAGGAGCTCTTCTGTAAGTGACTTTAGGTTTATCACACAAGGTAGTAGCTAAATGGGGGTCTTGTTTAAGTATATTCCAATGTTTTGAAAGAATCTGTTCCATTTTTTTATATTGTCCATGGAAGCCGGTAATAAAACGTACAGCAGGTTTTTCAGGTGACTTAACAGTTTTGGGTTTTTTTCCGGGGAGAAAAATGTTGTAAGCATGATCTATTAATGGTTCCGGGTACCCTTTTTCAAGGAATTTTTGTTTTAAATGAGCACTTTGGAGGATATAGTCGCTATCTTTGGTACAGTTTTGGCGTAATCGGCAGAATTGGCCTTTGGGTATGTTTTTAACCCATAATGGGTGGTGACAACTATCATAATGCAGGTAAGAATTTCCTGCAGTAGGTTTAGTGTAGTTGCGGACGAATATGTTGTTATGTTCGTGACATAATTCTAGGTCAAGAAAGGCCAGAGATTCCTGATTCCACACGAAAGAGAAAGAGAGTCCTAACTGATTGGCATTACAGTGATCGACGAAACTATTCACCAGACTGGAAGGGCCATCCCAGATGATTACAATGTCGTCGATGTATCGGCCGTAAAATATAATGTGTCTTGAAAAAGGGTTGTCTTTCCATATGGCTAGGTTCTCCCAAAGACCCATGGTCAGGTTGGCATAGGAAGGGGCAAAATTTGCCCCCATTGCTGTCCCATGGGTCTGTAGGTAGAAGTCGCCTTCAAAATGGAAATAATTATGATTAAGGCAAAAGGAGGTAGCCTCTAAAATGAAGGCCATCTGTTTTGAATTGAGCAGGGGGTCAGAGAATAAAAATTCCTGTATCGCACGAAGCCCAATGTTATGGGGAATGGAAGTGTATAGGGAATTGACATCCAAAGACAGCCAGGAGTAGTTCTCCTGCCAAGCATAAGGGGACAAGAGTTCCATGAGATGTATAGAATCACGTATGTACGATGGGAGTTTTTGAGCTAGGGGCTGCAAAAAAGAATCTATGTATAATGAAAAACCACTGGTTACACTATTCATAGAGGCAACAATAGGCCTACCGGGTGGATGTGAAGAGTCCTTGTGTACCTTTGGTAGATGGTAAAAATATGGGGTGCTATAGAAGTCTTTTCGTAGAAAAGCTGCTTCTTTCTTGTCAATGACTAGGTCAGCTGTGGCTTGTGAGATAAGAGTGTCGGCTTCCTCACGAAAAAGGGGGAGGGGATCAATTGTTAGTTTTTTGTAGGTGTTGGTATCGGCTAGTAATCTCAAGGCTTCAAGTACATAGGACTGTCTGTCCTGGATTACGATGCCTCCACCCTTATCAGCTGATTTGATTATGAGATCAGGGTTATTGAGGAAACGTTTGAGAGACGCTCTCTCTCCTGATTTAAGGTTAAAATTATGGTGTTTGTTTAGAAGGGCTGACTGTTGGCATAGCTGTTGGAATTCAGCGATCACTACTCTATAGAATGATTCTAGATACGGTCCCTTAGATTTTGTTGGGAAAAATAGTGATTTGGGTTTAAGGGATGTATGTATAATTGGTGGTGAAGTAACCAGGTGTTGAGTGAGTAAATGAAAGTCAAGCTCTGAGTTAAACTCGCCAGTGTCTACGGACAATGGACTCGTGTGGGATGTTTCATGGAGAGAAAGATTTAAAGAAATCTCATTGGAGATGGAGCTAGGTGAAGACTCTTTCGATAGCAGAGTATCCTTAAGGGATTGTATATGATAAAATCTCTTAAGGGTAAGATTCCTAATAAATTTATTAAGATCTTTAAATAGTTGAAATGGATTGGGTTGGATGGTAGGGGAGAAGGTTAGTCCCCTACTCAATAGTGCGGAATCTTCTGGAGACAATATGTAAGAGGACAAGTTAAATAACTTTATAGTTTTTGCTGTTTGGCACTCAGGGTGATGTTTTCTGCGTCCTCCCCTGCATCCTCGTCTATGTGTTTTCTTTTTAGCCGGTGTTTGGAGTGGGGACCCTTTTCTAAAAAAGGCGAGAATGACAACGAGGTGGAGTATGATGGTATTTCATCTCTATTAAAGTCGCCTAAGATTAAGTCGAATGGGGTAGGTGGGGGAACATCTGGAGCAACAAAAATAGTACCTATATCGGAGATATTAGAAGAGGAACTAGATGCAATACCAAGACTGTTGGTGCTTGGTACAGCGGTATCAGTGGAGGAAATATTAGGTGTTGAAATTACAGAGGACACTGTTTCACCAAGTGTAGGAATAGAAATGGAGGTAGACGGAGGCGCTATAGGTTGAATTGATGGCCTATTTCTCTGTCTATGTATAGGTTGGGCCCTTTGGGGTAACGGGCGGGCTCTACAGGGTGTAGTGGAGAGACTGTGCACAGGTATATCTGTGTGTTTTAAAGCTACACGTGGAATTATTTTAGAATACGGTAAAATGGACATAAGAGCTGGTATAGAGGAATTGTTCTTCCATGAGAAGATCTTATTTTGACGATAATCGTCCAAATCCCTATGGAATTTACCCAATTTAGTTTTAATGAGAAGGTTCTCATGCGTTTTGGTGTTCTTTTTCAGGGTTTCCAGCCAAGTAGGTGGAAGCTTTTGTTGGAGTGATGTAATTTCTAGCGAAACCATCTGTGTGTGATGTACTAACTCATCGTACTTAATGTGTCTTTGACTGATGAGTACTCCTATTAATTTATTAGTGCAGAACTCAGCTATTCCTTCCCACTCTGCATTGTGGGAAACATCTAAAAAGGAGCAGGTCTTGAGAATTCTCAAGCCTCTGGGAGAGATTTTATATTCTAGATATTTCTTGAGGAAAAACTCATCCCACCAATGTGTGTTAGTGGAATTGATGAGTCTTTCTAATTTTTTGAATTTACCACAGAGGGAGTATCTGTCAGGGCGAGAGAGTTTAGAAGAGTCACAAAAAAGGTCAGAGGGCAAACTAGTATATAGTGTATCTAAGACATCATATTTGTGGTATTCTATTTCGTTAATTAGTTCCATCTGGTCAGAATATAATGTATATATTAAGGACTGGGATTTCGGGTAATAAATCTAAAATTATAGAAAGCTAAAAAGTTTAAAAAGTTTTTGGTCAGCAAAGGCACACAAATGCTGTTAAAATAATGAGCAATGTACTTATCAAAGGGTAAAGGGTTATATCTATGTATAAAATAGTCATCAACTGGTCATGACAACTAAAAATAATAATAATGATTACTAGTAAGGTGAAAGTCAGGCAATCAAACCTAGCAGCTGTACAAGACTCCAACAGCTATGCCAACAGTCAGCCCTTCTAAACAAACACCATAATTTTAACCTTAAATCAGGAGAGAGAGCGTCTCTCAAACGTTTCCTCAATAACCCTGATCTCATAATCAAATCAGCTGATAAGGGTGGAGGCATCGTAATCCAGGACAGACAGTCCTATGTACTTGAAGCCTTGAGATTACTAGCCGATACCAACACCTACAAAAAACTAACAATTGATCCCCTCCCCCTTTTTCGTGAGGAAGCCGACACTCTTATCTCACAAGCCACAGCTGACCTAGTCATTGACAAGAAAGAAGCAGCTTTTCTACGAAAAGACTTCTATAGCACCCCATATTTTTACCATCTACCAAAGGTACACAAGGACTCTTCACATCCACCCGGTAGGCCTATTGTTGCCTCTATGAATAGTGTAACCAGTGGTTTTTCATTATACATAGATTCTTTTTTGCAGCCCCTAGCTCAAAAACTCCCATCGTACATACGTGATTCTATACATCTCATGGAACTCTTGTCCCCTTATGCTTGGCAGGAGAACTACTCCTGGCTGTCTTTGGATGTCAATTCCCTATACACTTCCATTCCCCATAACATTGGGCTTCGTGCGATACAGGAATTTTTATTCTCTGACCCCCTGCTCAATTCAAAACAGATGGCCTTCATTTTAGAGGCTACCTCCTTTTGCCTTAATCATAATTATTTCCATTTTGAAGGCGACTTCTACCTACAGACCCATGGGACAGCAATGGGGGCAAATTTTGCCCCTTCCTATGCCAACCTGACCATGGGCCTTTGGGAGAACCTAGCCATATGGAAAGACAACCCTTTTTCAAGACACATTATATTTTACGGCCGATACATCGACGACATTGTAATCATCTGGGATGGCCCTTCCAGTCTGGTGAATAGTTTCGTCGATCACTGTAATGCCAATCAGTTAGGACTCTCTTTCTCTTTCGTGTGGAATCAGGAATCTCTGGCCTTTCTTGACCTAGAATTATGTCACGAACATAACAACATATTCGTCCGCAACTACACTAAACCTACTGCAGGAAATTCTTACCTGCATTATGATAGTTGTCACCACCCATTATGGGTTAAAAACATACCCAAAGGCCAATTCTGCCGATTACGCCAAAACTGTACCAAAGATAGCGACTATATCCTCCAAAGTGCTCATTTAAAACAAAAATTCCTTGAAAAAGGGTACCCGGAACCATTAATAGATCATGCTTACAACATTTTTCTCCCCGGAAAAAAACCCAAAACTGTTAAGTCACCTGAAAAACCTGCTGTACGTTTTATTACCGGCTTCCATGGACAATATAAAAAAATGGAACAGATTCTTTCAAAACATTGGAATATACTTAAACAAGACCCCCATTTAGCTACTACCTTGTGTGATAAACCTAAAGTCACTTACAGAAGAGCTCCTACCCTTAAAAACAAGATAGCACCCAGTAGGTTAAAAAGTCTTAAATCGTTAGATTCCACCTGTCTGATCCCACTTAAAGGGATGTACAGGTGCAACAAACCTAGATGCAAAACCTGCCCATTCGTCACCCACGGCCAAAAAGATTTCTTCCATAGAGGTAAATCATACTCGCTGGACAATTTCCACAATTGTTCCAGTGACTATGTGGTGTACTGTATCACATGCCCCTGTAAACTTCTTTATGTCGGACGCACCATCAATCCTCTGAGACAGCGTTTTGGTGCACACCGACGCTTCGTTGAGGCTGGTTGTGACGAACACAGTGTGCCTCGTCATTTTCTGGAGCACCACGACCGGTCTACGGAGGGCCTACGGGTATGGGTCATTGAATCCATACCTAGGGGCCTCTCTGAGGCTGAGCGTTTCTCCAGACTGTGCGAACGCGAGACCTTCTGGATATTTACCCTTGATTGTCTCTCTCCTCTCGGCCTCAACGAAGAATTAGATGTCAATGCCATCCTTTAAATATCCAAATATACATATTCCTTACATCTTTACCACATATCTACACGCGTATGTGGATGCATGCATATGTGTGTTTATGTATGCAGCCCTACATACACGCGCATTCTCCTTTTTCTTTCCCCCCCCCCCCTCCCTATATTCCCCTATACTCTATTACTTATCAGTTTCCATTTACATCTGGGCCTGATATACTCAATGATTGTTCCTACTTGTCCTTGTATTGTATTTTGATGCGATCAATCCTTATTTCTTTTATTATTATTTTTATTTTTATTTCTATTTTTATCATCTGTATTTTTATATTTACATTCAATATCTGCCTCATCATAGCCTTGTGGTTCTATTGCCACTGCCCGAAGTATCACCCCTTAGTAGTATTCCCATTATAATATCATTTTAAATTAAGGCACCGTTTATATATCCTTACTTTGGTGGCCCTCTAGTGTCCAAAACTTGTAATACGTTTTCCACTTTTTAATCATGTTTCCCCCACTATATGTATACACAGTCACTTTGACTATACATATGTAGATAATCATTTAATATCCACCCTCCTCAGATTATACCTTTCCATTTGTATTATATACACATATATATATATAAGTCTTGTCCCGCTGTCAGTTTTAATCAAGTAATTCGATTCACTTTCGTTTGCTCGGTATCCCTGTATGCCCATTGGTCGGCACTGATCACATGACTGTTTAAAATATGAGCCCTGTCTTCCATTCACTACACTTGAAAAAGGAGCGCGCTGGTCTTTTCCGTGCGCCGGCTCTGAAACGCGTTGTGGTCCCCCTCAGCCACCGTCCGACCTGACGTCACGCAACAGCTGACGAATCCATTGCCCAGCAGCGGCACAACAACCAGGACTCAGCCGTCTCTCTCCCCGGCTCTCTCCGGCTGCCCAGCTCTGACGCTTTGCGGACTGTCTGCTACAGATGCACGCCAGCCTCCACGACTGCACCATATTATTATGATGTAAGTGCTGGATATATATTTTTATGTTTTAAATTAAAAGCAGTATACTCAGAGGCGCTTCCCTCTTTTTGTCTTTCTCTTGCATACACCGAGCTGACTTCGCTCCTGGATAGCAGCCCTGAACTACTGCCTTCAACCACATCAGTTCCTCATTTTTATCAACTACAACCTCTTTAGGCATTTATGCTGGGACTGAACCTATAATGGATTTTTGAATATCACCAGTCACACTGTATATCCCCAATGTGTTTTGTGATTTTTATCTCAAACTAATCAATCAACTTTATTATCATTATTTTTATTATCACTTTTATTTTTATTTATTGTTAACCCTTTAGTTGATTGTTCTGTGCAAACACCCTGAGCGCTGCACTCCACCCATTTTTTTCTGTTTCTTCTTGAAGTCTTGTACAGCTGCTAGGTTTGATTGCCTGACTTTCACCTTACTAGTAATCATTATTATTATTTTTAGTTGTCATGACCAGTTGATGACTATTTTATACATAGATATAACCCTTTACCCTTTGATAAGTACATTGCTCATTATTTTAACAGCATTTGTGTGCCTTTGCTGACCAAAAACTTTTTAAACTTTTTAGCTTTCTATAATTTTAGATTTATTACCCGAAATCCCAGTCCTTAATATATACATTATATTCTGACCAGATGGAACTAATTAACGAAATAGAATACCACAAATATGATGTCTTAGATACACTATATACTAGTTTGCCCTCTGACCTTTTTTGTGACTCTTCTAAACTCTCTCGCCCTGACAGATACTCCCTCTGTGGTAAATTCAAAAAATTAGAAAGACTCATCAATTCCACTAACACACATTGGTGGGATGAGTTTTTCCTCAAGAAATATCTAGAATATAAAATCTCTCCCAGAGGCTTGAGAATTCTCAAGACCTGCTCCTTTTTAGATGTTTCCCACAATGCAGAGTGGGAAGGAATAGCTGAGTTCTGCACTAATAAATTAATAGGAGTACTCATCAGTCAAAGACACATTAAGTACGATGAGTTAGTACATCACACACAGATGGTTTCGCTAGAAATTACATCACTCCAACAAAAGCTTCCACCTACTTGGCTGGAAACCCTGAAAAAGAACACCAAAACGCATGAGAACCTTCTCATTAAAACTAAATTGGGTAAATTCCATAGGGATTTGGACGATTATCGTCAAAATAAGATCTTCTCATGGAAGAACAATTCCTCTATACCAGCTCTTATGTCCATTTTACCGTATTCTAAAATAATTCCACGTGTAGCTTTAAAACACACAGATATACCTGTGCACAGTCTCTCCACTACACCCTGTAGAGCCCGCCCGTTACCCCAAAGGGCCCAACCTATACATAGACAGAGAAATAGGCCATCAATTCAACCTATAGCGCCTCCGTCTACCTCCATTTCTATTCCTACACTTGGTGAAACAGTGTCCTCTGTAATTTCAACACCTAATATTTCCTCCACTGATACCGCTGTACCAAGCACCAACAGTCTTGGTATTGCATCTAGTTCCTCTTCTAATATCTCCGATATAGGTACTATTTTTGTTGCTCCAGATGTTCCCCCACCTACCCCATTCGACTTAATCTTAGGCGACTTTAATAGAGATGAAATACCATCATACTCCACCTCGTTGTCATTCTCGCCTTTTTTAGAAAAGGGTCCCCACTCCAAACACCGGCTAAAAAGAAAACACATAGACGAGGATGCAGGGGAGGACGCAGAAAACATCACCCTGAGTGCCAAACAGCAAAAACTATAAAGTTATTTAACTTGTCCTCTTACATATTGTCTCCAGAAGATTCCGCACTATTGAGTAGGGGACTAACCTTCTCCCCTACCATCCAACCCAATCCATTTCAACTATTTAAAGATCTTAATAAATTTATTAGGAATCTTACCCTTAAGAGATTTTATCATATACAATCCCTTAAGGATACTCTGCTATCGAAAGAGTCTTCACCTAGCTCCATCTCCAATGAGATTTCTTTAAATCTTTCTCTCCATGAAACATCCCACACGAGTCCATTGTCCGTAGACACTGGCGAGTTTAACTCAGAGCTTGACTTTCATTTACTCACTCAACACCTGGTTACTTCACCACCAATTATACATACATCCCTTAAACCCAAATCACTATTTTTCCCAACAAAATCTAAGGGACCGTATCTAGAATCATTCTATAGAGTAGTGATCGCTGAATTCCAACAGCTATGCCAACAGTCAGCCCTTCTAAACAAACACCATAATTTTAACCTTAAATCAGGAGAGAGAGCGTCTCTTAAACGTTTCCTCAATAACCCTGATCTCATAATCAAATCAGCTGATAAGGGTGGAGGCATCGTAATCCAGGACAGACAGTCCTATGTACTTGAAGCCTTGAGATTACTAGCCGATACCAACACCTACAAAAAACTAACTATTGATCCCCTCCCCCTTTTTCGTGAGGAAGCCGACACTCTTATCTCACAAGCCACAGCTGACCTAGTCATTGACAAGAAAGAAGCAGCTTTTCTACGAAAAGACTTCTATAGCACCCCATATTTTTACCATCTACCAAAGGTACACAAGGACTCTTCACATCCACCCGGTAGGCCTATTGTTGCCTCTATGAATAGTGTAACCAGTGGTTTTTCATTATACATAGATTCTTTTTTGCAGCCCCTAGCTCAAAAACTCCCATCGTACATACGTGATTCTATACACCTCATGGAACTCTTGTCCCCTTATGCTTGGCAGGAGAACTACTCCTGGCTGTCTTTGGATGTCAATTCCCTATACACTTCCATTCCCCATAACATTGGGCTTCGTGCGATACAGGAATTTTTATTCTCTGACCCCCTGCTCAATTCAAAACAGATGGCCTTCATTTTAGAGGCTACCTCCTTTTGCCTTAATCATAATTATTTCCATTTTGAAGGCGACTTCTACCTACAGACCCATGGGACAGCAATGGGGGCAAATTTTGCCCCTTCCTATGCCAACCTGACCATGGGTCTTTGGGAGAACCTAGCCATATGGAAAGACAACCCTTTTTCAAGACACATTATATTTTACGGCCGATACATCGACGACATTGTAATCATCTGGGATGGCCCTTCCAGTCTGGTGAATAGTTTCGTCGATCACTGTAATGCCAATCAGTTAGGACTCTCTTTCTCTTTCGTGTGGAATCAGGAATCTCTGGCCTTTCTTGACCTAGAATTATGTCACGAACATAACAACATATTCGTCCGCAACTACACTAAACCTACTGCAGGAAATTCTTACCTGCATTATGATAGTTGTCACCACCCATTATGGGTTAAAAACATACCCAAAGGCCAATTCTGCCGATTACGCCAAAACTGTACCAAAGATAGCGACTATATCCTCCAAAGTGCTCATTTAAAACAAAAATTCCTTGAAAAAGGGTACCCGGAACCATTAATAGATCATGCTTACAACATTTTTCTCCCCGGAAAAAAACCCAAAACTGTTAAGTCACCTGAAAAACCTGCTGTACGTTTTATTACCGGCTTCCATGGACAATATAAAAAAATGGAACAGATTCTTTCAAAACATTGGAATATACTTAAACAAGACCCCCATTTAGCTACTACCTTGTGTGATAAACCTAAAGTCACTTACAGAAGAGCTCCTACCCTTAAAAACAAGATAGCACCCAGTAGGTTAAAAAGTCTTAAATCGTTAGATTCCACCTGTCTGATCCCACTTAAAGGGATGTACAGGTGCAACAAACCTAGATGCAAAACCTGCCCATTCGTCACCCACGGCCAAAAAGATTTCTTCCATAGAGGTAAATCATACTCGCTGGACAATTTCCACAATTGTTCCAGTGACTATGTGGTGTACTGTATCACATGCCCCTGTAAACTTCTTTATGTCGGACGCACCATCAATCCTCTGAGACAGCGTTTTGGTGCACACCGACGCTTCGTTGAGGCTGGTTGTGACGAACACAGTGTGCCTCGTCATTTTCTGGAGCACCACGACCGGTCTACGGAGGGCCTACGGGTATGGGTCATTGAATCCATACCTAGGGGCCTCTCTGAGGCTGAGCGTTTCTCCAGACTGTGCGAACGCGAGACCTTCTGGATATTTACCCTTGATTGTCTCTCTCCTCTCGGCCTCAACGAAGAATTAGATGTCAATGCCATCCTTTAAATATCCAAATATACATATTCCTTACATCTTTACCACATATCTACACGCGTATGTGGATGCATGCATATGTGTGTTTATGTATGCAGCCCTACATACACGCGCATTCTCCTTTTTCTTTCCCCCCCCCCCCCTCCCTATATTCCCCTATACTCTATTACTTATCAGTTTCCATTTACATCTGGGCCTGATATACTCAATGATTGTTCCTACTTGTCCTTGTATTGTATTTTGATGCGATCAATCCTTATTTCTTTTATTATTATTTTTATTTTTATTTCTATTTTTATCATCTGTATTTTTATATTTACATTCAATATCTGCCTCATCATAGCCTTGTGGTTCTATTGCCACTGCCCGAAGTATCACCCCTTAGTAGTATTCCCATTATAATATCATTTTAAATTAAGGCACCGTTTATATATCCTTACTTTGGTGGCCCTCTAGTGTCCAAAACTTGTAATACGTTTTCCACTTTTTAATCATGTTTCCCCCACTATATGTATACACAGTCACTTTGACTATACATATGTAGATAATCATTTAATATCCACCCTCCTCAGATTATACCTTTCCATTTGTATTATATACACATATATATATATAAGTCTTGTCCCGCTGTCAGTTTTAATCAAGTAATTCGATTCACTTTCGTTTGCTCGGTATCCCTGTATGCCCATTGGTCGGCACTGATCACATGACTGTTTAAAATATGAGCCCTGTCTTCCATTCACTACACTTGAAAAAGGAGCGCGCTGGTCTTTTCCGTGCGCCGGCTCTGAAACGCGTTGTGGTCCCCCTCAGCCACCGTCCGACCTGACGTCACGCAACAGCTGACGAATCCATTGCCCAGCAGCGGCACAACAACCAGGACTCAGCCGTCTCTCTCCCCGGCTCTCTCCGGCTGCCCAGCTCTGACGCTTTGCGGACTGTCTGCTACAGATGCACGCCAGCCTCCACGACTGCACCATATTATTATGATGTAAGTGCTGGATATATATTTTTATGTTTTAAATTAAAAGCAGTATACTCAGAGGCGCTTCCCTCTTTTTGTCTTTCTCTTGCATACACCGAGCTGACTTCGCTCCTGGATAGCAGCCCTGAACTACTGCCTTCAACCACATCAGTTCCTCATTTTTATCAACTACAACCTCTTTAGGCATTTATGCTGGGACTGAACCTATAATGGATTTTTGAATATCACCAGTCACACTGTATATCCCCAATGTGTTTTGTGATTTTTATCTCAAACTAATCAATCAACTTTATTATCATTATTTTTATTATCACTTTTATTTTTATTTATTGTTAACCCTTTAGTTGATTGTTCTGTGCAAACACCCTGAGCGCTGCACTCCACCCATTTTTTTCTTACCCTTCTTTTTATGATACTGAGATCTTATCAGACTCCTGTCAAATACCGTGTGGGCTCTCCCAAGATGGTTTTGTCCTAAGGACTGGTTTACCAGCCTGCTTCATGGTTGCTAGTTTTGATGGCATGGCTGTTGAAGCTCAGGTCTTAAGAGGTAAGTGCATATCTGATTTAGTTAGTCCTGTGATCCTTAAATCTAGGAAATCAACCTCTTGCAAGGTCTACCATTGAATTTAAAAGGTGTATTTTGCATAGTGGGGACTAGGAAGTTTTATCCCAGGAAATCCCCTGTGGGACTCATTCTGACCTTTCTCAAATCTGGTCTGGATCAGCATTTGCTCTTGTGTATTTTTTTCTCTAGAGATTCTTTTTTCTTTTTCAAAAACTGCTCGCCTCATTTATTGGTAAAGGTTTTTGAACAAGGTGTTGCACATATCATTGCACCTGTTCAGCCACCTATGACCCCATAGAATCTCAATCTAGTTCTGTCTGCTGTTCAAAAAAAAAAAACACCCCTTCCTACCCCTTCAGTTTGACTATTTTGGGACCTCTCAGGCTTCTAAAATGTCCTTCTGACCCTGTATGAAATCATATTTTTTTAATTATATCTAACGTTTTTAGTCAAGTAAATGTGAAACTTTCATCTAGTATTTCCTAGCCACCATTTCTAGGCAGCAAGAGGAGGAGGTCTGTGCTTGTTTCCACATATTTAGCTGTCTAATTGTTCACAGAGTTAAATAACTGAAGCTAAAATTACATACAAAGTCAGAAGAAAGTATTACCCCCTTTATTTCCAGACTGTTCATGTATTTTCATTGGAGATTAACTGTCACAAAAGCAAGTAGCTACCCGTGGTCTGTACCGTGTATTTGTACATTTAAAATAAAATAATATAAATTACTCTAAACCACAAAATGATAATAAAATCAACCTTTAAGCACAGATTAATTTAACACGTCTAGCTAATATCACCATTGATCTGTTTAGCTAGTATATCCTCAGGCTTTTTCTTTATTCATCTTTACAGCCATCATTTGCATATTATGTACATGCATACACTTGCTAGTTTCTTTCTTAACTCCCACCTGGCATCAGGGCCAGTGTATAAGTAGTATCACCAAATATAAATATTCTCATTCTGTTTCTTGGAATGACTGAGATCACACATCACAGCAAAGAGGATGTAATGTCACTCCCCTTCTTGCCTTAGGGTCAAAGAGCGTGAGATAAAAATTGTGGCAACAACGTTTTATTGCATTTTATCATCTTGGCACCTTCCAGTCTAGCCAAGTTTTCAACATGTTTTATTGCACCGCTGAGAATCAGAAATAGTGAATTGCCCTGAAGCAACTGAAAAACGTTGCCCAGATATCCGAAGCTTAGAAAAACAGTCACTACATTCATGAGTGGTGTTTGCTCATGAACAAAACTTTTTCAAATAATTTCTAAATAAAAAAAAAAATCAAAGGCATACTAAACACACTGTACTACTCTTATTTTGATTCTGTTCTGTGGTTTCCAACCACATATTATCTACTGTATGTGTACCATGTGCATCTTGAAGAGGCTGGTGTTCAAGACTCCTTGGGCAACCTTCAGTTATTGTTAGTTATACAGTTATAGATGCAGGTTAAAGAACTGGTGGTTGCAAAGTATTGAACTGCTTCCCTATACTCACCATCCACAGGTGTATGTTGCAGGGGCTGGAATGAGTCATACGGTTTTTCTCTCATTTTAAATCAACAAGTTAAAGTGAAGGTCTGCTTTATTATGGGAATGAACACCCCTGATCCAACCACCCCATGTAGAGCAGGGTGGCCAATAGAGATAGGCCAAACAAACCCCTGTTCGGTTCGCGGCAGAACTTTCAAGCTCTGCAAAATTTCAGAACCGAATAATGAACTCCATTGAAGTCTATGGGACCCGAACTGGAAAAATCAAAATTGACTATTTTGAAGGCTTATATGCAAGTAATTTGGCATTCAATGGTTATGGCGGTCTGGGTACTGCCCTGGGGATATGTATGAATTAAGTTTGTAGAAAACATAATTTTAAATGAGCAGTGATTTACTGATACTTAAAGTGAAACCATCAAAATGAGAAATAACAATAAAAAAAAAATCCTTTAAATATAGTGCCAATGGGGGTCCCCTTAGTCTTCCTGTAATGTGGCACAGCTTTCTTTCTTTTATAAACAACAGCTTGGAGGGGTGGGTTTGCCTATCAGTCTGTATGATAAGGCCACAATTTAGTGCATTTGGAACAAGATTAGAGATTTTTTGGATAAATTCTGGTGTCTCTTTCACAGACTTTGGGTAGAAGTAACAGGTGCGGAAAAATTGGGCTTTGGGTGTTGGTGGTGCCTTCACACTGTAACCCTATAGAGGTACTCTTGATAAAAGCAAGAATTGGCCTTGCTGTCAAAAAATGCAACGATATGCACCTGTCAAACAGGTGCAGAAAAATTAGTCCTAACACAATTGTGCCCATGAAACCTACACCTAAAAAATTCTTACAGGTGAAATCAACACCCACAAAGTTAGGCAGCCTAGACAGTCTTTTTAGAGATTCGAGATCCAGAAAGCACTTAACCTCTTGCCGACCGCCCACCGTAGTTTTACTATAACGTGATTTTGCATTGCAACCACTAGGGGCACACGCCCCTGGTGCCGATGCGAGTGCCCGGCGGGCGCGGTCACCGCCGGGCACCCGCGATCGCTCATTACAGAGCGAGAACCAGGAGTTGTGTGTGTAAACACACAGCTCCCGGTCCTTTCAGGGGGAGAAATGACTGATCGCAATGTTCATACAATGTATGAACAGCGATCTGTCATTTGCCCTAGTCAGTCCCACCCCACTTTCAGTTAGAACACAATGAGGGAACATAATTAACCCTTTCCTTGCCCCCTAGTGTTAACCCCTTCCCTGCCAGTGACATTTTTTCAGTAATCAATGCATTTTTATAGCACTGATCACTATAAAAATGCCAATGGTCCCAAAAATATGTAAAAAAAATTTGTCAAAAGTATCCGAAATGTCCGCCATAAGGTCGCAGTACCGATAAAAATCGCAGATCGCCGCCATTACTAGTAAAAAAAAAATATTAATAAAAATGCCATAAATCTATCCCCTACTTTGTAGACGCTATAACTTTTGCGCAAAGCAATCAATAAACGCTTATTGCGATTCTTTTTACGAAAAATATGTAGAAGAATACGTATCGGCCTAAACTGAGGAAAAAAATCGTTTTTTTTATATATTTTTGGGGGATATTTATTACAGCAAAAAGTAAAAAATATTCATTTTTTTTTTCAAAATTGTGACTTTATATTTGTTTATAGCGTAAAAAAAATAAAAACTGCAGAGGTGATCAAATACCACCAAAAGAAAGCTCTATTTGTAGGAAAAAAAGGACGCCAATTTTGTTTGGGAGCCATGTCGCACGACCGCGCAATTGTCAGTTAAAGTGACGCAGAGCAGAATCGCAAAAAGTGGCCCGGTCATTGACCAGCAAAATGGTCTGGGGCTGAGGTGGTTAAGCAGTGACATCGGCATCAGGGACTTGATAGATGCTGCTAATCCAGAACTGATTCATTTTCGGACTCTTATCTGTCTCAAAACCTCTGGGCAAGTTCTGGTTAGTGGTCTATTGTCGTGACCCAGAAACCCAATGGATCGTCTACTGGAAAGCTCTCCATGTCTGTTTTTTACCCTAGATAGATCTTCAACCATATCTTCAACCAGATCTTCAACCTAGATCTTCAACCATATGATGAAGACGCTGCTGATGGGATGTGAAAGCTGACAGCCCTGGGTGCCGAGGACTAAATGAATTTTGAAAGGCAGCACTGAGGCGGCCTCTTTCTCCACCGCTCCTGTAACCTACCAGAGTCAGGAAAAGCAATACATAAACTTCTCTTTAAGGTATCCTCAAGAGATTTAATCTTCTGCTCCCTGTGTAGGGATAGGATGAGTTCTGAGACTTTCACCTTGTAACAGTGATCATGGAGGGTTGGCAATCAATAGTGATCCTTCTCCTTGACCCCAGGAATTCTCAAGTCCTTTCGCAGGCTTTAAAGAATGAGAGAGCCCATGCACCACAAGTTTGCAGAGGCATTTGAAGCAGACTCCTCGGGGTCACTGAGGATCACAGTATCTGGAACTGCCTCCTCCCAGCCACGTACTACTCCCAAGGGTTCTGGGGTTAAGGGTTGACATATGTCTTGCTCTACTTCAATGCCTCCAAAGCTGCCATAATCCTCCTCCTCCTCCCTCTCCTCTTGTGTGTTCTGAGGTGTATGAAGCATGGTGTCTGCATAAAGCGGGCCTTGAGAGGAAAGGAAGCCCTTTTCTTCCTCCCACTGCTCTGCCCCGAGTGCCCTGTCCATATTGCCACAACAGGGATTGTGTCACTGATGCATGCATTGTCACAGCTCACAATCTTGTTGCCTCCTCAAATGGTGACAGTACAGTACATGCATCCTTTATCAGCAGCCATGAGCCGGCCTGAGCCTGTCATTGTGCCATACTGGCACAGGTACTCTTTGACACCCCTCTGCTGCATGTGCAGAAGCTGCAGCATTGCCAAAGTTGAGTTCCCGCTGAATTTCAGCCAACAGAACACTGACTGTGTATGACCGCCTAAAATGGCTGCAGACTTTTCTGGCCTGCTTTAGCAGATCTTCCATCTCTGGGCACCTATTTAAAAAATGCTGCACTACCAAATTGAGGACATCTGCCAGGCATGGCACATGTGTCCACTATTCCTGTCTAAGGGCAGACAGAAGGTTTGTTTTTCCATTATCACACACCACCATTCCTGGTTTCAGCTGGCATGGCATGAACCACCTCTGGGCCTGCCCCTGCAGAGCTGCCAGAATCTCTGCTTTGGTGTGGCTTCTGTGTCCTAGACAGATCAGTTGATGCACTGCATGGCCCTTTCAGCCTGACTCATTGAATAGCCCCTTGAACGTTTAGGGGGTACTTGCAATTCATGGGACAATTCAGCAGAAGAGGGCATGGAGGAGGAGGAAGAGGGCGTGCAGCTGACAAATCCCGCATCATCACCACTAGCTGACTGCCTTGCCAAATGATGCCACAATATTGCCTTCCACGTGATTGTAGAGAGCTGGAATAGACTTACGTGAAAATAAATAGCGACTGGGAACCTGCCATTGTGGTACAGCATATTCTGCAAATTTTACGTAAGGAGACAGAATCCATCAGACGGAAAGACAAGAGTTGTAAAGCCAGCAGCTTGGACAAGCCTGAATTTAGACGCGGGGCATGTGGGTGGCAGTGACTGTATGTTTTTTCTTTGCTGCAGCAGATGGGGCAGAGGAATTTGCCTGCTGTAGTCTAAAGCTGGTGGTGTGCTTCTGGCAAATGTGCTGCAAGGACATGGGACACCCTTCTCTGTACCATCTTTCCTGGCAGTGGTGGCTGCTAAGAGGTCATGAGGTATGGCGGGGTAGACCGGAAAGGTGAGGAGTGAGGAGGAGCAGAATTGTGTCCCTTTTGTGTGGCTTTCAGGTGCTCTTGCCAACGGGCTGAGTGGTGGGAGGTTAAATGCCTTGTCAAGCATGTACCCAAATGGCTGGTGTTTTTGCCACGCTTGATATGCTTGAAGCAAAGTATGTAAATTGCAAAGTGCGATAGGCTGCACATGTGCTAAAAAAGGGCCAAACAGCTGAGCTGGGGGAAGTGGACCGGGAGATAACAGCTACACAACCTGGTGGAATAGGGTGGCTGCTCTCTACTTTTCCATGATGGCTGCCTCGTTGGGGTTGTGCCTCACCCTCACTTTTCTCCTCTGCTCTATCCAGCACCCAAGTTGCGTCAGTGACCTCATCATCATCATCATCCTCCCCATCCTCACTATCACTGGAGACAACTTGGCAATACTCTGCAGCTGGGGGAACATGACTGCCAATTTGTTGTTTACCAGTGTTCTCCACTCTCTGTAGGCTCATGTTTCTACCTTCCTCAACCTCAGAAACAATATCTGAATCAAGTAATGGCTGTGCATTGTCAAGGTGCAAGTGGCTAACGCTATTCTCTGCTTGGGTAACTGAGCATGAGGAGGATGATGATGGTTTAGTAAGCCAGTTCACCACCTCCTCTGCATGCTGTGGCTGGATGGCATGGGCAACATCACTAAACAGAGGAAATGTTCACCTTTGCCTGTGGACCCCTCACATTGCCTTTGGGACATCTGCCTTGTTGGCCTCTCAGACAAAATGTAATAAAGACATGGAAAATGTGTTTGGTGCACTTTAACTTGAGTACTTACTACACAGACACACTCCACTGACACATTACAATATACTGCACTGATGCACTGCAATATACTGTGTTAAACTTACAGTAACGCACTGATATATACTGCGTTAAATGTACAGTAACGTACTCAAATATTCTGTGTTAAACATTCAGGAACGCACTCAAATATACTGCGTTAAACTTGCAGTAATGCACTAATATATACTGTTGTTACTCTCTAAAATCTATATATTTAGGATTTAATATCTCAAAGATATGATATGGGATAAATAAGAGTTCTTTTGACCAGAAGTGAAAGCTTCAATATAATAAGCATTTATTAAAGTATATACAAAGGCTAAACACACCGAATAGTAGTTGAAAATACAAAGAATTTACATGGAGGGATACAGAGCATATTCCTCTAAAACATTAAAGTACATACTGTACATATTTAGTTACAGGTACCACAGACCCTTTTCCATAATTACCCTTTTAGAACCATCCTGCAGGCCATCCTTCCATAAAAGTAAGCCCCCTTCTCCTCTCCTCTGGAGTATATCTCTCTATGCTGATGTCTAATTGGTTGGCCTAGCTTGGATCAGGATTGGAGGCCTTACTACATAAGTCAGCCCCCTTTCATGCAAATCCTGCTGACTATATCCGGGCAGGAGATTTAATTGAACTTTCCCAGAATTACAGGTGGGGCTATCTTCATTGCATATCACAGCATGGGGTCAATTGAAGAAAGTGGGTTTAACACAATGAAATTGTCTCTCCAAGCTTGGGGCTCCATATAGTCTGCTCATAACAATAGGGCTTTCCTAAATGACATATTATCAGCAAGCTAAATGAAATATATTCAGCAGACTAAATGGAATATATTCGGCACGCTAATTGAAATATATTCATAATTACAATATATATTCATTTATACAGCTATTTAATTTAGATTACCCATAAAACCATAAGGCAACACTGTGTTAAATGTGCAGTAATGCACTGACACTAAAGTAAAAAATTAATGGTCACACTCACAAAACTGACATAAACTTAAAAATTAATGATCACACTACACTCAAAAAAACTGACACTAAAGTAAAAATGAATGATCACTAGACTCACACTGAACTATCACTAGTGTTGAGCAGAATATGCCATATTCGATTTCGCGATATATCTCGAATATATATTCGAATATTCGAGATATATTCGCTAAATTCGAATATTCGTGATATTTTATCGAAATTAATTGAATGCGATTTTTCGCTATTGCGAATGCGAAAATAATTGCGATTTTTTTAATAACTGCGGTAGGAGCGCTCTGATTGGCTTAGAATATTCGTGATATTTTATCGAAATATCGCAACATGCGAATGCGATATTTATTGCGCAATTTCGAGATATGCTGGAGGAGCGCTCTGATTGGCTCAGAATATTCGTGATATTTTATCGAAATATCGCAACATGCGAATGCGATATTTATTGCGCAATTTCGAGATATGCTGGAGGAGCGCTCTGATTGGCTCAGAATATTCGTGATATTTTATCGAAATATCGCAACATGCGAATGCGATATTTATTGCGCAATTTCGAGATATGCTGGAGGAGCGCTCTGATTGGCTCAGAATATTCCTGATATTTTATCGAAATATCGCAACATGCGAATGCGAAATTTATTGCAGATATTTCGAAAACTGCTGTAGCAGCACTCTGAAATCGAATATGTATGATATTTTAACCAAAATACATATTGCGATTGCGATTTTTCGATCGCGCATGCGCAATTGCGCGAACAACACGCGACCATTTCCTGGAGCCTTGCCAGTTTCCAACTTATGATCGCAGCGCAATCACACAGCAACATGGTTGGAAGCAATTTCACTAAGTCTGAGGAAAAGTTGCTGATTTGTGTAAGTATTTTGACCACTGTTATTTCATCATCTTCAACTGCATTTTAGTCTAGTTTAAAAGTTAGTATATATGATCAGATATTAGTATTTCACAAAAAATGTGTCTCCTGCTTTTACAAAACTACAAGTCCCAGCATGCCTGGACAGCTGCAGACACCCTGGTTGGCAAATGTGTATTTAGGCACTTTTCCTTGTTATTTAGCATAATGAATTTAACATTTTATTGGACATAGGACGTATGCGAACGTCCTGACTTCAGTGTCCTCAAGGCCCAAGGACGTTCGAATACATATTGCCCTTTAGATGTTGCAGAACTACAACTTCCAGCATGCCTGGGAATGCTGGCACTTCTAGTATTGTAAGTTCTGCAGGCCCACATTTTTCAGGCCTTTATGCACGGGTCTCTAAACTGTGGCACCCTAGATGCAGCAAAAGTAAAATTCTTAGCATGCACTGACAGACCGTGGCTGATGGGAGTAGTAGTTTTGCAACAGCTGGAGGTGGACTGGTCTTGAAACCCAGAGTTAGGTAACAAACCCGTAGTGTTTTGCAACCATTCTGCCTCCAGCTGGTTATTTTCTGTTGAAAAGCCTGTGGCGTGCAAAACACAACCCAAAAACTCCACCCGGTGCAAGGAAAAATTTGCACACACCTAAAGAGTGACATCACAAAAAACTGCGACGGTTGCATACGTCAGTGGTCCTCCGAAAAGGTCCCGTCTCTGACCCCCCGGGGCGTTAGGCTCCTAGGCTCCTGACAGGGAAAAGAGTTACTGTGGTCCATACAGCCGAAGCCATATGGACCCATCTCGGTCCAAGCAGCGCAATCAACACGCGAACAACACGCGACCATTTCCTGGAGCCTTGCCAGTTTCCAACTTATGATCGCAGCGCAATCACACAGCAACATGGTTGGAAGCAATTTCACTAAGTCTGAGGAAAAGTTGCTGATTTGTGTAAGTATTTTGACCACTGTTATTTCATCATCTTCAACTGCATTTAAGTCTAGTTTAAAAGTTAGTATATATGATCAGATATTAGTATTTAACCAAAAATGTGTCTCCTGCTTTTACAAAACTACAAGTCCCAGCCCAGCCCAGCATTTTAGTCTAGTTTAAAAGTTAGTATATATGATCATATATTAGTATTTCACAAAAAATGTGTCTCCTGCTTTTACAAAACTACAAGTCCCAGCATGCCTGGACAGCTGCAGACACCCTGGTTGGCAAATGTGTATTTAGTCACTTTTCCTTGTTATTTAGCATAATGAATTTAAAAAATTTTTGGACATAGGACGTATGCGAACGTCCTGACTTCAGTGTCCTCAAGGCCCAAGGACGTTCGAATACATATTGCCCTTTAGATGTTGCAGAACTACAACTTCCAGCATGCCTGGGAATGCTGGCACTTCTAGTATTGTAAGTTCTGCAGGCCCCCATTTTTCAGGCCTTTATGCACGGGTCTCTAAACTGTGGCACCCTAGATGCAGCAAAAGTAAAATTCTTAGCATGCACTGACAGACCGTGGCTGATGGGAGTAGTAGTTTTGCAACAGCTGGAGGTGGACTGGTCTTGAAACCCAGAGTTAAGTAACAAACACGTAGTGTTTTGCAACCATTCTGCCTCCAGCTGTTTTTTTCCTGTTGAAAAGCCTGTGGCGTGCAAAACACAACCCAAAAACTCCACCCGGATGCAGTGAAAAATGTGCACACACCTAAAGAGTGACATCACAAAAAACTGCGACGGGTACATACGTCAGTGGTCCTCCGAAAAAGGTCCCGTCTCTGACCCCCCGGGGCGTTAGGCTCCTGACAGGGAAAAGAGTTAGCAACGCATATCTCCCCTATACGTGTATCCTGTGTTGTTAATAATATATTCATAATTATGCAAATGATAATGGCTGCTATATTTATGCAAAAAAGGTGGCGACCGAAATGGCAGGATATAAAATCTTTCATGTTACCCCTGTCATTGATTAATAAGGCGAGAATGCTTCCAATTGTTGAATAGCATACATTTACGTCATATATCCATAAGGCTGTCAACAGAAGTATTACAATATACTTTGTTCTTCATCTTGCAGAAGTTCCTGGAAACAGGATACGATGAGCTGCGGAGGCAGCCAGAGAAAAGGGCTGTGGTCAGCGCCCTAATCGCTGACTTTGGCGGCCAACATGACCACAAGGCCATTGTTAAGAAGTGGTCTGACCTGAAGAGGCGCCAAATGGTTCATGTCAGACGTCTTCGGGCTAAATATCATCCAGGTAAGTTATTGTTGACAGTTATGTTTTTTTTAAAAAAAGTGTATTTTGTGCGTGAACTCGAAAGAGAGAGGAGCCGGCCTGCAGGAGTTGGGAGGCCTCCCCCAGAGGCAATCTGCCACCTTTCTCCATGCCCCGGTTGGCAATGGCGGGTGTGAGGGGGTCCTCCCAACCCAACCTCGCATAGCACACCCACCAGGGGCGGGGCTGAGACCACCAAACTCAATTCACAGGTAGCCGAGAGCGGGATCCGAACCCCTAGCTGCAGAGGTGAATCAGTTGTCAGTGCAGTGGCAATCGCGTGGAGCCACCGCAGCTCCTTTGGTGACAGTTATGTAAGGTCATATGTAATTCATGTAAGGTCAGATGTTGTTAACCAAGATGCCATGTTGTGCTAACATATATCACCACCGGCCAAGGTATTCATAGTACTGTTGAAAAAAGACATGGGGCAGCAGACAGGAACACAGAAGTTATGTGGGAACATAATTTTCCCATTGCTTTGCATGGGACTTTAAAGAAAAACCCCGACCATGGCAAGTGGGGGTGGGTAAGGTTTAAACCACCTATCCTATGTTTGTGGCTGACATATAAGTAACCTGTGTGCCAAGTTTCATATAAATATCTTTAGCCGTTTGTACGTGATGCTGGAACATACATACATACATACATACATACATACATACATTTATGCACACACACACGTTGAGTTTTATATATATAGATTACCACTAAATTCCTGTGTTAGGAGTGGGGTTGTTATAGTAATCCCGTGTGCTCCATCAGGCCCTTTTTTTAACATGAGATGGTCTGAACAAAACAAAGTAGACAAAAACAGCTCATTTTAACATGGTTGCATCCCAGCTCACGCTCAGTCCCCTGTAGTGCCCACAAGACCCTTTAATATAACATTGTCCCATTGGTTAACTGTCTATATAAATCAATTTGTATTCATATACAATACAGCAGAGTACACAGAATTTGCATACGTCATTAGAAAACATTTTTATAATATATGAACATTGTGTTATTATAGGAGCTCCAATGCCAGTTATCCGCGCCAAGCGCAGAAGGCGCCAGGCCGATGAGGAGGAGGAGGAGGATGCGGCAGAGGAGGATGCGGCAGAGGAGGAGATGGATGAAGAGGAGCAGCCAGGGCCCTCCCACTCCCCAACCCCAGCTCCTGCTGAGGAGCAAGCTGAGGAGCTTCCCCCCCCCACCACCCCAACTTCTCAAGCAGAAGAGCAGGAGGAAGAGAGCGGTCCTGTGAGCCTCGTTCAGGAAGGTAAATATGTGCACAATGATTAATAACATTTCAACAATAAAATGTAGATATAAAAATGGACAACATATAAAGCGCACCTGTCAGATTGTAGAACCATAATATGGTATTGATGCTAGAAGTATACAGGTAGTGCATAATTATTAAGCAAGTAGTATTTTTGAGGATTCATTTTATTATTGAACAACAACCATGTTCTCAATGAACCCCAAAAACTCATTAATATCAAAGCTGAATTTTTTTGGAAGTAGTTTTTAGTTTGTTTTTAGTGTTAGTTATTTTCGGGGGATATCTGTGTGTGCAGGTGACTACTATTACTGTGCAGAATTTTTAGGCAACTTAACCAAAAAATAAATATATACCCATTTCAATGATTTATTTTTAAAAGTGAAACCAATATAACATCTCAACATTCACAAATACACATTTCTGACATTTAAAAACAAAACAAAAACAAATCAGTGACCAATATAGCCACCTTTCTTTGCAAGGACACTCGAAAGCCTGACATCCATGGATTCTGTCAGTGTTTTGATCTGTTCACCATCAACATTGCGTGCAGCAGCAACCACAGCCTCCCAGACACTGTTCAGAGAGGTGTACTGTTTTCCCTCCTTGTAAATCCCACATTTGATGATGGACCACAGGTTCTCAATGGGGTTCAGATCAGGTGAACAAGGAGGCCATGTCATTACTTTTTTTTATTTAATACCCTTTCTTGCCAGCCACGCTGTGGAGTACTTTGACACGTGTGATGGAGCATTGTCCTGCATGAAAATCATGTTTTTCTTGAAGGATGGTGACTTTTTCCTGTACCACTGCTTGAAGAAGGTCTCTTCCATAATCTGGCAGTAGGACTGGGAGTTCAGCTTGACTCCATCCTCAATCCGAAAAGGCCCCACAAGCTCATCTTTGATGATACCAGCCCAAACCAGTACTCCACCACCACCTTGCTGGCGTCTGAGTCGGACTGGAGCTCCCTGCACTTTACCAATCCAGCCACGGGCTCTTCCATCTGGCCCATCAAGACTCACTCTCATTTCAGCAGTCCATAAAACCTTAGAAAAATCTTTCTTGAGATATTTATTGGCACAGTCTTGACGTTGCAGCTTGTGTGTCTTGTTCAGTGGTCATCGTCTTTCAGCCTTTCTTACCTTGGCCATGTCTCTGGGTATTGCACACCTTGTGCTTTTGGGCACCCCAGTGATGTTGCAGCTCTGAAATATGGCCAATCTTGTGGCAAGTGGCATCTTGGCAGCTGCACGCTTAACTTTTCTCAGTTCATGGGCAGTTATTTTGCACCTTTGTTTTTCCACACGCTTCTTTTGTTTGATGATCACGCTTCAGAAGCTTTGCAACTTTAAGAGTGCTGCATCCCTCTGCTAGATATCTCTCTATTTTGGACTTTTCAGAGTCTGTCAAATCCTTCTTTTGGCCCATTTTGACAAAGAAAAGGAAATTGACTAATAATTATGCACACCTGATATAGAGTGTTGATGTCATTAGACCACACACCTTCTCATTACAGAGTTGTACATTACCTAATATGCCTAATCTGTAGTAGGCTTTCGAGCCTATACAACTTGGAGTAAGACAACATGCATAAAGAGGATGATGTGGTCCAAATACTCATTTGCCTAATAATTCTGCACTCCCGGGATGTGTTAGACACATAACAAGTGTATACACATGATAATGATTGATTAATAAGCAAAAAAAAAATTTTATTTATTTGGTAACGTTATTTTAAATCCAATTTTTTTTTTTATTATATCCTAACAGTATCAGGAAAGATGAGGAGGCAGACCGCGCTCATAAAGACAACCCACCAGAGGATCCAGGCAAATCAGCGCCAGATCCGCTACCTTATTCAGCAAAATGTGCTGCTGGAGCAGCAGCAATTAAAAAATATAGAGAAGCTGGAGCGCCTTCAGAAGCTCAATCAGAGTTATATCTGAAATTATGTTTTTATTAATAAATATTATTTTTTGGAAATGTTTCATTTCTTTTTGAGATAGATTTGTAGGTTTTTCAACACATCTAACTTAACATCAAACAAATCAACATCAACACATTTAACTTCATAATAAGCAAAAACATTTTATACTATTATTTTATTTAACAGTAACCTAGGACAAACTAAAGCACACGACACAGACACGACGAACACAAAATAAACAGTTGAAAAATGAACATAACAAAAGCAACAATATATATATATATACAAAGAGAGAGAGAGGGAGAGCAAGAAAGAGAGAGAATGCAGATGAGCTCTTGCAGACAGCCCAATGGTTGCAGTATAAATGCCGCAAAACAGTGTTTAACATAAGGTTCATTGTTATAGTTACACTTGCTGTTTAGATCCGGTCTGGTAGCTTGTAGCGGAGGCTGTTGGTGGATCCGCTGTGCCAGAGAGGTCATGAAGCTTTACTCAGCATGGAGGCAGCAGCAGGAGTATTAAAATATAATATAACTAGACAATGCATTTCCTGAGGAAAATGCGAGTGGGAATGCTGAATAGCTTAATTGGTGAGCCCCTTGCCAAAGACATTCACCATAACCACTACACTATCTTTAGGACACACAGCTTCTTTCTCTATCTGCAAAGTATAGCGTATGCTGACTTCCTGGTCGCCCCTCCCCCCTCAATAGGTTTCCCCTCCCCCCCAGGTCAGTGAGGAGGAATATTGCACTGAGGTCAGGAAAGTGATTTATAGAAAGAAATAACATTACAAACGCTTTTAATTCACAGATCTAATACATGATTTAAGCCTCCAAACAAAGCTTAATAAATCCTCAAACGTACATGCAATTGATACAACGACTACACCGTTTGAAATACACGGCCCTTGTAAACGCATCGATATGAAATTTATGTAGATAAACTTAAAAATGTGGCCATGTCTGCGATTTAGAAAAGAGTGTCTTTGTGAGTTCTGCAGCAACATTTTTTAGATAATTTAACATGAGAGTCTATGAGACATAATTTCTGGCTGTTGCTCCAATAACTAAAACTAAAATACGTATCGCAGACTTGATCACATTGCCATAAACCAGACAAGCATAGCTACGTTTTGATATAAAAATTGTGTATGAAAAGTAGATCTTGTGGGCGTGAGACCAATTTGTTTCCCCTTTTTGTAAAGATATTTTTAATTACAAAGATCTAGAATGTTAAGGTCACATGACAGACTCTAAATCCCCTCCATAGGATTACATTATAACCTATCGCATTTTTGTGAAAAATTCGCAAAACGTAAATTGCGTTTTCACCAAAAAATTGTAAACGCTAACTATCTGAAAAGTCATAGCCGGATAGCTAAATATTTTGTGACCGCTTTACAGTTTTTTCAGTGTCTGTAAGTGAAAGTATGAAGTAGCTGAAACTTTTGGCAGGGCATGTGAATTCAAAGGGGAAAAGGATGTTCTCATTGACTTCAATGTTAAAAAAAGGGTCTTAAAAGCTAAAAATTTATAAAAGTGTAAAAAGTAGGAAAAAACTTGAACAAGTCCCATCATTTGCTGAAAGAGACGAACATTTTTACAGTTGAATGGTCTCAATAGCTGAAAGTATGCCGAAGTTACGCAGAACCAAAAAACGTAAGGAATAATAAGATTACTAAATTTACGGATATCAATACTGGAAATGTTTATTAAAGCATTCACACTAATTAAGATTAATACATTTACGGGTATCCATACTAGGAATGCTTATTAAAGCATTCCCACTAAGTATCACACAGGCACGATTTACAAGCAGTAGTGGTAATAGTAATACATAGCATAAAAACACTTGGGGAATACTTTACAGCATTAGTAGTGGTCATAATAGTCAATAGTGTACCAAAAAATTGGGACACAGGTGTCTTGACTGAGCTGTAATAGTAGTAGTAGACATTGACAATACAGTGTCAAATCACTCGGGCAAGAGGTGCCATGATGAACAGCAGTCTTAATAAGAGTATATAGGGTGTGAAATAACTGCTGACATAGGTGTCTTGACTGGGCAGCAGAAGCAGCAGTAGTAGTATTAACAGTAGTAGTTGATACAGAGTCATATCACATGGGCAGGAGGTGCCATGATGTACAGCAGTCTTAATAAGAGTATATAGGGTGTGAAATAACTGCTGACATAGGTGTCTTGACTGGGCAGCAGAAGCAGCAGTAGCAGTATTAACAGTAGTAGTTGATACAGAGTCATATCACATGGGCAGGAGGTGCCATGATGTACAGCAGTCTTAATAAGAGTATATAGGGTGTGAAATAACTGCTGACATAGGTGTCTTGACTGGGCAGCAGAAGCAGCAGCAGTAGTATTAACAGTAGTACTTGATACAGAGTCATATCACATGGGCAGGAGGTGCCATGATGTACAGCAGTCTTAATAAGAGTATATAGGGTGTGAAATAACTGCTGACATAGGTGTCTTGACTGGGCAGCAGAAGCAGTAGTAGTAGTATTAACAGTAGTAGTTGATACAGAGTCATATCACATGGGCAGGAGTTGCCATGATGTACAGCAGTCTTAATAAGAGTATATAGAGTGTGAAACAACTGCTGACATAGGTGTATTGACTGGGCGGCAGCAGCAGCAGAAGCAGTAGTAGTAGTATTAACAGTAGTAGTTGATACAGAGTCATATCACATGGGCAGGAGGTGCCATGATGAACAGCAGTAGGAATAAGAGTATATAGAGTGTTAAACAACTGCTGACATAGGTGTATTGACTGGGCGGCAGCAGCAGCTGAAGCAGCAGTAGTAGTATTAACAGTAGTAGTTGATACAGAGTCATATCACATGGGCAGGAGGTGCCATGATGTACAGCAGTCTTAATAAGAGTATATAGGGTGTGAAATAACTGCTGACATAGGTGTCTTGACTGGGCAGCAGCAGCAGCAGAAGCAGCAGTAGTAGTATTAACAGTAGTAGTTGATACAGAGTCATATCACATGAGCAGGAGGTGCCATGATGAACAGCAGTAGGAATAGGAGTATATAGAGTGTCAAATAACTGCTGACATAGGTGTATTGACTGGGCGGCAGCAGCAACAGCAGAAGCAGCAGTAGTAGTATTAACAGTAGTAGTTGATACAGAGTCATATCACATGGGCAGGAGTTGCCATGATGTACAGCAGTCTTAATAAGAGTATATAGAGTGTGAAACAACTGCTGACATAGGTGTATTGACTGGACGGCAGCAGCAGCAGAAGCAGCAGTAGTAGTATTAACAGTAGTAGTTGATACAGAGTCATATCACATGGGCAGGAGGTGCCATGATGAACAGCAGTAGGAATAAGAGTATATAGAGTGTTAAACAACTGCTGACATAGGTGTATTGACTGGGCGGCAGCAGCAGCAGAAGCAGTAGTAGTAGTATTAACAGTAGTAGTTGATACAGAGTCATATCACATGGGCAGGAGGTGCCATGATGAACAGCAGTAGGAATAAGAGTATATAGAGTGTTAAACAACTGCTGACATAGGTGTATTGACTGGGCGGCAGCAGCAGCTGAAGCAGCAGTAGTAGTATTAACAGTAGTAGTTGATACAGAGTCATATCACATGGGCAGGAGTTGCCATGATGTACAGCAGTCTTAATAAGAGTATATAGAGTGTGAAACAACTGCTGACATAGGTGTATTGACTGGGCGGCAGCAGCAGCAGAAGCAGTAGTAGTAGTATTAACAGTAGTAGTTGATACAGAGTCATATCACATGGGCAGGAGGTGCCATGATGAACAGCAGTAGGAATAAGAGTATATAGAGTGTTAAACAACTGCTGACATAGGTGTATTGACTGGGCGGCAGCAGCAGCAGAAGCAGCAGTAGTAGTATTAACAGTAGTAGTTGATACAGAGTCATATCACATGGGCAGGAGGTGCCATGATGTACAGCAGTCTTAATAAGAGTATATAGGGTGTGAAATAACTGCTGACATAGGTGTCTTGACTGGGCGGCAGCAGCAGCAGAAGCAGCAGTAGTAGTATTAACAGTAGTAGTTGATACAGAGTCATATCACATGAGCAGGAGGTGCCATGATGAACAGCAGTAGGAATAGGAGTATATAGAGTGTCAAATAACTGCTGACATAGGTGTATTGACTGGGCGGCAGCAGCAACAGCAGAAGCAGCAGTAGTAGTATTAACAGTAGTAGTTGATACAGAGTCATATCACATGGGCAGGAGTTGCCATGATGTACAGCAGTCTTAATAAGAGTATATAGAGTGTGAAACAACTGCTGACATAGGTGTATTGACTGGGCGGCAGCAGCAGCAGAAGCAGCAGTAGTAGTATTAACAGTAGTAGTTGATACAGAGTCATATCACATGGGCAGGAGGTGCCATGATGAACAGCAGTAGGAATAAGAGTATATAGAGTGTTAAACAACTGCTGACATAGGTGTATTGACTGGGCGGCAGCAGCAGCAGAAGCAGTAGTAGTAGTATTAACAGTAGTAGTTGATACAGAGTCATATCACATGGGCAGGAGGTGCCATGATGAACAGCAGTAGGAATAAGAGTATATAGAGTGTTAAACAACTGCTGACATAGGTGTATTGACTGGGCGGCAGCAGCAGCTGAAGCAGCAGTAGTAGTATTAACAGTAGTAGTTGATACAGAGTCATATCACATGGGCAGGAGTTGCCATGATGTACAGCAGTCTTAATAAGAGTATATAGAGTGTGAAACAACTGCTGACATAGGTGTATTGACTGGGCGGCAGCAGCAGCAGAAGCAGTAGTAGTAGTATTAACAGTAGTAGTTGATACAGAGTCATATCACATGGGCAGGAGGTGCCATGATGAACAGCAGTAGGAATAAGAGTATATAGAGTGTTAAACAACTGCTGACATAGGTGTATTGACTGGGCGGCAGCAGCAGCTGAAGCAGCAGTAGTAGTATTAACAGTAGTAGTTGATACAGAGTCATATCACATGGGCAGGAGGTGCCATGATGTACAGCAGTATTAATAAGAGTATATAGGGTGTGAAATAACTGCTGACATAGGTGTCTTGACTGGGCAGCAGCAGCAGCAGAAGCAGCAGTAGTAGTATTAACAGTAGTAGTTGATACAGAGTCATATCACATGAGCAGGAGGTGCCATGATGAACAGCAGTAGGAATAGGAGTATATAGAGTGTCAAATAACTGCTGACATAGGTGTATTGACTGGGCGGCAGCAGCAACAGCAGAAGCAGCAGTAGTAGTATTAACAGTAGTAGTTGATACAGAGTCATATCACATGGGCAGGAGTTGCCATGATGTACAGCAGTCTTAATAAGAGTATATAGAGTGTGAAACAACTGCTGACATAGGTGTATTGACTGGACGGCAGCAGCAGCAGAAGCAGCAGTAGTAGTATTAACAGTAGTAGTTGATACAGAGTCATATCACATGGGCAGGAGGTGCCATGATGAACAGCAGTAGGAATAAGAGTATATAGAGTGTTAAACAACTGCTGACATAGGTGTATTGACTGGGCGGCAGCAGCAGCAGAAGCAGTAGTAGTAGTATTAACAGTAGTAGTTGATACAGAGTCATATCACATGGGCAGGAGGTGCCATGATGAACAGCAGTAGGAATAAGAGTATATAGAGTGTTAAACAACTGCTGACATAGGTGTATTGACTGGGCGGCAGCAGCAGCTGAAGCAGCAGTAGTAGTATTAACAGTAGTAGTTGATACAGAGTCATATCACATGGGCAGGAGGTGCCATGATGTACAGCAGTCTTAATAAGAGTATATAGGGTGTGAAATAACTGCTGACATAGGTGTCTTGACTGGGCAGCAGCAGCAGCAGAAGCAGCAGTAGTAGTATTAACAGTAGTAGTTGATACAGAGTCATATCACATGAGCAGGAGGTGCCATGATGAACAGCAGTAGGAATAGGAGTATATAGAGTGTCAAATAACTGCTGACATAGGTGTATTGACTGGGCGGCAGCAGCAACAGCAGAAGCAGCAGTAGTAGTATTAACAGTAGTAGTTGATACAGAGTCATATCACATGGGCAGGAGTTGCCATGATGTACAGCAGTCTTAATAAGAGTATATAGAGTGTGAAACAACTGCTGACATAGGTGTATTGACTGGACGGCAGCAGCAGCAGAAGCAGCAGTAGTAGTATTAACAGTAGTAGTTGATACAGAGTCATATCACATGGGCAGGAGGTGCCATGATGAACAGCAGTAGGAATAAGAGTATATAGAGTGTTAAACAACTGCTGACATAGGTGTATTGACTGGGCGGCAGCAGCAGCAGAAGCAGTAGTAGTAGTATTAACAGTAGTAGTTGATACAGAGTCATATCACATGGGCAGGAGGTGCCATGATGAACAGCAGTAGGAATAAGAGTATATAGAGTGTTAAACAACTGCTGACATAGGTGTATTGACTGGGCGGCAGCAGCAGCTGAAGCAGCAGTAGTAGTATTAACAGTAGTAGTTGATACAGAGTCATATCACATGGGCAGGAGTTGCCATGATGTACAGCAGTCTTAATAAGAGTATATAGAGTGTGAAATAACTGCTGACATAATTGTCTTGACTGATCCAAAGGAGTCATGGGAGAAAATCATGTGGTCAGATGAGACTATAATATAATTTTTTGATCATAATTTCACTAACCGTGTTCGGAGGAAGAATAATGATGAGTACCATGCCAAGAACGCCATCCCTAATGTGAAGCATGGGGGTGGTAGCATCATGCTTTGGTGGTGTTTTTCTGCACATGGGACAGGGTGACTGCACTGTATTAAGGAGAGGATGACCGGGGCCATGTATTGCAAGATTTTGGGCAACAACCTCCTTCCCTGAGTTAGAGCTTTGAAGATGGGTCGAGGCTGGGTCTTCCAACATGAGAATGACCCAAAGCACACAGCCAGGATAACCAAGGATTGGCTCTGTAAGGAGCATATCAAGGTTCTGGCGTGGCCTAGCCAGTCTCCAGACCTAAACCCAATAGAGAATCTTTGGAGGGAGCTCAAACTCCGTGTTTCTCAGCGATAGCCCAGAAACATGACTGATGTAGAGAAGATCTGTGTGGAGGAGTGGGCCAAAATCCCTCCTCCAGTGTGTGCAAAGCTGGTGTAAAACTACAAGAAATGTTTGACCGCTGTAATTGCAAAGAAAGCCTACTGTACCAAATATTAACATTGATTTTCTCTGATGTTGAAATAGTTATATTCAGCACTGTAAATACATCAGGTCCGGGGCTTCATCAGGGAATGCATGGCAAGGGACCCTTCAGCGCCCTGAACCGACGACGGGTGCCAGAAAGTCACCGCCGATCCAGGACTCATTCATCTTTATGAATGTGAGTCTGTCCACGGAGTCTGTGGACAGACGGGTCCTCTTGTCCGTGACCACCCCACCTGCCGCGCTGAATGTCCGCTCAGATAGTACGCTGGAGGGGGGGCAAGACAATAACTCCAGCGCATACTGAGCGAGCTCGCGGCAGGTGTCCAATCTGGCAACCCAGTACTCCATGGGGTCGTCGGTGCTCATACTGTCAGAAGCACCGACGGACGCCATGTAGTCTGCCACCATGTGGGCCAGCCGCTGGTGGTGACTGCTGCTGCTGGTGGTGGTACTGGGTCGCTCGGTTTGGAAGAACATCCTCATCTCTTCCATTAGGTCCCCTGCTCGGCTGCAGCTGGGTGCAGCCACCTGCTGGGTGAGATGAGGGGGGACAACTGGAGGCCGGGGAGTTGCCTGCTCCAACCGTCTGACAATGGCTGCCTGCAGTTCCTCCATCCGGTGCTGCCTCCGGCTGGCTGGGATGAACTGCTCCAGTTTCCCCTTGCACCTGGGATCCAAAAGGGTGGCCATCCAGAAATCATCCCTCGTCTTGATGGTCTTAACCCGGGGGTCCCTCCTGAGGCATCTCAGCATGTGGGCAGCCATGGGGAAGAGCACAGCCCGCTGTGACTCCTCAATGCTGGCCAGGTGAATGAGGTGCGACTCTTCTTCCCTGAGGCGCTGCTGGTCAAACTCAGACATGCCCAACCCCCGGACTATCGGTGCCCCCAACACCGGCTCTCCCTCCTGACCAGGCCCTGACTCCGGGACGACACCAGCAACCACCTCCTCCTCCTCTTCATCATCATCCTCCTCCTCCTCCTCCTCCTCCTGGTCCTGGCCCTGGTCTCGGTGGAGCATTGCTGACTCCTCCTGCTCCACCAAGGCACTCTCCCCAGCCTCGAGCAGGCGATCTAGTGTCCTCTCCAGCATGAACAGTATTGGCAGCACGCTATTGAGGCCAATTTGCTCACTGCTGACCATCTTGGTCGCCTGCTCGAAGGAGGACAACACTTGGAAGACCTGGTTTATCTGCCCCCACTGCGCACAGGCGATGAAAGGGAGTTGTGGTGAAGCCCTCTGAGTGCCTAGTTCCATCAGGTACTCCCTCACCGCCCTTTGCTGCTCCCACAACCTCTTCAGCATGTGGAGGGTGGAGTTCCACCGCGTCACACTGTCCACAATCAGCCTGTGAAGGGGCAGATTGTACTTCCGCTGCAATTTGGACAGGGACGCGGTAGCGGTTGGGGAGCGCCTGAAGTGGCTGGCAATCCTACGCGCCTTTGCCACAATGTCACTCAACCCTGGATAAGTGCGCAGGAACTTCTGCACCACCAGGTTGAGGACATGTGCCAGACAGGGCACGTGCGTCAGACTGCCAGCATGGAGGGCGGCGAGTAGGTTGCTGCCGTTATCGCAGACAACCATACCTGGCTGGAGCCTTCGGGGTGTCAGCCACTTCTGGACCTGAGCTTGAAGTGCTTTCAGCACTTCTTCTGCAGTGTGTCTCCGGTCCCCTAAACTAACAAGCTGGAGCACGGCCTGACAGCGCACGTGCCCCACACTTGAGTAGCTACGGGGGCGCTTGCTGGGAGGCTCAGCAGCTGCGGAGACAGTGGCTTGAGGGAGACCAGCAGTTCTCCCCTGGACACCCCGGGGCGGCACCACAAGATCGGTTGCCGACGATCCCTCACCGACGCCTCGGAGGGAAACCCAATGGGCCGTGAAGCTGATGTAGCGTCCCTGCCCATGCCTGCTGGTCCAGCCATCCATTGTCAGATGAACCCTGTCGCTGACAGCGTGATCCAGCGACAGGGTTACATTCTGCACAATGTGCTGGTGTAGGGCAGGGACACCAGTCCTGGCAAAGAAATGGCGGCTGGGGACACGCCATTGGGGTTGGGCCTGCTCCAACATCTGCCTGAAGGGGTTGCTGTCAACTATGTTGAAGGGCAGCAGATGTTGGGCAATAACCCTTGCCAGGAGCCCATTGAGGGAACGCACACGTCGGTCTCCAGGGGGGAAGGGAGTGGTGCGGTCAAAGGCGTCTGAAATCGACGCCTGGCGCCGGACGGCAGTGCGGGACACAGACGTGGAGGGTGCTGTGGAAGTAGAGGTCTGGCTGCCGGTACCAGTACCTCTACTAGAGGGAGCGGGGGGGCATGACCTGCTGGAAACAGATGAAGATGTGGCAGGGGCTGCTGTACCCTGCTCACTTGTGGTGGTGGCGCTGCTACCACCACCACGCTTCATCTCGTCATACAACGCCCAGTGGTTTATCCTCAGGTGCTGGTTCAGGGCTGTGGTACCCACCCGAGCCAAACACTTCCCTCTCTTCACCCTCACTTTACAAATCCGGCAGATGGCCACGGTAGGGTTGTCTGCCACCAGGGTAAAGAAATTCCAGACAGGTGACTTCAGCACCGCCCTCCTGTCAGATGGGGTGACGCTTACTTGCACCTGCTGGGATTCGGTGCGCACAGGTGGAGCTGCCTGCTGCTGCTGCTGCTGCTGCTGCTCCTCCTCCTGACACCTCCTGCTGCCATCACCAGTGGAGACCCTGACGATGGTCTCCCTGGTGGTGACCTGGCGCACCGTTTCACCAGGGTGCCTACCTTCCCCGTCGTCACTGACGTAGTGAGCCGACGCGTCAGATGGCAACCATGATGGGTCACCCTCTTCGCCCCCAGAGATGTCAGACCAAGGGCTGAGATGTGTTGGTCTGAGGGAACCACGTGACATGGAGCCTCTAGCCTGGCTCCGCTGTCCCCTCACCCACGCCTGGGTCTGACTAGGTGCTGCTGTTTCCTGCACCAAAACAGCAGCACCAGTTTGAAGGGATGTCTCTGGGATACTGCCAGCAGGTATCCCATCCTCCTCATCCATCCCTTCAAAAAGGTCCTGACCATCAGGACAGAGCTGGAGGTCTGCCTGATGCATGGCCTCCCCCAAGAGATCCCTATCACTGTCGCTGTCGAACAGTAAGATGCTGGACTCTTGGGGGCTGGGGGGGGGTAGTACAGGCAACGGTGTAATGGTGGTACTACTGTGAGTCGGGACCGACGACTCAGTGGCACTGCTGTGCCCCATGTAGTCCACCACTACTTGAGCCTGAGATGGCAATATCGGGCGGCTGCCCGATGGGAAGAACTCCCGGATCAGGCGTACTCCCCTTGCACCCGATCCTCTACCACTAGTAGGGGCACGAGAGGTACCCCGTGCTGGCAGCGATCCAGCACTGGGAGTAACTCCCCTACCCCTGCTGCCACGGCCACGGATGCCGCTCATTATTGCTGATATGTGTGTGGGGGGGTTAAACTTTATTGGGGGGGAAAATGTGAACAAAATGTGTTTTTGTGTTTTTTTTACAAGACAGGCACGCAGACAAAGACGTACACAGACAGCTACTAAACTATAAGAAAAGTAGTACACCAGACAAGGACTACAAAATTAAAGAAAAAAAAAAAAAGCACTAAACAAACACTAACTTTTTTTTTTTTTTTTTTTTTTAAACACAAAACACAGACACTAAACACACACTAAGCTAAGCTAGATGAAATAAATGTACACTAACAGTGTGTACACTTACTACACAAAATTTAACTAAACTGAACACAAAACTTAGCTTTTATAAAAGCTCTTTAGGGAAAACTAAACAAAATTTGAACTGAGATGCCTATCAAATATCACTGAACAGCGAACCTGCAAGATCTAACAGTAACACAAGATGAACAAAACTTAGCTTTTAGAAAAGCTCTTTTATAAAGCTCAGCAAAACGTGTTCTGAAATCTCTTGCAAATATAACTGAACAGGGAGGATTGCAGGATCAAACAGTAACACAAATGAAAAAAACAGCACAAAACAGCACAAAACGTAGCTTTGAAAAAAGCTCTTGGGTCTATTGCTTTGAAAAAAGCAGTTGATATACTGGAAAAGATCCACTGGAATCACTAAATAGCAATGCTGGTGATGATCTAAATCAATCAAGAACAAAGACACAGGAAACCAGGAACACAGAAACAGCCTCCACACTCTATAGCCAGCTTCTGAATCTGCAATGAAATGGTGCTGGGAGTGAGCTTATATAATGTCCATGCAGGCAGGTTCCTATTGGTTGCTAACCTGTGACGAGTGTGGAAGGAGAACTCTGATTGGCTCTGATGCAAAAGGGCGGAGCAAATAATCGCGCAATATTCCTATTGCCGAATATTCGCATTGCGAATATTCGGCAATATAAAATGATCGCTTCAGCTACTCGGCCCAATGGCTCTAATCATACCAGCAATGCTTTCAGACGTCTATGGAGATCACTAGGATGTGATCTGTTTTAAAAATGAAACTGTAAAAATCGCTCTGATGCGGAAGATCGGGGCGAGGAAAGTAATCGCGCGATATTGCGTTTGCCGAATAATCGCATTGCGATCTTTCTGGAAAATTCAATGAACGCTTCAGCTACTCGGCCCAGGGTCTCTAATGATACCAGCAATGCTTTTAGACGTCGATGGAGATATCTAGGATGTGATCTGATTCAAAAAAAAAATTGTAAAAAATCGAATATTCGGAATTGCGAATATTCACCGCGAATTTCGAAATATAGCGCGATTTCTCGAATATGCTATATTCGAGTCGAATATTCGCAATGCGAATATTCGTGAGCAACACTAACTATCACTTGATTCACACTAAACTGATATTCTACCCTGACAATAGAAGCATAATAGCACACTATAGCACACTAACAGAGCTCTGTTCTATCTCTCTCCACGCCAATATCACACTGCAAATAGCCGCTCTGGGAAGAATATTTTTATAGTGTGGGGTGTAATTAAGAGCAATGAGACATAATTGGATTGTGTCATCATTACTTTTTCCAAACATGGCTCTGACAGTGCTCTGTGCCCTAACTGGGCAAAGCTTTTATTGCTTCATCCATTCAGGGCTTCCAATGTACTGTGCGGTGACGCCGTGCATTGTGATCGTTCGGCATGCCTAACAAACGGTTGAACGCCTCGATAATTCGGATGTTCGGCGAACAGCCAATGTTTGGCCCGATCTCATGCTCGGGCCGAACCATCCGCCCAACTCTATAGGCACATTAAAATTATCCTTAAAGCGGAGTTCCGGCCACAAATTGAAAAAAAAAAACTTTTTAAATATAAATACCCCTGTAATACACAAGCTGAATGTATTCTAGTAAAGTTAGTCTGTAAACTAAGGTCCGTTTTGTTAGGTTGTTACAGCATTTAGACACTTTATAAAACAGAAATTGACTGGGGCCATCTTAAGTGTGGGCATCATGAAGCCAGACTGTATGACTTCCTGGATTTCAGCCTCGCACATGCTCAGTGCTGTACAAGCAGTGTAATGGTTTCAGATCAGTTTTCAATAGCAATGGGAGTGTCAGAGGAAGTTACCGCCCCTTATCTATGCAAACCTCTCCTCCCCTCCTCCCCTCCTCCTTCCAGGAACCAGTAAATATAAGAAATAATTTGTTCCTGTGCAGATATATCTACATAACAAGATGATATATATCTTGTTATATATGTGGTGTGTATACATATACCAGACATGTGCACTGTCAATAAATTCATTTTGTTAGTGCGGTGATGTTAGTGCGGTGATGTTAGTGCGGTGATGTTAGTGCGGTGATGTTAGTGTGGTGATGTTAGTGCGGTGATGTTAGTGCTGCGATGTTAGTGCGGTGATGTTAATGCGGTGATGTTAGTGCTGCGATGTTAGTGCTGCGATGTTAGTGCTGCGATGTTAGTGCTGCGATGTTATTGCTGTGATGTTAGTGCGGTGATGTTAGTGCGGTGATGTTAGTGCGGTGATGTTAGTGCGGTGATGTTAGTGCTGCGATGTTAGTGCTGCGATGTTAGTGCGGTGATGTTAATGCGGTGATGTTAGTGCTGCGATGTTAGTGCTGCGATGTTAGTGCTGCGATGTTAGTGCGGTGATGTTAATGCGGTGATGTTAGTGCTGCGATGTTAGTGCTGCGATGTTAGTGCTGCGATGTTAGTGCTGCGATGTTAGTGCTGCGATGTTAGTGCTGTGATGTTAGTGCGGTGATGTTAGTGCGGTGATGTTAGTGCTGCGATGTTAGTGCTGCGATGTTAGTGCGGTGATGTTAATGCGGTGATGTTAGTGCGGTGATGTTAGTGCGGTGACAGTGCGGTGATGTTAGTGCAGTGACATTAGTGAGGTGACGTTAGTGCGGTGGTGATGTTAGTGTGGTGATGTTAGTGCTGCGATGTTAGTGCTGCGATGTTAGTGCTGCGATGTTAGTGCGGTGATGTTAGTGCGGTGATGTTAGTGCTGTGATGTTAGTGCTGTGATGTTAGTGCGGTGATGTTAGTGCGGTGATGTTAGTGTGGTGATGTTAGTGCGGTGACAGTGCGGTGATGTTAGTGCTGTGATGTTAGTGCGGTGATGTTAGTGCGGTGACAGTGCGGTGATGTTAGTGCTGTGATGTTAGTGCGGTGATGTTAGTGTGGTGATGTTAGTGCGGTGACAGTGCGGTGATGTTAGTGCGGTGACAGTGCGGTAACAGTGCGGTGATGTTAGTGCGGTGACGGTGCGGTGACGGTGCGGTGACAGTGCGGTGATGTTAGTGCGGTGACAGTGCGGTGACGGTGCGGTGACAGTGCGGTGACGGTGCGGTGACAGTGCGGTGATGTTAGTGCGGTGACAGTGCGGTGACGGTGCGGTGACAGTGCGGTGACGGTGCGGTGACAGTGCGGTGACAGTGCGGTGACGGTGCGGTGACGGTGCGGTGATGTTAGTGCGGTGACGGTGCGGTGACGGTGCGGTGACAGTGCGGTGATGTTAGTGCGGTGACAGTGCGGTGACGGTGCGGTGACAGTGCGGTGACGGTGCGGTGACGGTGCGGTGACAGTGCGGTGATGTTAGTGCGGTGACAGTGCGGTGACGGTGCGGTGACGGTGCGGTGACAGTGCGGTGACAGTGCGGTGATGTTAGTGCGGTGACGGTGCGGTGACAGTGCGGTGACAGTGCGGTGACAGTGCGGTGACGGTGCGGTGACAGTGCGGTGACAGTGCGGTGATGTTAGTGCGGTGACAGTGCGGTGATGTTAGTGCTGTGATGTTAGTGCGGTGATGTTAGTGCGGTGACAGTGCGGTGATGTTAGTGCTGTGATGTTAGTGCGGTGATGTTAGTGTGGTGATGTTAGTGCGGTGACAGTGCGGTGATGTTAGTGCGGTGACAGTGCGGTAACAGTGCGGTGATGTTAGTGCGGTGACGGTGCGGTGACGGTGCGGTGACAGTGCGGTGATGTTAGTGCGGTGACAGTGCGGTGACGGTGCGGTGACAGTGCGGTGACGGTGCGGTGACAGTGCGGTGATGTTAGTGCGGTGACAGTGCGGTGACGGTGCGGTGACAGTGCGGTGACGGTGCGGTGACAGTGCGGTGACAGTGCGGTGACGGTGCGGTGACGGTGCGGTGATGTTAGTGCGGTGACGGTGCGGTGACGGTGCGGTGACAGTGCGGTGATGTTAGTGCGGTGACAGTGCGGTGACGGTGCGGTGACAGTGCGGTGACGGTGCGGTGACGGTGCGGTGACAGTGCGGTGATGTTAGTGCGGTGACAGTGCGGTGACGGTGCGGTGACGGTGCGGTGACAGTGCGGTGACAGTGCGGTGATGTTAGTGCGGTGACGGTGCGGTGACAGTGCGGTGACAGTGCGGTGACAGTGCGGTGACGGTGCGGTGACAGTGCGGTGACAGTGCGGTGATGTTAGTGCGGTGACAGTGCGGTGACGGTGCGGTGACAGTGCGGTGACAGTGCGGTGATGTTAGTGCGGTGACAGTGCGGTGACGGTGCGGTGATGTTAGTGCGGTGACAGTGCGGTGACGGTGCGGTGACGGTGCGGTGACGGTGCGGTGATGTTAGTGCGGTGACAGTGCGGTGACGGTGCGGTGACAGTGCGGTGATGTTAGTGCGGTGACAGTGCGGTGACGGTGCGGTGATGTTAGTGCGGTGACAGTGCGGTGACGGTGCGGTGACGGTGCGGTGACGGTGCGGTGACAGTGCGGTGACAGTGCGGTGACGGTGCGGTGACAGTGCGGTGACAGTGCGGTGATGTTAGTGCGGTGACAGTGCGGTGACGGTGCGGTGACAGTGCGGTGACGGTGCGGTGACAGTGCGGTGACAGTGCGGTGACGGTGCGGTGACAGTGCGGTGACAGTGCGGTGATGTTAGTGCGGTGACAGTGCGGTGACGGTGCGGTGACGGTGCGGTGACAGTGGGGTGACAGTGCGGTGACGGTGCGGTGACGGTGCGGTGACAGTGCGGTGACAGTGCGGTGATGTTAGTGCGGTGACAGTGCGGTGACGGTGCGGTGACAGTGCGGTGACAGTGCGGTGATGTTAGTGCGGTGACAGTGCGGTGACGGTGCGGTGACAGTGCGGTGACAGTGCGGTGATGTTAGTGCGGTGACAGTGCGGTGACGGTGCGGTGACGGTGCGGTGACAGTGGGGTGATGTTAGTGCGGTGACAGTGCGGTGACGGTGCGGTGACGGTGCGGTGACAGTGGGGTGACGGTGCGGTGACAGTGGGGTGACAGTGCGGTGACGGTGCGGTGACGGTGCGGTGACAGTGCGGTGACAGTGCGGTGATGTTAGTGCGGTGACAGTGCGGTGACGGTGCGGTGACAGTGCGGTGACAGTGCGGTGATGTTAGTGCGGTGACAGTGCGGTGACGGTGCGGTGACAGTGCGGTGACAGTGCGGTGATGTTAGTGCGGTGACAGTGCGGTGACGGTGCGGTGACGGTGCGGTGACAGTGGGGTGATGTTAGTGCGGTGACAGTGCGGTGACGGTGCGGTGACGGTGCGGTGACAGTGCGGTGATGTTAGTGCGGTGACAGTGCGGTGACGGTGCGGTGACGGTGCGGTGACAGTGGGGTGATGTTAGTGCGGTGACAGTGCGTGACGGTGCGGTGACGGTGCGGTGACAGTGGGGTGACGGTGCGGTGACAGTGGGGTGACAGTGCGGTGACGGTGCGGTGACGGTGCGGTGACGGTGCGGTGACAGTGGGGTGACGGTGCGGTGACAGTGGGGTGACGGTGCGGTGACAGTGGGGTGACGGTGCGGTGACAGTGGGGTGACGGTGCGGTGACGGTGCGGTGACAGTGCGGTGATGTTAGTGCTGTGATGTTAGTGCGGTGATGTTAGTGTGGTGATGTTAGTGCGGTGACAGTGCGGTGATGTTAGTGCGGTGACAGTGCGGTAACAGTGCGGTGATGTTAGTGCGGTGACGGTGCGGTGACGGTGCGGTGACAGTGCGGTGATGTTAGTGCGGTGACAGTGCGGTGACGGTGCGGTGACAGTGCGGTGACGGTGCGGTGACAGTGCGGTGATGTTAGTGCGGTGACAGTGCGGTGACGGTGCGGTGACAGTGCGGTGACGGTGCGGTGACAGTGCGGTGACAGTGCGGTGACGGTGCGGTGACGGTGCGGTGATGTTAGTGCGGTGACGGTGCGGTGACGGTGCGGTGACAGTGCGGTGATGTTAGTGCGGTGACAGTGCGGTGACGGTGCGGTGACAGTGCGGTGACGGTGCGGTGACGGTGCGGTGACAGTGCGGTGATGTTAGTGCGGTGACAGTGCGGTGACGGTGCGGTGACGGTGCGGTGACAGTGCGGTGACAGTGCGGTGATGTTAGTGCGGTGACGGTGCGGTGACAGTGCGGTGACAGTGCGGTGACAGTGCGGTGACGGTGCGGTGACAGTGCGGTGACAGTGCGGTGATGTTAGTGCGGTGACAGTGCGGTGACGGTGCGGTGACAGTGCGGTGACAGTGCGGTGATGTTAGTGCGGTGACAGTGCGGTGACGGTGCGGTGATGTTAGTGCGGTGACAGTGCGGTGACGGTGCGGTGACGGTGCGGTGACGGTGCGGTGATGTTAGTGCGGTGACAGTGCGGTGACGGTGCGGTGACAGTGCGGTGATGTTAGTGCGGTGACAGTGCGGTGACGGTGCGGTGATGTTAGTGCGGTGACAGTGCGGTGACGGTGCGGTGACGGTGCGGTGACGGTGCGGTGACAGTGCGGTGACAGTGCGGTGACGGTGCGGTGACAGTGCGGTGACAGTGCGGTGATGTTAGTGCGGTGACAGTGCGGTGACGGTGCGGTGACAGTGCGGTGACGGTGCGGTGACAGTGCGGTGACAGTGCGGTGACGGTGCGGTGACAGTGCGGTGACAGTGCGGTGATGTTAGTGCGGTGACAGTGCGGTGACGGTGCGGTGACGGTGCGGTGACAGTGGGGTGACAGTGCGGTGACGGTGCGGTGACGGTGCGGTGACAGTGCGGTGACAGTGCGGTGATGTTAGTGCGGTGACAGTGCGGTGACGGTGCGGTGACAGTGCGGTGACAGTGCGGTGATGTTAGTGCGGTGACAGTGCGGTGACGGTGCGGTGACAGTGCGGTGACAGTGCGGTGATGTTAGTGCGGTGACAGTGCGGTGACGGTGCGGTGACGGTGCGGTGACAGTGGGGTGATGTTAGTGCGGTGACAGTGCGGTGACGGTGCGGTGACGGTGCGGTGACAGTGGGGTGACGGTGCGGTGACAGTGGGGTGACAGTGCGGTGACGGTGCGGTGACGGTGCGGTGACAGTGCGGTGACAGTGCGGTGATGTTAGTGCGGTGACAGTGCGGTGACGGTGCGGTGACAGTGCGGTGACAGTGCGGTGATGTTAGTGCGGTGACAGTGCGGTGACGGTGCGGTGACAGTGCGGTGACAGTGCGGTGATGTTAGTGCGGTGACAGTGCGGTGACGGTGCGGTGACGGTGCGGTGACAGTGGGGTGATGTTAGTGCGGTGACAGTGCGGTGACGGTGCGGTGACGGTGCGGTGACAGTGCGGTGATGTTAGTGCGGTGACAGTGCGGTGACGGTGCGGTGACGGTGCGGTGACAGTGGGGTGATGTTAGTGCGGTGACAGTGCGTGACGGTGCGGTGACGGTGCGGTGACAGTGGGGTGACGGTGCGGTGACAGTGGGGTGACAGTGCGGTGACGGTGCGGTGACGGTGCGGTGACGGTGCGGTGACAGTGGGGTGACGGTGCGGTGACAGTGGGGTGACGGTGCGGTGACAGTGGGGTGACGGTGCGGTGACAGTGGGGTGACGGTGCGGTGACGGTGCGGTGACAGTGCGGTGACAGTGCGGTGACATTATGTGCAGAGTGGGGGGAGGTACAGATGATCAGGCATACAGAGCACATCTCGGTCTGTGTAGGTCTCTATGTGAGTACAGTGATCATAGTACAGCCCCGCCTCCCTGCACTAGACTTGTAACACACAGTGCAGAGAGCTCTGTTGCAATGTACAGGGAGGCGGGGCTGTACAGGGAGGCGGGGCTGTACTATGCTCGGTGCTCTCACATACAGATCTATCAGACAGAGTGAGACTCGCTCTCTCTGCCTGATGATCTGTATCTCCGTGCAACGGAGACAGATGGCAGGTGGGCGGGTGGTGGAGGGAGGAGGACGGGGGCGGCGGTGACGGACGGGTGGAGAAGCTAGGACGGGGGCGGAGCTAGGACGGGGGCGGAGCTAGGACGGGGGAGGAGTTGGAGAGGGAGAAGAGGAAGGACACCACCTCTATGGGCGGCACTGCCCTCCCTCCCTCCCGCCCCCCGAGATGTTCATCCACGGCTGCGATGTTCAGCCCAGCCTCCTGGGATTGAAGAGACACATATCCCAGGAGGCATAGCAGCGCTGGATGCGGCGGGGGGGGCCATTCCGCCGCGGCGGGGGAATAAGACACTCACAGATAAAAACGTGAGTTTTTAAAAGACAAAAATAAAACATCCCAAATGTATTTAAGGGGGCAGTGTAAAAACGAATGCAAAGAAGTTGTAAAATAGGGTGGAACTCCGCTTTAACCCTAATATTTCTGCAACAACTAAATGACAGGTCATATCACTAATCATCAATCTGCATTGGAACTGCTTTTGTATATATATATATATATTGTGACGGTATGCGAGATGCAATTCATGACAATAGGTACATTTCACCTTGCATTCGTTCCATTATGAGGGAGTGAACCAGAATCCGGTCCGGGTTTTACAGCCTCTGGGGCTGACCAGGGTTCCGGTCCAGATGTTTGGGTCCACTGGAGTCCACAGTCAGGTGGACTTTAAAAAGACCAGGAAGAGAGCACAACAGTGTGCTGAGGGTTTTGGAGACTCAGGAGGGAACCTGAGTGTGAGGGACTCTATGGAAAGCAACTGCAAGAAAAGGTTTGCTTTATTGTTATTTTCTGGGTGATGGGGGCCAGCCCCGCACGGTATAGAGAGGAGATCCTGTTTGTTTAGTTTAGCGCCGGACGGCAAGGATTTAATTTACTGTTTTGTTTATTTTAACCTGCAGACCATTTACAAATAAAATCTGACTTAAAATAAAGTACCTGCTTGCGAACTGTGATTCAGAAAAGGTGATCCCCACAAGCTAATCCCCCCCCCACAAGCTAATCCCTCACAATATATATATATATATATATATATATATATATATATATATATATATATATTGTATATAATAATTGGTATTAATACCTTTTTTAATTGAGTCACGTTACTTTTTTTTTTCTTTCTTACTGCAGCCTGGATTGGACTGGAGGCGAGCTAAACCAGTGTGGGTCACATGTCCTGTGACTTCTCCTCAGCGGAGAAAGAGGAGTGGAGCTGTCAATCAAGGATCCAATCATAGTTACATATAGTTACATAAATAAAAAATATGTATCTCTGCAAACACACACTCAGTGTAGATCCGCCTATTGTGGGCAAGGCTGTTCAGAAGCTTAAAGGAGTTCTCTGACCTAAAACTTTTAACCCCCGCTGTGCCCGGGCTGTAAAACTATACAAAATAAACTTTCACTTACCTGCCTACGATCCCCCGTTGTTCCGATATCGCCGTCCCGTTCTCCGGTCCCGGTCTCTTCCGCTTCCTGCGTGTCGGTGACTCACAGTGCGCTCAGCCTATCAGCGGCCGCAGCAATGTCCCGTCGCGGCCGCTGATAGGCTGAGCGCACTGTGAGTGCGCACTGTGAGCGCACTGTGAGTCACCGACACGCACGTCCCCCCCTCTTTTCTGCGGCCGGCCAGGTTAACGTGCTCGGGTAAGGGGTCTGGTGTGGATTTTTGGGGGAACTCCACGCCATTTTTTTTTTATTTGGGGTGGAGTTCCCATTAAAACCCACACCAGACCTGAAGGGTCTGGAATCGATATTTGGGGGGAACCCCACGTCATTTTTTTTTAAATTGATGGCGGGGTTCCCCTTAATATCCATTCCAGACCTGAAGGGCCTGGTAATTGAATTTGGGGGGACCCCCACGCCTATTATTTTTTTTTTTATGAATGAGTCCTCTCTGAATTGCCAGAGCCAACAATTCATTATAGCCGCAAGTCAGTTTTAAATGTCTTTTTTTCTTTCAGAAATTACCCTTTGTGCAGAGACAGTTCTAAGTACGGGAAACATGCGCTATTTCACATGCTAACTTTACACCCCCCCCAGGTACGAAATTTAAAGGAATATTTCACTTTTATTGTTTCACTTTTAGCATTATTAAATTCACTGCTCCCGAAAAAACAGCCGTTTTTAAAACTTTTTTTGCATTGATACATGTCCCCTGGGACAGGACCCAGGTCCCCAAACACTTTTTAGGACAATAACTTGCATATTAGCCTTTAAAATTAGCACTTTAGATTTCTCACATAGACTTTAACAGGTTGTTCCGCGGCTTTTCGAATTTGCCGCGAACACCCCAAATTGTTTGTTGTTCGCCGAACAGGCAATGTTCGATTCGAACATGAGTTCGACTCAAATTCGAAGCTCATCCCTAGTCTACACACACAGATCCACGTACCTGCTCTGTCACGAGCGATCGTGGGTGCCCTGTGGACATCGCGACCACCAGGCTTGCGCATATTCTCCTCAGTGATGTGCATCGCCCCCCCATACCGCCAGAAAGCCGAAGACATCATATGACGCCCGCCCAGGATGGGAGATCCGTGTTCGATTTTTGTAGGATTTGGTCCCAATTAATGTCTTGTAGTATTGAGCACAGTTCAGAAAAGTTGACTTGTTTGAAAGTTAGTGTTCTTGTGCTACCCCTGTGCCTCCTTTTCCTATGATTTACGCTAAATGTGATCATCCTGTGATTGCTAGATCCCAACGTGTCCTGTATTTCCACATCTGTGATCAGATTTGGATCATTCGTAAGATCTAGCAATGCATTCTTTCTAGTCAGAGAAAACACCAATTGGGACATGAAGTTGTTGTATAAAACATTTAGGGCCAAATCCACAAAAGGGATATGACGGCGTAACTGCTGTTACGCCGTCGTATCCCTGTCCCTAACTATGGAACTGATCCACAGAATCAGTTTTCCATAGTTAGGCAGAAGATCCGGCATGTGTAAGGGACTTACACTGCCGGATCTTAGGATGCAGTACCGCATCCGCCTCGGGTATGCAAATTAGCACTTACGGAGATCCACAAAGATTTTCAGCTTCGTTTTTTCTCCGTAAGTTATAGTTTGCATACGCAAAATTAGGGCTGCATTTACAAGGTGTAAAGTTAGTACACCATGTAAAAGCAGACCCTTCTGTCCAGCGACGCGATTTTTAATTTTTTAAAAATTTTTTTTTTTCGCCGTATCTTTTTTTTTTCCTGACGCAACTTTATTGACCCGACGCGATCCACAAAGCACGGCGTAATGTAATTTTGCGCTATGCACGTCGGGAAAATGACGTCACGAGCATGCGCAGTACGGCCGGCGCGGGAGCGCGCCTCATTTAAATGGGAATCGCCCCCATTTGAAGAGGAACGCCTTGCGCCGGCGGAATTTAAGTTACACTGCTGCAAATTCCCAGGTAAGTGCTTTGTGGATCGGGCACTAACTTGGGAAATTTGCGGCGGTGTAACTTAAATGGAAAAAGTTAAGTTACGCCGCCTGGCTGAGGATTTGGCCCTTAGTTAATGTCAATCTGCCCACTGTCACCTTTGGACAGATCAAATTCTTGACTGACATCCCCAATCTACTTTGCACAACTGGAAATAAGGGCCTGAAAAAAAGCTGAGTTGATGTCCCAGAACATGTGACACGCTCTGGCTTATTCCCACCCCCAGCCCATGCCATAGTGTTATACACAGCTAGGAAAATTCCTCTACATACATAGATGAGAGGGAACATGCGCAGTGTGGTGGCAACAGTACAGAGACTATTTGATCCACAGACCATTGCTACAACAATCAAGCAATTACAGGTTACTGCCAGATTGTTGAAATACTTTTGTTAACAAATAAAGCTTTTAGACTTAAAGGGCTTGTAAAGGAAAACATTTTTTTTCATAATAAGCATCCTTTACCTGCAGACATTCCTCTTTTCACTTCCTCATTGTTCGTTTTTGCTCAGAAGTTGCTCTATTTCTTCTCTGTTCTGTTCACTTCCTGCTTGTCTGATTTTACTGACCACCGTGAAGGGAGGCTTTACTGCGGTGGTCAGTAACGTGCTCACCCCCTCCTGGGAACTACATCTGTGTGGCAGGACGCTCTCTACGTGTTAGAGACTTCAAGGAGGTGTGAATTACTGGGCGTGCCGCAATTCATACTGGGAAATGTAGTTCTTACATGAACGAGCGATGCAAACCAGGAAGTGAATGAGAGAACAGAAACTAGAATGCCGGAGGTGATATAGATGAAGGAATTAAATAGGTATTTACTCGTTTTTTAACAGAATCATTACACTATTCTGTCTGTCTACCTTGCGGACATTCATTTTAGGCAACATTTTTTCTTCCTTTAGTGACCCTTTAAGCAGACCATACATGGATTTACTTAGGTGCAACCACTCTGTCAGACTTTTCTTCATGCGATTACTGCCAGTGGCTATAGCCACTAGCATTAATCATTGTATTCTGCTGGCAGGGAATTCTCCTTGCACCCCCCCCCCCACCAGCAGAATACAATAGCGCTGCGCAGGCATCCCCCCATCAGCACTGAATGTGTTGATGGGGGAATCAAGTGGAAGGAAAGAAAATCAAGTAACATATTGGCTGTTTAAACAAAGCATACAGATACAATATTCTAATGGAGGGATTCCTTTTTGTCAACACGTTTAATGACACTTTAATCATGTTTCTGTGTGGACATTTGAATTGCATTGTGTGTATTGATAATTGTAATTAAAAAAATTTGGGTTGATTTCCTAAAGGCAAATAGGCTGTCCACTTTGCAAGGGAAGTTGCACTCTTTAGGGTAATTTGCCCCAGAATTTAGTTAATGTGGTGAAATTTCAATTTGCTATATATATCCAATTATGTGCAAGTAAAATAAAAAAGCAATATTGTTTCTTGCACATGAATGAAAAATGAAAGTTGGCAGAACTTCGCCTCATTTGCTAAGCTCTGGCGAAAATGTCCCGACAAAGTGCAACTTCCCTAACAAAATGAACAGCCTTTTTGTCTTTAGTATTCAACTTTCTTTGAGTTTAGTTGCAGTGAAACAGCTGTACTAATTTCTCAATTTGAAAATTAAATATTGGATGATCTTTTTAACATTCACCAAAGTTTTGTATGAGGTAAAACTTCCTACATACATTATGGGGTCTATATATATATATATATATATATATATATATATATATATATATATATATATATATATATATATATATATAGTTGTACAAGATTCAAACAACTTCCATCCAGTATTAAACACAATTTTCTAATTGAACTCTGTAATATATGTGTGAGGCCCCGTACACACGGCCGAGGAACTCGACGTGCCAAACACATCGAGTTCCTCGGCGAGTTCAGCCCTGAAGCCGCCGAGGAGCTCGGCGGGCCGAGTTCTCCCATAGAACAACGAGAAAATAGAGAACATGTTCTCTATTTTCTCGACGAGTTCCTCGGCGGCTCCATCGGGCCGAAAGTGTACACACGACAGAGTTTCTCGGCAGAATCCGGCTCTGACCGAGTTTCTCGCTGAATTCTGCCGAGAAACTCTGTCGTGTGTACGGGGCCTCACTCTTATGTGAGAACTTGATTAAATAGAACATTTTCTTTTTTTACATAGTTACATAGTAGGTGAGGTTGAAAAAATGCACAAGTCCATCAAGTCCAACCTATGTGTGTGATTATATGTCAGTATTACATTGTATATCCCTGTAAATTGTGGTCGTTCAGGTGCTTATCTAATAGTTTCTTGAAACCATCGATGCTCCCCCACTGAGATCACCGTCTATGTAAAGGGAATTCTACATCCTTGCCGCTCTTACAGTAACATTTTTTAGATTTTGGAATCATTGGCATTACAATTATGGATATGGTACCCCAGGACATTTTCATTCCAGAATAAATAAAGATTACCTCTAATCTAATCCATATCACAAACAAAAACTAGAAAATGTTTTTTTGTATTATAGGAATGGAGGCTGCCCAATTCCCAAAGTGAATTTTCACTCTGAATACTTATTTGGTGAGCATTAATTTTGTAAAGTGAACTCTGCAAGAAGTAAAACCTCTGTGTCTTATACACACCTATACAAATGTATGCAGGCAGGTGTATTGGAAACTGCTTTCTGTAAATTTGGAATTTACAAGGAAGCACCTTACTATTTAAAATAAGTTATAACAAAGAAGGTAGAAAATTAAACAGAAGGTAAAAAATTAAAATAATAACACTAGAAAAATACAAATACCATGTTAATATTTTAAATATTTCATTGTAATATATTTTGCAAGGTTTCTAAATGCACTGATAATTTTAACAAACTATTCATGAACAATGAGTAATAAATCAGGCATTTTTATAATCATTATGAATGCGCAAAGTAGTTTTTAGCAATCCTCTTTTTTGGCTCTTGCTCATGACAGCTTGTCAACTAAGGTTACATATTCAGTGCACCTGAAGAAAACTATGTGAATGTTCAGGACTGAGACTTGTGGTTGTATGCATAGACTTGTTTTACTTCAGCTGAGTTCTAATAAAATGACTGCCACTTTCTTATTGAATCCAAAATTAAAAATAAACAGAATAAGCATTCATCATTATATTTGTTTTGGTTACAGAGTTGTTATTTTACCTTACAACTTTACATAATTTGGAACATTGAAGAATCACTGTTGATTGGCTGTTCAGGATTTGGGTATACTGACATTTCTCTTGGTCTTAATATCGTTTGGTGGATTGTTATCATTTTAAATGCATCATTGCTCTTCCTACAAGAGCACTAAAGTGAACTTAAACTTTAAAAGATTTCATATGTTATGGGAAACATCTAGAAATTTTAATTTTGCCTCAGCATTACCCTAAAAATTAAAATGTCATCCTGAATAACTCCTAAAAAGAGAAGTGCACTACATACAGCCTCACAGATGTTCACATGCAGTATGAGATTGTTCAATACTCTGTGCTTCACAGTGCTAGTTTCATGAGTGAGATTTGGTGATGTCACTGATTTTCTACTTATTTCTCTCCTTGGTAGTGAAAAAGCTGTACCTGTGGGCCTGCAGTGCTAGCATCTCCCTGCTTTATTTATTCTATGGATCTGTGGGTTCTGCATCTCTCCTTCTGCAGCTTGAATGTTCAGTCAGATCACAAGTCATCTGTAGGGCAGCTCTGACATGAAGTAGAAAATGTGTGCTACTCTACCATGATGGTTGCTTCCACTTTAAGACACAGCGCAATGTAAATTAGTGATGAGCCAAGCATACCTGGGTTCAAGCAGGGGTTTGGTAAACAGTAAATAAGCTTGGATTCCAAATCTGAACCTTACTGCAAACAATGTGAACCAATTCTGTAAAATAAATAATAGCCATTTTCTTGGCTATTAGGCAAGGGGGGGAAAAAATGAAAAGAAAAGGGAAAATCCTTTTCCCCTTTCTATCCCTTTGCTCCGCCCCCTAATGTCGTCACCACCCGGAGCATGCTGGGACTGTGATGTCATAAGAGGCCAATATAAATCGTTGCGCACCGCACACCCGGCATTACTGCGGGATGGAGCGTCGAGTCAACATCAAAGAAGAGAAGAAGGCGACGCAGAAGACCGGGCCCCGCTGGTGAAAGAACTGAAAGAAGACAGCGGTGGTGCCTGGCAGAAGGGAAAAAGACCCGGAGAGCGGGGGAGAAGAGAGCGGAGAAGTCGGAAGACCCCCGAAGTCGGAAGAAGACCCCCTGAAGTCGGAAGAAGGGAGAAGATCGGGCCCCTGCTGGTAAAAGAGCTGAAAGAAGACAGCGGTGGTGCCCGGCAGAAGGGAAAAGTTGGAAGACCCCCAGAGCTGCCTAATAAACTACTTTAAAAACCTGTGTGTTTTAATTCCTGACACTTTTTACCCCCCAGGTAAATGGGTAGGGGTACGATGTACCCCATACTCATTCACATAGGATGGGGGGCCGGGATCTGGGGGCCCCAGATTCCGATAAGCCTCCCGCTTGCAGACCCCGACAACCAATGGCCAGGGTTGTCGGGAAGAGGCCCATGTCCCCATGGGGACAAGGTGCTTTAGGGTGGGGGGGCCGCAGGGCGCCCCCCTGCCCCAAAGCACCCACCCCCCATGTTGAGGGCATGCCGCCTGGTACGGTTCAGGAGGGGGGGGCTCGCTCGTCCCCACCCCTTACCTGACCGGCCGGTCTGCATGCTCAGATAAGAGTCTGGTATAGATTTGGGGGGAACCCCATGCCATTTTTTCGGTGTAGGTGGTTCCCCTTAAAATCCATACCAGACATATGGGCCTGGTATGCTCTTGGAGGGGGAACCCATGCCGGTTTTTTATTTAAAATTTGGCGTGGAGTTCCCCTGTGGGAGGGAGGGGCTTGCCTTAGAATAGGTTCACACTGGGGCGACTTCCTGTAAAGTTGCATTACTGTGAACGGAGATCCGACTTGGAGGCGACTTTCATTGCAATCAATGGGTACAAGTCGCCTACAAGTCGGATTGAAGTAGTACAGGAACCTTTTTTCAAGTCGGAGCAACTGCAGTAGTGTACATTAAGACGGCTCCATTAACTTACATTCATTTCTTCATGCAGCGCAACTTGAGGCGCCTAGGGGCAACCTGGGGCGACCTGAAGTTGGATCCCAGGTCGTCCCTGTGTGAACGGCTCTTACTGTTTAACAATTGTTGGATGTTCTTTTAGTTGTATACTTATCACAAGCCTGATAAAGGGGCCTTGCATATCCTCTAAACATTGAATATTTACTACTGTAATACAATCACTTTAATACTTAGTGAATGGCATCCTCCCCTGACAAAAGCATCTTGTCCCAAAGTTGATGAGGACAAGGACCTCTTCCCACAACCCTGGTAAGAGGACAACCAGATAAAACACCCTATGTGAATTAGTAAGGAGTAAAAAAAAAAAGGTCCCATGATGTAAATTCATCATCAATAACATTTTGTAATTTTATATTTTTATTGAGGTTTTCAATGCAAAAATTTGTTAAGGTTTACAAGAAGAAGACAAAGTACACAATTACTGGTAACAGTTTAAAAATGTGCAATAAAGTCTATAGAGGCCCTAAGTGTATTTAAAGATCTAACCATGGAAAATAACATTGGTTATCATAAAAATTATTAAGATTAATTTCCAAATATATATTAGGGATTAAACAATAATGACCGTAATTAAATATAATAATAATAAAAAAAAAAATAAGCAATTAAAAAAAGGAGCAACTTGGACCTGTTAACAGAATGTCCAAGTAATGTATAAGAAAAAGTGGGTTTTGGTCAAATGGGAAGGTTTTAGGATAGTAGTTGTGAATTCAGGAACTGCGCCGACAACTCTTCCATTCTAATTAGGCAATTTAATTAAGTTACGGTATGTATTCTATTATTCATGGAGTGAGCTGGGATTTCCAATGTCTTAGAATTATTGCCCTGGCAGCCACTAAAAAGAAATGGAAAATTCCCTTCTTGACTTCTGAAACAGATTCTGGGAACCAGCATAACAGAGCTATTTGGGGAGTTTGAGGCACTATATTTTCACTGTTTATTTTTATCAATTTACAAAATGCAAAGTGAGAAGACAGAAGACAAATCAAAAACAAATCAATATTTGGTGTGACCACCCTTTGGCATCAAACTAGCATACATGTTTCTAGGTACACTTGCACACAGTGTTTGAAGGAACAGGTAGGCTGTTCCAAACATCTTAGGGAACTAACCACAAATGTTCTGTTAATGTAGGCTTCCTCAAATCCTTCTGTCTCTTCATGTAATCCCAGACAAACTGGATGATGTTGAGATCAGGGTTCTGTGGGCACCAAACCATCATTTCCAGGACTTGTACTTCTTTACCATGAAGATAGTTCTTAATGACATTAGCTGTATGTTTGGGGTTGTTGTCCTGCTGCAGAATACATTTGGGGCCAGTTACATTCCTCCCTGATGCTATGGCATGATGGATAAGTGGTGCCCAGGGTACATACATACCTACAATACCCTGAATTTGCTACAGAATTTAGATCATGAGTTTTTTTGCTTCTGACCAGCTTCCATAGTTCAGGGTCTCTTTAAACTAGTCCCATGACATTGTTTTATAGATTATTAAACGATGCATGAGAACAAAGAAATTCAAATTTACAAAAACAGATTTGTGAGTGCGTGACCATTGATCTCAGGCTCTAGACTATCAAAGATTTTAAAAGGAATAAATAAATCACAATAAGCAGTATTCTATTCTTTAAGGAAACCATTGCATAGAATATTTGTAGCACTCATTTTCTCATTTTGATTTATATTTGTAGTGAAAGATTAGTAGAGTAATTGAAGTTGACATGCAGGTTATGATTGAATAAAAATGTCCCTGAAACTGAATTTGAGACACATAATTAACAATTATTGGCCATGAATTATAAAAGGCACATTGTTAAAGTTATGTTTAGTCTTGGTGTTGCATTGTATATTCTGCTTACTTATATGAATGACTAATGGCAATTGTATACGCCCTACAACAAACATATTTATAGTGCTGATTACAATGGTCCATAGATTTGAAAAGTTTAAATATATAAGCATTTAATTACAATTGCCTCAGCAATAGTTCTTAGCAGATATTGCTGTTGGACAGCCTATTGAAGAAGAGTCGTTTGCACAGTAAAATGGATCTAAGCCACGCCCTGGATTTTAACACAACCCAACCATCCTGACTAGTTTGACTGGTGCACTTGTATGAAACCAGTTCCACTGCTGCATCAGCCTTTAAGAAAAAGATTTTAAGTTTTAAAGATGTGTATATTGAGCCGGAGATTTTGAGTTAAGTCATGTATATTCTTGATTGTGGTGAAGTTATCAGACATCCCTACTGTCAGTTCTTACACAGCTAGTCCAATTTCCTCTCATTTTAATTAGAGATGAACACATGGTGGACTCCAGTGTGCTCATGGTTCAGCAAAGCATCAAACTGGCCAGTTTGTTTGCCCAAACCCCAGGCTTCTCTTTATAAATATGAACAATGTCATTTACCAAATAAGGTCATGGTCAATGGAGTCACAATGATCGCCAAGTGGTTTGTTTACAAACTGAAGCTGGCTTCGGATCTTTCATTTGTGATGGAAGCATTGCTGTGCAGCGGAGAAACATCATTGGGTGGTGGGATGATCAAGACATCAATTGTCTATTGCTGGACTGGCAATTTACCACTGGCACTGTGATTGGCACTGGACCTACATTGTAGCATATTATTTATTTTTTAATAAATACATTTTTCATTGTGTCTGTGTTTTTATAATTTTTTTACACTGTTTTGGGCAATGAGTAATACAAGGCATTCATGTACCCTGCAAGCTCTCATATTCCTTTTGGAGGGCAAGATGTGGGGATGTACCCCTCCTCCCATGACACCCTTTGCAAGGTATGATCTTAATATTGTAAGGTATGTAGCCTGGTATTGTTCAGGAGAGGGGCCTTATGCTTACTGTCCTCCCTTTCCTGGGCACCCAGGATTCATACCTGGATAAGGACCTGGAATGGAACTTGGGGGGAACCCCACAACATTTTCCATTTTTTTAAGTGTACAGCCCTTAAAAAAACTGGTGGAGTCCCTCTTAAAAGGGCATTTAGTCTAGGTGGCCAGGAAAGGGAGGGCAGCAAGCATGCTTCCCTGTTCATAAACCATCCAGGTCATATGCATTTAGCAATGAGATGGTTGCTTGCAAAGAGAATGGCAAAGCCTTCAGCCCTTGCAAGGCACCTTGTCCCTATGTTAAGCATACAAGAACCTCTTCCTTACATTTTGTCCCTCAAGTAATATATGTTTTTTTGGGCGGGAGGAATTGAGTATGAGGTGCAAGTATACCCTTCTTATTCACTTTACTTTAAAGGGGAACTTTACTCTTGACTATGTTTAATCCTTATGCTGGTAGAGTTAGTAAATAGATAGGAAAGGATATTATATGTACTTTAAAAATAAATAATTAAAAAATGATTTCTCAGCAAAATAAAGCATGGAGACATAAAAATTAATTAAGTGGCTTTTCTAATTTATGGTGCTCAGATGCCACGTAGTTCTGCTTTAAGGCCTCCACAAAGCATATTTTTTGAAGGATTTGCGTATTTTAGGCCATATTTAAAAACCCTCCACCTGCAGTATTTTTTCTAACTTTGTATTGGAACATGTCCCCTATGGCATAGCCCAGCTACACATTAACTAACAATAGTTAGCAAATTAGCCCTGAAGAGTAGGGATGAGCTTTGAGTTTGAGTCGAATCTAAGTTCGGCTCGAACATCGGCTGTTTGCCCATTCGCCGAACAGGGAATTTTATGGGGCGTTTGCCGAAAATTTGAATGCTGTGGAATGCCCCATAATGCACTGCGAAATTGCAGTGCATTGTTGTATGATAATTGGCCAAAGCATACACCTGACCTGCATGCTTTGGCCAATCACATCACGCTCCTCAGCGAGAGCCATAATTGGCCAAAGGCAATCATGGCTCAGGGGGACTAAGTCCATGCCCCACACTGTATAAGGCTGCTTACACAGTGCTCGTATAGTGTGTTATAGTGGATGGCGATAGAGAGATTGAGCTAGATTAAGCAGGCAGGCTAGTCAGTAGCACTGGCAGTGTATTTGAGATATATATATATATATATATATATATATATATATATATATATACAGGAAGGCCTCCAAGGAGAGGCAGACACTCACAGGCCACTAAAAGAGGGCAAGCAGCCTCTGAAATAATATTTAACAGCAGGGACCGTTCCTGCACCCAACATGAGTAACTGTGAGGGGTTACAGTGTTCTGGCACCACCAACACCTAAGGCCCATTTTTTTAGCAGAGTACATAGCGCAGTCTGTATAGTATATATACTGCAGTTCAGAGTATATAGTTCACTCAGTGTAGTATATATAATACAGTGCAGGGTATATAGTGCAGTGTACAATATATAATATAGCAGGGATATGCAATTAGCGGACCTCCAGCTGTTGCAGAACTACAAGTCCCATGAGGCATAGCAACACTCTGACCGCCACAAGCATGACATCCAGAGGCAGAGGCATGATGGGACTTGTAGTTTTGCAACAGATGGAGGTCCGCTAATTGCATATCCCTGTAATATTGTGTATTGAAGTGGTTAAAGGGAGCCCTATGACAGAATTAAGAAAAAAAAACCTCCATACTAGGCCCTTTGGGTCTGGTATGGATTTTGGGGGCACACACCATGCCATTTAAAAAAATAAATTACATGGAGTTTACCTTAATATCCATACCAAACCCAAAGGGACTGCGGGGGGGGGAGGGGGGTACCCACGCTGTTTTTTTAAATAATTTTTTATGTATATTACCGGGATCTGACCATAGCAATTTTAAATTAAAATGTTTCCTTTACAAATTTCATTTTGCTGTGGTACTTTTCTAAACATGGGAAAATTGCTACTTTACAGGCATACTAAGGACACCCCCTCATGGTGCGATATTTGAAGGAAAATTTTTATTGTTTCACTTTAAGAATTCTTAAAATCACTGCTTCCGAACAAACGGGCATTCTAAAAACTTTTTTTGCATTGATACATGTCCCCTGGGGCAGAACCCGGTCCCCAAAAATTTTTTATGGCAATAACTTGCATATAAGCCTTTAACGTTAACTCTTAACTGTTTAACTGTACGAATGTTCGCACAAACTTTTTGTCTGTTCGCAAGTTCTGGTGCGAACCAAACCGGGGGGTGTTCAGCTCATCCTTACTGAAGAGGTTCAGAAATAAATAACAAGGTTCGGCTTCCTTAGACTCTAATAGGGTTCAGCAATATGTTTGGGTTTCAGAGATAACAGACTTCCTGTTGGGCTTGCCAAACGGCCTATGAATCAAACGTTGCTTGGTTTTTTAACTCCTGAATTGGAACTGGAATTGGAACTATGGCTGGATTCCTTATTAAGGAATTTATAAATACTGTAAATGTCTTCTTGTATAAGGCTGCTAGAGAGTAAAGATGGTATTATAATTACAGCAAAGTCAATAATAATAAAAATTGGGCACACTTACTAAAAGAAATGAGAGTCTTCGCCCCCAAAAAATCACAAACTTTGCATTTGCAATAGTTTTTTTTTACTGGGTATTTTAGCTTATATACAGCAGCACTCCAATCTGATTCATTTCAACTTGGAAAAAAAACACAACACCACATGAATGAATCGTATTGTTGGTGCAGTGTTGTCTATTTACAGCAACTATGCAATATTGATTAGAATGCTCATTGATGGAAATGGTTAGTAAGACCACCTTGCTCCAAAGTGTAACTTCTCTTTTACTTAAAATGTATCTCCTGTCAAATTCTAACAAAACCTACTGTCACCCCCATTCTAAGTCTATTCTATCTACCCTGTAAAAGGAAAGATGTCAATACTTGCCTATTCTGAAACTGATCTGATCCTTGTAGTCCAGGGTGTGGCTAGCAAACCCATCAAGAGGTTCTGAATGATCATACGTACAAGCTACAAAAGATCATCTTTCAGTTAGATGACCAAGAAAATAGAGTACAGCAAAATAATATAGGGAGTCGAGGATTGCCGGAATAAGTGGAGTATAAGGATCTAACAACTGCACTTCAATCAATGTTTAATAATATACTCAATAGAGATCCTTCAACAGCCATGGAGATTGAAGAGCACATAGAACCTCTGGTGTAAGGAGCTTGGAACTAGTTAAAACAAGGGATGTAATCTGTCATATTTTTTGGGGGTTAAAGAGGCCATGATCTAAAGACATACAGTATGATGACTCCCCTATACTGTTCTTTCCTGATCTTTGCACTTAATTTGCAGAAGGCAATGAAACCTCTTTTGGAAGTACTAAATACCCGGAGAGAAAATTAAGCGAAGAGAGAATAGAAATATCCCTTCCACCTTCCCTTTTTTCTCCTTTTTGTAATTATTAAATTTGTTAATTTCTGCTGAATTAGGCACTCTTCTGAGGAATGCCTATGTTCAGAAGGAATACAGAATAGAAATTGGTATTATATTTAGTATTCGTGTCTTGATATTTATAACATATTTGTGTTACTAGCAGTTTTGGGAAGGGGGAGAAGGAATTAATCTACAATTTTCCAAGTTTTTTTTGCTTCCTTTTTGATGCAATTTACTAAACCTGCCCAATTTTTTAAGCACAGTGTATTTTTAGCTCTATGTTTAGTAATTATATTTGGGCAATGAAAGCGAAATGAATAAATAATTTAAGATTGAAGGATGGTCAACTGCTTTCTCAACGTTCTATACCGCTCAATATATTATTGTATGTAACTTAAAGCGGGGGTTCACCCAAAAAAATTTTTTTTAACATTAGATTCAGGCGAGTTGTTAGAAGCACAATCGGGTGTTTTTTTTTTTAATCGTTGCCGTACATACCGTTTTATAGATATATGTTCTCCGCGGCTTCCAGGTATAATCTGCGGGACTGGGCGTTCCTAATTGATTGATAGGCTTCCGACCATCGCATACAGCGCGTCACGAGTTGCCGAAAGAAGCCGAACGTCGGTGCGCAGGCGCCTTATAGAGCCGGCTCGCAGTCCGGCTTATTTCGGCAACTCGTGATGCGCTGTATGCGGCGGTCGGAAGCCTGTCAATCAATTAGGAACGCCCAGTCCCGCAGATTATACCCGGAAGCCGCGGAGAACATATATCTATAAAACGGTATGTACAGCAACGATTTTTAAAAAAAAACACCCAATTGTGCTTCTAACAACTCGCCTGAATCTAATGTTAAAAATGTTTTTTTGGGTGAACCCCCGCTTTAATGATATTGGTGTATATTTGATACGATACCACTTAATTCTGGTACACACTTCTTAGTATAGTGAACATCATTTGAGCTGAACATGTCATACGGCCTAATCATAAAGGAAATGGTTCTGTTACTATTTGAATCATATATGGAATGAATAATTTATTATTTTTAATGAGACAACCTAGGAAATGGAAAGGAAGTTTATTATATTCCTTCTATTGTATATGCTCCACTTTCTACTCCCTCACCCTTTTCACCCTTTTCATTTTTTTCTTTTTATTAAAACGTAATAACGATTTAAGCCCTGGTTCACATGCTACTTTTAAATCGTGCTACTTCACTTGAAGTAGTGCGATTTCAGAGTAGCAAGGTCAGCACGATTTCAGGTGCGACCTGATGGACTTCTGTGTGGCTTCATACACAGATGTCTATTAACCACTAGCCGACCAGCCACCGTCATTATACGGCGGCAGGTCGGCTCTCCTGGGCGAGAGCCCGTAGCTATACGTCCTATCGTATAGCCGCCACTAGGGGGCGCGTGCGCGCCGCCGGAGGCGCGCGCGCGCGCTCCCCGCTCGCCCCCGACTCCCGTGCGTGTGCCCGGCGGGCGCGATCGCCGCCGGGCACACGCGATCGCTCGGTACAGAGCGGGGAACGGGAGCTGTGTGTGTAAACACACAGCTCTCGTTCCTGTCAGCAAGGGAAATGCTGATTTTCTGTTCATACAATGTATGAACAGAAAATCAGTGTTTCCCCTAGTGAGGCCACCCCCCCCCCCACAGTAAGAACACACCCAGGCATACTTAACCCCTTCCCCGCCCCCTAGTGTTAACCCCTTCACTGCCAGTGGCATTTTTATAGTAATCTAATGCATTTTTATAGCACTGATCGCTATAAAAATGCCAATGGTCCCAAAAATGTGTCAAAAATGTCCGAAGTGTCCGCCATAATGTCGCAATACCGAAAAAAAAATCGCTGATCGCCGCCATTACTAGTAAAAAAAATATTAATAAAAATGCCATAAAAATACCCCCTATTTTGTAAACGCTATAACTTTTGCGCAAACCAATCAATAAACGCTTATTGCGATTTTTTTTACGAAAAATATGTAGAAGAATACGTATCGGCCTAAACTGAGGAAAAAAAAAGTTTTTTTATATATTTTTGGGGGATATTTATTACAGCAAAAAGTAAAAAATATTAATTTTTTTTTAAATTGTCGCTCTATTTTTGTTTATAGCGCAAAAAATAAAAACCGCAGAGGTGATCAAATACCACCAAAAGAAAGCTCTATTTGTGGGAAAAAAAGGACGCCAATTTTGTTTGGGAGCCACGTCGCACGACCGCGCAATTGTCAGTTAAAGCGGCGCAGTCCCGAATCGCAAAAAGTCCTCTGGTCTTTGGGCAGCAATATGTTCCGGGGGTTAAGTGGTTAAAGTTGCACCTGAAATCGGAAAAAGTAGAGCTACTTTTGCAAATCTGTGCTGTGCCGCAAGATTGGTGTCGCACTGATTGGAACAGTGCCATTGCCGCCAATAGGCTGCGACTTGATCTCTCAAATCGCACGACAAATCGCTCCAAACCTAGGCTCAATGTCTGGACCGTATAGCTCGTCCCTCTGCCTAGGTCACCCTTACCCTACAATAGGCTCCCCAACTTTTGGTGGGAATTGGCTTAATTGCCTACTGTTAGTTGTTTGTCTTCCTGAAATCATTGAGCGACATTCCGCCCTCCCCTCTTTTTTTTTTTTCATTTGCAGGGTTACTTTTCCACAATGTCTTTACTGTAACGTATTTCTATTACTGTGTCATTATCAATTTGTTTTGTTCCTTTAATGTAAAAGAGCTTAACCAGCCTAATAAATGTTCACAAATGTTATACCATCTTAATAAGGAAAAACTCAAGAAACCAATTTTGTTCTAATGTTGTCCACATGTAAAAATAAATATTTTACTACTTGGTTCCTTAGTTTAAGGCCATACACATGGTTCATTTGATTTTTATTAATCTAGACATTCATATAGTATTCATTTGTAGCTTACTATACAGTATTAGTTATACATATCTTCTCTGTGCAGACAGCAAACTAGTGTCATGTCCACCATTATCAGCTTCTCAAAATTATATAATAATTTACATTGTCACATGGATCTTTGGTAAATACCAATGAATAGATAATTGGAGTGCTGTCCATTGTCTGTTACTAGGTTTTTATTTATGTTTGTGAGTATTACCCCATTAGAGTGCTTTCCCTTCACTTTTTGTCTGTGTAACACCATGACAAGAAATTGGGGAATTGGAAGGCACAAGGAGCATTGTCCAAAAATCTAACTCTTCCTGTGTTTTTGTTTTTATCTGTGTCGCTGTCTGAGAAATATTTCATCACTTCCTGTCTTGAGGGAAAATCTATCTATAAGGGCACAAACAGCAACAACAAAACAACTGAGGCCCCAACCCTTCTTCTATGTCTTCATAGCAAAATAAAACGTTTTGACTTAATAAAATAAAATAAAACGTTGAACTTTTGATAAATTCTTTTATTTCAGGTTTAAATAAAAATACAAACATTTGCACCCATTTGCACTGTAGTACCAGGCGTCCAAAAAAGGCAGCCACACAGGGCCTGATTGTAGACATCCAAATTAATGCGAAATAGAAAACAATAACCCCCCAAAAGAAAATCACCTTCACCCCCCATCTACTCCTCCATGTAGTCGCATTCCCAGACACCCCAGGGCACCAACAAATGCATAAAGAGCTAGAATACTGTATACTCTGCTAAGAAAAATGACATGACAGAGGCTAACCCTAATGATCATAGGTTAGTAGGTATAAAAATCATACCTAGATCAAAGTTTATTAGAACCGGAAAAAAAACATTCTAATACATGCAAATGAAACAACAAACTAGGAGGCCTCAGGCATTGGCGGAGGGAGAAGATACCAGGCCTGACAATTTTTTTTGGGTAGCCCTGCAATAAATATTTAAAATGGTACCATGGAATTGACTAATTCTTTCAAGAACCATAGGAGCCATTGTTTTTTTTTCCAATGCAAAATAATATCTTTACTGGCATAAAACAATAAAAATGTAAATAACTTTCTATGAGCCGTAGTAGGAACAACTCCCTCCTGCAATACCAGCAGACAGACCGCTATGGTCAACAGGACTAATACAGCCAGTAAACAGTGATGTCAAGAGGACTGGCTCCAAAACTGTGGCAGAATCTCCATTATCACCCACCAGCCATCTAGGGGTTGAGCTTTAACTCAGACTCCAGCAATGTGTATTACATGTACTGCAACTATATACCATCCAAAATTCTGTGCATAAGGACTCTTTTGTATGACTTCTCTGATCACACAGACCTATTTATACACCATAAGCTTTTGACATCTTTGTCATAACACAATTTGGGACGCTCAGTATAACAACCTTTAATCTTTTCAAAGTAGAAGCCACCCTGAATCCACCAGACAGGCATCTATGACTTGTTTCTTATTTTCCCTAAGACATTTCTTCCTGTTTACTAAAGATAGCATTGATTATTTGATAAGTGATGACGTACTGTATATGAAGTGGTATTTTTTAATACAATTTTTACAAAAACAGGGGTGCTTTATTTCAAGTATACAGGAAAAATATAAACATAGAGAAAGTGCACATAACAGCTTAGTTATACCATATTGTGGACATAACATGAAGCTGAAACTCCTCACCCAGACCACCTGCCCCATCTTTAGCCCCTTATATTATCCAGCTAATCAAATGTCCGTGAGGACCATACTTTGTCAAACTTCCATGGGCATCCCCTGTTAATTTATGTCATTTTGTGCATAGGAAGGGCAGCATCGACCATAGCCTCTCAAGAGGATAGTACAGGGGATGATGGGGACAACCATTTCATCCAAAAAAATTTTTTTTGCATAATAGAGGAGATATGCTATCAGTAACTTAGGGCCAGATTCACAAAACAGATACGACGGAGTATCTCAGATACTCCGTCGTATCTCTCAGAGTATCTATGCGACTGATTCATAGAATCAGTTACTCATAGATAGCCAGAAGATCCGACAGGTGTAATGGACTTACACTGTCGGATCTTAGGATGCAATACCGCGGCCGCCGCTGGGGGGAGTTTGCGCCGTAAACCAGCGTCGGGTATGCAAATTAAGAGTTACGGCGATCCACAAAGATTTTTCCCGTCGTTACGTCATCGCAAGTGTTAGATTCCGTCGCAAAGATAGGGCACCTTTAATATGGTGGAAAAGTACTCCACCATGTTAAAGTATGCCCGTCTTTCCCGCGTCGCTTTTGAATTATTTTTACACGGAGATCTAACCATACTAAGGGGCAGATTCACGTAGCCTGGGCGCATCGTAACGTAACCCGTTTAAATTTTTTCTTTTTCCCGGGGTAAGTCATTTGATCACGTCGCGATTCACAAAACGTTGGCGTGTCGTAATTTCGCGCAAAGCACGTCGGGAAATTTGCGACGGGAGCATGCGCAGTACGTCCGGCGCAGGAGCGCGCCTGATTTAAATGGTACCCGCCCCATTTGAATTGGGCCACCTTGCGCCGGACGTGTTTACGATACACCGCCGCAAATTTCCAGGTAAGTGCTTTGTGGATCGGGCACTAAATCGGAAAACTTGCGGCGGTGTAACGTAAACGGGTTACGTTACGCTGCGCCCAGGCTACGTGAATCTGCCCCTTAGTATGGTTAGATCTCCGTGTAATCTGTGATACCCAATAGTGCCAAAGATGGGGTGATTGGGAGAGCTGTAACTTCACGTTCAACACCTCAAATACCTCTGCCCAAAACTTTGTAACATAGGAACATTCTCAGAACATGTGAAGGTAGGAACCAGGTCATACTTAAGGTGGTATTTAAAAGTATAATTTGTACATAAATTCCAAACCAAGAGGGATATTTTTTTTATTTTCACTGATCAGGTAACAAAAGGGTTAGAGGACATTTCCTGTACTTTTTCAAGGGGTTAGTAGTCTGTAACAATAAAAGTGTAGATAAACAAATTTACACAATGGGGTTTATTTACTAAATGGAAAAAGATTGTGCATGTTACAAAGTGCACTTGCATTCTGCAAGTGCAGTTGCTCCAGAGCAATGAATTTTTTGCTTCCACATGATTGGATGATAGAATCCAGGAGAGTATCTGCTCATTTACTAAGCTCTGGAACAACTGCACTTGTAGAGTATGTTTCCCTTTAGTAAATCAACCCCCAATATGTCTATGTATGTGAATGTTTGCGATTACCACACAGTGGCAACTAAAAGCCTTCCCATACTCAAGAGCAAGTTTTGAGACTTCCAATGTACATAGCTTAGTTGGCAAAGCATTATGATGGCACTGCTGGACAACATTAACTACATCTTTACGCCTGGTACACACTATTCATTTTTTTTCCATTCCATCTGGCAATGACAACATCTTTTTTAACCCTCCTGGCGGTATTCCCGAGCGTGACTCAGGTGGATTTTTTGTGCCAAAATCGGTAACCCCGAGTCACGCTCGGGGTAGCTATGCAGAGCCTGCAGCGCGCGCTGGCTTACCTTCTCCCTGGATCCAGCGATGCCACCGCGCTGTGTGAGCGAGCGGGACCTCGCTCGATTCACACAGTGTCCTCCTGTGCCGCCGATCTCCGTTCCCTGCGACGTTATGACGCACGGGGGCGGAGATCGGCGCCAAATTCAAAAAGGTAAACAAACACTATACATACAGTATACTGTAATCTTATAGATTACAGTACTGTATGTAAAAAATACACACTCTCCTTGTCTCTAGTGGTCTGCCCAGTGTCCTACATGTACTTTTATATAATAAAAACTGTTCTTTCTCCCTGCAAACTGTATATTGTCCATAGCAACCAAAAGTGTCCCTTTATGTCAAAAATTGTTTTAGATCAGCTAGAAAACAGCGATAATAAATTATAATCACTTGCCGAATTGTGCGATAGCGATTTGAGGGGAAATTCGTCATAAAAAAAAAAAATAATAACAGCAACAATTCTGCAACTGAGCAAATTTCAGTGATTTTGAGTTGATTACATTATTGCATAATTTTTATTAGAATTATATTATTATTTGTTATAATTATTTATAATTATTTATTATATTATAATTTATAATTTTGTTTTTAAAAAAATGTCATACCCGGGATGCCTATTAGACTCTGGTTTGGTCAGATTTAAGTGAGTTATTCCTAAGAATTACAGGCCTACAGTATAAAACGCCAAATTTCCTTGCAAATAATTGTACCGCTTTCAGCATTTTTTTTCTGAAAGAATCATACCGCCAGGGAGGTTAAGCTATCCACCCAAACCAGTGTTACCTACTTCCCCAGGGATCTCCTGCTGCTCTTTCTCCAGTGTCAGCTGGTGTCAAAGCCTGAAGGGATCAATGATGCCATCACCTTCATTATATTGATAGTTCTTGACCTAATGGTTGACTGCTAGGTCTGTGCATTGCATCATGGGAGAAGATTGCATACTCGTCCATACTGGAAGAACCAGATATTTGGTGCAAGTAGTGGGGAAGCATTAGAGAGGTAAGCATCAGTGGAGGAAGGGGGATGCTTTATACAGACACTGTCACTTTGTCCAGATAGAGATTTTATTAATTGGATATAATTTTAGCAAAATAAAAATATACAGCATTTATATTTCATTTACTTGATCCCAATAAACAGAAACCCAACTGATTTTTTTTTTTTTTTTAGTTAATGGACATATGAAAAAAGCATTAGTTAAATGTCTTGCTGAAAGATAGCTTGTTTGTAGTCAGTAACTGGGCTAAAGGTGACTCCAAAGCTGTTCATATTGGCAAGTAAAAATTTAGAATTTTGCTGAAAGCATATTTATGTACTTATTTAATAATAATGTGCCCCACCCAAAACAGAGCATAATGGAAAAACAAATATTTCTCTTATTCTTTCTCATAAATCATAGAAAATCTAGTAAATAATCCCTTGTAATATCTCAGAAAAATACCATACTTAAAATGTGATTACAGACTAATCCTTTTACTATAGACATTAGCTCAGAAAAGAGTGTTGTATTAGTCAATTTTCGCATTGGTTTCTGTTGTCTTATCAATCTGAGCACGGCTTGAGAAAAAAGCTTCTTGTATTTAAAATATTTGGAATTGTTTTCTTTGTCAGCACTCAGACAGGATACATTTTAGCAATCAATGAGCTAAATCCTTATGCTTAAGATGCAATGAAATGGTTACATGTCATGGTTATACAGAGACACAGACAATGTAAAACAGTGCATACTATTCAACGCTAGACAAAGCAAACAAAGTGGTTAGAGAAAGGGGTCTGTTTAAAGAACAATGAAATTCAGTGTCAGTAAGTAATACAAATAACACATACACTTTAATATTTTGTTACTTTTGCAGAAGAGCTTTCGTTCAAAAATCTGTGCACCCTATCAAGTTCCTTGGTTCTGTTTGCTAAGTTTCGATTCACTAATATATCATTCGATCTCTGTTTTTTTTCCCCCTTTCCTGTCACACATGGGCTTTTATTTCTGGCCATGCTATGGCAGGTTTTATTATCACTAACTCTAGGCTGATGTTTCAATAGAATCTTGATGGATGCGGTTGAGTCTTTCAGAATCCCACACTCAGGTGCTTTAGTAACTGTTCAATTAGAAGCTCCAGAGGAAAGAATTTTTTTATTTTTTTATTCATGCCTTCGTTTTTTTTACTTAGGGGTGATTGGTTTGGGGTGAGGAAGATAGTGTGGAGAGGCTCGCTACAGGATTCTCCACCACGCCAACTACGCCGGACTTCTAGAACCTGGCTACGGTACTCTCTTTGGGCTAGTTTTTTGGACAGCCCACACACCAGATTTATATCAGTGTGTAACCTTTGGTGTTCAGAGTTAAATACACCTGGAAGGAATCCTCTTTTTTCTGCTTACCAGCAGACTGTGTTTTGTTCAATATCCTGCTGTCTTTTATTATGATTTCTAGAAACCTAACTGGCCATCTGGTTTAGATATAGGCCAGTGTGTTGGTATCCAGGTTCGTGTTACACTACTCAATACGACCCGTGTACTATCATGCTCCTGAAGAAGCATTTCAAAACGCGAAACATGTAGCGCAGAGCAAAAGAAAAAAATTGGCATACTGGACCCATGATTAAGGCTATATACTTCATATACACACTGTTCAACCATTATTGTTTGCTAGATATGCACTTCTTGCAATTTAAGTTTATTTATATCATTGTAACCCTTTGGAAGTGATATTATAGCATTACTCTGGGCCATATATATCGATGATTACTATACTGTTACCTATGAATGTATTTTTATATAGATTTCTATAATAAAAACCTTTAGATTTTTACATTAACTACCTGTGTGCCGTTTAAAGTCCAATCTCCTAGTTCAAATTAGTGTCCATTTCAAATATATCCGGACGTTGGCACATGTATACTAGTGCATCCACAGTGTCACCCTGTGAGGATGCACATTTAAGCATTTTTCTTGAACATACAGTATTGTTATACAGAATTAAATAATGTTTTATTAGAAATATGATAAACCAAATAAATATATAATTTTAAACACTGTAGTGCTAAGTATCAATAAAACAATCCATCACCTCTGCTTATCAAAATTGTGAAACAAATAGATATAATACACATACAGCCAAATATGAACAATAAATATGTGATCCTACTAAAGTAATTCAACACATTTTTGCGTTTTCTTTTATTTATTCCAATTTATATGAACGAACATGGACAAGTGTAAACCATCAATATGTTACCAAAATAAAGTCTTTTGAACAAATATTTGTGTCTTTTGCATTAATTCCAATCACTGCTATAGTAATACGTTAATGGGTTTCTGATATGAGACTGCAGGTATTGTTGTTGTAGTGATCTGATAATAAGTTCACTATAGGAGAGAGCAGTCTAGTGCCCAATCTGTACTCTTGACAAAGTGAATTCAGATGTAAAGCATTGTTATGGAGCTTAGTGATGTGATTGATGGGCATAGCTTCTGTTCTGTGGCATTAAAGTCTAAGGTCAGTCATACACAGTGCAAATTTCTTTCCTGCAATATGAACGATTCCCCCATCAACACAGACAGTGCCGACAGAGGAATTAGCCATCGTCTTCTCCCTGAGTGTGTGGGGGAAGCCGTCCCCGCCGGTAAAAGAAAATAGCAGCCGATTGAGATAATCGGGAAGGAATCCAGCAGGCTGGTTGTATTCAAGTTGATAGATTAATCAACTTGGTACATTGAGCATGCCCATTAACGGCTTGCCCATTAACGGCAAGGGTTCAGTGAGCAGATTGGCCATAGGAAAAAATAACTATAATAAAAAGCAGTATTGTCCATGATGTTTCATGAAGTGCTAATGTGCACTAGTAAGTAGTAACATGTGAGTAGCTGTTGTTTTTCCTTTATGATTTATTACATTTAGGGATTTTACACTATTTGAAATGTATTTGTTTCATTTCATGCAGCTGATTTATGAACGGTGGAGAGCTTCTTATGTGGAGTAATGTGGAGTAATATATCTAGTTGTAACTTCAAGAATATACACATACATTTCAGCTGGTTTCTATGTAGAGCTGCACCAGATTTAGTAGTCTTCAGTTTTAGTAAATCAACCTCAAAGATTTTTTTAAATTACTTTATTATATATTGTTCATGCTTGCATCTGTGTATTATATATTTTTTTAATTGCAGTAGGCATGGGTAATTATAATTAATCGATTGTTTTATGCATGCCAAGTGCTACGGTTTTTTAACCACTTCCATACCAGGTACTTACGCAGCTTCCCGCCCAAGCCAATTTTCAGCTTTCAGCACTGTCGCACTTTGAATGGCAATTGCGCGGTCATGCTACACTGTACCCAAACAAAATTGGCGTCCTTTTTTCCCCACAAATAGAGCTTTCTTTTGGTGGTATTTGATCACCTCTGCGATTTTTTTTTTTGCGCAACAACTAAAAAAAGGCTGAAAATTTGGAAAAAAAATTACGTTTTTATTTTTTTCTGTTAATTTTTTTGTAAATAAGTTTTCTCTTTCAATTACGGGCACTGATATGGCGGCACTAATGGGCACCGATGAGATGGCACTGATGGACTTCGATGAGGTAGTACTGACGGGCACAGATGAGGTGGCACTGATTGGCGGCGCTGGTATGCGACACTGATGGGCACACATAGGCGTCACTGATGGGCACACATAGGCGGCACTGATGGGCACACATAGGCGGCACTGATGGGCACACATAGGCGGCACTGATGGGCACACATAGGCGGCACTGATGGGCACTCATGGGCGGCACTGGGCACTCATAGGCGGCACAGATGGGCACTCATGGGCGGCACTGATGGATACTTATGGGTGGCACAGATGGGCACTGCTAGGTGGGCACTGGGCATGGATGGGCACTGTGGGGTGGCACTGATGGACACTGGGGTGGCGCTGATGGACACTGGGGTGGCGCTGATGGACACTGGGGTGGCAGCACTGATTGTTGCCAGTCAGTGCCCATTTGTGGGCACTGACTGGCATCTTTTTTCTTTATGTTTTTTTATTTATTTATTTTTTAACTTTTTTTTTTTTTTTCTGGCTTTTTTTTTTTTTTTGCCCACCCTGGTGCTCCAGGGTGGGCATCCCTGGTGGTCCAGTGTGGCGATCCGAGGGGGGGGCTGCGCTGATAAACAATCAGCGCGAACCCCCCCTGTCAGGAGAGCCGCCGATCGGCTATCCTCTACTCGCGTCTGTCAGACGCGAGTGAGGAAGAGCCATCGGCGGCTCTTCCTGTTTACATCGTGATCAGCCGTGGTTGGACACGGCTGATCACGTGGTAAAGAGTCTCCGCCGGAGGCTCTTTACCGAGATCGGAGATGCAGGGTGTCAGACTGACACCCCGCATCACCGATCGCCGCGATGCGCGCCCCCACGGGCGCGCGCGGCATGAAATCCTGCAGGACGTTCTAGAACGTCCTGTCAGGATTTCATAACCACTTCCCGGACGTAAATCGGCCATAGGCCGGGCGGGAAGTGGTTAAAAATTTTTTGTTAGAAGTTTCTTTTGACTTTGTGAAGATATATATATATATATATATATATATATATATATATATATATATATATATGTAGAAGATGCACCGAAAGGATTTTGTTGACACAGACTAGCACAGAGTTTTTTTACCAGATGCATATACCATTTAGGATATTCAGTGTTCCATTAGTATGCTGAGTCTTTTTATATTTAAGTGTGTTTGTTATCTTACAGATTGTTGTTTTCTTATACATTTAACCACAATTTATGAATGTAACTCTATCACAACAGGAATTGTGGATTATGTATTGGGTTTGACTTTGATAATAAAAAATAAAATAAAATAGACCAAGATGTGTATTGCTTCAAACTGCTAAACCAGACTATTTTTGAAATCACAAGTGCACAACAGTGTTTTTTCAGTGGTGCTTCAAGCTGGTCTGTGTAATATCAAGATGTGTCACCTTCTCTGGTGGCACACCACAGACATAAGATTTAGTTTGACTGTTTTGTTATCCACTTAGGCATTTTGGGGAAATGGTGGTCTGTGCAATGGGACTTCTCCATTATTTCCATATGAATTGGACTTGTGAGACCTGATCATCAGATCCTGTTAAAAGTCATCCTGGAGTTGATGTTCTCAGATATTACTTCAGGATTTGACTCAGTGACAAATTAAAAAGCTTAAATGACGAAACAAAATAAACAGTATATTATTACATCTTTGAATTTAATTTAGTTGTTTTTTTGTTGGGGAGGGAAATGAATTCTGGCACGTATAACTACTTTCATAAGGTACACTGAGGGAGTCTGCAACGTGTTTCATTTGCTTTTTGATATTTTATTACATATACATTTGAATAGTTTTAATACTTTTCTAGCATTCTAAACGTGAAAACACAAGAAATATATTGTATATTAATATATGGGAAAATATGAATTTAAAATATATTTGCTATTGCAGGTGAATCGTATATGTACAAAAAAAATATGTGGGTCTCTAGACAGTGAGAATCATCAATCCATCATGAAAAATTAAACTTATATCAGGACATAATAAATATTGTTAAATTAAAAAGCATAAATTTCATATCTACATTATTAGAAATTATTTGCTTGCATTTCCTTGTTTTGGAATAATAAAGTGAAATTACGGTTTTAAGGAAATGTCCTTTCCCTTTTCTTAAATGTATAAAATATATATAATACTGTAAATTAATGCAATCTTTGTTTTACAAAGATACATTTAATTTATTACAAAGGATTCTCAAATCACTTAGGTTATCTAAAGAGACATCAAAGGAAAAGTTGGCTCCTTGTAGATACTGTCTGATTGAAACCTTGGATAGAGCTACTGTATACAGGGAGAGGAGGAGTGAGGGGATCCTTTCACTTTTATTTTTATGCTTTATCTTGAGCTACTGAACTTTGTAAACTGTATGTAAGGAAAAAAAGGAAACGTCTGTTGAGAACACATATTAATAGCGACAGTTTCATGTTTTTCTGACAAACAAACAACAAAAACATAGAAAATCTATAAAACACTTCACTATTAGTTGCTTTGTAGGCAATGTTCTGCGAAAACACCAAAAGTCTTCACATGGGATGTCTAGGAAAATATTTTCTAGTTTGCATTAATGACCTTTTATTATTTCCAGGTTGAGGGTTTGGTGAACAAATGTCATGCATTTTTTGATGAATTGTTTATAAGTAAAGGCCCAGTAACATCCAGCACATAGTATCTACCCTATCGATCAAATCTAAGTTGTGATCGTACATTTAAATGAACTGTTGGCTTCCTCACCAAAACATGTTGCACTTCTTGAATGATTTCCCCAAGTGGACATAATTTCTTCCTTCTAGCAGTCCCAGTCATACAAGTATGTTTAAATTGTCTTTTTCAACAAGACATTTATGTGTATATTTGTCTATGAACTGACATATCCAGATACAAAATCATGAGTTGAGTTCTGAGTTATACCACAGTAACAGCTTTCAAGGCATACTTTGCCCTGTTTGAAGGGGTATCCTGGAGCTGTTCTCAAACAGAACTTCATAATCCTTCTCTGGTCTATCATTGAATTTCTTTTAAATGTATGTATTGCATGAGTAAACTTGCTTTACAATTCATATTTCCATTTTTATGTGACTTGAGGTGTACATGAAGGTACTACTATTCTATCATGAGTGATTGTTTGTTTTTACAGCACAGACATGACAAAATGTTACTTACATCCTCTTTTATTAGTGGTCTCCACCCTATATTAGTAGTGAGACAACTTAATCCTCTTTCTCGCAAGACATGTTGATGCCGAGAGGAATGAACATAGAATTTAGCCTGCTCACACAAGTTAAACAGGTATACTATTAGGAACTAAATGGATGAAGGGGAAGGATTTGACTTATTAGTATAATCTGTGTGATCTAAAACTGTATGATATTGTTATGTTTCCATTCACAGTGTTTTCTTGGAATTAAACATACTTGTTGGACGAGTTTTATAAAAAAAGACATTGGGCTGAGAGAAAAGATAGTTGGGCCTACTACAACCTGATTAACAGGACCTCCTCCTTTCATAACTCTTCTTTTTATGAGTACCCACTAGAATCTTCTGTGATGAAACAGAATAATTCGGCCAGGGGTTTGGTACTGTTGCGTTCAGTGTGAGAATGTGATTACAGAGCAAATGTAATTTTGGTGTTAATTAACTAGGAAAATGGTAGTGGAGGTTAATATTAGGGTTAAGTATTATAGGCCATAGGGAATGTGTAGTGGTTTTGTATACATGTTTTCATTATTTATTTATTCTGATGAAATTTTTTTACTGAATTTTAAAAACAATTTTTGCCTTTGCAGTCTCTTGTAAAAATCTTGTTGTTTATAGAGCTCCATAGTTCAAGTTATACACTGAACTGAATAACTCAACACAGTTATCATACAGCAGTCCAATGATTTAGTCAGGCTATGCCTGTCACAAGGCAAACTACTACTGTTGCGCTGTCTCTTTAGACAATCCATAGTGCACTGGAAATACTTTTTTCATGTATTAAAGGATATGTATACTTTCACACAACGTATACTTACCCTTTTTGCCACCCTAGCCTTAAAGTGGAGATCCAAGTTCCTTTAGAAGCAAATTAAAGCTAGCAGCTACAAATACTGTAGCTGTTGACTTTTAATATTAGGACACTAGAGTTGGGCATACAGTTCGAGCCGAGCAAAAGCCTGCTTGCTCGGGCATGCTACACAGTACATTCTAAGCCCTGATTGAGCAAAGCTTTGCCCAATTAGGGCACAGTGAATAGCTGATTGTTAAGCAGCAGGCTGGGAAGCCGGCCGCAGCATCCTTAACAGCGGATGAGTCATCAGCTGTCAACGGCTTCCCCGCTGACAGCTGAATGAAAACAAGAACGTTGCCGGCAATAAAAAAATGTTTAAAAAATTGGCGTGGGAGTTCCCCAATCCCAATCTGGTATGGATTTTGAGGTAAACCCTCACGCCAAAATATAAAAAAAAAGGCGTGACCCCCCCCAAAATCCATACCAGACCCTTATTGGAGCACGCAACCTAGCAGGACAGGGTTGGGACAAGCAAGCATACCCCCTCCTGAACCATACCAGGCCACATGCCCTCAACATGGGGGGGTGCATTGGGGCCAAATCTAATTTCTTCATGAATTTAGGTTAATATGTATTCTGCTACATATTTTTGGCAAAAAAAATAAGCCTATCACAAAAGCAGAAAATTATGTTTCTGGGGGGGCATTTTGTACACATTATTTGTACATAACACCTCAAGGTAGCCATATTGCATTTCAGAAAATTACAGAGCTGCAGATTGAAAAGGAAAGGTAATTTTTTAATAACATTCAATTACAATATGACTTGTGTCACAATTGTATATGCTATATTATGTTAAATAAATACCAATTATATGGTAAGCACTATGTTTCGTGTACTTTCCTTGAGTTTACCTAAGTGGTTTTATCCTGGAAGTTTCAACATCGTTATCACCATTGGAGGAATGATTGCCTTTATCCTGGCTCTAAAAGGAATATGCCTATAAGCTGGAAGGTAATTTCTTTCAGGCGAGAGTATGCCCATCAGTGGCGGCTGTTTTTTTTCCCAACAATGGTCAGTCAGCTGGCCAGGTCACAGGGGGTCACAGGTGGCAACCCCTCTGGTCAGTGAGTCAGTTGGGGCCCCACACTTACCCCATCTCGCAGGCAGTGTGGTGGGCGGGTGTCAGCGGCTTCTCTCTGGGCTGCGGGCTGCTTGTTTGCTGCTCAAGTCTCCTGCGTGCACCTTCTCCCTCCTCTCCTCCATGCACCTGTGTCTCCTGCCTGCCAATCCGATTGGATCTCCTTTCCGCCATTTGTGTGATGGGTCTCATGACCCCTTTCCTGATTGGTCGGTAGTAGATTCAGTGTTACAATAGTAAATATTTATTCGCTATTGTAACACAACTGGGTGGGCTCTGAGCGCAGTGTTCTGTGCCCCAAGACCATCCTTTTTTTAAGTCTATTAGAGCCTCTGGCTCTAATAACGTGCATAAAAAAACACCCCCCCATTGGAATCCATGCACCCTGCGCCCTTGCTTATAGATCAGGGTGCGGATGCATGAATAGGGGGCGGTGCCTGTGCACCCCTAGTGGACAGTTCCCCACTGATACTCATATGAGTGGTGGTGGCACTCACAGAAACGCAAATATTCTAGGTTGTTTCAGCACTTATGGAAGACTCCAAATCATTTACTATTAATGTTTTTGGACACTATTGATTTTTTTTCCAATGATTTATGAAATTTATGAAACTGTTTTTTTAAATTTGTATGAATTTTTCGACTTAATATTGTTATACACAAACACATTTAAACACCAATTATTATTTGCATACATAGGTGGATCACGATTATTATCACTATATTTGATGATTTTTTTATTAGGATTAAGATTTTCTACATTATGCTTGTTTTAATTGTAGTGCAGTGTTTTTTACTTCACAATATCAGATATAGCCTGGTTATTGAAGACTTTGGAAGACTGTGGCCCTCCCCTTCCTCAGATTCTGCTTGGCTGGGCTGTGGGTGGATGGGGTGTCAGTAGAAGAAGACTCGCCTAATGGTGCATCTACAGTTGCAAGAAAAGTATGTGAACACTTTTGGAATGATATGGATTTCTGCACAAATTGGTCATAAAATTTGATCTGATCTTCATCTAAGTCACAACATTAGACAATCACAGTCTGCTTAAACTTATAACACACAAATAATTAAATGTTGTGAGGAAAAAAGAGACAATGATTTCTCTAAGTGAGTACTAAATCAATAGTCACTGTACTGAAACAGTGATAAGGTACCAACAACGAACAAAATGGTGATACAGTGAATAAATAAACTGGTGCTGTAATACAACACAACCAAAAAAATATATCACTGGAAAGTCCATCCAAAAACTGGTAAAATAAATAGATAATAGAATGACCACGTGGATCCTCAATGACAGAATATCACTTTCTTAAATGAAGATAAGAATGCGCTTACCAGAAAGCGTGGATCTGCCTGTCAGCGACAGCAGATCAATAAGGCATGAACACATGGGATAAAAGATGGGATAAATCTTCAGTGGAGGGCCATAGATACACGATGTCCCGGAATGATGTCCCGATTATCCCAAGGTGTCCGCTCACAAAATGGATGTGGAGGGATGATGGTAAACCCCTTAAGGGATGGGATAGGGGGGAAATGGAAGACTCCAAACAGCATGTGGTGGAGAGAAAGAAAACACAGCCCCAATGGTGCAGGTCAAAAAAATATAGGTTTTATTAAAAATAAAATCAAAGTATACATTAAAACGTGATCACAGAATATATAAAAGGGGCAATATGAGAAATGGTGAAAAACCAAGCCCTACGCGTTTTGTCCTAGAGGGACTTCAACTGGGGCATCCAGAATTAAATGTTACCATGTTTTTATTGAACACACCATGAAAACATTCACAGTGCAGGTGGAAAAAGTATGTGAACCCTTGGATTTAATAACTGGTTGAACCTCCTTTGGCAGCAATAACTTCAACCAAGTGTTTCCTGTAGTTGCAGATCAGACGTGCACAATGGTCAGGAGTAATTCTTGAGCATTCCTCTTTACAGAACTGTTTCAGTTCAGCAATATTCTTGGGATGTCTGGTGTGAATCGCTTTCTTGAGGTAATGCCACAACATCTCAATCGGGTTGAGGTCAGGACTCTGACTGGGCCACTCCTGAAGGCGTATTTTCTTCTGTTTAAGCCATTCTGTTGTTGATTTACTTATATGCTTTGGGTCGTTGTCCTGTTGCAACACCCATCTTCTGTTGAGCTTCATCTGGTGGACAGATGGCCTTAAGTTCTCCTGCAAAATGTCTTGATAAACTTGGGAATTCATTTTTTCTTCGATGATAGCAATCCATCCAGGCCCTGATGCAGCAAAGCAGCCCAAAACCATGATGCCCCCACCACCATACTTCACAGTTGGGATGAGGTGTTGATGTTGCTGTGCCTCTTTTTCTCCACACAAGTGTTGTGTGTTTCTTCCAAACAACTCAACTTTGGTTTCATCTGTCCACAGAATATTTTGCCAGTACTGCTGTGGAACATCCAGGTGCTCTTGTGCAAGCTGTAAACGTGCAGCAATGTTTTTTTTGGACAGCAGTGGCTTCCTCTGTGGTATCCTCCCATGAAATCCATTCTTGTTTAGTGTTTTACGTATTGTAGATTCACTAACAGGGATGTTAGCATATGCCAGAGACTTTTGTATGTCGTTAGCTGACACTAGGATTTTTCTTCACCTCATTAAGCAGTCTGCGCTGTGCTCTTGCAGTCATCTTTACAGGATGGCCACTCCTAGGGAGAGTAGCAGCAGTGCTGAACTTTCTCCATTTATAGACATTTTGTCTTACCGTGGACTGATGAACAGCAAGGCTTTTGGAGCTACTTTTATAACCCTTTCCAGCTTTATGCAAGTCAACATCTCTTAATCGTAGGTCTTCTGAGAGCACTTTTGTGCGTGGCATCATTCACATCAGGCAATGCTTCTTGTGAAAAGCAAACCCAGAACTGGTGTGTGTTTTTTTATAGGGCAGGGCAGCTGTAACCAACACCTCCAATCTCATCTCATCTCATTGATTGGACTCCAGTTGGCTGATGAGGCACATACCAAGGAGCCAGTCTTATCTTGCAATCATTGCAGTGAGGCTGAGCAGTTTCTGAAGCCCTATCTTTTTTCTACCCTTCTTTAGGGATGTCAGTAAATGCTGTTGATGCAAATGAAAGGCGTCTCGGGGCTAGTTCAATACATAGGAGCTTGACTATCTTCAGCACTAGTTGGCTATGCCCCCCCCCCCCCCCGGCAAAAAAAACAAAAAAACTGTAATGTGCTTTCAACCATTTACAAGCAAACTAAACAAAAACAAACAATATTCAAACATTTTCTGAAATAATTTAACTGGGAAAATGCATTAATTCTGGATGAAAGTTGTGTTCTAAATAGACCCCCTAAAGTGTATTTATAGTACAATTTGTTTTGCTACTCCTGTAAGCAAATGAAGGGTGTCTCAATGTTGCAAAGGTAGCTCACCACATCAGAGGTCATTCTCTAAGCAGCCATCTCCAGGACTATTAATAATTTAGTTATTATTTTAAATGAATTTTGAATATAATGTTATGGTTGGTTTGTTGTGATTTTACCAGACTTGAGTGTGTAAAAATACAACCAAAAGATTAATAGATGTGGCAAGATCAGTGACGAAGTAGGGCTGTTTGATGACCACACTCTACCTGTGGGCATCTGGAAGATAGCTTTTACGTTTATCTTCAATACATTAGATATTTTTTCAGCAATCTGTTACTTTTTGTTGTATTTCCACCCAAAGGGCCCATAGGACTGTGCATGATATATATGGACTCTTAATCTGCTTTAATGCTTAAAAATAATTTATGTATCAAGTTTAATATAGATAAATAAATAATCCTGTCTCTGTTAGCACTGTACAATGTACTCACAAATGACAAATGCTAAAATCTCAGACAATGTAACAAATAAATGTAATTTAAAAAAAGTAAGTAAATAAAATGATTAAGGCGATTTGTTCTATTTGTTCTATTTGCTACATTGATTAAGGCAATGTGAATGAAATGCTTCTACAAACAAATTACATTTTTCTCATCCAAGGTTTTAAATACTGACTAATTTTGCATGACTGAGATACTCAAAACACAGGAAAGCAGTCCAACCCCCATGTCAAGATCATTACAGTGTGGCTTATGAAGCCTGCACCTGCTATGACCAAGCAAAACTAATCACTGTAAACACAATCTTTTACCTACTTCTAATTCCCAAAAATGCTTTCTGTAGTACCTGCTTGCAACATATTCAATTCAAACTTTAACACTCCAACTGAGTTTATAAAGTATAACTTTAGGGGGGCGTGGCCTGGCGCATGGCGGTGTAAGACGCTGAAGCTGTGAGCTCCCGCACACGCCGCGCTCACGATCGACTTCAGACCGCGCACACACCGCAAAAAAGGTCGGTAATGGGCAGAAAGGGTGGAGGAGACACTCACCATACGCCCGATCTGGGTAGAGACGGCGAAATTGACCATTTTTTTCATAAAATCCGTCCGGAGCAGCGTGACCCCCTTCCACCCAAGATGGCGGCGGCCCGTCCTTCCGGATCCCATCCACCATCCCAAGGCTCTTCTTCTCAGAAAACCTCCTCAGCCATGAGAACTCGCCAGAGGGCCGTCTCCCCTCCCGAGTCAGATGCAGGCTCGACCCGCTCGGCCTGTCATTCCCCCGAATCCCATTGATCCTACATAAGCTGGGATCTTGAGGCCTACATCAAGGCCCTCCCAACCAGGCATGACTTTGAGGCCTGTGTTCAGAGTATGGAGCGCTCTTACAAACAGGAGATCTCGGAGCTCAGGAGGGATGTAACTAACAGGATAGAGGAGGTGGAACATAGCGTGGAAGAAACGGTCTCCATGCTGCAGGCTCATGAAGTTATTTTGAATGAACACACTGCACAGATCCAGCAGCTCATGCTCTCTCAAGACGAACAAGAAAACAGGGCCAGGCGCAACAATATACGTGTCCGTGGACTCCCTGAAACGGTGGAAATCAATGATCTGGCCCCAGTGGTTATTGGTATTTTCAATGATCTACTCCAAAAAGACAAGGAGGATCCTATAGAGCTCGATAGGATCCACAGAGCCCTGGGGCCTAAGAACCCTAACCCAGATTATCCAAGGGATGTCATATGCAGAGTCCATTTTTATGCCATCAAAGATGCAGGCTGCTCGGGTACAGGGAGCCATTACTTTCAATGAGACCCGCATCCATCTATTGCCAGATGTCTCTAAACTGACTCTAGACCTTCGCAGATCACTAAAACCCCTGACAGGGGCACTGCAAGCTAAACAAATCAGGTATAGATGGGGGTTCCCCTTCCAACTTTCTGCATCCCACAAAGGGAAGTCTGCTATATTCCGCACCCTCGGTGACCTCCCCAAATTCTTGGGCACCTTTGAAATGCCACAGATACCCCTGCCGGACTGGCCACTTAAAGCTGCAACCCCTGGATTTCAGCCCTCCTCCGGATGGAAGAGACAGTCCAAGAAGCCGAGACGATCCAGAGCAGAGGCCCCCGGACCACCTGATGATTGAAGAGCAGGGCCCCCCCTTTTTGATTTTGACTTTTCTTTTTTCATTCCTGCCTCGGGTGTGGGTCGGCTGATCCCCCCCCAAGGGGACTACGTGGGTTGGAGGGGTGGGGGCATTGCACTATGGACTGTTCCTGATCTGTTTTCTTTTTCTTTTTTTTATATAGAGTTTTTCTTTCACTGTTTATGATCGGGCACTGTCTTGTACCCTCAGGTTGATTATATCCCCGGTCCCCCGGGCCTCTCTGACCTTCCATCCCTGGGCTCAGCCCTGACCCCCTATAGCCGGAGGGCTCTCCTAGCCCTTGCTGTCCCCTTCCCCCTCCTCCCCCCAGCCCTGAATGTACCTCAGTCTTGTGCTGGGGCTGCAATTGGTGTGTGTACTTGTTTTGACGGTGTCCCCCTGAGTGGTAGGACTAGTAGATCATAAATGGGTGCTTTTGTGCCCCAGGTTTTATGGAAAGATCTGCTCTCTCTCTCTCTGCCACTCGGGGGGACACCAACATAATCTAAATGTCGATAGTTCGTATTGTTTATCTAGTTTTAAAGTTACGGTGTGTGCGGGCATCTCGCTGTGCGCTGTCCGCATTCCCCCACTTAGGAGATTCAGCTGCCGTTTTGGTATCACCTGAAATGTTGCTAGCAACAATATTAGTGAGGCCCTTGAGGCCGCGATGTTTCTTTTCCGTCTGTTTTCTCTCCTTCTTCCTTTCCTCTCTCTTTTCTCTTGTCTCTGGACAACTCACCTACCCTCTTCCTCCCCTTCCCCCCCAATCCCCTGAAGCGGTGTGCTCACTCCTCCCGGACGCCCTCCTACGCCCCCCTTTATACTGCCTATGTCTACCTCTACTGCCCTGAAGGTTTCCTCTCTAAATTGCCGGGGTCTTAATGTACCGGAAAAGAGGAGGCTGATATTATATCACTTCCATAAAACACGCACCCAGCTCCTCCTTCTCCAAGAAACCCACTTTCGATCTGACTCGATCCCTAAAAATTTCAGTAAACATTATCCCACCTGGTTCCACAGCTCTAATCCCCGGGCTAAATCGAAAGGGGTCTCCATAGCCTTTCACTCCTCCTTTACCCCAGATGTTCTGGACACCTATGTAGACCCGGCAGGGAGATATATCATGCTTAAATTGTCATACAAAAATATGATTTACACTGTCATTAATGTTTATTCTCCCAACCAGGACCAGCCACAGTTCTTCTCCTCTGTGATCTCTCGCCTAAAGAAATTCAGCACAACCAACATGATCCTGGGGGGGGACTTCAATGCCGCTCTGGTTCCCCGTATCGACACATCCACAGGTAAGTCCTCGCTCTCGCTGGCTGCCCTGACCAGGCTGCGTTCCCTGCTGACTGACCTCTCCCTTACTGACGTTTGGAGAGTTCTACACCCCTCCGATAGGGATTATACCTATTATTCCCCAGCACACTCCTCGTACAGTAGACTGGACTACCTCTTAGTGTCACAGTCCTTACTTGACCTCTCCCCGACGGCCTCTATTGGAATTAAATTGTGGTCCGACCACGCCCCTGTCCACCTGACCCTTGGAAATATTCCTCTTTTCAAGCCCCAGTCGTCCTGGAGGCTTAACGATAACCTACTCATGGACTCTGCCTGTACGGCAGATATCGTTCAGGCGATTGCACACTTCAATGCAGACCATGCTCGAGACGAAACTAACCCCCTGACTAAATGGGAAGCGTTGAAGTGTGTTTTGCGAGGCAAATTCATCCAACATGGCTCCCGCCTGAAGAAAGCCCGGACTGTTGATATTGCTTGCCTCCTTGACACGATCACCACCCTAGAAGATTCCCATAAGCGTTCGCCGGAACCCACTAAATTGATAGATCTAGCTAATGCCCGTAGAGATCTTTTACAAATCTTTACGGACCGGGCCCTAGTGGCCAGGGATAAGGGACGGTTCACACATTACGCCCAAGCCAACAATTGTGGCAGACTCCTTGCGAACACACTACAACCGCGTCAGGCAAGGAAGCATATCCCCTTCGTGGTCTCCCCTAAAGGAGGGAAGGCATACAATAATTCGGCGATCGCAGAAGAGTTCCGGCGTTTTTATGAAGGCCTTTATAATCTGGCCCCCCAGGCTATGGGATCCCCGACCCAGGGTGCGGGGCCCCCAGATGTGATCTCTTCTTACGTTCGGGACACAGCCCTCCCCACCATCCCACCAGCAGAGGTAGAGGAGCTGGAAGCGCCCCTGATGGAGGCGGATTTCCTCCTAGCCATTAAGAAATTAAAAAATGGTAAAAGTCCGGGCCCTGACGGGTTCACCCCCAGGTTTTATAAAATATTTGCGCCCCAGCTATCTCCTCTGCTGGCAAAGGCCTTCAGTGCCATTGACGAGACTCTCTGCCCTTCCTCAAACCTGTTGCATGCCCAAATAGTAGTTATCCCGAAACCAGGTAAAGACCAATCTCACTGCCCCAACTACAGGCCAATATCCCTGTTAAACGTGGACTTGAAATTATTCACAAAAATTATTTCGGAACGCCTCTCCCCTACACTCCCCGACATCATACATGGTGACCAGGTGGGTTTTGTCCTGGGCCGAGAGGCCCGTGACAACACTACCAAGACGATTCACTTGATTGCGTACGCTAAACGGAATCAGATCCCAATGTGCCTTTTATCCTGCAATGCGGAAAAGGCCTTTGATAGGGTCAGTTGGCCCTTTCTGAGGGCCACTCTCGTCCAAATTGGTCTTGGCCCAAAGATGCTTGCACGTATCATGTCCTTATATAGCAGACCCTCTGCATCAGTGATGGTCAACGGCGTTAAATCCGAGTCGTTTGCAATTAAAAATGGTACCAGACAGGGATGCCCCCTTTCCCCTCTCCTGTTTGCTTTAGTTATAGAACATCTGGCTCAAGCGCTCAGGGCTAATGCGAGTATACAGGGTATACAGACCCCCTCATCTCACTGTAAACTTTCCCTATACGCTGATGATCTCCTGTTGTACGTCACCCATCCCCATGACACCATCCCAGCTATTTTGGCTGAGATTTCGCGGTTCGGTACCCTTAACAATTACAAACTTAATCTATCTAAGACTGAAGCCCTGAACATCTCGTTATCGCAACCCGTTCTCTCGGTGCTGAAATCCAATTTCTCCTTCCAATGGCGGGCTAAGTCCGTCACTTATTTGGGAACGGAGATACCGGCTGACCTATCGGAGATATACTCCCTCAACCATGGCCCGTTACTGACTAAACTCAGGCGCCTCTCGGAAGACCGCTTGAACCTACCAGTGTCCTGGTTTGGGCGTATGAACACCCTGAAAATGGACATATTGCCCAAATTGTTGTATACGTTCCAGGCATTACCAATAGTCCTCTCTGCGGGATTCTTCCGGTCATTACGCTCGATGGCAATACGCTTTGTATGGGGGGGAAACCGCCCTAGACTGAAACATAATTTGCTGTGCTCCCCCATTACTAGGGGAGGCGCAGGCCTCCCTGACTTTGAACTGTATCATACAGCGACGGTTATCTCACGGATCCTGGAATGGTTTCCCCATCCCTCGGGCAAGGTTTCCACCTTGGTCGAACAGGACCTCTCCTCTCTTGATCTTCGGTCCCTCCTTTGGGGCAATGAGAGGACACATCGGGCCTTCACAGACTTATCGCCCCTGACCAGAGACGCTTTAACAGTTTGGTACCGCCGGAGGGTATTATATGCTATGACTACCGACCCGAGCCTGTTGACCCCTTTGTTCGACAACCCGGCTCTCCCGGAAGGTAAACTTGTTCACACGTTCATTGGGTATAAAAGAGACCAATGGCCTACGGCGCGACAGTTTGTCAGTGCTACCACGGGTTCTCTAGTCATGGATGAGCCCTCCCTTCCCTCGAAGGTGACCTGGCTTACCCAAATTCACCTGAAATCTTACTGCAAGCAGCTCCACAAATCAAGACAGACCCACAGACCCCTGACAGAGTTTGAGCAGCTGTGTGTACTGCAAGAGACCCCCCGCCACACCCTCTCTGTAATATATAAAATGATCTTAGGACACATAACCACTTCCCTTCCTAAATTCACCGCAGCCTGGTCAGGGGACCTGGGGACTGTCATAAGCGAGGCGGACTGGCAAAAAGCCTTCTATTACACGCACAAATCCTCTATCTCAAGCTATGTTCGGGAAAACAATTATAAAGTGCTATCACGGTGGTACAGGGTGCCGTCCGCCCTCAGGATCATGGACTCAGGATCATGGACTCATGCTGGAGATGTAACTCAGCTGTTGGTACGTATTTACATATATGGTGGGATTGTGAGGCTATTCGCCCATTCTGGAATCAAATATTCAAAATTTATTCGGATATGTATAGTAAACCCCTTCTTCCCTCCCCTGCGGTCGCCCTGTTGTCCATTCTCCCAGGTACCTTCAAATTTCAGAAGCACACCCTACTCAGGTTCTGTCTCAGTATGAGCAGACAGTTAATATCCAGGCACTGTAAATCCCCCTTACCCCCGTCACTAGCCGAATGGGTTACCAAAATGAATGGAGTAATGTTGATGGAGGAACTCCAAGCTAAAGCTCTAGACAATCATGCCAAGTTCTCCTTTACATGGGGACTATGGAGGCAGTTCTCTTCTTCAGACGCATTAAAGACATTACTTCCACCTGACTCGAGCTCTCCACCACCCTGAGGGGTACAGGAGGGTTTGATCTGGTACTATACATTATAGGTCTAGGGCGCGGAAGGTCTGGGCACGCCAACTACCCCCCCCCTTCCCATCCTTTTCTATTTCTGCTTTTCTTTTCCTATCTAGTCTTGTATGCCTGACTTATTCTCTCTATACTTTCTTTTTTGGTACTTTTACCATCCTCCACAGGCAAGCTTGGTATCACCAGGACAGGGCAATACCTTAAGTTTGCGGGGTTGAATTTCTTTGGCACACACCCTTATAAGTTGGAAGGGTACGCATGTTGCTGCCTTTTTCTTTACAGCAACCCATATCATCAGGGGCATGTCTCCCTGCTCTCCCCTGGCCCTGGGCGCAGCTGGTTCCCAAGGGGGCGCCCGGGCCGGAGAGAGCAGATGCTCGGTATTTCATGCTGCGCGAGAGGGTTGAATACATAATTGTTTTCCTAGCTCCAAAAGAAGTTCATACTATAGTTTATGCTTTTGAAAGGTATTGTTTGTTATGATGAGGACCAGCCCACCCATTGTGGGGGGTCTGGTTCATGTTTCTTTTGATGTCTGTCTAAAATTCTTTAATAAAACTTTTATTGAACCATAAAGTATAACTTTAAATTCAGGTTAAATCCAATAAGACATTGAACCCCCCTTTTTTCCTTCATTAATATATTTTTTTACTAAGACAAATAAACTTACAAAAACAATGAATGTTTAATTATGCCCTTCTCTGTGCTTTTATCTTTTTGTACAGTTGCTATTTCTCACAGATAACAAAGACTTTAGAAGAGTATATGGCTATCTCTTCTATTTATATAAAATTTAAATATAAAATTAAAATAATGTGCAACACTAAAACGTTCGGACAATATAATAATTTTATATAATTGTTTTCATATATTTTTTATGTAACTCCAACCTTTAACAGCACTTTAGAGAGAACATAGCACCATTCACATCAGTCTTTGTTCCTTAAACAAGCTTATAATTTACCATCTCTTCACTGGGAACAATTGGTGAGGACATTTTGTGATGAAGCTAGCTAATCTATCAGAATATTTCTTGATTATGGTAGGAAGCCCACTCAAATTTGCAATTTTATTTACATTAATGTGCCCGACTAATAAAAGTATTAATGATTAATGATTAATGATTCCTTCTCCAGGCTTTATACATGTATAAAGCCTGTATAAAGCCTAAAAAAATATATCTAAGTTATCCAGAAACTATTTTTTTTTCAACAAAAGTAGGGGAGGACTAGAATTCCTGTTAGCATTATATTGCTGTCTGTGTTCGAGCCTAATTGAACTCTATGTTTAAATCAGCTAAAAACATTTCAGATGCATCAAATGAAAAGATGTACAGAGGTTTACAGTATGTTTTCTTTCTAAAGCAGCCATGACCTGAGTAGAAAAGCCTGCTCCCTGCCAGCAGCTGTACAGTGGGACCCTTGCTTGCTGTGTGAAACAGCATTCTCTTGCAAAGTCACCCCCAGTACTCACCTATCAGTGGAGGACATGAGTTTTGCTGATTGTAGAGTCATAGATCTAATTTAATGGGGGCTTCTGCAATCAGATCAGTGCTTCTCTAAAATGAGCAATATTCCCACTCTGCAGCTGCTGGCAGGAAAAGCGTCCTTCAGCTCAGGCTTTAGAAAAAAAAAAAACTGTACTATCTTTTGTTTTGATGGACATAAAATAAAAGAAGCCTGGCTGAAATAATTCCACTGAGGCCACTGAGCATCCTTTTTGAGGACAACTTAAGTACAGTAATAATCCCTTTATCTGTTCTCATGGAAGGAGCTTTGGTGGCCATTTTGTTGTTGCCCATATACTGAAAATAAGCTATAACATAGGAATGGAAACATTAGGAGTATTTCAGCCAGGCGTCAAGAGCAAGAGAAAAGGACTAGAGGTTGCATTGAACAATATTTTTTTTAAAAGCACAGTATGTTTTAAAATACCATGCCCCCTTGTCTGCATGCCTTAGTACATGTTCCCAGGGCATTGCCCAGTTCCCCATGCCATTTGTTTGACAATTAAGCCAGAAAGTGGTCATCACTGTGTTTTTTACCATTCGGCTCCCATTGCTGTTAAGAGGATTCAGAATTGGCACCTGAAATTAAATAATGTTTAATGAACCCGCCACAAACCCAACCCAGGTATATTCAGCTCATCACTACTTGTAATGTAGGAAAGTTAGTGTATTAGTTGTAATCAAACACATTTTAATCATAGTGCTCCAAATTATAGAACGATTCCTTGTTTAGCAAACTCCAGAGCCCAATAATATGAATTACAGATTCCATGCCTGTACATGTGTAAAAAACAGTTATATATATCTGCCATTTTGGGGGTAGTAATGTTATTCATTTATTAAGCCAGACCTATTAAAATGTCCATAATATGTGCACTAATTGTCCAAACACATATTACACATGTCTGTGTAACGTGCAGTGATCTAAAACAGACAATTTTTGTGGCTACAATTCACCTTTAAATCTCCCTGATTTAATGTAATTTTGGTGTTTTGCAGAGAAAGACAAACATTTACACAGCTAAAGATATATAAATGTAATTTTACATCAATAAATATGACACCACTAATCTGATTACTGCGCAGCTCTTCATTAAAAAATGGCCGCTTTGGTATAATAAACGTGCCAAACACCTGACTTTAATGAAACAATTAAATTATATTTTGGCAGTAGATGCCTATTTCTTTGGACTGAGCTTGTTTTATTTCAACTACTGCAATTTGGACAGATTACAAAATTGAAAAGATTAGTAAATTCAAAGAGAAGTAAATAGACCAAGATATTCATGATTAAAATAAAAGCATGCATGTATGTATCCAATTATGTAGTCATTCCCAAGGGAAATTTTGATTACTTAAATCATCAGCAGGGTGCACATGACTAAATGGACACCATGGAGTTGATTTACTAAAACCAGAGAGTGCAAAATCTGGTGCAGCTGTGCATGGAAGCCAATCAGCTTTTAACTTCAGCTTCTTCAATTAAGCATTGACAAAAAAAAGAAGCTGATTCGTTTCTATGCCAGGCTGCACCAGATTTTGTACTCTCAAATCTTAGTAAATCAACCCCTATGTATTAGAACCCATGTGTAGAATGGGTGTAGAGTGTCAGCGACTGTCTATTATATATTTCACCTGCTCCCTTCCCTGCTATAGGAAGTAAACAGAAAGGCCCTTGCCATACCTGTGAATAAGGCCAGAAGTTCACAGGTATTGATGGTTTGTTTCCGACAGTGGTTTGTGAAGCATGATTGATGGATGTGAAATGAGGTGTTTACATTTTGAAATAAAACTTATAAAACAGTGTACACCTAAACTGAGCTCCATCCAGAGGTGAACACACCCTCTGGGGCCTTTTATACTAAATGTGATTTGGTCAGGTTCTGGGACCCCTCTTACTGTAACATAGACCAGTGTTTCTCAACTCCAGTTCTCAAGGCGCCCCTACAGGTCATGTTTTCAGGCTTTCCATTATTTTGCACAGGTGATTTGATCAGTTTCACTGCCTTAGTAATTACCACAGCTGTTTCATTTGAGGGAAATCCTGAAAACATGACCTGTTGGGGCGCCTTGAGGACTGGAGTTGAGAAACACTGACATAGACTCTAGGGCCCTAGCCCAATTGCATTATATGAACCATAAGAGAGTACAGACTACTCGTCTACTGTACCTACCTATCTATCTATCTATCTATCTATCTATCTATCTATCTATCTATCTATCTATCTATCTATCTATCTATCTATCTATCTATCTATCTATCTATCATTCGTAAAAGCAGGCCCTTTTATAATGTTTCCCACCACTGCTTCCAGCTATTCTAAATGCCTATAAACACTACGTTTAAAGATAGGAAAGGGTAATATCACTCATGATAGGAAAAGGTAACAGTTTTTTCCCTTATAACTCTACAAGTCATCCTCATGTAATGCTTATGTACATGACAATAAGGGCTCATTTAAACTTGCTTCAGCTTCAACACACATTAAAGCGTCTACCACTTCACACTTTTATGATGTGTTTTTGGTGCTTCGATGAAGATTCGGTGGTACTTTGATGAAGCTTTGGTGAGGCTTCAGTAATGCTCTTTTGAAGCTTGGAAGATGCTGTGTGTGTATACATATATATCTTATACCTGCAATTTCTCCTAAACAAAGCAAAGCTAAAGCTGAAATTTAAACTCTTTTAAAAGCTGCAGGTGCTTCAAGCGAGCTTCACAAATTATACCTCTTGTAGCTTTAGTGGTGCTTCAAAGCATCTTTAAAGCCTCCATATAAGTCTATGGCAAAGCTTGCTTGAAGCCCAACTGAAGCCTCATCAAAGCCTCACAAAGCCTCGCTGAAGCCCCGCCAAAGCCCCACAAAAGGCTCATTGAAGCCCCTTCAAAGCTCCACTAAAACTTAATTGAAGCCACATTGAAGCCTCATCGAAGGACCAAGCTAAAGCAAGGTAAGCTAATCATTTTATTTAGTGACAGGATCTTTGACTGGCATTCAGAGATCTTTAACAATGTGTGTCCTAAGCCATGTTTTGAAGCAAGTGTACACTAGCCCTAAGAAGAAGTTGGATGTCCATACCATAGTTATTAAGCCTTTGATCCCACAGTCAATTTTAGAGGTGTGCAAGCATTTAGATATTCATTCTACAGGTTTCTGTGAAATGACTACTGATAGCCAGGATTCCCCCAAAAAATGCTTTTTAGCAGTCTAAAGCAAGCTCTAAACTTTGGCTTATAACTACCAAAACTAAAAAAATGTTTGCATTCACTGGATAATGTATAATTATCATAAATAAGTAAGTTCTTTGGGATCAGATTTCAATATACAACATATACACTTTTCAATTTATTCAGTCTTTTTTAAAGAAGGTCCTGTAATTGCTTACTTAGCTAAACTTAACATCTAAAATATTAAATTGTTTCCTGTGATCTGTAGTTCTACAATAATTATAATAATTAATAAGTGCCACTGATAGCCAGAATCTGACATTTCTGCAGTTGGAAGGCTTGGCTTTGAGATTCCAGGGGCCTGCTGAGAGTTAATAAATGTATGACTAACCAAAAAGGTGAAGGGATCCTTAATCCTCTATGTCATGAGCTGTGCTAGCTGATGACTCTTGGGAATTACCTAGGCCAGCTCATAATATTTGCCAAAAATTAAATCATGACAGTTTTATTTAAGATATCTTTAATACCTTCCAGATCACTCTCCCTCTCTTTATCAACATCTTCAAAAGATTAAGTTGCCAATTTCATTTTACCTTATCAAACACATATGTTTTAGAGAAATATTTTATGCTTTGTTAGTTCAAGTAGCCAGCTCTGTACATTGTAGAAAACGATGGTTGAAGTATTGTATCCCATATTTACCGGAGCTGTTTGTCATGTTAAGCTGAGGGTATTAATTATAATAGTGATGTAATCAAAATGCATTGGATATACTACACTATGTAAGATTTAACATGAAGCCATTATATATTTTCAGTCAGTGGACATTTTTATTGATACACAGTTTACTTAACCACTTAACCCCCGGACCATATTGCTGCCCAAAGACCAGAGCACTTTTTGCGATTCGGGACTGCGCCACTTTAACTGACAATTGCGCGGTCGTGCGACGTGGCTCCCAAACAAAATTGGCGTCCTTTTTTCCCCACAAATAGAGCTTTCTTTTGGTGGTATTTGATCACCTCTGCGGTTTTTATTTTTTGCGCTATAAACAAAAATAGAGCGCCAATTGTGAAAAAAATTTATATTTTTTACATTTTGCTGTAATAAATATCCCCCAAAAATATATAAAAAAAATGTTTTCCTCAGTTTAGGATGATATGTATTCTTCTACATATTTTTCGTAAAAAAACCCCGCAATAAGCGTTTATTGATTGGTTTGCACAAAAGTTATAGCGTTTACAAAATAGGGGGTATTTTTATGGCATTTTTATTAATATATATTTTTTACTAGTAATGGCGGCGATCAGCGATTTTTTTTCGGTACTGCGACATTATGGCGGACACTTCTGACACATTTTTGGGACCATTGGCATTTTTATAGCGATCAGTGCTATAAAAATGCATTGGATTACTATAAAAATGCCACTGGCAGTGAAGGGGTTAACACTAGGGGGCGGGGAAGGGGTTAAGTGTGTGCCTGGGTGTGTTCTTACTGTGGGGGGGGGGGGGTGGCCTCACTAGGGGAAACACTGATCCTCTGTTCATACATTGTATGAACAGAAGATCAGCATTTCCTTCCCTGACAGGACCGGGAGCTGTGTGTTTACACACACAGCTCCCGTTCCCTGCTCTGTAACGAGCAATCGCGGGTGCCCGGCGGCGATCGAGCCTGCCGGGCACACGCACGGGAGTCGGGGGTGAGCGGGGGGCGCGCTCGCCTCCGGCGTCGTGCACGCGCCCCTAGTGGCCGCTCGAAGAGCCGACGTAAAATGATGGGCTCTCGCCCAGGAGAGCCGACCTGCCGCCATAGAATGACGGCGGCTGGTCGGCTAGTAGTTAAAGGGGTTGTAAAGGATTTTTTTTCCCTAAATAGCTTCCTTTACCTTAATGTAGTCCTCCTTCACTTACCTCATTCTTCAATTTTGCTTTTAAATGTCCTTATTTCTTCTGAGAAATGCTCACTTCCTGTTCTTCTGTCTGTAACTCACCACCGTAAAGCGAGGCTTTCTTCCTGGTGTGGAGAAAGCCTCTTGAGGGGGGAGGGGGCGAGCAGGCAAGTCACTCTCTACTTTGCAGATAGAGAAAGGAGCTGTGTGTTAGTGGGCACCCTGACACTCCTGCTCGCCCCTCCCCCCTCAAGAGGCTTTCTCCACACCAGGGAGAAAGCCTCGCATTACGGTGGTGAGTTACAGACAGAAGAACATAAAGTGAGCATTTCTCAGAAGAAATATGGACATTTAAAAGCTAAATTGAAGGATGATGTAAGTGAAGGAGGACTGCACTAAGGTAAAGGAAGCTATTTAGGGAAAACATTTTTTTCCTTTACAACCCCTTTAAAAAAAAAAAAAATATGTAAATTTCATGTTTTTTATTAGCATCTTATATACTGTTTAACCACTTGCTTACTGGGCACATATACCCCCCTCCTGCCCAGGTGAAATTTCAGCTTTCGGCACTGCATCGCTTTAACTAACAATTGCGCGGTCGTGCGACGTGGCTCCCAAACAAAATTTACGTCCTTTTTTCCCCACAAGTAGAGCTTTCTTTTGGTGGTATTTGATCGCCTGTGCGGTTTTTATTTTTTGCGCTATAAACAAAAAAGTGAGACAATTTTGAAAAAAATACAATATTTTTTACTTCTTGCTATAATAAATATCCCAATTTAAAAAAAAAAAAAACATTTTTTTTTCTCAGTTTAGGCCGATACGTATTCTTCTACATATTTTTGGTAAAAAAAAAAAAAAAATCGCAATAAGCGACTGGTTTGCGCAAAAGTTATAGCGCTTACAAAATAGGGGACAGAATTATTTTTTTTTAATTATTTTATTTTACTAGAAATGGCGGCGATCTGCGATTTTTAATGGGACTGCGACGTTATGGCGGACACATCGGACACATTTTTGGCGCCATTCACATTTATACTGCGATCAGTGCTATAAATATGCACTAATTACAGTATAAATGTGACTGGCATTGAATGGGGTTAACACTAGGGGGTGAGGAAGGGGTTAAATGTATCCCTGCTTAGTGTTCTAACTGTAGGTGGAGGGGGGGGTGACTGGGGGGGTGACCGATCTGTGTCTCTATGTACAAGAGACACAGATCGGTCTCCTCTCCAGAGACAGCACCGCTGTCTCTGTGTAAAACGGCAATGAGAGATGATCTCATATGTTTACATATGAGATCCTCTCTCATTGGCCGCACAGATCGCCTCGCGAACGGCCACTCTGATTGGCCGTTCGCGGCGATCTGTAATTGGCTGTGTCCGAGGGACACGGCCAACACAGATTTTCCCCGCAGCGCGCTCTAGAGCGCGCGCGGGGACCGCCCTAAGGGGCGGACGTCAATTGACGGCAGTTTGGAGATTGGGATCCGCACTGTAGCCGTCAATTGACGGCAGGCGGATCCCAAGTGGTTAATAGATCATCTGATTTTACCTAATATAGAGTGTACCCACAGTGGCTACAGAAGTTATTAATATGTCGTCAAGTTCTGGTCACCAGTTCTCAGGAAGGATATGCTGAAACTGGAGAGAGTCCAGTGAAGGGCAACAAAGCTAAGGGAACTGGAGGATTTTAAAGAAGGTCCTGTAATTGCTTACTAAGCTAAACTTAACATCTAAAATATTAAATTGTTTCCTGTGATCTGTAGTTCTACAATAATTAAAGTGCCACTGATAGCCAGAATCTGACATTTCTGCAGTTGGAAGGCTTGGCTTTGAGATTCCAGGGACCTGCTGAGAGTTAAAACCATTGGAGTGGTATATTTAGCCAAATGTCTTTGCGGCTGTTTCTACGTAGACAAGAAGTAAAGACCCTTTTACAAATGCATCAAGGACCATGTTGGCTCGATCCGCAAGCGAATTATGACCACTGCCATAAGTCGTCATGTGGGACGGGAACACAACTTTGATGCCGATATGATCAAGTTCACTGCGCTTGAACATGTACCTATACATGCGAGAGGCGGGGCGGCATTGATCGTACACTTTTACAACTCGAAACTAAATGGATCCAACAACTAAATGCTACCCGATACCCGGGCCTTAACGAATACATCAGTTATAAATCATTCCTTTGAAGAACCTGAGTACCTGTGTTTTGATCTATCGAGTTTCAAGTTGTACATACGCCCTCGCTGTAACTGCTTCCATTTCCCATTACCCATCAGGGAATTATCGGACATGTGTATTTGTTGCTCCCTACCCTGGTATAACATCAACATTGGTTTCTATGTTATATGTTTCCTTATTCCCTGTCCTCTGCTATTCCTTGTAATGTTTCTCCCCTTCCCTATCCCTTTGTATTTATGGGGCTATTATGATAATTTTTTCATATGTTCTAGAAATAAACCCGATTGTTTAATTAGCTACCTGTATGTGGCACTAAAAAAAGAAATGTTTTCAACTTATGAAAAAAGTATTGAATATGTCTTTCAATGAATGAACTGTTTGCTTTTTCTGTTTTTTTGCTTTCGCTTATATGAGGACCCTATGCTGCCCTGCCATCCCTGATTGAGGTGATGATTCAATTTCCACCTTCTGCACAGTTTTAGGGTTTTTGCCCTATCATTTGTATTAGCTACCTTTTCCTGCCAATTTATAGGGATTTCAGTTTAAGATAATTTATCTACTTTTCCTTGCTATTCATGCTGTGACCACTAGGGGCGTTTTTGTTCAGCCGTATGGACACCCAAGGGCTTCAGTTTCTGAATGTCCGTTTGCTGTTCTTGCGCATCATTGTCGCCATTGATTTTTCACCTGCGACTGTCCCTGCGTGCCCTCTTACCCTTCTTTTATCGGGACTCTCTGTTTTGGAGCCCTGACACACCTCTCTTGGTGTTCTGATGGGCGGCGTTCTATGCCGTTAAGGATCCGCGTCAATTGACGCTGTACCATCACTAAGGATCCTGGGGTTTGTAGGCTATGTGGACTCAGTCTGCACTGGCGCATGTGCACGAACGCCTTGCTGTGTCCGTGCACGCCCAATGACGTCAGACACTCGGGCGTGCAGGGCTAGATTTAAGGAGCCAGTCTTGTCCATCCTTTTTGCTGCACTTAAAAACAGGGACAGCCTCTCCAAATCCATTTCATGCTCAGGTATTAACCTCATGCTATTCCCTACTTAGTATAGCGCTGTCAGCTCCTCTTTCTCTTCATCTTCATCTGACTGTGGCTATCAGCCTTGTGCTATTTCCTAGCCTGGATACAATATATACCTACTATTTCTTTTTTGATAAATAATTAATTAATGGCTTAATGAAACTACATGGCATGATCTGTCTGTTTCATCATACCCAAATATATCAATAATGATTGAATATTCCTCGTTTTCTTTTTTACTTCCTTATGTCCTTATATTGAAAGCTGGATGATTAGATACACTTCATCCCTGCGTGTGAACCGTCAGATCTGGATTTTCTGGCTGTCTCGGTAGGTGTCCACAAACTATCAAACATAGTAAGTGTGGATCTTTCACAAACATATATCTGAATATTAACCTTTGGAACACAATACTCATTAGGTGTTATGTGTTCATTACAGCTGGGTCTCCTTCTCTCCTCCTATGGCTGAGCCTATGCCCCTACATGGCTTCAATACCTTGGATTAGGGTCCCACACCCAATTTGGGCGTGGAACACATTGGTGTCCTAATTATTGGGAGGACTAGAGATTTTTTTCTCCCCATCCTGGGTGGCAGGTCAGCATTTGTCTTCTTTAAGCAAGCCAACAATTTTGGTTTAAATACCTAAATATATAATATTGTATGTGATTTTTGTCTTAAATATTTTTTATCGTTGTTAGAGCTGGCTACCCACTACTGGTCTTAGTCTAACCCCTGAGAATGCCTGTACTAAGCAAAATATGTTGGGTGACACCATCCTAATCGACCAGCTTTCTACTCCTATTGGGACCTCCAGCGACCCTGAAATTCTATGTTTGATATACTACATGGGCCTGATTCCCAAAAAAGCTGCCTAACTTAACTTTCAGCAGTTAAGTTACACTGACTTAAAATTTCTACCTAAGTGCCTGATCCACAAAGCACTTACCTAGAAATTTCAGGCCGTGTAACTTAAGTGCCTCCGTCGCAAGGCGGTCCTCCTCTCCGGGGGGCGTTTAAAATGTAAATGAGGGGCGCTCCCGCGCCGGCCGTACTGCGCATGCGTGTGACGTAATTTTCCCGACGTGCAGCGCGCGAACGTAATTGACGCCGGGCTTTGTGGATTGTGACGGGACACTAAAGTTGCGACGGGTGAAAAAAAATATACGCGCCGGGAAAACAAATAATTATAAAAAAAATGACAGCGTCGCTCGGCATGCATTCCTGAGAGGGAGAACTCCATGCCAATTTTCAAAGAAAAAAACGGCATGGGTTCCCCCCCCCAGGAGCATACCAGGCCCTTAGGTCTGGTATGGGTTGTAAGGAGACCCCCCCTACGCCGAAAAATCGACGTAGGGGGTCCCCCTACAATCCATACCAGACCCGTATCCAAAGCACGCTACCCGGCCGGTCAGGAAAGGGAGTGGGCACGAGCGAGCGCCCCCCCTCCTGAGCCGTGCCAGGCCGCATGCCCTCAACATGGGGGGGTTGGGTGCTCTGGGGCAGGGGGGCGCACTGCGGGCCCCCCCACCCCAGAGCACCCTGTCCCCATGTTGATGAGGACAGGACCTCTTCCCGACAACCCTTGCCGTTGGTTGTCGGGGTCTGCGGGCGGCTTATGGGAATCTGGGAGTCCCCTCAAATAAGGGGGCCCCCAGATACCGGCCCCCCACCCTAAGTGAATGGATATGGGGTACATCGTACCCCTACCCATTCACCTGGAGGCAAAAAGTAAAAGTTATTAAACACACAACACAAGGGTTTTTAAAATAATTTATTAGTCTGCTCCGGAGGCCCCCCTGTCTTCTTTATTAGCTCTAATACCAGGGGGGCTTCTTCTTCCACTCTCCGGGGGTCTTCTCCGCTCTCCGGGGGGGGTTTCTTCTTCCGCTCTCCGGGGGGGGTCTTCTCCGCTCTCCGGGGGTCTTCTTCTCTCTTCGCCGCTCTCCGCTGTTGACTCGGCGAACCCCGGTTCTTCTGCAGCTGTCCGGTGCCTTCTTCTTCAGCGCTGGCTGCCTGCTATCTTCGTGTGTTAGCTCAATTACTAACAGGCAGCCAGCGCGGTCTTCTGTGACGTCAGGTTCTTCTCTTCCCTTCTTCCGATGTTGACACGTCGCCTCTTCTCACTGCAATGATGGAAGCGCGCCTTGCATCCCATTTATATAGGCATCACCGTCCCATCATGCTCCGGTAGGTACCCACGTGGTGGGTGCACGTGGGTAGGCACCCACCACGTGGGTACCTACCGGAGCATACCTTCTTTATGTTATGTGAGATGGTGATTCCCATTGGAAGAATATTTTCTAATATTGTGTCCTATTATCAGAGTCAAGTGGTTGTTTTTTATGTATAACTGTTTTCTGATATTTCACCTGTACAATTGTATATATGCATTCTATTTTATCAATTATATCAAATTTTTAACTTATTCTAATAACTTAAAACAATTTGATACAACCCTATAGTTTCTAAGATTCTCTGCCTTCTAAAGTCCCACAGAGGAAAAAAATTCCCATTTTGTGGGCCCCTTTCAGACAGACTGGAATCTGTGCAAGCGGTACCGCCTTCTCAGCGGGGATCTCTGCATTGATTCACACTGAGCAGGCAGATGACAGGTCTGTGTCCTATGCAGAACGGACACAGACACAGCCCACTGCTCTTCATGGGGCAGTTGGATGAAAACGGACTGCACGTCCGTTTCCATCCAGTTGTCACCCAATCTGATCCTCCGATCCACTGGATGGATGGGGAACGTATAACAATCCATCTGTTTTTAATGGACTGGATTGGATCCCGGTGGGTGACAGCAGACACATACATGTATGCTGACATCTGTCACCCCATAGAGAACAATGGGTGGTCCATTCGGGTACTCCTAAAAGTTGAGATTGGACATGTGTTACTGGCCAGATCACCAGGTGAAAATAAAGGAAAGAAATCCTAAAAAATGAATGCAGCCACCAAATCAAAGGATTGGTAAGCTGCAATATACTGTACAGTACCGGGTAAATATTTGTTGCTGGTTACCGTTTTAATGAATTGAGCCCATAGTTGTAGAAGATGTATGAAAACCTGCACACATATGCATGCATGCATATATTGCTTGTTACCCTTTCTCAGAAACAACATGGACTATTGGACAATGATGAATGCAACCCTCTTGTGATCTTAAATTCAATAAGAGAGGAATTAAACATACTAAATTCTTGTAGGCTATCCCTAACATTTTCTCAATGCCACTATCAATTTACTTTCTGATTTTTAGATTGGCACGATCATTTAAACATAGTAATATTTGTGGTGTATTCCTGACTTTTAAAATTAAGCACTTTAGAGACATTCTCAGAAGCCTCTTATGAGCATCAAAGTGAAACTAATGAAAATGCACTTGATGGATCTTTACTTATTTCTATTTTGTTCATCTTTTGTAGCTTGAACCATGAGTCTTTCTCTATGACACTTCTGTAAAATGCTGTAAAAAAAGGATGTAGCTGGTGCCACTGTAAACCATCACTCTTTCCCTGGAATAAATTAGGACCATAGTATGTCATCCTACTTCTACACTCTTCTCTTCACTCTCATTCCACCAGTATTCAAAATGTATTAGGCTGGGTTCACACTGATACTGCATAAAAGTCATACGACTTTCATCCTACTTTGCTCTGCGACATCAGTCCGACATCGATCCTACATTGGTCCTACATCCATCCGACTTGAATGAACAGGATACTACTTTGATCCAACTCTGACTTGTCCTTTGACCAATCCCAGTGCAAGATAAATTCATTTTACTGCTGCTGTAATCACCATGTCGGATGTCAAAAGTCGGATGGTTAGGACAAGGATCCTTTTTTGGAAAGGAACTTGCTCAGATGTGCATCATCACAGGGTGACTAATTACTGTGAACGCATCAGTATAAGTGTGCCAACGTCCCAGTATAGTGAAAATGGAGATTAATCTAGACTAGAAAAAATTGACTTTTGGCGGCACACGGGTAACGAATATAAAAATCTATAGATATTTATTATAGAGATCTGTATATAAAAAAGTATCTAGACTTCTAATACAGTATTACATCAGCATAGGAACCCAACACGTATTCCAATAACACTTCCAAAACCTTATACTAATGCAAGTACGCTCACACCATGAGAATACATAAACATCAAATAGTAAAAATAAATATAAGGTTTGTGTCCTTGAAAAATGGGTCCGGTATGCAGGATATTAATTCTTGCTTTGCTCAACATGTTTCGCGTGAGAATGCTTTATCAGGAACACGGAAATAAACAGGTCGTATTTAAACGATGAACTATGAATATCGCCATTTTGGCTGTATATGTGTAGCGCTGACCCAAACCACCAGCTGGGTTTCTTAGTACTCATTTTAAAAAGGCAGTAGAGGGTTAAACCAGACACAGTCTGCTGATAAGCATAAATAGAAGGGAAAGGGAAGGGTTCCTCCAATGTAATAGGTCTCGTAGCACCCCAAATGGAAAAATGTAGATCAAATGCACTAGCTGGGCAGGACAAGGAATAACAATCTCTGCCCAATGATTCATCCAGAGAGGGGTAATAGTAGCAAAATTCGTCCAGTTTGCAAACAACCGGGGGAGGGAGAAAGGAGAGCGTCCTCCGCAGAGCCTCTCCTGTGTACAGTACAAACCTTATATTTATTTATTTGTTAGTATAAGGTTTTGGAAGTGTTATTGGAATACATGTTGGGTTCCTATGCTGATGTAATACTGTATTATAAGTCTAGATACTTTTTTATATACAGATCTTTATAATAAATATCTATAGATTTTTATATTCTTTACCCATGTGCCGCCAAAAGTAAATTTTTTCTAGTCTCGATTAGTCTCCATTTTCAGGACAAGGATCCTACTTTGATCCGACATCAATGATATTCAATGGGCTGAAGTAGGATCAAAGTCGGACCCAAGTAGTGCAGGGAGTATTTTCAAAGTCTGACCGACGTGTGTTGGACCAGTTTAGACGGCTCTCATAGGGAAACATTGATTTTCACACGCATGCGACATGAGCTTCCAATGTTGGAAGCGTTTGTCGTACCAGTGTGAACCCAGCCCTAAGCCAGCTATGACACTTCTCTTTTGAATATCTATATAACCATTAAGATATTGAACTTAATTCCATTCTGCCCTATTTCTTCCTTCTACCATGGCATCGATGTCAGACAAAATCACCTGTGTTACTATCTTTTATTGTCATTGCATTCTACCTTATAAATGTTGTCCATCTTTGTGCACTTATACATGTACTATTTACCATTTACAATAAACTCCTTAGAGAAGGAAGAATAAAAAAACTTCTATGGACCTCTCTGTAAATAAAATCTACAGGGCTGAACTCATGCAAATTTCTGTGTGGACATAGTTGGGGAAAGAGGGGGTGTGAATGGGTAAATTAAAGGAGATATTATTGAAATAGGAGCCCTACTTATCTACAGCTAACAGAAATACAAAATGAGAAGAATTTTATAACAATCATTGTACTAGAAGCACCTGCAAAAAGGTAATATTATACTTTAATACAGTCAAACAAGCTTTAAACAAAGTATCCAGTTAAGATGTATAGGGAACCCTAAATGGAATGTTTTAGAGGTCATCCTGTCTCTCTGTCAGCATATACAAATTAACTTGAAAAAGTACTGTGGTTAATGCTGATTATCTGTAGAATATCTGATGTAATAAATACACAACACAAAAAAAGAAGAATTCCAGAATTCCAAAATATGACAATATTCCACCTTCTTTTTGGACTGTGATCAGATTTTATTCAACAAATGTTCTGCAAATTAAATCCAAAAGAAGTATACTGCCAAAAGAGGATTACTTAATCACTCAAATACTATTTAGCTATTAGTTTTCACTCATAATGTTAACCAGAGGAAATTCCCTTGTCCAAATCCGCCATGAGTTCTTATTATCAGGCTGTTAAATGACAGCACATTGCAACTCATAGCAGGACTGGTAGTTCAGTTATAACCACATGTACACTTATGTTAACAATTAAGAGATGTCCATATGTTTTCTCCTAATGTACAACAGGCAACAAGAAAAAAAAAAGTAATTTGCTATGCAGTGTTGTCCTTGTAAGTCATAAAAGTTTCATTTAAAAACAATGAGCAAAGGGTTAAAGTCCAGATGTACAGACATTATGCTGAATTTAAGTGCTGCTATAAAGGTCATTTTAGGACAGTCAGTTGTTGTGAGCCCACTGAGATCCACTTAGGAGAAAAGAACTGGGCCAAGTTCTTTAAGGACTGCGTAGAAGTAGGCTTTACAACTTAGGGAGTGGGCAGGGATGCATAAAGTAAATGGACTGAGATTTGAAGACGTACTTTCTATCTCTTACACTATAATCCTAATCCGAATCCTGAAGGCGTTCCCAAGGATGACATTCTACAAACCATGATGAAATAATATATAAAGAATGTATTGACTACTGATAAGCTGCATGGTGTCATGGTCAGCTCTGATCCGCTAAAGGAAAGTTGGACCTTTGGACTGGAAAGGAATTCCCTTATTTTAAGGCTGTCAATTAATGAACATGTATGTAGATAAATATATCTTCTCAAAGGGACATGCAAAGATACTTAACTTGCAAAAATTTGTGCCAAGGGCTGAACAAAACAGAATCAATATTATATATTATATGGACATAAAGCATAGGGTTTTCATTAGGTCAGCACTGATAACAGTTGTGTAGGCTTGTTATCAACATTCTTCTACAGAACAACCATTATCCACATCAACTCGTGCAGTAAAGCCATATTATGGACACCTGCAATCACTTGCTGAATGCTTAGCCCTAAATGTACAAAGCTTTATTTTTTACAGTATAATGAAATCTATTAAGTATTTCTATATCAGGTATTTTTTTTAGTGATATATTAGAAATGTACATGTTAAATTTGACTTGAGCTGGTTTTGATGGTCCACCAACATTAAATTACTTTTCTATTAGCTATCATCATCATTAACTCGAGAAGTCAGCAAAGCGCTTCTGCTGAGTGGACTTACATTTGCTTTGCTTAAAGGAAATTCACAACCTGACCACATTTAACTAACAAAGAGGTGCAAAAGGATCTCTGTAAATTTTTGGTGTGTGATTTGTCCTGTTGACTGTGTATATGTTTTACAATTGTATGCGGAAAATCAATGAGTGCTGTTATTCGGTACAGCACAAGTCAGTCAGCAGGTCTTGGTCTGCTCTGCAACCTCCAGGCATTAACGAAGCACAATCCTACAAATCTTTTCTGTAGGAATATATTATTTTAACTGGTCACTCTTATTTTGTCCTATCAGCATTTAATTACCAACTTTCACTCCCTTATTGTCTTTGTTTATTATTTGCAGAACTAAATGTTATATCACTGTAGCTAATTACACTATCCATATGATGATGCTCCTATACTATCGTTCTACTGGGATTCTTCCAGTTGTACTTTTTTTCTTAGCTTATCTACTGTACCCCTGCCCCTATATGAGGTTATCTTCGCTGTATAATTAAATAACATATATTAATTTGGAAGATCTACCTACTTCCATATTTCATAAATGTTAATGTTTATTTTGTATTTACTACGGTTATGCTCCATTTCTGCAACTTCGGTGAATAATGGATGGAACTGTCTTCCCCTGTTGTTCATTCCATCTTTTCCAGATTCGATGCCTTTTCATTTGTCCCTCCTTTTCATTCCAGACGATGTGGCCGCTTGAGATACAGCCTTTCCATCTCTGCTGTATCTCAATATGTCCACTAGATGGCGTTCATTCGCCATCGAATGGTGTATTAACTTCAGAATTGCGCGCGCACCTCTATCTCTCCTGGTGCGCGCGCATCTGCTGTTACTTTGCGGCCAGCACAGATGACATCACCCGGCAGCGCCGAGGTGTTTGTCGATCTGTGGCGGGACTCGGGGCTATATAAAGCCCCCAGGCTACACACGCTATTCCTAGCCTCCTGGGAGGCACACGAATAACTGGCACCTGCGGCTAGCATTGCTTACTGGTAAGATCACGATTTACATCCCTAAACGTCTTTCCATACTTTTGTGCGGTTAACTCCTTTGGGCTTACAAGTTTTTTCCTTATTTTTTTATATTTCAGTGACTGGCCTATTTAGGCAATCCTTGTCCCTGTTCCCTTGAACTGCCCTAAGGATTATACTAGTGCTTTTCAAACGCTCTAATCTTACATTGGCTAAATGCAGCCATGCTATGAGCAAACTGCAACTCCCATATGTAATTTCTTCTAAATATTGGGTAAGCATCAGGCTTCCTTTTACTACTATTTTCATTATTATTTTTAACAATGCTCTGATCCTATGTATTGGTTTTTTCATTTATTTCTTGCTACAGCCCTGCCGCCCTTCTATGCTACTCAATTCTTTTTGGGGTTATAAATGTAACTCCTTGCTAGCCCTTGTTATACACCTCTCTATTTAGAGAGTACCATGTCAAGTTATTCTACAGCTAATTTTTCCTGTATTGTTCTGCTCCTTTATGTAGGTAAGCAATATGGTTTCAACTTTATCAATTATCATACTTTGTCTCTACTATGCCTCCTGTCTCCTTCATACTGGAATTTTGGCACTTTGCTTAGGCATCTTGTCTGCTATTTGTGGTTGTCTCCACCAACAACTTTCATGGGGGTGACATTTTTCCGTCCTTTTCCTCACCGTATTGCATGTTATAGGAGCACTCCGGATCTTTGAATATTTATACAGGTTGTTATACATATTTTTGTTGTTCAAAAACAATATGCTATATATTTATATCTGTTTCTCCATCAATACAGCACATTGATCTTACTAAGTCCTTTGAGGAAGCGCCTACTTACAGCGCGAAACATGTCGGGACTCCGATCAACCCAGCGCAAGTGCTAAAATCTCCAGTTGCTGATGATTTTTTCTAGAAGCTTTTGTATTTATTTATTGTTTAAAGTGTCAGTCCGTACTAGGATGCTATATACCTTATCTAGTCTAGTGCTGTACATTGGGTGCTAGTGTATTATAATCAGATTTAATCTTCTATAAAAGTTACATCAATTACTGTGAACGCTGTGCTAATCAGATGTTATGTGTACTCTATGTGTACTCTTTGGAGTGAAACTTTTAAAGTATATATTTTTGTAATAAATATTTTTATATATAAAGTTACCTTTTGAAAGACTCATATCTTTACCAACCTATCATGCCGATAAAGTCCATGACTAGCCCTTAAGTCATTTCTTCCTTTCAAAATTCGTTTAGGACGTGGCATATATTAAAATATTATGCATCCACATGCGCACTACATGTGAGGATGTATCAATCCTTTTGATTTAATTTAGGGTGGAAGCACCCGGGCTACTAGCAACCTTTGTACTTCAGGTTGATTTAGTGCTCTTATCTGTATTTACAGCTTTTCTACAATTATAATTAAGTTATCCCTTTATATCAGCGAGTTTCCCTCGTGTTTTTTTCTATAAACAGTAGATCTTTTACCCCCCCTTCCTCTCCCTCCCCCCTCTGTTCAGACCCTGGTAATATACATCATGGATTTTGCCGGTATAGGTTGGTCAGGATACATGTCCGAAATTCAGACGAACTGTAACCTAGATAATGAGCAGGAAATCAATATCAATCAATATATGGCCAAAATGAAGCGCCTATTAAAGAAAAAATCAAATTTACATTGGCATATTGAATTCCTCAATAAGTATGCCAGAGAAAATATTAGCCCATTAGGACTCCGTATCCAAGTGTTTCCTTCCTTTCAGACCACTATACCTGAATTCAAAGTGGCGTGGGAACAAGCACTTACAACATGTAGCACGCAACTAATGAAATTATTTGTAGGCCATCATCAGTCAGAGCTATTATCCTTAGAGCAGGATATCTTGCTATTACAGTCCAATAATGAAGGTATTAAAGGTCATACCCACTATGATAAACGATGTCAGGACATCAAAGACTTCATAACTAAAACAACTAAAGATATCATTTACAAAAAACAAGTTAAGCTATCTAAAGACAGATTTGCATTTAGTGAGGGCTTTGCCTATCGTTGGCAGGCCCCCACTCAATACAAGGGTTCACGTTCTAATTTCCGGGTACCTCGTAACCTAGACAGTAACCAATATACAACTGAAGATGATACTGAATCTGACTCCTCTTCCTTATTGCCTTTACAGCCCTCCTCGAGACGGAATTATCCAGCATCTACTTCCTCCACTTCGGGGACACGTAAGAGGGGTTTTGGTGGTGGGTCTAATGTACCTTTGTCCAAGCGCCCCCCACTGAAAGATAATACCATGCCACAACGCACTCGGGGTGACACTCCTCCTAGTGGTGACGGAAGCCACACACAGGGCAACTATATGGGAGGTTTAGCAGCCCAAGCAATACAAACCCTACTAACTCAGTCGACACCACAAGGTACATCCCTAGTTTCAGCACCCATCTTGGGTATCTCTGAACCCAATATGAGCGGTGTTCCTAGGCGCAACATTTCTCTTGACAATTCCCAAGCAACATCACAACCACAACAACACATGAGACAAGGAACCCTTGATTCTCATATTACCACCCAGGTTCCCAATTTTCACTTAACCATGATGACCCCGCCCTTGACCTGACCCCTAAATCCAATCTCAACGTTATCAATCTTACCCCCTATTTGTTCTCCTCGGAGGAGCTTGAGGTCCTTCAGCTTGGCCTAAGCTTTTGCCCATCCATGAAAAGCGATAAATACGAAATAATTAAAGATATCTATCTTTTTTGTCGTAACTTAACATATAAATTTTTATTTGATGAAGATCGCCTACGTAACATCAAAGAAAAACATATTACTGAACAAGTAGAAATTTTTACCATGGATGACTTTAGGGCCCTCAGGGACCTCATGCTCCTCCTTGATGAAAACATACCCTCTTCCCCTGATTCTGTCCCTCTTTCGGATGTATCGTCATCCACTGTATCTTCTATTTCTTCCACTAAAAAATTCAAATTAAAATCCCAACGTTTTCCAGACTTAACCAGTAACCCAAATATTTGGGCCTTTCTGTTGAGCACTATAAATGACTGCAAACAAATGGATACCAACACATTGGCCAGTAATCTATCTAAAAAACAACGACAAGCTATCATGAACCTTCAAGACCACCCGGACCTCGAGATAAAAGCGTCCGACAAGGGTGGCAATGTGGTCCTTATGACGAAGGCTAATTATGAGAAGATGGTATTTCACATCCTGAACAATAAGGAGTGGTATAGACGTATCAACGATATGCAAATAGCACTATTTAAAAATGAATTCCTGGCCATTATCGGTTTAGCTCACCAAAGGGGACTCATAGACCAAGACCTTTACAACTACCTTAATACTCGCAATCCAAGAATTGCAACTTTCTATGCATTACCCAAAATCCATAAACACCCTCTCATTCCCCCAGGTAGACCCATAGTGTCCGGTATAGGTTCCCTGACTGAGAATGCCAGTCGGTTTGTAGACTCTATCCTTATGCCCCATGTACTTACCTTGCCCTCCTATACCCGGGATACCCTGGATCTTCTCAAACAAATTGAGGATATGGTCGTGCCTCGGGATGCCCTCCTCGTGACTTTGGACGTGGAGGCATTGTATTCCAGTATCCCTCACGAGTTGGGCATTTCGACAGCACGTACCTTCCTCCGTGAACAGGATCATCACCATTGGAATTACATTGATTTTGTAACGGACCTTTTACGATTTATTCTAACGCGAAATCATTTCGTTTTTAAAGAGTCCCACTTCCTCCAGGTACAGGGCGTAGCCATGGGCACTTGTTGTGCCCCTGGCTACGCCAATCTGTACCTGGGGGGGTGGGAACGTGATATTTTTTCGGATGAGGACCTGTCGATGTACACTGGCCATGTTATAAACTGGCTAAGGTACATCGACGATATTTTCATCATCTGGTCAGGTACCAGTTCCCAACTTTATCAATTCATTGATATTCTCAATGTTAATGAACGCAATTTAAAATTTACGTTTACTGCTTCCTCAGATCAAGTTACCTTTCTTGATCTTACCATCTTAAAGGACAGAGATGGCAGAATTACCTCCTCTCTCTTTAGAAAGGAGACTGCAGGTAACACTCTGTTACACGCCACCAGTGCACATCCAACCAACCTCCTTAAAAGCATACCTTACGCACAATACCTCCGTTTACGAAGGAATTGCACTATGACAAAAGATTTCCTGTTACAGGCTAACCTACTCAAGCAACGTTTGTTGGTGAGAGGTTACAGCAAATCTTTACTACGCAAAGCATTTAATAAGGCTGCACGACAATCCCGTACCAACTTATTATTTAAACAAAAAGCCAGTACAGGGTCGCAACCAGTGAGATTCATCACGCGGTACTCAAGTCACCATATTGAGTTGCGTAACATTCTAACTAAACATTGGTCACTTCTTACCAACAATTCTATCCTTAGTAACTACATTGGCCAAAGACCAGATATCACTTTCAAAAGATCCCGCTCACTGAGAGATAAACTGACCTCTAGTCACTACAAAATAAACCCAAATCAACAACGACCTCCAAATGGCATGATGAGATGTGGCAGGTGTAACTTTTGCCCCTGGGTTAGAGAGGGCATTACTTCTCTTTACCCAATGGGGAAATTTTTACCCCCAACTTTTACGCGGATTGCAATACTCAGGGAATCATTTACCTCATGACATGCACCTGTCATGCATTCTACGTGGGTAAAACCATCAGAAACTTTAAACATAGAATTAGGGATCATGTTTATTATTCTTCTCAGGGCAAAATGGTGACATCAGTCAGTCGTCACCTCGATCTATATCATAAATTCAATACCTCAGTTGCCTCTTTCATAGTGCTGGCCATTGTCCCCAAAGATTGCCGTGGAGGCAACTGGGACAAACAGGTACTTCAAAAAGAGGCTTATTGGATCGAACGTTTAAATGCTCTGCAACCTCCAGGCATTAACGAAGCACAATCCTACAAATCTTTTCTGTAGGAATATATTAATTTAACTGGTCACTCTTATTTTGTCCTATCAGCATTTAATTACCAACTTTCACTCCCTTATTGTCTTTGTTTATTATTTGCAGAACTAAATGTTATATCACTGTAGCTAATTACACTATCCATATGATGATGCTCCTATACTATCGTTCTACTGGGATTCTTCCAGTTGTACTTTTTTTCTTAGCTTATCTACTGTACCCCTGCCCCTATATGAGGTTATCTTCGCTGTATAATTAAATAACATATATTAATTTGGAAGATCTACCTACTTCCATATTTCATAAATGTTAATGTTTATTTTGTATTTACTACGGTTATGCTCCATTTCTGCAACTTCGGTGAATAATGGATGGAACTGTCTTCCCCTGTTGTTCATTTCATCTTTTCCAGATTCGATGCCTTTTCATTTGTCCCTCCTTTTCATTCCAGACGATGTGGCCGCTTGAGATACAGCCTTTCCATCTCTGCTGTATCTCAATATGTCCACTAGATGGCGTTCATTCGCCATCGAATGGTGTATTAACTTCAGAATTGCGCGCGCACCTCTATCTCTCCTGGTGCGCGCGCGCATCTGCTGTTACTTTGCGGCCAGCACAGATGACATCACCCGGCAGCGCCGAGGTGTTTGTCGATCTGTGGCGGGACTCGGGGCTATATAAAGCCCCCAGGCTACACACGCTATTCCTAGCCTCCTGGGAGGCACACGAATAACTGGCGCCTGCGGCTAGCATTGCTTACTGGTAAGATCACGATTTACATCCCTAAACGTCTTTCCATACTTTTGTGCGGTTAACTCCTTTGGGCTTACAAGTTTTTTCCTTATTTTTTTATATTTCAGTGACTGGCCTATTTAGGCAATCCTTGTCCCTGTTCCCTTGAACTGCCCTAAGGATTATACTAGTGCTTTTCAAACGCTCTAATCTTACATTGGCTAAATGCAGCCATGCTATGAGCAAACTGCAACTCCCATATGTAATTTCTTCTAAATATTGGGTAAGCATCAGGCTTCCTTTTACTACTATTTTCATTATTATTTTTAACAATGCTCTGATCCTATGTATTGGTTTTTTCATTTATTTCTTGCTACAGCCCTGCCGCCCTTCTATGCTACTCAATTCTTTTTGGGGTTATAAATTTAACTCCTTGCTAGCCCTTGTTATACACCTCTCTATTTAGAGAGTACCATGTCAAGTTATTCTACAGCTAATTTTTCCTGTATTGTTCTGCTCCTTTATGTAGGTAAGCAATATGGTTTCAACTTTATCAATTATCATACTTTGTCTCTACTATGCCTCCTGTCTCCTTCGTACTGGAATTTTGGCACTTTGCTTAGGCATCTTGTCTGCTATTTGTGGTTGTCTCCACCAACAACTTTCATGGGGGTGACATTTTTCCGTCCTTTTCCTCACCGTATTGCATGTTATAGGAGCACTCCGGATCTTTGAATATTTATACAGGTTGTTATACATATTTTTGTTGTTCAAAAACAATATGCTATATATTTATATCTGTTTCTCCATCAATACAGCACATTGATCTTACTAAGTCCTTTGAGGAAGCGCCTACTTACAGCGCGAAACATGTCGGGACTCCGATCAACCCAGCGCAAGTGCTAAAATCTCCAGTTGCTGATGATTTTTTCTAGAAGCTTTTGTATTTATTTATGGTTTAAAGTGTCAGTCCGTACTAGGACGCTATATACCTTATCTAGTCTAGTGCTGTACATTGGGTGCTAGTGTATTATAATCAGATTTAATCTTCTATAAAAGTTACATCAATTACTGTGAACGCTGTGCTAATCAGATGTTATGTGTACTCTATGTGTACTCTTTGGAGTGAAACTTTTAAAGTATATATTTTTGTAATAAATATTTTTATATATAAAGTTACCTTTTGAAAGACTCATATCTTTACCAACCTATCATGCCGATAAAGTCCATGACTAGCCCTTAAGTCATTTCTTCCTTTCAAAAGTCAGTCAGCAGGTCTTGGCCAATAATTTATGGGAGAGACCTGATGATCGGCTTAGCGAATCACAATACAGAGCCCTGTGTTTACTAACAACACAGGGCTCTGTACACAGAGCAGCAATGTGGCAGTTTTTTTTTTATTCCTGCAAAGGGAGAAAAATTTGCCACATCGATTAGTAAAAGCAGTACATAGTGCACACATTACACATTGTTAGGCGCACAGCTAACTTCTTGATTGCCCCTAGATGTTAACCTCTACCCAGCCAGTGTCATAAGTACTGTACCTGTCATCGAGAATGTGTTTCCAGCACGACAGCATCGCCCTGATTCTCGGCAACAGGGCGCCGACATCTCGCACTCGCTGGAATAGAAAAAGCACATTCCAGCGATCGCGTCATATAAGCGACGGGGATCCGACTTGGATTCCCGCCAATTCTACCAGCGGCAAAAGGTATGAATCATGAAGGGGAACTCCACGCCAAATTTTAAATAAAAAACTGGCATGGGTTCCCCCCCAGGTGCATACCAGGCCCCTAGGTCTGGTATGGATTGTAAGGAGAACCCCCCTACGCCGAAAAACCGGCGTGGGGGTCCCCCCACAATCCATACCAGACCCGTATCCAAAGCACGCCACCCGGCTGGTCAGGAAAGGAGTGGGGACGAGTGAGCGCCCCCCCTCCTGAGCCGTACCAGGCCGCATGCCCTCCACATGGGGGGGTTGGGTGCTCTGGGGCAGGGGGGCGCACTGCGGAGCTCTTTTACGAGGGGGGGGCTTCTTCTTCGGCAGGGGGGGGTGTGTCGGTCTTCACCACCGTCTGGTTCTCTTCCGCTCTCATCTTCTCCGCTCTCCGCTGTTGTCTCGGCGCTCCCCGCTTCTTCTTCTTCTCCCGCTCGCTCTCCGGTGCCTTTCTTCTTCAGGGCTGGCTATCTTCGTGTTAGCTCAATTACTAGCGGCGGCTCAGCCCGCTCTTCTTTGCCGTCTTCTGCCTTCTTCTCTTCTTCCGATGTTGACGCATTGCTTCTTCCCGCTCTAATGCCGGGTGCCGGGTGCACGGCTCGCACCGATTTATATAGGTCTCTTATGATGTCACAGTCCCATCATGCTCCGGTACCTACAGTTAAAATAGCTCAGTGCTGAATAGCAAAAAATGCCCTAGCCATGAAGGTTATGAATGGGTAAAATCTTCCAGAGGTCAAGTGGTTTTTATTCACTTAGGGCCAGTTCACACAATAGAAACACAGTTCGGATGCGTTTTGGATGCATTTTTAAAGCAGTCTAATGCATTCCCCCCTTTTTTTTCTTAACCTTAAATAAGGTCCCAGTGAATTTTTGGTGCATTTAGGTGTGCTCCAGGTAGTTTTTGATGCGTTTCACATCATTCCAGTACAGTCCAGTGCAGGAAAAATGCAGCATGTTCTCCTTTTCTGGAATGCACTGGAACTGCAAGCATTGGTGTGAACTATGCCATTGAAAACCATATGACCTACTTTCCATGAGTTTTTGATGCAGAAAAAAAACGCACTGGACTGCATGTGGTGTGAACTGGCACTTACTGTTGACTGGTTAACTAAGGCTGGTGAATGTCTGTCTTAAGCATCAACTACTCTTTCCTTGATCTAAACATAAAGTATGCCTTAATAAAGAAAAGTAGTGTTAGAAATGCTGAATCCAAATGGGAAAAGCAAAAGTTTAATAATCTTAAAAAGATGGTCAGAAGACAAAGCCCCTTTTCTTTTCAAATCTAGTAAAAGCTTATTAGTCTTGATAAATTAACAGGAGACAAAGCAATGCATTTTGGGGGTTTAAGGAAAAAATCATGTAAATCAAAATATCTAAAAACTGCCTCACTCCAACATCAAATTGTACAGTTTATCATGTACAGCACTGGAGGAACATTGACTTTGATTGTACATGATGGATATCCATTCACTTTAAGAAAATGAATGGTAAAATTTGATGTTGCCTCTCTGTAAAATGGTGGCTTACGCCAGATTTTGTAAGAAGCAAGCACACTAATGGCACAGGGGTGTGTTGGCTTCATATGAGAGCAAGAGATAGCGCTCAGAGCCCGACCCTCCCAAAGGGGTTAGTGTGTGAGAGCTGTGAGAGGTGCTGTGTGCACCATGCTGTCCAGGTCAGGGCAGAGGAAGGCCCAAGCCTGAGAGAGAGAGTCCACGAGGGACAAGCACAGCTAGGAGGCTTAAAATAAGACGCAGAGCTGAGGTGCAGCATCTGTGCATAAACACTGGGGCGTTTTTTCATGGTGAGGAGGACCACAAAGGTACTAAAGTTCAGGAGAGGCCCTGAAGAAGTACTTGGAGAAGTAAAGATACACTAATAGGAAAAGGTAGCAGAAGAGCTGTCAGTACAGTATAGTACTACCAGGGATCAGTGCTGTACATGTCAGTTGCCAGAGAAGGAAGAGAGGCAGCAGAGGTAAAAATGAATAGTCCATTGAAAGGTAAAATAACAACTGTATACCTCAACTGTCTTATCGTTTTTTTTTGCTGAGGAGATTGTGGATAATTGCATTAGGCATACAGGGTTAATTTCAGTGCTGAACAATAAACGTAGACTACCAAAATAGCTAAACAAATGCTGCTTACTGCACAGATAAGGCAGAGGGGATCTGTAACTAGGGAAGATTCCGGTGACCCCCCCTGTTGTGCATCTGACATCAACTCTTCTAGACTTGAGAATCCACATGGCATCAAGGACTATGTCAAAGAAAACCTCTCCCTCCCCTAATGATACAGTATTGGATCAGTGTTATCTTGACTTTCACACAGATCTTCTATGTTTAATTTGCCTGAACAGCATCCTTCAAGTAGATGTAAACCCGATTTATGAAATTTGAGCTGGGCACATATATCTGCAGTGTTTTTTTATCTCTCTTCAAAGCCCTATGTCCCATAGCTTAATCCTGCCCCGTTCTTCTGTTATCAGCATGAGAACTTCTGACAAGCTCTCGGATACAGGAGATAAAAGCACCCTGAGCTTTGTGTTGGGAAGGTTGCTATAAATAGATTAGCAGAGTGCTTAACGTTTCATCAAACAGTTCTGAAAGTCTCTACCTATGAGGAGAGGGGGTGAGTGCCTTTCCTCCAATCAGCTGTCTTGGCTGTATGCCCAGGCTTCACTGCAGTGCTAACCAGGAAGAGAAAATCTCATAACATGATGTGCATTTTCTAAACAGTATATAAAGATGAAGACAGCAGATATACATGTAAAACTTATGTAGGGAGATTTATTTCACCCCTATGTATAATCTGGGGCTATTCATGTCACTAGGTATATGTGAGGGTTTACATCCACTTTAATGGAGTCCTCTCTCACCCCCAAACCCCATAATAGATATGGCACTGGTACGGTTTTAGGGTATTTCTTGAGGATTCTATGCTTCATTAGAAATGGTTTTGCAAACAAAGTAAGCAATTTTTTTTTTCACATCCCATCTTACCCTGGTGTATTCATTTATCAATTCATTAATCATGCATTAAGGAACAATTAATATTTCCAGACAGATTATCCTTAATAACCAACTCTTTATCAAAGTTCCTTCATATGGTCACTGTTGGAGACTATAAATGCTTTTCTTATTAGTAGCCATTTCGTAAGATATTTAAGTGGTAACAATTAAGCATCAATAACTGTTTGATCTTTCAGTTTTCTCTTTCACTGATCAAAAATGGTAAAGCTGGACATAATTATATGTGCTTGAGTCCCAAGTATATTCCTAGGTCACTACAACATATTATTTTTGTACTAAATACTGAGCTGCTTGCTCCCCTGCAAGAATATCTTTGTTGGACAAGTCCCTTGCCTTTTACTCCAAACCATGATAAAAAAAAAATGTTGATTATAGAATGCGCATGTTACATGTGCACTTTGATGCAATAATAACTTAAAACGTGGAATGACTATAAATACACTATATTTTAATTTAAAATACAAGCTTGCCTTTAGATGGCTTGTCATCTAATTGATTTTCATGCAGCAACAAGACAGCAAAGATTCTAACTGAACTCTGAATTGTATATATATATATAGATATATATCTATCTATCTATATTAGGGCCCGGATTCAGAAACAACTTACACCGACGTATCTATTGTTACGCCACGTAAGTCCACGAATGCGCCGTCGTATCTATGCGCCTTATTCAGCAAACAAGATACGCCTGAATTTTGGCTTAATACGAACAACGTAAGTCTCCTACGCCGCCGTATCTTGGGCGCATATTTACGCTGGCCGCTAGGGGCGCTTCCATTGATTTACGCTTCGAATATGTAAATGACTTAGATACGCCGATTCACGAACGTACTTGCGCCCGTCGCAGTAAGCTACGCCGTTTACGTAAGGCGTAAAGTTATTCCACATAAAGCAGGGGTAAGTCATGTTAGGGTATGGACGACGGAACAGCCGTTCCGTCGTCCGTGAATGGGGCTGGGCGTAGGTTACGTTCACGTCGTAGACAGTGAGCCGTCGTATCTTAGGGAGTATATGCGACGTGATTCTGAGCATGCGCGCGCATGCACTGTTCGTTCGGCCCTTCATTTACATGTGGTCACGCTTCATTTTAATACAACACGCCCACTACCTTCCTACTTTGAATTAGGTGGTCTTACGCCGGCCCTTTAACGCTACGCCGCCGTAACTTAGGGAGCAAGTGCTTTGTGAATATCTATCTATATTATGTTTACAGTATCTCACAAAAGTGAGTACACCCCTCACATTTTTATAAATATTTTATTATATCTTTTCATGTGACAACATTAAAGAAATGCCACTTTGCTACAATGTAAAGTAGTGAGTGTACAGCTTGTATGACAGTAAAAATTTGCTTCCCCCTCGAAATAACTCAACACACAGCCATTAATGTCTAAACCGCTGGCAACAAAAGTACACCCCTAAATAAAAATGTCCAAATTGAGCCTTATTAGCCATTTTCCCTCCTGTGACTTGTTACTGTTACAAGGTCTGAATGAGGAGCAGGTGTGTAAATTTGGTGTTATCGCTCTCACTCTCTCATACTGGTCACTGGAAGTTCAACATCTCACCTCATGGCAAAGAACTCTCTGAGGATCTGAAAAAAGGAGCTGTTGCTCTACATAAAGATGGCCTAGGCTATAAGAAGAATGTCAAGACCCTGAAACTAAGCTGCAGCATGGTGGCCAAGACCATACAGCAGCTTAACAGGACAGGTTCCACGCAGAACAGGCCTCACAATGGTCAACCAAAGCAACCAAAAGCGGTATATGACCTGCTGGAAAAAGGCGACAGTGATGCAGAATCGCTTGCAGAGTTGAGTGATAGCGACTTGTGGGGAAGTTCGTCATCAGACACAGAAAGCGATTTCAGCGATGATCCTGCGACTGTGCCCAGCGATGTGCGGACTTGGTGCTGGATTGACTGCGGTACGGAGCATGTAGCGCCCCCAAGATTTTCGTTTACAGGAGCATCTGGTATCAAAGTGGATGTTGAAGATGACAACCCCTTGGCATACCTCCAACTCTTTTTGACTGATGAAGTTATTGCAAAAATTGTTATAGAGACAAACCGGTACCGGGAGCAACAAGCTGCTACCCATCAGAGGTTTTTCAAGGAGCAGAAAGTGGGAACCAGTGACCAGAGAGGACATCTTGAAGTTTCTGGGCTTAATAATTCTTCAGGGAGTGGTGGGGAAACCCCTGCAGAAGTGGTATTGGACAACCAACAAGTTACTAGCCACTTCTTTTTTTGACACGGTTATGTCGGAATACAAATTTTCTCTCATAATGAAATATTTGCACTTTGCAAATAATGAAGACTTTGATGAGAGTTCTCATCCAGCTCCAAAACAGATTTTTTTTTGGGAGGTTTATCAAATAATTCTGAAGGATTTCCAGCAGACCTATGTACCAGACAGAGACATAAGTATTGACAAAAGTCTAATGGCCTACAAAGGAAGACTCAGCTGGATACAGTATATTGCCTCAAAGAGAGCACGATTTGGCATAAAATCAATTATGCTATGTGAATCCAGCACTGGGTACATATGCAATTCGGTCCTATACACCGGGAAAGGAACCAAATTCAGCGAACGATTCAGCAGTTATGGAATAGCAACCACTTTGGTTCTTTCTTTAATTGAGCCATTGCTGAATCAGGGCTACTGTGTAACCACAAACAATTTTTACACGTTCCCAGAACTCTATGGGCCAGATCCACAAAAGGGATATGCAGGCGTATCTACTTATACGCCGTCGTATCCCTGTTTCTATCTATGCGGCTGATTCATAGAATCAGTTACGCATAGATATTCCTAAGATCCGGCAGGTGTAATAGTTTTACACTGTCGGATCTTAGGATGCAGTACCTCGGCCGCCGCTGGGGGCATTTCTCGTCAAAATTCCGTGTTGGGTATGCAAATTAGCACTTACGGAGATCCACAAAGCTTTTTCCCTTCGTTTTTTTTTCCGTAAGTGTTAGTTTGCCGTCGCAAAATTAGGGCTGCTTTTACAAAGTGTAAACTTTGTACACCATGGAAAAGAAGACCCTTCTTTCCCGCGTCGCTGTCCAATTTTTTTTTTATTTTTTTTTTCCCGCCGCAACTCTTTTTTTTCTTTTACACCCGTCGCTATTCTCAAAACTCGGCGCAACGTAAATCCGCGCAAAGCACGTCGGGAAAATAGCGTCGGGAGCATGCGCAGTACGTCCGGCACGGGAGCGCGCCTAATTTAAATGGGACTCGCCCCATTAGATTGGGCACGCCTTGCGCCGGACGGATTTAAGTTACACAGCTGCAAATTTCTAGGTAAGTGCTTTGTGGATCGGGCACTTAGGTAGAAATTTTGCGGCAGTGTAACTTAAATAGGAACATTTAAGTTAAGCCCGCTGGCTGTGGATCTGGCCCAATGAGTTCCTTCTACTGAACAAGACTGATGCATATGGGACCGTTAGGGCTAACCGGCGTGACATGCCATCAACCTTTGGCAATAAAAAGCTCAAGGCAGGAGAAATAGTTGCCTGGCAGAAAGGAAAAATGATGGCACTGAGATGGTGGGACAAAAAATATGCGTGCCTAATGAGTACCATTCACAACACCTCTACTGTAATGGTACACACCAAAGGTGGAAAAAGATGTAATGAAGCCCCAAGTCATGATGGATTACAACAATACCATGGGAGGTGTGGACAGAGCTGACCAGGCCATGACCTTTTATCCAGCGATGAGTAAATAACAAAAAAAAAGATTACAAAAAAATCTTCAGGCATCTTCTTGAACAGTGCTCGTGGAATGCCTTCATTCTGCTTAAAAAAAAAGAGTGACAAGCCTATGGTTCATGCAGACTTTGTTCAGAAGGTTGATGAACTTATATTTCTGAAGCACCAAACACCAACAGCTGTAAACAGATCTGGACGTCGGGCTGCTGGCGTTGTGAACTCGGAACACCTGACTGGTCGTCACTTTATGGACCACATTCCACCAACGGAAAATAAGACAGCATCCACAAGGATGTGTGTGGTTTGCTGCTCTAAGCGTGACGACACCGGAAGGAAAATCCGAAAAGAAACCCGTTTCTATTGTCCTGATTGTGACGTTGGACTTTGTGCTGTCCTATCTTTTAAAATTGTCCATGCCCGGGACGTTTACTGAAGCAATATGAATACTAATATTGCACCCTTGTTTGACCAAAAAAAAATTCAGTGTTTTTGATTATATTATTTACTAATATTTATTGAATAAAAAGTAGTATTATTATTAAAATATTATTTGTTATTATTTATTATATTATAATTTATGATTTTGTGTTTCAAATTTTATCATACCCGAGATGTCTACTAGACTCTGGTTTGGACAGATTTAGGTGAGTTATTCTTAAGAATTACAGGCCTACAATGTAAAACACCAAATTTCCATGCAAAATAATGGTACCGCTTTCAGCACCTAAAATCTGAAATAATCATACCGCCAGGGAGGTTAAAGGAGAGCAAGATGCAAGTATCATGTACAAATTAGTTCCTCGTTAATGTTACAAAAAACTAATTTTATTAAAGGGGCTCTCAATTTTTTTTTCTTGATGAAGGTATAGCAATTTTTTTTGTTGTACCCCTGGATCCCATCCCTTTACACCCTGTCACAGTGTAATCTTAGCAACCATGCAGACCAGATTTCCACTACTTTGTAACCATTTAGTTTTAGCTCAAAACTATAAGTGAGGATTATGGAAGAAGGAACCTCAGAATAAATCAGTTATTTGCCTGAATTATTATCTATGCTATGCACACAAAATTGTGTGTAATATAGTAATGTTCCTTATTGAATACCCAAAACAGTTATTTCCCGTGGCTCAGAAAAGCTAGAGGCATTTTGTCTTCATTTTAATATTTGAATGTTTAATCAATAACATTCTAACATGCAGGGGTTAATTTGGTAAAGGAAAATAGTCTGTTCACGTTGCAAGGGAAGTTGCTCTATGCAAGGGAAATTTCCACAGAGCTTGGTGAATGTGGTGGAATGTCATAATAAAAAAACAGCATTTTTGCTTGCACATGATTGGATAATGGAAATCAGCAGTTCTTCACCTCATTCACTAAGATCTGGGGATAATTCCCTTACAAAGTTCAACTTCCTTCGCAAAGTGAACAACATATTTGTCTTTAGTGTAGTGAATCAACCCCATAGTATCGTTAGAAATCTATATGCATATTGTATATTTGTGAAAGCACTACCCCCGAAGGAGCTGCTGGTTTGTTTTGGGTGGCATGTTACCTCGTGGCTCCTCCACCGCCTATGGTGCATATAGCAGTAGTAAAGGATTGTCCACGACAGGTGTCTTTTGCTGTGCTCTTTATTACCCAGCCGGGTAAAACAATAAAACTTGTGGTGAAAAAGGTTGTTTTAGGCCGATACTTATTCTTCTACATATTTTTGGTGCAATAAGCGTTTATCGATTGGTTTGCACAAAATTTATAGCGTTTACAAAATAGGGGATAGTTTTATTGCATTTTTATTAATATTTTTTTTTTTTACTACTAATGGCGGCGATCAGTGTTTTTTTTTCGTGATGGCGGACACATTGGACAATGTTGACACATTTTTGGGACCATTGTCATCTTCACAGCAAAAAGTGCCATAAAAATGCACTGTTTACTGTGAAAATTACAATTGCAGTTTAGGAGTTAACCACTAGGGGGCACTGTAGGGGTTAAGTGTGACCTCGTATGTGTTTCTAACTGTAGGGGGCGGGGCTGGACATGTGATGTCATTGATCGTCTTTCCCTATATCAGGGTACAGATGATCAATGACGCTGCCACAGTGAAGAACAGGGAAGGTGTGTTTACACACACCTCTCCCCGTTCTTCAGCTCCGGTGACCGATCCCGGAACACCGGCAGCGATCTGGTCCCGCAGGCGCGGTCACGGAGCTTAGGACCGGGTCACGAGCGTGCCACCGGCAGCACGCTCGCGACAACGCGGCTGGGCTTGAAGAGACACGTACAGGTACGTGATTGTGCCCAGCCGTGCCATTCTGCCGACATATATCGGCGTGAAGGGGTCCCTAAGTGGTTAATGCATCCTATGCATTAAGGTGAAAAAAACATCCGACAATGCCGGCCCCCCAGCCCCCCCTTTTTTCTTACCTGAGCCCGTTCACCTGCTGCACTCACCCCCGACGTTGTCTTTGCCGCTCAGCCTGGCCGTTGATTGGCTAGAGTGAATGGATTGAATGGATAGAGAGCCATTGGCTCGCGCTGCTGTCACTCACATTCAATGATGCGGCACGCCGGGGGGTGGGGCCGAGTGATACAGTGAGCGGCTAGAGCCGCCAGCTGTATCACGGGAGCGCGTTTGCAAGAACTAACCACCATGCAAGAGCACCCTAGTCTGGACTCCACTGCTGCCACCTACTGTCCTGGGGTGGGAAGAGCACCCCAGCAACAACAGAATGGGCCCACAGCACAGCCAAGCTGAGACAGAGACCCAAGTTCGAACATATTAACCAAATCAGAGTTTAACTAACACTCTGATCTCCCTCTAAATTTAAATAGCACCGATACTTTGAAGTAACCAGGCGCTACATTTGCATTTTATTTTATTGCGCAATAAAGGAATTACAGAATGGAATTACACACTGAAGTAATCAGAGTTTAAAAAATGGCAAATATAATAGGCAATATAAGAATGTCTTATCATTTTATAACATACAGAACATTACACCAAGTCGACATCCTGTACCTCTGGAAGTATGATACACATTAAAACTTTCAATGCTGAATTTGGACCTCCAAAGAAAAGATGTAAATCTAGGTTTACTCGATTTCTCTGGAGGTTCTTCGTACATGCTAGCTAATGTGTCTCTTGGTACCTCCATCACTTTTTGTGATATCACCACCAGCTATTATTTATTGCAGTGTGAAATATTTCATAGATATTTATCAAGCATAGATTGTAAAGGCCAAAAACAATAGCCAAACATTTTATTTTTTATTTTTTGCAGTGCAGTACTTTGTCTTAGCATTCAATCTACTTACTATATCTTAAACTGCTTCAAACATAATAATATGTACATAGAATATGAGGATGGTAATTGACAGACTCATTATCTATGTTTCATAAGACACTTCAGTAAATTTTCCTTTTTCTCTATATTGGTATTGTAATGCAATCTCTGAATTTCATATTTCTGCCCCAGGCCACTCTGGCGTATCTCACCCGCAGGTCATCCAGCATGTTATGTTTTTCTACTTTTTTATATTTACTTTCCCTGAAGTCTTCAGGAACTTCACATAACACCATGGGGTGATTTTCCTCTTTGCCTCTACACTTGGCTGGGCAGCCTTTACTGATGCAGAGAACAGTAGTAATTTTGGAATATAGATGAGCATGAGATTTTTTCTAACAACACTAAAGCCCTGTACACACGATCGGATAGCTGATGGAATCTAATTCGATGGATTTTTTCATCGGATATCCGATGAAGCTGACTTTCATCAGTCTTGCCTACACACCATTGGTTAAAAATCCGATCATGTCCAACGCGGTGACGTAAAACACTACGACGTGCTGAGAAAAATTAAGTTCAATGCTTCCGAGCATGCGTCAAAATGATTCTGAGCATGCGTGGATTTTTGACTGATGGATTTCCTCACAGACGATCATTTTTTTTCTATCGTTTTTTTAACCATAAGAAAAATTTAAAACAGGTTCTATTTTTTTTCACCGATGGATAAAAAACCGATGGGGCCCACACACGATCGGTTCGTCCGATGAAAACGGTCCGTTTTCATCAGACGAACCGATCGTGTGTACAGGGCTTTAGGGTACATTTAAAACAAAAAATTGTCCCAGCGTCAGGTTTTAAAGAAACCTTCCCATTTTGGGCAAAGTAATAGGGTCACTACTGCTGTCTCTCTCCATTTCTTGTTTCAAGCAATACCCCTATTTGGGATTTTACAATAAACATACCTTTTGGGGCTGAATCTCCACCTCCATTTTTTAAGTAGTGGAGATAAAGTTTCATATTATCCATTGTCTCCTTAATTCTCAAGACCCCCACCCTAAGTATACACACAAACACACACTTGTTTCCCATCATTTATTTAAAAACCTAATAAATGTGAGGTCCTTTACTCTATTATTGGCCTTTGGTGTGTGGGTATACGCACATCCGTTTTCAGTTTTTAATGTATTTGCTTGCCAGCTTAAGAGAGTTAGTGAAATATAGAAGGCAATCTGTTAAAGTGATTTTTTTTAAACCAACACGTTATACTCACCTGCTCTGTGCAAGAGTTTTGAACAGAGTGGCCCCAATCCTCCTTTTCTGGGGTCCCCCGCGGTGCTCCTGGCTCCTCCTCTTCTCCAGTGCCCCCACATAGAGAGATTTTCCATGGGGCCACTCATGCAGGTGCACTCCCGAGTCCTGCTGCTGCATTCATTGACACAGACAGGAAAGACTTGGCCACACCCTGGCTGCGTTGCTTTAACTGACAATTGCGCAGTCGTGCGACGTGGCTTCCAAACAAAATTGGCGTCTTTTTTTCCCCACAAATAGAGCTTTCTTTTGGTGGTATTTTATCACCTCTGCGGTTTTTATTTTTTGCACTATAAACAAAAATAGAGCGACAATTTTGAAAAAAAAACTATATTTTTTACTTTTTGCTATAATAAATATCCCCCAAAAATATATTTATTTATTTATTATAATATAATTTTTTTCCCTCAGTTTAGGCCTATATGTATTCTTCTACATATTTTTGGTGCAATAAGCATTTATTGATTGGTTTGCGCAAAATTTATAGCGTTTACAAAATAGGGGATAGTTTTATTGCATTTTTATTTATCATTTTTTTTTACTACTAATGGCGGCGATCAGCGTTTTTTCCGTGACTACAACATTATGGCGGACACATCGGACAATTTTGACACATTTTTGGGACCATTGTCATCTTTACAGCAAAAAGTGCTATAAAAATGCACTGTTTACTGTCAAAATTACAATTGCAGTTTAGGAGTTAACCACTAGGGGGCACTGTAGGGGTTAAGTGTGACCTCATATGTGTTTCTAACTGTAGGGGGGCGGGGATGGACATGTGATGTCATTGATCGTCTTTCCCTATATCATGGAACAGACGATCAATGACACTGCCACAGGGAAGAACAGGGAAGGAGTGTTTACACACACCTCTCCCCGTTCTTCAGCTCCGGTGACGAATCGCGGGACACCGACGGCGATCTGGTCCCGCGGGCGCGGTCACAGAGCTTAGGACCAGGTCGCGAGCGCGCCGCCGCCGGCGCGCTCGCGACCCCATGGCTGGGCTTAAAGAGACACGTACAGGTACGTAATTGTGCCCAGCAGTGCCATTCTGCCGACGTATATCAGCGTGAAGTGGTCCATAAGTGGTTAATGCATCCTATGCATTAAGGTGAAAAAACATCCGACAATGCCGGCCCCCCAGCCCCCCTGTTTTACTTACCTGAGCCAGTTCACCTGCTGCACTCACCCCCGACGTCGTCTTCGCCTCTCAGCCTGGCCGTTGATTGGCTAGAGTGAATGGATTGAATGTGTAGAGAGCCATTGAATTGCGCTTCTGTCAATCACATCCAATGACGCGGCACGCTGGGGGGGTGGGGCCGAGTGATACAGTGAGCGGCTATAGCCGCCGGCTGTATCACGGGAGCGCGCCCGCAAGAACTAACCACCATCCAAGAGTGCTCGCATGAAGGTGGTTAGTTCTTGCCAGGAGGAGTCGAGACAGCCGCCAAGGGACCCCAGAAGACCCTAGAAGACCAGGTTCGGGACCACAATGAGCTGCACAGTGGAGGTAAGAATAACATGTTTGTTATTTTTATTTTTATTTGCCTTTACAACCCCTTTAAGATTATTAGTCAACACTCCCAAACTGGAGCTGAAGGTTGATTTGAAGGCTTCAGAAAGCTACTTTAAGCAAGTCAAATGCTTTGCAAATGCTTTCTGAATCTGAGGCACTTTAGATAATTTTTTTTATATGTATGAATAAGCAACACCTAAGTGTTTTTGGGCATTAAAAATCTCTGCTGAGATGCTGAAATAAACGTACATTCTTAAATATTTGTTGTTCTATTTACAGTGGGCAAATCATGGCTGTAAATTGAAGACCAACCCTAATACAATGTCCACATAATTTGGGGAAAGGTAGAGCTTCTGTCAGGTTTTAAAAGTGACCTGAACGGTGGAAACTGTGCCCAAAAAGGTAAGCAGAGGCTAAAGAACTAGTCACCATCATTGCCGGTAGGCTCCAGCAGCTGGTATTTTTCTTATTACGAATTTACCGCATCTTGCTCTGCACTGTGTTTATGCTCTAGGTAGAGCAGCATGGTTTTGCTTCCTCATGTCAAAGCTGCCCTCCATGATGACTGGCAAGACAGGTACTGTATATGAAGGACAGATTCACAGAAGAAATGAAACAGAAACAGGGAGATCCTTGCACTGCAGGTCCTCAGGTACAGAATTCTCTCATGAGTCTCAAGAAAAATACTAAGCAGAACAGTATTTATATCACCATATTAAACTGGTCTGGTGAAATCAGGTGAAACTAGCATTCATAGGCAAATAATATCACACTACAGATATACAGCTAGGAGGCTGTACCACAAAACTGCCTACGCACAATAAGTGCTCTGCCTTTTTGTAGGAGGAATTTAAGACAAAATACATTTCCTGGGTACTACTAAGGCAAATGTAAGCGTGACTTAAGCAAAAGTTTTGGTTGTAATTGGGCTTTAAAGCATAATGGAGAAATTCTATTTTAGGCTGAATGAGGGTGTTAAGTTCTAGCAAAGTTAGTAGATAATTGTATAGCCTGAAAAGCTAACTGAGAAGAAAATATCTAATGTATCACTGAGGTGCATACCATTTGTGAACTTCATTCACCTGGTGTTGTAGTAAAAACAAGTTTAAAATTGCAGTAAAATATCAAATGCATCACTGACATAATGTTTGATGAATGCTTAAAATGACTTGAATATTATTGCCTAGAGCAGGGGTGTCCAAACTTTTTTCAAAGAGGGCCAGATTTGATTAAGTGAACATGCGCGAGGGCCGACTATTTTTCTAAGTGTGTTCGTCTGAGCACTACTACACTGCCCAACAAGAATTCTCTTGCCTTTGTGGCTGTGTGTGGTGAATAGATGAGCTCTGGTGTGTTATTTGGATATACTGTATATATTTCTTTTGTGGCCCCAACGAATCCCAGAGCGCTGCTTAGGACAAAGGATGAGCTTGGGCGTGTTATTTGGATATACCGTATTTATTGGCGTATAACACGCACAGGCTTACCATTGCCATGAATGCAGCCTCACCATTGCCATGAATGCAGCCTTACCATTGCAACCAATGCAGCCTTACCATTGCAACCAATGCAGCTTCACATGTGCCATAAATGCAGCCTCACATGTGCCATAAATGCAGCCTCACATGTGCCATAAATGCAGCCTTACATGTGCCATGAATGCAGCCTTACCATTGCAATCGATGCAGCCTTACCATTGCAACCAATGCAGCCTTACCATTGCAACCAATGCAGCCTCACATGTGCCATAAATGCAGCCTCACATGTGCCATGAATGCAGCCTTACCATTGCCATCAGTGCAGCCTGAACGATGCCCATCTGCAGCCTCAGAGGGCAGAGGGAGGGGGCGGGACGATTGCCTGACAGATTACAAACAGGAGAATCTCTTGTTTACTCTGTAGCCTCTTTAATACAAAGTCCCGCCTCCTATGATAGACAGAACAGTCGTCCAATGGCATTCCAGGAGACGGGACTTCCAATAGAGGCGCTCCTGCGTAAACAGGAGATTCTCTTCATGTAATCTGACGGCGCTCGTCCTGCCCCCTCCCTGTCCCCTCCAAGGCAGCGCCAATAAATACAGTATAAATCTTTTGTGACCCTGGGGGGCCACAAACAATATATATATCCAAATCCCCAGGGGGGCCATATTAAATGAACAGGGGGGCCACATTTGGCCCCCGGGCCGGACTTTGGACATGCCTGGCCTAGAGCATAAGAGAAAAAGAAAATAAAGAGAAAAGCCGTGGCCTTTCCCAGAAAATCAAACTACTATTAGCAGGTGACAGAAGTTCATTTCCAATAGAACAATCAAAGGTTAGGCTGACAATCGCCCACATGCACTGAAAATGTCTTTTAAGTACATGCCACAAAATCCTAATGGGTGTGAAACAGTTTTGTATTTTGATAACAAATATATACCGGTAATTGATGTAATCATCTCATGAAAATATAATCACCATAGGTGATTTTTGATTGCAAAATCACATGTTTAGCTTGTTTGCGTAGGTGAAGGTATTGCAACATTTCCTTTTCAAATATCTAGGAAAAGGGGATTTTTTTTTAACCAAGAATGTTAAATGTTCTCAATTGAAGTAGGCCTACACAAGTGTGTATGAGTAAATTCCTGACAATTTACAATATACAAGAACAGTATCAGTTGTCAGGAAAGCTGTACTTGTTATCACTAATAAGCTCCAGTCAACTGACTTAGTTGCTGCTGAGATGATGGCATCATTCTGCTGCAGGCAGGAGGAAGCATTCCTTTACTATTCTCACTCCAGGCATCAGACTGCAATATTGTAACTTTGTGGTAACACATACAGTGAAAGACTTCAACAGGGATGATCTGTATCAGACATTTGTGAACAAGAGCTGCACAGGAACCAGAATTGACACATCAGCTTGGAGTCAGCGTCTCTGTCCAGGAAGTAGATGCTGAACCAAATAGTGCCAAAACTTTTAAAGAGAAAACAAAAATATACAAGTAGTCAAAATTTTCAATTTTTATTAGTCACAAATAAAAAAAAAATCAGCAGTGTAAAACCACATAAAAACAAATGCCTGTCTTTCACAGAGACTGTATATCACCTGCCCCCAAAAGAGATGAACAACCTAGCAGAGGTCCCCTTCTTAATAGTCATAATAATTCTTAATAGTGAATAGAAACGTAGGGTAATACCAGGGTAAATACAGAGCATTGCAAGGCAAAAGTGCCATCCACTTCTCTTCAGGAGTATATTTCATAGTTCTTACATGAAACTGGACTCTCTCTGGTGAGTATGTTTCACTAGGTCAAAGTAATAAGGTTGTACAGTAAAACCTTGGATTGCGAGCGTAATTTGTTCCAGAAGCATGCTTGTAATCCACAGCACTTGTATACAGGGCCGGATTAACAAGGGGGCTGATGGAGCTGCAGCTCCAGGCCCCTTTCTCAAGATAGGCCCATTTGCCCCAAAAAAAAAAAAAAAAGAAAAAAAAAAAAGATCGACTTTGGGGGGTTGTAGCTCGACGACCAGAGGTCACAGAAACCCCACATTTGGGGGGTATGCATGGGAAGACCTACCCCACAACTGGTCAAAATATGGGACCGCTCTCATTTATGGTTCCGGAGATACGAGCCTGCTTGCACAGCCTGTCAGAAGCTACATTCAGAGCGGCCAATATAAATACAAGCTGACACACTGCAGCAAACTGATAGGATCACAGTGCTTATAATAATTATTTGTATATTACTCATGGTAATTAAACCCCGTGCCACCCAGGCCAATTCTGACACTTCTCTACTACATGTAAAAATCATCATTTGTTTTTTGCTAGAAAATTACTCTATGGTGGTCTTTGCACTTTTTATGTTGCACGGTATAGAGCTGCACGATTCGGGCTAAAATGAGAATTGCAATTTTTTTGCTTAGAAGATAGATCACGATTCTCTCACGATTCTTGCGGCGTAACATAATTTTTCACATTAAAGCGGAAGTTCACCCATAAAACAATGTTTCCCCTTAGATGGATGCTAGATGGATGCTCGTTTTGTCTAGGGGAATCGGCTAGTTGTTTTAAAATATGAGCTGTACTTACCGTTTTCGAGATGCATCTTCTCCGTTGCTTCCGGGTATGGGTCTTCAGGAGCGGGCATTCCTTCTTGATTAACAGTCTTCCGAGAGGCTTCCGATGGTCGCATCCATCGCGTCACTAGTAGCCGAAAGAAGCCGAATGTCGGTGCGGCTCTATACTGCGCCTGCGCACCGACGTTCGGCTTCTTTCGGAAAATCGTGACGCGATGGATGCGACCGTCGGAAGCCTCTCGGAAGACTGCCAATCAAAATAGAAACGCCCAGTCCCGCAGCCCATACCCGGAAGCGGCGGAGAAGATGCATCTCGTCAACGGTAAGTACAGCTCATATTTTAAAACAACTAGCCGATTCCCCTAGACAAAACGAGTATCCATCTAAGGGGAAAAAGTGTTATGTACGGGTGAACCCCCGCTTTAAAACAAAAAAAACAAAACCCCAAAAAAAAAAAATGGGCTAACTTCACTGTTTTGTTTTTATGGTTTTTATTATTCATTGACGTGGGCAAATGCAGTGAGACATAAAATATTGCAGCAATAGCCATTGTATTCCCTAGAGTCTCTGCTAAAAAATATATATAATGTTTGGCGGTTCCAAGTCATTTTCTAGCAAATAATATTGCTTTTTAACTTAAGAAACAAGTGTTGGAATTTAAGTGGTTAAATTTAGTTACAATGTTAGTTAGTTACAATGTTTCATTTTGTTTACAAACTTGGCAGACTGTCCAGATTTTTTCTTTACACACAGAAGTTTATCCCTTTGATCTAAGAAGGAAGCGTTAGTTACAATGTTTCCTGTTAAAAACTTGGCAGACTGCCCAGATATTTTCTTTTGACAGCTGAAAGTCTCTCCACTTGTTATATGAAAGAATCAGCAAACTCTGCATTGGAGATCGTCAGGGGGGTTGAATCGAAATCACGATTTTTTAACGATTAATTGTGCAGCTCTAGCACGGTATTTGCGCAGCAATTTTTCAAACATTTTTTGGGGAAAAAAACTGTTTCATTCATTAAAAAAAACACTAGTTAATTAAGTTAGCACGATTTTTTTTGGTATCCTAAGCGATGCTTTACATTTTTTTAGGTTAAATGTTTAGAGTTACAGAGGAAGTCTAGTACTAGAATTATTGTTTTCGCTCTAACGATCGTGGTGTATGTAACCTGTGTGTATCTGCCTCTGATACTACCTACCCAGCCACTGACTAATATCTCTCCCCAGCCTGTGCCCACACACCCTCTCACCTGCTGACCTGTGGATGGGGGAATCACTCCTGCAGTGTTATTGTGTTCTGCCAGTGCGTATAATGTTTTGGGAAAAACCTAACAGGCTGATTGTACTCAAGTCGATTAATAGATTGACTTGTGTAAAACCAGCTAGCCCATACATAGATTGACTATGGCTGGTCTCTGCATAATTGGCATAATTTCAATCCATGTATGACCCGCTTAGCCACTAGGCAGTCCCTAAATATCCTTCCACTCTTGTACATAGTGCTCACTCTCATACTCTCCACACTCCTCTCCTGTACATAGTGCCCACTGTCATACTCTCCACACTTCTCTCCTTTACATAGTGCCCACTGTCATACCCTTCACAATCCTCTCCTATACATAGTGCCCACTGTCATACCCTCCACACTCCTCTCCTATACATAGTGCCCACTATCATACCGTCTACACTCCTCTCCTGTACATACTGCCCACTGTCATACCCTCCACACTCCTCTCCTGTACATACTGCCCCATCATACCCTCCACACTCCTCTCTGGTACGTACTACCCTCTGTCATACCCCCACACTCTTCCTGTACATACTGCCCATTGTCATACCCTTCACACTCCTCTCCTGTGCATAGTGCTTTTTGCCGTACCCTTTGAACTCCTCTCCTGTACATAATGCCCACTTTTAGACCCTCCACATTCCTCTCCCTCACCTGCACATACTTCCCACTTATATACCGTCCATACTCCTCCCCTATGTCGCTTACCCACAAAAACAGTTCTTTAAAATTATACTGAATATCCTCAATGTTACCAGCTCTAGAATGGACACACTTTTGATAGTTCAACTAAAGGAAATCTCAGTTCTCATATTTGTTCTTCCCCATTATTAGTACTCATTTAATTTTGTGATTACTACTATGATGTATAGAGGAACATCGGGGATCTCATCTACTCTAAATATAGCACTAAAAAGTGTCCCTGAAAATATTTTTTAAATGTTGGCAACTGTGCACTTAGGCACTGCCCAAGGGCCACTGGGTCAGTAGGGGCCCCATGAGAGGCTCCTGGCATCCTATGATAATAAAGCGGTAGTAAACTTTCCTGACATTACTACTTTTTAGAGGCCCTGGGGTAGGTTATGCCACAACGTACAAGTATGCACATCGTATTAGCACATTAGTGTACACTTAAATTTTCAGACTGAGTCCTCCAGTGCTGCGCTGTGATGAATCAGGCGGGCCCGGGCACTTCCATCTTCACCCGGTCTTCCTTCTGGGTTCTGTGTCTTTGGTCACTTGCCTTGGCCGGGTTGCGTTAATGTCATTCCCACGCATTTATTTATTATTTTTAAAAGGCCCCACCAAAATCCTCAGCACCAAGCCCATGATGTTCTTAATCTGGCCCTGCTTGTATATCAAAGCAAATTTCCCTAGAAGAAATACTGGAAACTCGAATGATTCGTTCCATAACCATTTATTCATAAGTCCTTCAGTTTATAGCACATATAAAAAGATTATAGCAATGTGATAGGTTGTGTTACCATAACATTCCCATCCACAAGGGGATTAGAAGCAAAATCCACCAGGAGCTAGAGAGCATTAAAGAGAAGATATGCGCCTCTAATGCCCTGTACACACGATCGGTTCGTCTGATGAAAACGGACCGATGGACCGTTTTCATCGGACGAACCGATCGCGTGTGGGCCCCATCAGTTTTTTCCCATTGGTGAAAAAAAAATAGAACCTGTTTTAAATTTTTCGTATTGGTTAAAAAACTGATAGAAAAAAACGATCGTCTGTGGGGAAATCCATCAGTCAAAAATCCATGCATGCTCAGAATCAAGTCGACGCATGCTCGGAAGCATTGAACTTAATTTTTCTCAGCACGTCGTTGTGTTTGTGTCACCGCGTTGGATTTTAACTGATGGTGTGTAGGCAAGACTGATGAAAGTCAGCTTCATCGGATATCTGATGAAAAAAATCCATCACGAACCGATCGTGTGTACAGGGCATCAGTTTAGCAATTTCGTTACATTTAACCACTTGACCACTGGGCACTTAAATGGTCACTAAAGGAATTCTTTTTTTTTTTGCTGAAATTACTGTTTACAGGGTATAGAGACATAATAGTTAACTGATTCCTTTTAAAAATGATTAAAAATAGATAAAAAACAATCATATAATGTACCTACAGTTTAGTTTCGTTTTTGCTGTTGTTTCCTGGTTCTCTGATGTACAGAGACAAAGAGCCAATAGAGGGCAGTGAAGGTTTTGCAAAACAAAACTGGATTGGTGCTTAGGGGTTTTAGACACACCTCCTTGATTAGTCACCACAGTGAGAAATCTCCCAGTACTGTGGTGATCAGGAAACAGACAACCAGGAAGTGTCCAGAACAGAGAGGAATTACAGCAACATCAAAGCAAAAACGAACAATGAGGACATGAAACCAGGACTGCAGTAAGGTAAAGGAAGCTATTTAGCTAAAAAAAAAAAAAATTCCTTTAGTGACCCTTTAACCCCCTTCATAACCAGACCAATTTTCAGCTTTCGGTGCTCTCACAATTTGAATCACAATTACTCAGTCATGCAACACTGTACCCATATGAAATATTTGTCTTTTTCCCCCCACAAATAGAGCTTTTTTTTGTGGTATTTAATCACCTCTTGGTTTTTTATTTTTTGCGCTATAAAAGAAAAAAATACAGAAAATTCTGTAAAAAAAAATAGTTTTTCTTCGTTTCTGTTATACAATTTTGCAAATTAGTAATTTTTCTTCATAAATTTTGGCCAAAATTTATACTGCTACATATCTTTGGAAAAAATAAGTACAAATTGGTGTATATTATTTGGTCTTTGTGAAAGTTATAGAGTCCACAAGCTATGGTGCCAATCTCTGAAAATGTATCACACCTAAAGTACTGACGGCCTATCTTATTTCTTGAGACCCTAACAAGCCAGGAAAGTACAAATACCCCCCAAATTACCCCTTTTTGGAAAGTAGATATTCCAATGTACTGTATTTAGTAAGAGGCATGGTGAGTTTTTTTAAGTTTTAATTTTTTCCCACAATTCTTTTCAAAATCATTTTTTTTTCTTTTTCCCCCCCCACAAAATTGTCATATTAGCAGGTTATTTCTCACACACAGCATATGCATACCACAAATTACACCCCAAAATACATTCTGCTATTACTCCCGAGTATGGCGATACCACATGTGTGAGACTTTTACACAGTGTGGCCACATACAGAGGCCCAACATGCAGGGAGCACCTTCAGGCGTTCTGGAGCATAAATTACACATCCAATTTCCTGACTACCTATTACACTTTTGAAGGCTCTGGACCACCAGGACAATGGAAACGCATCAAAAATGACCCCATTTTGAAAAGAAAACACCCCAAAATATAATCTATGAGGCATAATGAGTCTTTTAAACATGTCGTTTTTTTCTAAAAGTGGAAAGAAAATGAAAACACATAGCATGTACATAGTAAAAATGACATACCAAAATAGATTTGCCTACTTCTCCTGAGTATGGTAATACCACATGTGGCCTGGCCACATACAGACAGAAAAACAGGAAGCAGGCACCACTTCAGTAAAACTGTATCATTTTAATGCATTGGAGCATCAAAACACTCACTCTTAGGTATCTTTAAACAGGCATATGGAAGGTCAATCAGATGTACACGCTCGTGTTAGCATCTCCAGGGGCTGTAGACTCTATCTGTGCTATGCTGTTTGCAGGGGAGCCGGTATGCTGTCTGAATGGATGATTTCCGGGTCTCGATGCGGTAACAGGAACGAGGCCTGGAGCGCAAGCATAGGAGTCTGCGCTGGGTGCTGGGGCACGGCGTGAAGTGGAATGACGTCAAGACAAAGATGCTACGCGTTTCAGTGCGTTCGCAGTGAGGGAAGAAGGATCACTGCGTGGACCTTTTTCAAGCTATTCCTTTTATTTTAATTCAGTATGCGCCACTATCTTGTATATTGTTTCATGGCCACATACAGAGGCTGGGTAAGGCTGGGTTTGCCGAGTATGGCTAGGTACCTCTGAGTACGGTTGGGTATGGCTGGGTACGGCTGGGTATTGCAGAGTATGGCTGAGTACGACTGGGTATGGCTGGGTATGGCTGGGTACGTCTGAGTATAGCTGGGTACGGCTGAGTATGGCTGAGTATGGCTGTGTATCACCGAGTAAAGCCGGGTAAGGCTGGGTATCACCGAGAATGGCTGGGTATGACTGAGTATGGCTGGGTATCAACGAGTATGGCTGAGTATGGCTGGGTATCATTGAGTATGGCTGGGTATCAGTGAGTATGGCTGGGTATCACCGAGTATGGCTGGATATCGCAGAGTATGACTGGGTATCGCAAAGTATGGCTGGGGGTGGATGGGATGGATGGCTGAACATGGCAGAGTACGGTGGAGGGATGGCAGGATGGCAGAGAATGGTGGAGGGATGGCAGGATGCAGAGTATGGTGGAGGGATGGCAGGATGGCAGAGTATGGTGGAGGGATGGCCGGAAACATTGGAGAGGTGGCAGGATGGCAGAGGGATGGCAGAGGGATGGCAGGATGCAGAGTATGGTGGAGGGATGGCAGGATGCAGAGTATGTTGGAGGGATGACAGAGGCTGCAGTTGTCAGTGGCACTCAGCAGCTCTGCGGGCACTACACATCCAGCCCACAGTGCTGCTGTATCCGATCTCTCTCCTCTCCACTCACACTGTACCGAGAATGGAAAAGAGAAACCAGATATCACGCCGATTTGTTTACATGTGATCGTTCCGTCATTTGACGGATCGATCACGTGGTAAACGGCCACTGTCAGTGGCCATTTACAGTGATCTGTGATGCGCAAGGTCATGGATGCTCATGTGTGCGTGCCCCAGACGGCGCGCAGGAGCGAGATTCTGGGAGGACGTACATTGATGTTAGTTATCGAACCGCCCTGTAGCCGTCATTCGGCTATGGGCCGGTTGTTAAGTGGTTAATGAAGGTACAACATTTAGCAACTCACATGGTTGATGATTAAAAGAAGCACATTTAAGTATGCAGGCATCTGGGGTAAAGTTGTCCACATAGACCATCCCCCAGCTCTCACTGCTGTCATGGAAGGGACAACGTCAATGGTGGTGAGGAGGACGGTCTATGTGGACAGCTTTACCTCAGATTCCTAGATACTTAGATGTAGCAGGTTTATATATATGTATAGCTAGAGGTGAAACTAAGTGTTAATGTAACCCCAAAACATGAAATGTTGTGCTTACCCTAGGAGGAACCACTGATTATCTCCCTGATTTCAGATGACACTGACCACTTCTGGCAATACCGGAAGCTAAAAGTCTTAGAGGCACCCTACAACCCCTCCTACTAACCAGTGTGGTACTAGACATTGGCTAGTGTCAAGGTGCTCAAATACATTTGTAATCAGTTGGCAGAGGAGTGAAAATCCCCAAACTAAATCTCAATATAGGGTGGCGCTGTCCCTTTAAGAGGTAGGTAACAAGATAGTGGCCTCTCATACTATGCAGTCCGCTGTAAAGCCTCCTCCCTTTCTCTGGTGCCTGGAATCCTAAATGCTCAAAGACTGCTTTCCACAAAACCTGTGGCAATGATGGCAACTCAGGACCCTGTAGCCATGATCACTTTTGAAACCAGTGGCTCCCCTCTCCTTAAGCTCAATGGATCACTCTGATGGCAATGGTCTCTTAGTGAGTGTAACAGCAAGTCCCACTCTGATATCACAATGAGCACTGGATGTAGTCTGGGTCCCAGATTCAGCAGTCAACCAACTGTTTCTTCTCACCCTTTCTATGATATTCGACGAGCACAGGGTTCTTGTTTTCCTCTTTCCTGCAGTACGTCGCTCTTGGACTTTTAGTTCCACAATGTTTTTTTATTGGATAAGGCTGTCCTCTTGGATCCAGCAGCGCCCAGCAGCTCTTAGCAGTCTCCTTCCACAGCTAGAGGGCTGTTTTTTTGTTTCCCAGGAAGTGTCTGTGTCAACTACTACCCTCCTGTTGCTGTTCTGGGCAGTGAACAGGGCTAAGAAAGGTCATCATCCAATCAAAATCCTCCTTGCAGTTTTCCAGAGGTAGGTCCTGCCCCTTGTTTGCACTACCAGCCAATCAGTTCCCAGTCATTCTCTTCCTCCCTGCAGCTGACTTTCAAGAAGGGAGGAGATAAAAAAAAAATCCTGCTGCTGTTATATCTCAGCACTGCTGGGCAGGAGTTAAAGAGCCCAGCCTTGTGCTACACATATATTTGATGCTAGGTCCACATTAAGCTCTGATGTTGGCATGACGGGAATAGCATCATATTGCCATAATTGCAATGCCGCGGTTGCTGTCCACATTGATAGCTTTCATATATGTCGCTGTGCATAAACATGCATACAATGGGTCATGTAGGAAACTTCTACAGCACTAAAATGGTAATCCTAGGCTCACAATTTCCTTATTTAAGTGCAGTTGCAGAAATTTTGGACCGCTTTCATCCCTAGGGGAGCTGAGCATGCTGCATCTCTTGTGCTTGAGGTAGTTCTCTATTACATAGATGTATGCATCACCAATTGTTCCAATTAGACTTCTGTGCTTCCTTTAGATCAGTGATGTTAAACCATGTTGTACATCATTATGACTTTTTTGCTTTATCCTACCACAGTGGTTCCATTGATTTATGGCAGAATTATTGGCTTGCTCTCAATGGGCCAGATTCTCAAAGAGATGCGACGGTGTGTTACACCGTCAGATCTTAACTGCAATTTAAAAATGGCCGCTGGGGGCGTTCTCGCTGATTTACGCTGAGAATATGTAAATCAGCAAAATACGCCAATTTACGAACGTACGCGGGCCCGACGCAGTGTTTTTACGACGTTTACGTAAGGGTTTTCCCGGCGCATAGTTACCCCTGCTTCTATGAGGCGCAGCCAATGTTAAGTATGGCCGTCGTTCCCGCGACAAAATTTGAATTTTTTACGTCGTTTGCGTAAGTCGTTCGCCAATACGGATGGACGTCATTTCCGTAAGCGTCGAAACCAATGACGTAGTTGCAACGTCATTTGGAGCAATGCACGCTGGGGAAAAAATTTCCGGACGGTGCATGCGCTATTCGATCGGCGCGGGGACGCGCCTGATTTGAATAGTACACTCCCCCTAGCCGCGGAATTTGAATTCCGCCGGAGGAATTACGATCCGCCGCCGCAAGTTTGGAGGTAAGTGTTTTGTGAATTACCCACTTGCCTCTAAAACTTGCGCTGGCGGATCTTAAATCAGATAGATTACGCAGATCTAAAGATCCGCTGATCTATCGGAATCTGGCCCAATATGTATATCATAGTGACATGGTGATCTTATTTAAGACCAATGTGCTAATGTGCCTAGGTAGGATTAGGATGTGCTGGGGCAACATGAGCATTAAATGAATGCAGCACCACAACTAAGGCTGGTGAGCTGCAATACATTAAGTTTTAGTTCTTGTGTTCAGAAACACTTTGAAGACTTGTGTGCATCTACTGTCACCTCCCGATCATTAATACATATTGTAAATTATATTTCAAATTAAATATATACTATTGCTTCATATAAAATGGAATTAAACAATTCTATACTTCCTAATGTACAATACCTTTTATACCTTGCCTGCTCACATACTATGAGTCAGTCACATTTTCATCTATTTACTGTCTACAGCATGGGAAACGCATTTACTTCAGCTGGTTTATCCGGTGAGACAAGTGATTGCTGGCATCATGTCTGAATGCATTTACCTAAAATAAAAAGAACATCTTAAATACTCTGCAATATAGCTCTTTCCTTTACAAGTTCTTACTTGAATGTGTGTGTTTAACAATGCATGTATTAATGTATGAATTACATAACTGCCTAATCCATTGATCAGTCTTTTGAAATGCAGTTCTTAGGTCAGTTCCTTCACATTTAAACACTATTGACCTATTGCAATTTCTAGCTGGTTACACATTCTCTCTACTGATATACTTTACTTTCTTAGCAATAAAAATGCAAATTTCACATATTTATAACACGATCCCTAATGTTGTGAGGGACAGAAGTTTCTTGTGCATTTATTAAAATGGAATGCTAATTTATGTAAGTAGCTGAACCCATACTCTCTTGTTTAGATTCTCTCTCTCTTTCTCTTTATTTTTGCTAAACAAACAAAAAGAAACCCAAATTTTTGAAAGTAAAATGTTTTTCATAGTTTCTGTTATACATTTTTGAAAAAAAATCCCCTTCTCTACTAATCAGGCTACTGACGAGGCTGCATTGATATGTGGCACTGATGGGCTATAATAAGTGGCACTAATGGGCAGCACTGATAAGTGGCACTGGAGGATGGGCACTGGCAGGCATCACCGATGAGCACTGATGGGCACTGAGAGGCATCACTGATAAGCAGGACTGATGGGCACTGAAAGGCAGCACTTATGGGCACTGATGGGGCTGCACTGATCATCAGTTCCCTGATTATCATTGTAGATGTCCCCAGTGTGTATTTCCGATTTCCGGCTCTCCTCACACGATGTCAGAATGAGAAGAGGACTGGCGATAAAACCTGCAAATCCTGTTTACACTATGATCATCTGTGATTGGACACAGCTGATCACATGGTAAAGGGCTGCTGTGATTAGCCCTTTACCCCAATCTGTGATCAGCTGTGTTCAAAGGACACAGTAATCACAAAGCACTCCCGATGCACGCCCCGGGAGCACTTGGGGCAGGGTTCTGGGAGGAAGTCAATAGACACCCTCTCAGAAATGTGTGACCACGCTGTAGCCATCATTCGGCTATGGCATGGTCGGCAAACGTTAATGTAATGTTTTCTAGAGTTAGCAAATCCTAATAGTTCTTAAAAGGTTAGTACACCTGCCTATGTAGATAAGGGACATCTGTAGATGGATACATGCTTGAACCTTGCTATAGGTGTAGTTCATTTACGTACCCTATGAAGCCTGACCTGAAAACTCTCAGGACATTGCTAGGGCATTGGTAAGTGAAGTCTAGTTTTTACTGTTCACCTCCACCATTACAGGAGTGAGCTTTTTCTCTGACTCAAACCCCCCCCCCCCACATGCTCTTTTTCTCCCCTAATGCAGTAGTAGCTCTGAGCTCAGTGTTTGAGAGCTCACTCCTGTAATGTGAAGGTGAACAGTAACAGCTGGGTATCTATTATGCCTTGTACACACGGTCGGACTTTTGATCTGCAAAAGTCTGCAGTGAGTCCGTCGGAAGTCCGACGGAAAGAAAGAGAACAGGTTCTCTATCTAAGGCCTGTTGGACTTCCGAAAAAAAGTCAGATGGAGGTTACACATGGCCGGACTTTCCTAGAAAAAAAGCCTGTCTGACTTTTTTTCTCGGAAAATCTGGCCATGTGTACGAGGCATTAGTAAGAAAAGAAAGAAGGGCGCACCGACCTTGTGCATTACCACTTATATTTTTTAATTAAAAACAAAATAAAAAGCAATGGTCCTACTCACAAAATAATTATAAGTAATCGCTTTTCAGACAGCTGGACTGGACCTCACGGCACCTGCAAGTAGAACTTCAGACATCTGAACGGCTGACGCGTTTCTGGGGCGTGCCCCCTTCTTCAAAGCCTAGATTATCCGTTATACCTCTCTCCTGCTGCATGTCCTCCTTAATATAGGTATATGTGTGTATGTATGCACATGTGCAAGGGCGCCCCCAACGCTAATGGCCACTGATTGGCAGGCCCCACCCCTTTCCTCGGAACCCCACCCATCCAGACTTCCACCCCAAAAAGGCGTGCACAAGTGTGGTATAGAGAGGCACATTGTGTCAAGGTAATCCCTGCACCGCTGTAGACTCAATAGCCTCCTTGTTTTATGTTTGGTAACAGGGGTCACCAGGAAAAGAAAGAAAAAAAAAAGGGGGGTGAGCATGATCTAAAAAACGGGACAGTGCCCAGATGGTCAGATACAAGGAGTCCTTACCTGCTCCCCCTTGTGTTGCAGGACAGGAGCCATGATGGGGCCGTTTGCTGCCATCATCTCAATAGCCTGAGTGTTCCTGGTCAGCGAGTGTGTGCACTGGAACGCACGCCATCATACAACCGGTTTGGCGAAACACCAGAGCGCAGGAGGATTTTTTTACAAGGCATCCGTAACATCCTAGCAACATCCTGGGAGTTTTCAGGTCAGGCCTCATGAGGCATGTAAATGGCCTACACCTATAGCAAGGGCAATATTTAACTTTAGTCAAAGCTGCACAGTTTGTTTTCTATCTGCAAAGGTAGTTTTTATTAAAGGTGAACAAACCATTTACAGAAAAAACTGTTTGTAATAGCAATATCATTGACACTGACTAGATGCTAGTCAGTAAACTCTATTTAACTCCGGTTTAGAAAACTTCACATATACATTTTTGGGTACAAAGAACATGGCACTCAGTTCACCCTAAAAGTATTGAAACATATAGATTACAGATTTTCTGGCTGCTTACCAACAGGTAAGATAAAAAGCTGAACCTAATTAGTTCTGAAACCTGTATAACAATTCCTAAATTATAGGGAGGAGTTGGCAGCCCTGATAAACAGGTGTATAATATGGCACTGATGAATGTGTTTCAGGTGAGGAAATAGAATTGTCCATTGTGAATTGTGAAAGATACATAATTATCTGTCATTATCGAGAATATGTTAAGAAGTTACATTATGCAGTAGTTAAATAATTGCTATTGATCCATCATTTATGAAGATAGAATATTTTTATTTCTACTTCTGTATGTTATATTATGTTCTTTTTTTAATGATGTTTGAAAGAACAGTATGAAATAATCTGGTACATTTTATTATTTCTTGATGACTCCCAGTCCCAGTTTACAATTACAATAACATTTTTAAAGCAGCCCAAAAAAAAAATGTCATATATGAATTTTACAGACCTTTGTCTGTTAATTAAAGATGATAAGATATTAACCACTTCAGCCCCAGAAGGTTTTACCTCCTTTTTGACCAGGGATCGGCAAGGTGTCCACACACCGACACTGGTGTCGGTGAGCGGTCCTTACAGTCAGTGGCGAAGCTAGACATTCTTTCACCCGGGGCAAAGAATCAGTTTGGTGTCCCCCCTGTAATATGACAAGATTAGGCAAGAAAGTGAGAAACTCCAAGGCCATAGCTGTTGAGTCAGCTGTCTGCCCACTCCCCCGTGCTCCTCTGGTCCCCCCCCCCCATGCTCCTCTGGTCCACCCATGCTTCTCTGGTCCGCCTGCTCCTCTGTTCCCCCCTGCTTCTCTAGTGCCCCATGCTCCTCTGTTCCCCCCCATGCTTCTCTGGTCCCCCATACTCCTCTGGTCTCCCACATGCTCCTCTGGTCCCCACCATGCACCTCTGTTCCCTCTGATCCTCTGGTGCCTCATGCTCCTCTGGTCCCCCTTGCTCCTCTGGTCCCCCATGCTCCTCTGGTCCCCCACATGCTCCTCTGGTCCCCCACATGCTCCTCTGGCCCCCCTGTGTTCCCCTGGTCCCCCACACTCTTCTGGTACCCCACATGCTCCCCTGGTCCTCCATGCTCCAGAGGAGATAGGGGGGCCTTTCTCCTCTGGCCCCCCACATGCTCTTCTGGTCCCCCTGTGCTCCTCTAGTCCATCTTGCTCCTCTATTCCCCCCATGCTTATCTGGTTCCCATGTTCCTCTGGTCTGCTAGCAGGAGGTAGAGGTGAAGAAGGCAGATGCCGCAGCATAGGTACCAGCTGTGGTGATCCCTTCAGTGCAGCGTCTGGGGCACTTTCCCCCCTGCGCCCCATAGTTTCGGCCCTGCTTGCAGTGTCCGCAGCTGCCCGTTTTGCATTCGGCCGTGGGGAGCTGGGTCAGAGGAGCAGAACAGATAAATATGCTGTCCTCTTCCTCCTCCTCTGCCAGCCAAGTGCACTTTACCCCAAGGAAATCAGAGCCGCGGTTGGGACAAAGCCTGTACCTCCCCCAGCAGTTTTCCAGCCTCTCTCCTGCAGCCTGCTGCTTGAGTGGGTGGGATGGGGATGTACCTGACCTCTGAGATTGGAAGAGGGAGGTGTAAGCAGCTGAGCAGAGGGAGTCGAGTAAATGTTCATGGAGGGACCGTCTCAGACTGTTCCATGTACTATGTATGAAATCTCTGATTGTTCCATGTGCAATCTCTGACTGTACCGGGTCCCATGCCTGCAATGTCATACCACAAGCAGTCTTTATATAAATGTTATTTTTTAACTTATTTGTATTTGAAGAACTAGGCCAGAGAGTAGACAGAGTGTTTTTGATGGTTTTAATTTCAAATGTACTGTGGTGTCCTTCACTAAGGTCTGTACTTTGGAAAGAGCGACAATTTGGAAAAAACAATATCTTTTACTTTCTGCTATAATACATATCCAATAACATTTTTTTTTTTTTTAAATTGAAAAAAAATTAAATTTCTTCATCAATTTAGGCCAATATGTATTCTGCTACATATTTTTAGTAAAACAAATCCCAATAAGTGTATATTGATTGGTTTGTGGAACAGTTATAGTGCCTACAAATGATGGGATATTTTTATGGAATTTTTATTTATAGATTTTTTTACTAGTAATGGCAGCGATCAGTGATTTTTTAGCGGGACTGCGACATTGCAGCGAAAAAATCGGACACCTAACTGACACTTTTTTGGGGACAAGTTGCACTAATACAGTAAATAGGTGCTAAAAATATGCGCTGTTACCGTACTAATAACACTGGCAGGGAAGGGGTTAACACCAGGGGCGATCAAAGGGTAAAGTGTGTCCCTAGGGGGTGCTTTATAACTGTGTGGGGATTGCTCTGACTGGAGAGATTTGTAATCCTGTCTTTGTTTACATAGGCAGATTGTCGTCCTGTCTCTCTGGGGAATGATAGTGGGTGTGGCTGGCGGACATCGCGTCCGCCGGACCCGCTAATTGGCTTACCTTCTGTTCAATAAGCACTCCCCCCAGCATGCCCCCAGATGCACAGGTACATCGTTTCACGTTTAGGCTTTTTTCCCCTTTTTTTCATCTAGTGATCTTACCAGTAATACACCTCCTGTATTAGAGTGCCCCCACTCTGGATGAATGAGCAGAGGGGGCACCTTTGGACAGCAGCATTGCCAGTCTGGGGGGAGTTTTAGATGGACTAGGAGATTTTAATACACTAACAGATTGAGCCCAGGTTCACACTGGGCTGCGGGAATGAAGCCGTGCGAGTTTAGCTGAACTCGCACGATTTCACTACTGCTTGTCAGTCCTGATTTCGGCCGCGATTACGGAACCATCTGTGCAGAAACCGCGGGCAGAAATCGCAAAAAAGTAGTACAGAAACTACTTTCTGAAATCGGTGCAGCTCCGCAGATGCGGCATCGCACCGATTAAGACGGTGCAATCGCCGGCAAATTCCGCCGATTTGACATGCGATTTGATATATCAAATCGCATGTCAAATCGCACCAGTGTGAACCAGGGCTAAAACCAAACTCCAGCTGACACTTTTTAAGCAATTACAACAAACAGTTTTTTCCTTATGGGAAAAAGGTTTTACATAAATAAAGAATAAAGGCTGATCATTGTAAGCACACCTGCCAATGTTAAATGGTGTGTCTCATCCCTGTAACTGCAAGAGAGCTAATTCTTTTGAACAACAACAGACTTATTATCAGGATCACCAGTTCAAAATAGAAGAAAGAAAGCCTATAAAAGAAAACATATGCAGCCATCACATCTAAGAATTGGTAAGCTGCAATATAATAAATGTTGAGTACACAGAAATCTGTTATCCTAAAGAAAGAAGAAAGGGAACAAAACAATAATCATTTGAGCATATCAATAAACCATATTTGCTTACATACTGAAAAATGTAGTGGTGTAACCCTTTCATTGCCAGGCCTTGCTCTCAATTTTTCACCAACTGACCAGTTTTTGCATTTGTCACCTTTATATCATTTTTTCACTTACAGGCTCTTTGCAAAGACATTCCAAACCATACATGATCTAAATGAACAGTTCTGATAGAATAAAAGATGGTGCCACTGACTTTGTAGGTCCTATGATAGTTGCACCAATGTTTATTAATACAATATTTTCACTAAAATCGTTATTAGGCTGCTTTCACATGGGATTAAACAAAAGAAAAAGCCGCGCCACAAAAGTCAGTTGAATCACATGCATTAAAGATGTGATGAATCCGTGGCTGTTCAGATGACACAAGTGTTCACAGGCAATAAGATACAGTCCTTGCAATGATCGATCCTACGTTCCACACCACCCAGTGACACATATGCATACAGTGACCCTCCACCGGAATATGGAAAGCCGCTTACCAGAAGGCAAGCGGTTTGAGGCAGGTGGCTATAGCCCAGCCCAGGCCTTTATCCCTCAGATGGTCACCAGGAAGCTCTCCGTCCCCTGAGCGTGATGTCTCAATACCACCGTAGAGATGTAAATAAAGAAAGACAGGCGCACATAGCGTGACTCTGTAGCATACACTTTTATTTAAAAAAAGGGTAAAATATACTCACAAGCGAGCGAGTTAAAACAGCATAAAAAGGTAAATTGCCGGCCGGCATACAGGAGCCCTACTCCTCATCGTGGTGGCGTCACTGCGTGATCCTTCCCAGACGCGTTTCGTCGTGATTGGACGTTGTCAATGGGGGACGTTTCACATGGGATGTCTGATCAGGTCTGCCTATCAGTTTTTCAGGCGGATCTGATCGGACTACTCATTAACCCCTATGGATCGGCGGATGTCAGCGGTGACATGTCCGCTGACACCCGCTGCTATCTGCTTCGATCCTGTCCACCAAATGCAGACGGATGGTGGTCCTATTTTCCATCCGTTTGGCGGGACTCTAACAGGTCCGCCTCTGCACAGTGAGCGATCAGAAGAGCAATCCCCCACTGAGCAAAACGGAGTCCGTCAAATGGGGCCTTGGCGATATTTTCACAATTCTTACTAAATCCAAAACTTTAATAATGTCAATAAATAGCAAATGCTTGTAAACCTGTTTTGTTCACACATCTTGTAAGCATATTTTGTAAGCAGGGTTTTTATGGTCACAATAAAGCAACAGTATTATACCATGCGGAGCATTCCTTCATATCTTTTCATGTTATACCTGCCTTGCTGAGCTTTTCAAGATAAAGATTGCTGATGATCTGATCCAAGGGCTTCAGGTGTATTGTAATTAAGAGGAGGTTACAGGCTCATTTTACACTTACCTCTGGTGAGTACATATACAAAGGGGTGCTCACTAAGTGGATCGGCGGCGGTACTTAGACATTGAACGCTTAAAGTGGAGGTTCACCCAAAAACTAAATTTTTAAGATTAGATTAAGGCTCATTTTGGGAAGCAGAATCGGTTGTTTTTTTTAAAAATCGAAGCAGTACTTACCGTTTTAGAGCGAGATGTTCTCCGCCGCTTCCGGGTATGGGCTGCGGGACTGGGCGTTCCTATTTGATTGACAGGCTTCCTATTTGATTGACAGTCGCATACATCGCGTCACGATTTTCCGAAAGTAGCCGAACCTCGGTGCGCAGGCGCCTTAAAGAGCCGCACCGACGTTCGGCTTCTTTCGGCTACTTGTGACGCGATATATGCGACCGTCGGAAGCCTGTCAATCAAATAGGAACACCCAGTCCCGAAGACCATACCCGGAAGCGGCGGAAGAAAAGATCTATCTCTAAAACGGTAAGTACTGCTTCTATTTAAAAAAAAACACCCGATTCTGCTTCCCAAAATGAGCCTCAATCTAATGTTAAAAATTTTTTTTCGGGTGAACTCCCGCTTTAAGATATAAGAATTCTTTGAATACAAGTCGGAACATTATATTGTATTCTCTACACAGCCAGGTGGTTCTACAAAGTGTTGGATCGGGGGGATCACACTTTTCACATATTTATTTGTAAAAAATGTTGAAAACCATTTATCATTTTCCTTCCACTTCACAATAATGTGCCACTTTGTGTTGGTTGGTCTACCACATAAAATCCCAATAAAATACATTTACGTTTTTGGTTGTAACATGACAAAATGTGGAAAATTTCATAGGGTATGAATACTTTTTCAAAGCACTGTATGTGCACATCCGGCATCTCAGTTTTGTGCTTAGAGCAAGCTCAAGCACTGTGAGTTGTCACTGACAGCTCCAGGTTACTGTTTACATAGGGAGATGGGTTGCCAATCCTGTGACCATTGTGGTAGCCAAACACAGTGGTAACATAATCAGGAGGTGAAAGAAAAGCCTCTGGCCTTAAGAATCCCTTGGAGGAACGACAGTAGACGGTGGTAAGGGGTAAAGCTAAAATCCCTGAGGCTGGCTTCACACCAATGTGTTGTAATAATTCACATTTTGCAATGTGGTGAAATGCAGTGCCATTCATTTTAAAAGGCATCCTAACACACTAAGGCAACACAACTGTGTTCTAGAGAGCAGCATAGTAGTGTGTTGGGGTGCGTTACAAAAAAAGGGTCATGGGTGTTTTCTTTATCACATTAGAGTGCATTCTCATTCAATTTGAATGGCTTGCCTTAACACAACAGGTGTTAATGTGTACATTAAAGTGTTAATCAGGGCTTATTTTCCAGGTGGAACTTGGTGGAACTCAGTTCCACCACCTCTGGCTCAGAGCCTTTGGTGCCTGCTCACCACAATCACTTGTAAACACAGAAGTCTGTTTTTTGTGTTTACAAGTGACATCTCTGCACTGTATGTAATGCAATCCTGGTATTTAACTACTTAACCCCCGGACCATATTGCTGCCCAAAGACCAGAGGACTTTTTGCGATTCGGGACTGCGCCGCTTTAACTGACAATTGCGCGGTCGTGCGACGTGGCTCCCAAACAAAATTGGCGTCCTTTTTTTCCCACAAATAGAGCTTTCTTTTGGTGGTATTTGATCACCTCTGCGGTTTTTATTTTTTGCGCTATAAACAAAAATAGAGCGACAATTTAAAAAAAAATTAATATTTTTTACTTTTTGCTGTAATAAATATCCCCCAAAAATATATAAAAAAACATTTTTTTTCCTCAGTTTAGGCCGATACGTATTCGTCTACATATTTTTCGTAAAAAAAATCGCAATAAGCGTTTATTGATTGGTTTGCGCAAAAGTTATAGCGTTTACAAAATAGGGGGTATTTTTATGATATTTTAAATAATATATATTTTTTTTACTAGTAATGGCGGCGATCAGCGATTTTTTTTCGGTACTGTGACATTATGGCAGACACTTCGGACACTTTTGACACATTTTTGGGACCATTGGCATTTTTATAGCGATCAGTGCTATAAAAATGCATTGGATTACTATAAAAATGCCACTGGCAGTGAAGGGGTTAACACTAGGGGGCGGGGAAGGGGTTAAGTATGCCTAGGTGTGTCCTTACTGTGGGGGGGGGGGGTGGCCTCACTAGGGGAAACACTGATCTTCTGTTCATACATTGTATGAACAGAAAATCAGCATTTCCCCTGCTGACAGGAACGAGAGCTGTGTGTTTACACACACAGCTCCCGTTCCCCGCTCTGTAACGAGCGATCGCGTGTGCCCGGCGGCGATCGCGCCCGCCGGGCACACGCACGGGAGTCGGGGGCGAGCGGGGGCGCGCGCGCGCGCCTCGTGCGGCGCGCACGCGCCCCCTAGTGGCGGCTCAAAGAGCCGCCGTATAGCTACGGGCTCTCGCCCAGGAGAGCCGACCTGCCGCCGTATAATGACGGTGCGCGGTCGGCTAGTGGTTAATGACCCTTTAAGATCCTCCTACTTTTTTGTGAAATTTGACTGATCACACCCACTATTTGATGTGATTTGGAGGGTGTGTGAAGGGGGAGGGGATTTGTGTGGCTGTGGTTAAGTTCTAGCAACTATTGTTTGAGAAAAAAAGCCCTGGTGTTACTAAACCCACAACAGTAAAATTAGTCTGTATATGCAGCATAGCATGCTTGTTATACTCACTGTCGAACTAAAGGGGTTAATCCTCTGCATTGTGTAAAGGGGCTGTTTTATCCTTTATGCACATATCCTCCCCCTCCTGCACTGACTATCTGGGGAAGGCCAGCTAACACAGGCAGGGTAGCCGACCTGCACATGCTCAGTTGTGTCTTTTATGCTGGAGAGAACAGTTGCTTGTTCTCAGAGATAGCCAGGCCACATGATATTGACATCACAGATGTGGGCTTGTCTACAGGCAGCAGTGGAAACTGTCAATAGAAGTAAACAGGGTCACTTTTCCAGCGCTTAGATATACAATTAATCTTAATTAAGCTAAGCAGCTGCTATATTAATACAAAACATTAGAAAGAGTGAGCAACACAGATTTAATAGGTAGTCATTCAAGCTTAAGTAGCGCTAAAACGTTTAAAAAACAGTTAATCAATTAATAATAATGTGAATCCAGGTAAGAGATACGGGTTTGGAATATTTGTGTGACAGTTCATATGGAAAACATCAGTTGTTTGAAGGTTCAACCATCACCACACCAAGTGATTCCACTTCCTTACGAGTTGCACTTACCAGATTTCCAATTGACAAGAGCCTTTGCATATGTTATGCCTTTATGATTAAATATATGGTACTACAGCGCTACTACTACTAATTAATCAAGAAAAATGTATAGAAATAAAAAACGAAATAATACCGCTGCAGACACAAAAAGAGTGTACAAAACCAAAAATAGTGATAAAATAGGTGTGTTGCGCTGATAATAACGTATTTCTACGTACAAAATTACATAAGAAAGAGACCCCCTTGAAAACTCAATACAAAAGGGATCACAAGTGCAAAATAGACAATATAACAAATCATCCAGTGAAGTGCCAGTGAAGTGCTAGGAATAAATCCCTATTAAGACCAGCATGCTATCTTCATGGGCAACTGCAGCAAGTCAGTACAACCCCTGTCACATGGAAAAATAGACACACCACAGTCCGATATTCATGGGATAGTTCAAAGTATACAGACTTCACTTCTATATAGCTTTTCACTTCAGGGCAGTGCCGCTCATGTAAAAAAAGAAAACACAGATATGGTGCAAATAACGTATGGATAAGGAAGAAAAACCAATGCAATACAGCGATTGCACTCACGGACGCCTCGATCTCATTAGGCTCTGCTGTAAAGTAATACGAACGCCGCTCAGTGCTTAGACGATCTCCTCAGGTGGATGGTCGCGTCACTCGGCTCCTCCCCCACGCGTATCGTCACTAGACACGCGACTTATTCATGGGTTGCAACCCATGAATAAGTCGCGTGTCTAGTGACGATACGCGTGGGGGAGGAGCCGAGTGACGCGACCATCCACCTGAGGAGATCGTCTAAGCACTGAGCGGCGTTCGTATTACTTTACAGCAGAGCCTAATGAGATCGAGGCGTCCGTGAGTGCAATCGCTGTATTGCATTGGTTTTTCTTCCTTATCCATACGTTATTTGCACCATATCTGTGTTTTCTTTTTTTACATGAGCGGCACTGCCCTGAAGTGAAAAGCTATATAGAAGTGAAGTCTGTATACTTTGAACTATCCCATGAATATCGGACTGTGGTGTGTCTATTTTTCCATGTGACAGGGGTTGTACTGACTTGCTGCAGTTGCCCATGAAGATAGCATGCTGGTCTTAATAGGGATTTATTCCTAGCACTTCACTGGCACTTCACTGGATGATTTGTTATATTGTCTATTTTGCACTTGTGATCCCTTTTGTATTGAGTTTTCAAGGGGGTCTCTTTCTTATGTAATTTTGTACGTAGAAATAAGTTATTATCAGCGCACCATGCCTTTATGATTGCTGCCTAAAGGACATCTCCAATAATGATCAACCAAAGGATATCAGACGTTCTGGTCCTATGATTCGCTCAGGTTAAGCAAGCCAAAACCTTTAAATAAGCCTCACCTGTCCTCTCAGCGCCATACAGCAAGAACAATGCTCCTGCGACAGCTGTAATTACAGCACAAGGTGGTTCTACAAAGTACTGACCCAGGAAGGCTGAATATAAATGCACACCACACTTTTCACATATTTATTTGTAAAAAATGTTGAAAACCATTTATCATTTTCCTAAGAGCTTCCAGGGCTTCTTTAACCAGTGTAGAGTCAACTTTAAACTGCAACACCAGAGGTTCACCACTCATTGTTCCATTGTAGCCTACATGATCTAAGGAGGTGTTCTGGTGTGGAATGTCCTGGTCTGGGCCTCCCATCTGGGAAATTAATGATCCCTTGGTTTTTGATTATTTAGGAAGCTGAGTCCAAGCTACCTGTTGTTGCATGTTCTACAGGCCTACATATGCCTCCTCTCCTGCTAGTGCCCTCTTCTTCTCCATCAATGAAGCATGGCAGTGGCCAACTGGCCCTGACAGCCCAAGTGGCTTAGAACAACAGAGCCGTAGTGGCTACCTTTTGGAAGGGACTATGTTAAGGACATACTAGTGGGCAGAGAACTACCCACCTTCCAGGATGACTTGATTTCCCTCTCCATCTAAATTGATGTCCAAGAACACTCCCAGGAGTTTACCCACCTGTGGCATGTTTATTCTGTTTCTCACCCAGCTGCATCTAAAGAAGCAGACATTCCACACCAGAACACCTCCTTAGTTGAGCTCATGCAACTAGGCCAAGCTCTGCTGTCTTCTGAGGGAAGAACTTGTTGCCCTACCCAGTGCCTCTATTTGTATTGCAAATGTATTGTATCCCACTCTTACCATCCACCTCTACACTGGAGGTTGGTCAATTCTCACGCCTGCATTTGCTGGTTTTGGGGCTGCTGCTAACTTTATTGGGGCACCCCTAGCTCTGGATCTTGGACTCATCCTGGAACTCATCTTCACTCCTCTCTTTGTGTAGGCCATTGATGGAATTTTACTTTCCTGTGGCCCCATACCTCAGCAAACTGTGCCCCTCAAGATGTTTAATGGAGTACTGCATTGGAAAAGCCTCTCTTTACTGGTCTTGCCGAGGGTCACCTCTTCTATCTTCCTGGGTCTTCCTGGGTTGCACCAACACTCAACAACCATAAACTCTGTCATTGCCTGTGTCTCCTTACACGCCTATTATAAAACCATCTCTGCACATGTGGCTTCTAACTTCTTTCTTGCTTCCAACGACGCATCTCCTTGTGTCTCTTTCTGGCTTTGGCACTTTCCCTCCTCCAAGTATGTGAGTATTTGTTGAGTAACCTGGGAGTAGCCCACAGCTGTTAGGGGGATCCTGGCAGAACATCAGCTAAGTCTTTTCTCCTCACCTTGTAAAGAAATGTAATTGCTTCTTTTCTCTAAAACCAGGCAGATGATGGTACCCCATAGGGAGAGGGGGAGTAGTGTGATGGTTACTTACCTTCCCTGTTGCAGTATGGTGCCTCCTCTGTATCCTGTGGCGGTGAAAACTTGGGGGCTTTATCTGGGGTGTTGCTGCTGCATCATGTGTTCTGTCATATAATATGTCACAGGACAGTATCTTCCATTTAAACTTGAGCAGGATGCACTTTCACCACTCAGGCATTGAGTCTTTGCATAAAGTTCTGTTTTGCCTACTGCCTTAATTGCACCCTAGCCTAAGCCACTGCTGCACCCCAGCCTGGTGTCCACCGTACCAACAGCCCAGTCATCGCTGTCCTTAAGCCTTTGCTGCATCCACAGCCTGGTGTCCACTGCACCTGTAGCCTAAGTATCTGCTACACCCCAGCCAAGTCTCCTCTTCATCCTAACCTGGTGTCCTCATTCCAGTCTTTGCTGCACCTTTAATCGAAGGTTTCGCTGTATCCCAGCCAAGTCTTACTTGGCTCCACCCGATTTTTTTTTAAAAGCCAGCAGCTACAAATACTGCAGCTGCTGCCTTTTAGGCCGGATTCATACTAGTGCTGTGCGAATTTCAGCTCTCTTATCTCTGCAGAGAGATAGGAAAACTGTTCAGCTGATCAGCTCCGTTTTAGATGCAAATTTGGAGACCTGGGACAGGAGAGTGGGAGGGGGAAGTGTATTGAGCTGAATGAGAGAAATCCTGAAGAGAAATGAACACATGTGCGAATCAGATGCGTGCCCATAGAAGATAATGGGCCTGAATTCGCACCTGAGCCGCACCGCAATGCCTAGAAAACGCACACGTTTTTTGGGCAATGCGCAGTGCGAATGCATCGCACAAATGTGAACCAGCCTCATTGAAATCAATGTATTTTATAATGTTATGCAAATTGGATGCGGTTTAAGCCGCAACCAAGTTGCATAGGTGTGAACCCGGCCTAAATAAATGGACACTTACTTGTCCAGTGCGCCCTAGTTGTCGGCAGCTGAGGCCGTGCAATCGCTCATCTTTCCGCTGCACCCGCCGCCATCCTCGGCGAGGGAATCAGGAAGTGAAGAGCTGCGGCTTCACTGCCCGGTTCCCTACTGCACATGCGCGAGCGGCATGGCCCGTCCTCACTGGTCCCCGCTGTCTCCTGGGACCAGTGTGTTTCCCAGAAGACAGCGGGGGACGGGAAGTAGCGTGACTCCCGCAGAAGTCTATTTCCGGAAGTGGGTGCAAATACCTGTATTATACAGGTATCTGCACCCCCTCCCCCCTGAAGGTGCCAAATGTGACACCGGAGGGGGGGAGGGTTCCCGAAAAGCGGAGGTTCACTTTTTGTGTGGACCTCCGCTTTAATGAAATTGTCATCTAAAATCTGCATTTTGTATTTACTCTGGTTATCTTTGTGTAAAAATAAAATGTGCTTGATGATCTTAATCATTTTAAGTGTGACAAATATGCAAAAAAAAAAAATCAAGAAGGGGCAAATTCTTTTTCACAGCACTGTAAATGAACAACTGCCACAAGAAGCAGCTAAGAAGACTTTCAAATTATAAAGGTGAATTTTTACCTCAATGAGATACTTTTACTTACTTCTTACAAACATTATTCCATTTACACAACCCGCTTTGCGCCAGAGGGGCGGGGTCACCCATACACGTCATTGGGAAACCCGGGCTTTCTCCTTGCTTCAGAGAGGGGTCAGGGTGACCCCGCCCTCAGCTATAAAAGAGCTGTCACACCGGGAGAGCGCAATTCGGCTGGGCGCCTCTTATGGAGGCAGTATCGTTCGTAGCTGCGTTTTTTTTTTGTATCGCTCGAGACTGGTAACATCATTGGAACCTTTTATTTTTTCTGGACCTGGCCAGTTTTTCCAATTCGGCACTACGTCTGCTTTAACTGACGATTGCGCGGTCGTGCAATGTGGCTCCCAAACAAAATTGGCGTCCTTTTTTTCCCACAAATAGAGCTTTCTTTTGGTGCTATTTGATCACCTCTGCGATTTTTAGTTTTTGTGCTATAAACAAAAATAGAGCGACAATTTTGAAAAAAAATCTATATTTTTTACTTTTTGCTATAATAAATATCCCCCAAAAAAGATATAAAAAAACATAATTTTTTCTCAGTTTAGGCCGATACATATTCTTCTACCTATTTTTGGTAAAAAAAATCGCAATAAGCGCTTATCGATTGGTTTGCGCAAAATTTATAACGTTTACAAAATAGGGGATAGTTTTATGGGTTTTTTTTTTATTAATATTTTTTTTTTTTTACTACTAATGGCGGCGATCAGCGATTTTTTTCGTGACTGCGACATTATGGCTGACACATCGGACAATTTTGACACATTTTTGGGACCATTGTCATTTTCACAGTTTATGAGTTAACCACTAGGGGGCGCTGAAGGGGTTATGTGTGACCTCATTTGTGTTTCTAACTGTAGGGGGGCGGGGCTGGATGTGTGATGTCAGTGATCGTCATTCCCTATCAGGGAACAGACGATCACTGACATTGCCACAGTAAAGAACGGGGAAGGTGTGTTTACACACACCTCTCCCCGTTCTTCAGCTCCTGTGACCGATCAAGGGACACCGGCGGCAATCGGGTCTGCGGATCCCGCGGGCACGGTCACGGAGCTTTAGACCGGGTGGCGCGCGCGACCCACGGCTGGGCTCTTAAAGGCGATGTACCTGTACGTGCCTGTGCCCAGCCGTGCCATTCTGCCGACGTATATTGGCGTAAGGCGGCCCTTAAGTGGTTAATAAAGGACTTGTCCCAAACTGTCTCCTGTGGTTTTTAACATTTTTACACCTTTTTTTGTGAAATGGTAGGGGTACAATGTACCGGGATCTGGTGTTCTCCTTTGTTAAAGTGGGCTTCCAGCTTCTGCTAATGTCTCAGCCAATGAGGAATGAGAGACCTAGGAGAAGCTCAGCTCTCCTGCACATCTCTGGATCGAGAAGGGGCTCGGGTGAGTATTAGGAGGACTGGGGGGCACTGCACACAGTGCCCCCCAGCACACATAGAATGCATGAAGCTAAAAAACATTGGTGCCTTTAAAACCACGTTTATATCAACAACAATTGTTAAAAATTGTAATATTAGAAGTAAATTAAAATAAACATAATAATCATGTGCAAATCTAAGTTTGATCATATCTAGTTTTCCATGATGTCATAATAGGTGAACTTCTGGTATGCGCACTGAGAGCTTGTGGAGTGAACTCTCTGATCAAGCTGATATTTCACATTGTCACATTGAGCGAAAACAGCATACCATTAAAACACACATGTGAGTACAATATTTCCAGAAAACTCCCAAGCCACCAGTATGACACAACACAAAAGATTAGAACAAAATAGAGGAAGGTTACAGGCAATTAGTCCTCTTCATAGAAAGGTGGCAGTACTGCAGATGCTACCTGGCTGAATCTTCTATATTTAAGGCATTGGAACTGTATGACAACCAATGATACCAACTAACATTTTTAAAACATTAGGTCAGCTGTGGCAGCCTCCATATGCCAGGTTTCCTTTTATGTATAAGCCCACCTAAAGTCATATGCCACTTAAATGGGAGGGCTCTACATTTGCTAAAGCAATGCCATTTTATAAAATAAAATGTAATTAATCTGCGCTTCCTTTATTCATAGAGTGCTTTTCATACATGGAAGCTATAAGACAGCTTCAATCAATGGAAGAGGGGCAGAAAGGGTGAGCATAGTCAGCACTCTTGATGAGTGCCTGTCACAGGTCTAGCAGTAATATTATTGCCCACAGCACCAGCATATTAAGGCTGTGGGGTATAGGAGGGGGTAGAGGACTTCAAATTTTTTACTATGACAGCTGGCACCAGCAAAAGCGGTGTTAAACCCCAAAACAAAAATGTAAAATATTGCATCTTGCCAATCATGGTAAGGAGGGGCGATGGCTGGATCAGTTTTGTTTTTTAGCTTTTTTTCTTGCAGTAGCAAGCCTCCTGCATTAGTGAGACATGACTCTGGATGAAGGAGCACAGAAAGCACAGCAGAAAGCAGCATTTTCAGTCTGAGGGGAGGGGATTGTTAGATATACTAGCAGATTGAATACACTGACAAACTGAAGCCAACCTCCAGCTAATACTTTATAAGCAGTTACAGCAAACTTTTTCTTTTATAATAAAGGTTTTACATCAATAAATAAACGCTGATAGTGTTAAAAGGTTTGTTTAACCACTTCCCGACCGCCGCATGTATATGTACGTCCACAGAATGGCACGTACAGGCAAATGGGCGTACATGTAAGTCCTTGCCTTTCCGTGGGTCGGGGGTCCGATCGGGACGACGGCGCGGCTATTTGTTTATAGCCGCTCCGTCGCGATCGCTCCCCGGAGCTGAAGAACGGGGAGAGCCGTACGTAAACACGGCTTCCCCGTGCTTCACTGTGGCGGCGTATCGATCGAGTGATCCCTTATATAAGGGAGACTCGACCGATGACATCAGTCCTACAGCCACACCCCCCTACAGTTGTAAACACACACTAGGTGAACCCTAACTCCTACAGCGCCCCCTGTGGTTAACTCCCAAACTGCAACTGTCATTTTCACAATAAAAAATGCAATTTAAATGCATTTTTTGCTGTGAAAATGACAATGGTCCCAAAAATGTGTCAAAATTGTCCGAAGTGTCCGCCATAATGTCGCAGTCACGAAAAAAACGCTGATCGCCGCCAATAGTAGTAAAAAAATTTTTTTTTATAAAAATGCACTAAAACTATCCCCTATTTTGTAAACGCTATACATTTTGCGCAAACCAATCGATAAACGCTTATTGCGATTTTTTTTACTAAAAATAGGTCGAAGAATACGTATCGGCCTAAACTGAGGGAAAAAAAAATGTTATATATGTTTTTGGGGGATATTTATTATAACAAAAAGTAAAAAATATTGCATTTTTTTCAAAATTGTCGCTTTATTTTTGTTTATAGCGCAAAAAATTAAAACCGCAGAGGTGATCAAATACCACCAAAAGAAAGCTCTATTTGTGGGGAAAAAAGGACGCCAATTTTGTTTGGGAGCCACGTCGCACGACCGCGCAATTGTCTGTTAAAGCGACGCAGTGCCGAATCGCAAAACCTGGCCTGGGCATTTAGCTGCCTAAAGGTCCGGGGCTTAAGTGGTTAATTTTTGTAACTGATAAATTCCCCTGGAGAGCTTTTTTTAAAAAAAAAACAAAAAAACAAACTTCTGTCCAGATCACCAGATCGAAATAAAGGAAAGAAAGCCTAAAAATGCAGCAGTCAAATCTAAAAAATGTAATAGGGACACGTCTAAAGGGATGCAGACCCAGGGGAACAAACAGTGATTTCTTCAGAATAACAAAAATTAGGAATCTGCAACAAAGTTCGTTAAAATTCTTGCAATGTGCATAGATCACCCAGAGGAGAATGTTTTTTTCTCAACAAAAGTGGAGTTGCGCTTTAACAAAGAATACCCCTTTCCCATTTCATGCTGTCAGCAATGGCATCACATGGAAAAGAAATGTCACAAGGCCTTAGAAAGAAAATAATTTCTTGACACAAGAAAGGTGAAGGCTACAAGAAGCTCCGCAAAGCTTTATTTATCAGTCAGAATAATGTAGCAAAAGTGATACAAAAATGTAACAAAGATGGACCTGAAATTATCTCACAGAGACGTCCAGGCCGTCCATGGAAGTTAACACCTTGACAGGAGCGTCTTCTGATGAGAAAGGTTGAAGAACATCGCTATGCAAGTTCACTGCAGTTAGCTAAAGAAGTGAAAAGCCAAACTGGGGTGATTGTTTCCTGTGACAAAATACAGTGTACACGGCAGAGAAATGGCATGCATGGGTATCGTCCATGAAGGAAGCCTCTCTTAAAGCCCATGCACAACAAGCCTAGAATTTGCCGGGGCCCATGCTATAAAAAGAAGACCACTGGGACTCTGGAGTGATGAGACCAAGATAAATCATTTTGGAACTGATGTCTTCAAAACTGTATGGGGTTGCGAAGGTGAGGAGTACAAAGAAAATGCATGAAACACGGTGGTGGCAGTGTCCTTCTGTGATGCATGAGTGCTGCTGGTGTTGGGGAGCTGCAATTCATTGATGATATCATGAATTCACAGATGTACTGCTCTATGTTGAAAGAGAAGGTGGTACCATCACTTTGTGCCTTTGGTCGTCATGCAGTTTTCTAACATGACTGATCTAAAACACACATCTAAGGCCACTGTTGCATTTCTGAAGAACAGAGTGAAAGTGATTCAGTGGCCAAGTATATCTCCTGATCTGAACCCAATCCAACACCTATGGGGAATTCTGAAGAGACAAGTTGTACATCACTCTCCAGTCAGCATCCACACTCTAAAAGAGGTCTTTCTTGAAGAATGGAAAATGATAGATGTTGCAATATGTCACCAACATGTTTATTCCATGCTGTCCTTACAAATCATGGAGCTCATACTAAATACTAGATGTAGTAGTTTTTGTTGTGGCTGTATTCATTTTTGCCTAAACCAATTTGAGTAAAAGAAGTTTGCAAAAGTTTGGAAATTGTTGATGTTTTCATTGAGATATTGATTAAAATCCTACTTTTCAAAAGGGGTGTACTCATGTTTGCTGAACACTGTATATACAGTATGGCCCTGATTCTTAAAGCACTTACGCGGACGTATATTTCTATACACCGCGTAAGTGCACAGATTCGCCGTCGTATCTATGCGCCTGATTCTCAATGCTAGATACGCCTGAAATGTGGCTTCATCCGACCGACGTAAGTTTCCTACGCCGTCGGAGCCTGGGTGCATATTTACGTTGGCCACAATGGGCGCTTCCATTGATTTACGCGTCGAATACGGCGTAGTCCGCCGTAAAGTTTTTCCACCATAGTAGGCGCATCCCATGCAAAGGTATAGATGACGGAACAGCCGTCGTATTTTACGTCGTTTACGTAGGACTACGTGAATAGGGCTGGGCGTAGGTTACGTTCAGTGATTCAACGTATCTTAGGCGTTAGGTCCGACGTGATTCTGAGCATGCGCACTGGGAAGCGCCCACGGGACGGCGCATGGCCATTCATTTGCATGGGGTCACGGTTCATTTAAATGGATCACACCGACTTCCTTCCTACTTTGAATTAGGCGGGCTTACGCCGGCCAACTTACGTTACGCCGGCGCAACGTTGGGAGCGAAAGCTTTGTGAATACTGTTCTTGCCTCACTGATTTACGTTGGTGTAGCGCATATGAGATGCGCTACGCCGGTCTAAAGATGCGCCGCTCTACGTGAATCCGGGCCTATATATATATATTTATATATAGTAAAATCATAAATGTATCTGTAAATGTATCTGAATATAGTTCTTCTAGCAGAGGATTTTATAATTATAATTACACTATTCAATAGTGAATATGTTTACACCACATGAATGCTTTTGCTTGAAATGTGTTTTGTGCTTAATTTCAAAACCAAGTGCTAGGCCTGTCATTAACAGACTTATGTTCATAGCATCATGCTTTGACATTATCAAATGAAACAAGCCGAATGCACATTTTGTATAAAATTAGAAAACTGAGTGGAAAGGAATGTACATATGACTCACAGCAACGGAAGCAAATAAAGAGATGGATGAATTTAATTAAATTTTATTCAGATTTATTGGACTAGAATTGGATGCCGATATAATATAAACGAGTTTTGAAAAAATAGAGGAAATTAAGTATTTATATTGCCCTATTATCTTTTTATAAGCCTTAAATACTAACATATTCCTTAGCACTTTACTATCTGAGGAATTCAAGAAATAAACAAGGATTAAAGTGGCATTCCACCCCAATTTTTTTTTTAAATCAGCAGCTACAAATACTGCTGCTAACTCTTAAAATGTGAACACCTACCTGTCCAGGGCCCACGATGTTGGCACCCGAAGCCGATCTGTCCCTTGGCTCTCGGCTCTCGGGTGCTCTTCGGTGAGAGAATCAGGAAGTGAAGCCTTGTGGCTTCACTTCCTGGTTCCCTACTGCGCATGAGCGAGTCACACTGTGTGATCTGAATGGTCCCTGCTGTCTCCCGGAAGACAGCGGGGGGAAGGAGGAGGCACCAGACTTGGCGTAGATATCCGCAGATACCGGATGTATTAGACAGGTATCTGCTCCCCCTGAAAGGTGCCAAATGTGACACCGGAGGGGGGGGATTCCGAAAAGCGGAAGTTACATTTTTGGGTAGAACTCCACTTTAACATAATATGACAAATAAAACGTAGAGAAGAAATACTTACAAGAGCTCACAATGTATGATATATGAGGAAAATGAACGTATACTGTATATATAGTGAAGAGGAATGAGTTTAGGCTTTCAGCCTAGCAGGAGTTTGACATAAAACCAAGCAGTTCAGAGTTAATTAAACTAAGTGACCAGATTTGGCCAGTTCACCAGCCTACATGAAGACTCCTGTATCTGTTTCCTCACTGGCCCATTCACATGGTTGGGAATCCCTGCTCATGAAAGCAAAGGAGCTGGGGATGGAAACAAAATTAGTTAATACCAGGCCCTTTAGGTCTGGTATGAATTTTAGGGGGACCATATGCAAAGAAAAGATGACAAAAAAAAATATGAGGTCCTGGTAAAAAAAATCATACCAGACTCTTATTCAAGCCTGCCGCCGGCAAGGACAGGGATGGATCTAGCCTGCCCCCTCCTGCCTAAACCATAACAGGCCACATGTCTTTAACATGGTGTGGGGGGGCGCCTTGCTGTGGAGACCCATGGGCAGAGGGTCTTTTTGGAATATTGAAGCCCTCTTTAACCACTTGATATCCTGCCTATTGTCAAAAGATGGCCACAAGGTTGCTCTCAATTGCCGGGAGGACGTCTATAGACGTCCTCCGCTCCTCCGGCCACTGGGGGGCGCGCAAGCGCCGCCGCCGGCCCGCGCCCGTCGCATCACTGCAGTGCCGGTGCGCGTGCCTGGCGGCCGCGATGTCTGCCAGGCACCTGCGGTCGGCGGTTACACAGACAAGGACGTGGATCTGTGTGTGTAAACACACAGATCCACGTCCTGTCAGGGAGAGAGGAGACTGATGCTGTGTTCCACATAGGGACACAGATCGGTCACCTCCCCTAGTCAGTCACCTCCCCCCACAGTTAGAAACACTATGCAGGGTACACATTTAACCCCTTCCTCACCTCCTAGTGTTAATCCCTTCCCTGCCAGTCACATTTACACAGTAATTAGTGCATATTTATAGCAAAAGTCGAAAGTCGCCATGTACGCCTCAACATCATCCGCCGGTGTCATCTTTTGCAGGTGGTAGGAAGCACGTACAATCTTTGGTTCCGCTAACACCGGAGGTGCGGACCCCTTTTTCAGTTCCACCAGAGCTTTGGCGAACTGTCGGTTCATCTCCTGCTGGGCAGCGTGTTGTGCTGCAACGGCCTCTGCGACTTGGCGGTGTTGTGCTGCAGCGGCCTCTGCGACTTGGCGGTTTATCTCCTGCTGGGCAGCCTGTTGTGCTGCAGCGGCCTCTCGTTGTGCTGCAGCGGCCTCTGCGACTTGGCGGTTGGTTTCCCGCTGGGCTGCATTGGCCTGTAGCAGGGCCTTTAACATTTCTTCCATTTTCAGAAAAGTGCCCGCTGAATCCACCACGTGTGAGGGATTAGCTCGTGGGGATCACCTTTTCTGAAATCACAGTCTGTAAGCAGGCACTTTCTTTTAAGTCTGGCGGATGCCAGATTTTATTTATAAACGGTTTGCAGATTAAAATAAACAAAACAATAAATTAAATCCTTGCCGTCCGGCGCTAAACTAAACAAACAGGATCTCCTCTCTATACAGTGTGGGGCTAGTCCCTGACACCCACAAAACATGCAGTAAAGCAAACCTTTTAGTCCAGCACTCAGCGCTCCCCTCACTCAGGTCCCTTCCTGAGTTTCAAGCCAGGGCTCTGTTGTGCTCTCTTCCTGGACATTTAAAGTCCAGCTGATTGTGGACTCCAGTGGACCCAAACATCCGGACCGGAATCCTAGCCAGGCCCAGAGGCTGTAAAACCCGGAATGGATTCCGGTTCAGTCTCTCATGATAGAACGTATGCGAGGTGAAATGTACCTATGATCATGTATCGCACCTCGCATAGCGTCACACCATATACATACCTCATTTAAAGTCCCAAACCTTTTCTCCTATATACTGATTAGGGATGGAGACTTGTTTCCTTACATGTTTCATTCAAAGCCCCCACCCCCCCCCCCCCCACCTTTAACTCATAATGATGAGCACCCCACAAATAATGACAAATCTTACTTGAGGGCTTTCCATGTTGTTGCTCTTGGTCTTACCTGGGTGAATAGCAGGTGACCTGGAATTAAAACCAGAGCATGGTACAAAGTCAGCAGGAAGAAACAAGGACAGGCCAAAAAGTTCAAAAGTGGACAGTGAACAAGTCAAAGAATCAAAGAAGCAGGAATGCAGAACCACAGACTAAAGCCGTGGGCTAGGAATGAACTTTTTCGGGGAATGGATGGTGGCCTGAGAACAGTTAAATAGTGAGACTGATTGACTTGCTGTGTAGCTGTTATATCAATCAGCAGGTGAGATTTGGTCATGCCCCTCCCTTCCAGTCCTACAGAATGAATGCGGAGGGAGCTGTTTTAAGCTCCCCGAGCACATGGGAATGGTGGCAGAGGGAGTTTCTAGGCCCCCTCGGTGCTGCATGCTGCACACCTGTGGGAATTAGAAGGGCGTGTCCCGGTCTGATAGGGGGTGGTTTCCCCTCCCTAGCACACCTGAAAGGTAAGGGGCTTTATTACAGGCAGTCAGGGACCAATGACAGGCGAGCCATAGGTCACAGGGACGCAGGGAACTTTCTGGAAGGAAGGTAGTTGACTTAAGGCAGGAGCGAGCAAGCGTGGGCACCAGTGCCTCAGGAGCCATTACCTGGTTTTGAACTCCCGCGCCCCCGAGCTGCAATGAAGAGCCTGGTAAGAAGGATCCTTGAGAGAGCGGGCGCTGAAGACGGAGACGTTTGGATGGAGCAGTGTCTCTCTCTACCTCACTCCCAGGACACGCAGCGCGCAATAGCCTCTACAGACCGGAGCACGTCAGCTGGCTCTGCCTCCGTGCCCGCCTCCGGACTTAACGCACCAGTGACATCCTCCCCATGCTATTTTCCGCACCCATTGGACGGTTCAGCAGCAGGCTCATGGGGATTGGACGTTGGCAGTGTCAGTCAGCTGGCTGGCACACACATAGGCAGCATGGAGGAGGAGGCGCCTCCGGCCTTTCCAGCCCTCACGGACGGAGCAGAACCTTCACCACAGAAGCGGAGGAAGTCTAATAGACTTCCCGCTGCCAAAGCAGTCGCCACGGCACCTCCGGCCAGGGGGTCACAGAGAGGAAGAAACGGAGGGGGACAGCGGGGGGGCCGCGCCAAGCAGTCGGGCCCCCCTCCTAATGATAGTGCAACATCCAGTGTTTTTTCTCAACAGGTTCCAGCACAGGCGGCACTCGCTGCAGACACAGGAAGACCCATGCTGCTGGCTTCTCCCGGCAGCGGCATCAGCAGGTCATGGAACGCAGCTGGGTCCATGGGAGCACCCAGCACACAGACAGCGTTTCAACCACAGCAAATCCCAGTGATATGTGCCCAGACGGTCCCTGCGTCAGGTCCAGGTAATGAAAATCTGTCTCAGTTACAGCTGCTAACTTCCCTTACTGCTTCTTTGTCTTCTATCATTGCTGGTATGTCTCCTAACTTACCTGTTTCTCAGAACTGTTCTGCAGCCACTGTTTGGGCCAACCAAGAGGAAGGTAGGAGCGGCCTGGGGTTGAGTGGAAGTGTATCACAACCTTTGCATGTCAGTGGGATGGATATACCAGTGAATGTACCTGAAATTTGTGCTAGGGAAGCTCTGCCTTGCACACTGTCACCTTTAGGTTACCACCTAACTGCAGCCACAAAAGATAAAATTGTCAAGGGTGATTTTGTTGACCTTTTGTCACTTTTACCTTCAGCAAAGGAGTCAGTGTTCAGGGAAAAAACGGAGGAGAGGGAAGGGGATAGGCGCAGGCCAGTGGCAAGAACCTTTAATAACTGGTTACAGGCTTTTCTGATTTACTCTAGTGTAATATGCGAGAAGTACCCTGATAAAAGTGTGGGTTTGATGCAACATATGGATATAGTTTTGGAAGCGTATAAGAATTTTGGTGGTGTCTCATGGTTCTCATACGATGAGTCATTTAGACAAAAATTATCTGTTCACCCCAATCTACAATGGGGATCAAAAGACATTGGGTTGTGGCTGAACCTTTTTCTGCCTCAGAGAGGGTTCACCCCCAGGCCCCAGTCACCAAATGCGGGCGCTCCAGCCGCCTCTTATAGAAAAGGAATATGTTTTTCCTTTAACGATTCCCAGTGCAAGTTCCCGGGCACTTGCAGGTATAGGCATGAGTGCGCATTTTGCGGGGGGACTCACCCGGTCGCTAAATGCTTTAAAAAAATGGCAGTTGCCAACCAGCCACAATACAGGGAGTCCTTTCCGAAGAGCGGCATCCCCGGTGAAGTTGCAAGAAATGCTCCCGTGGCTCCTAATCTACACAGACAGGCAGACAGCCCAGCTACTATGTGAAGGTTTCAAAGAAGGTTTTAGACTCCCCCCTTTTGAAGGGCAGGGTTGCATAGTGGGAAAAAATTTGAAGTCAGCAACAGACTTCCCTGAAGTAGTTAGGGAAAAAATTTTCAAAGAGCTCAGGGAAGGTAGAATTTCAGGCCCTTTTCTGCACCCCCCGTTTAAGGACTTCAGGGTCTCCCCTCTTGGGGTGGTCCCCAAAAAAGAAGTAGGGTCCTTCAGGTTGATCCACCACCTGTCTTCTCCGGTGGGGGATTCCCTTAACGATCAAATTAGCGAAGAAATGTCATCGGTAAATTATCTAACATTCGATGACGCTTTAAAAAAACTACGCTTGCTGGGTAAGGGTTCCTTTCTGGCTAAGGCAGACATTCAATCTGCTTTTCGTTTATTACCAATTAACCCTTTGTCCTTCAATTCATTAGGTTTTGTTTTTGACGATTGTTTTTTCTTTGACCGTTGCCTCCCAATGGGCTGCTCCCTCTCCTGCAGCTATTTCGAGTCATTTGCCACATTCCTGGAATGGGTAGTGCAGAAACAATCTGGCTCAACCTTCCTGGTTCACTACTTAGATGATTTTCTTTTCCTTGGGAGGTCGTTTGCTGACTGCATGAAGGTACTGAATTCTTTTTTGGAAATATGTAAGGCATTCAATATCCCTTTAGCGCACGAGAAGACTCTGTATCCGTCAACACGGCTAGTTTTCTTGGGAATAACAATTGACACCTTAGCAATGGAATTTGAGCTTCCTGCTGAGAAGGTGTCTCAATTAAGGGACAATTTGTTCAGAATGATCAGAAAAAAGAAGGTCATTCTGAAGGAAGTTCAAAAATTGCTGGGGATGCTGGCGTTTGCATCAAGGGTTCTTCCCGTCGGTCGGATTTTTTCAAGGCGTCTCTACCTGGCGATTTCGGGTTTCAAATCCCCCACGTCTCACATCAGAGTCTCTTCGGAGATAAGAGAAGACCTCTTGGTATGGTCACAGTTCTTAGAAAAATTCAATGGAAGAGCAGTTTTCCAGTCTGAATTTGTGACTGATTGGGATTACAGTTTGTTTACAGACGCAGCGGGTTCAGTGGGTTTTTCAGCCCTGTGGAAAACCCATTGGTGCGCTTCATTGTGGCATCCCAGCTGGCGTAAGAAAGGGCATACGAAAAACATAGTTATTCTGGAGCTCTTTCCCATTGTGGTCGCACTAGAGTTATGGGGCGACCATTTCAGGAACAAAAGAGTTATGTTCAGCACAGACAATAAAGGGGTGCTTTTCGCGATAAATTGCTTATCGTCCAAATCCCCCCCGGTCATCTCCCTGATTCGTTACTTAGTTTTTAAGTGTTTGAGTTTAAACATTTGGATAAAAGCCCGGCATATTCCAGGTAAGCTGAATGATATAGCGGACTCTCTCTCCCGGTTACAGATGGAGAGATTCAGGTCTCTGTTCCCAGCCGCGGACGAGAGGGGGATCCAGTGCCCAGCACACCTGTGGGATCTGATATAGACTTTGTGCGTTTGAATATAGTAAAATCCATCGCCCCAGCTACAATGTCTGCATATTCCTCAGCATGGAGGTTGTGGTTGGCCCATTTGGCCTCGATGAGGGAACATCAGCTGGCATTTTCCGAAAAATTGGTGCTATCTTTTCTGAACAAATTAATGGCTGGTAACCTGTCATGGTCCCAGGTTAATAAAATCCTGGCCGGGATCTCTTTTTTCGGCAAATTGAATAACTTTCCTCCTTGCTCCTCTTTCTTTTCGGTTCACCAGGCATTAAAAGGCTACAGGAAAGGCTCCCAGAATAGGGACAATAGAATGGCAGTTACTCCTCCCTTGCTTACCAAATTATGCTCGGCGGTCGGGGCTATATGTTTTTCGCGCTACGAAGCGTCTCTTTTTCGTGCTCTTTTTTCTCTTCTTTTTTTCGGAGCGTTCAGGATATCGGAGCTAGTCGCTCCCAATAAGAAATCGGAGTCCAACTTTAAATTTGAGCATATGATTTGGGGCATTTCGCGTTTTTCTATATTTGTACCGAGGTCAAAAACTGATCAGATGGGAAAAGGGACCTGGCTAACGCTGCATGCTTTGCCAGAGTCTCCTATCTGCCCAGTCAAACTAGTCGGGCAGTTCTTGCAAGTTAGAGGGGTAGAAAGGGGGTCATTCTTTATCCACGACAATGGCACCCCATTGTCCGTGTACCAGTTCAACGCGGTTTTTCGGAAATGCTTGGCTACACTAGACTTGGGGGGGTTTCCTCTCTCGTCACACTCCTTTAGGATAGGTGCGGCCACAGAGGCAGCTAGGCTTGGTTTGGATGTCGTTAGCATTAAGCGCATTGGTAGATGGCAGTCAGATGCCTATAAGCTTTACATTCGCCCTCACTGTCCAATTTAATTTCTAGGTCAAGCTTTATCAGTATGGATTGTAGGCCACTCCTACATATTTTGGGCGGAAAGAAGAGCTTCGCGACGAGTCTATACCGGAAGCTTAAATTTTGATCCCAAGTGGGTGAACATTTGTTGGCACGGAAGAAGGGGTATGGTATGGCATAACCTATTTGATGAATTAAGTTTATTGTTTCAGTCAATGCCAATCCCGGACGTTTTGATTCTCCACCTCGGTGGAAATGACATAGGGAAAAGGAAAACCCTGGATCTGATTCTTCAGATCAAATATGATTTAAGTCAATTTAAACTTTCCTTTCCTGAGGTTCAGTTGGTCTTCTCAGAGATAGCCCCAAGACTTATTTGGCTGAACTCCCCTTTAGAAAGAGTTAGAAAGAGGATAAACAGAGCGGTAGCTAAGTTCATGCCCGAGATCGGGGGATTATCCTTCCGTCATGTAGATTTAGAAGGGGGGTTGGTCGGCCTCTTCAGGATGGACGGGATTCATCTCTCAGAGGTTGGGCTCGACATATTTAACAATGATTTGCAGAGCATGGTGGAGTTGGCCGCGAGGTTGGGTGGTTGGGCCGGTGTCGTTTCTAGGGTGCTACCCAGAAACGGGTCCGGCTAGTGGGGATAGTTATAATAATGAGTTAATACCCAACCTGAGCCGTATGGCTAGGTTGATGACTACTGTTGGTTCAAGTTAACAAGTGTTTGATGGTTGTACATACAATGGTTGTATGAGTAATAAAGTTGTTGAATTAATAAAATGATGATACCAGTAATAAAGGCCTGCGGCCAAGTTTAACCCACCACATGTCTCTTGGTCGTTAATGAATAGGTTTATTCTGCATACAGTCCCATGAATGCGGAGGGAGCTGTTTTAAGCTCCCCGAGCACATGGGAATGGTGGCAGAGGGAGTTTCTAGGCCCCCTCGGTGCTGCATGCTGCACACCTGTGGGAATTAGAAGGGCGTGTCCCGGTCTGATAGGGGGTGGTTTCCCCTCCCTAGCACACCTGAAAGGTAAGGGGCTTTATTACAGGCAGTCAGGGACCAATGACAGGCGAGCCATAGGTCACAGGGACGCAGGGAACTTTCTGGAAGGAAGGTAGTTGACTTAAGGCAGGAGCGAGCAAGCGTGGGCACCAGTGCCTCAGGAGCCATTACCTGGTTTTGAACTCCCTCCCCCCCTCCCTTGTCGCGGCCTAAATTATTACGTGGTTCTGGTTGGTTTTGTGAATAAACAACTGGGGATAGTTATAATAATGAGTTAATACCCAACCTGAGCCGTATGGCTAGGTTGATGACTACTGTTGGTTCAAGTTAACAAGTGTTTGATGGTTGTACATACAATGGTTGTATGAGTAATAAAGTTGTTGAATTAATAAAATGATGATACCAGTAATAAAGGCCTGCGGCCAAGTTTAACCCACCACATGTCTCTTGGTCGTTAATGAATAGGTTTATTCTGCATACAGTCCCATTGAGCAGTCTACAATACTATGGTAGGAGAGATCACATGGAGATAGAAATACCTAGCGTTTCAGCTCCAGCCTACTTTTATTTATCTGACAAGGTTACACACATATCAATGTATAAGGTGGAGGGATATGTGGTTTAAGGACATTGCACAATTTGGAGCAGTATATCATACAAAATGTATAGCACAATGTACAGTGTACAAGTATTCACTGTGGTACACATTGCTTGCTGCAATCTATAACAGAATAGGTAACTGACTAAATGATAGGACTGAGAGTAAATGTAACCCACATTTACTAAACAGGTGCAAAGTTAGAAGTAATAATGCAAAAAGGGTTCAGAATGAAAAATAAAAAAACATGAATACACTGCAGAATAATGAAAGCTGCATAAACATCTGAAAGCTGCACAAACATGGACTCTTCACAGCAATGTCTCTGTAACAGAGCATTGTCTTTTTGACTCAATCAGGGTAACATTTGGCTGCATAGCATAGTCTCTTTAAGACTCTATGACAATGGAGTCACTGAGTCAAGCTAAGAATCGTTACTTCAGTAAAATAGTATTGAATTCAACTACTTATGCTCATAGACAGCATCCCAAGCAGTGAAGTAAGATAGAACACAGATAGATAGTTGGACAAAACACCACCCCACAGGAGCTGGAATTCCCTGATAGCAGTCAGTGAGGGTTTCCCAACAGTAGCTGGGTCCTTCTGAGAAACCCTAATCTTTTAGGTTCTGGCCTGGCTGCCTGCTCCAGTTCTGACAGTGATAGGCTCTCATCTGACTGCAGATCATTTGCCCAACTACCTATGTGGCCTCTATGCATACCTCCCAATTTTTTGAGATGGGAATGAGGGACACCTATCAGCAAAAGTATGTAGGCATAGGACACACCCCTTGCCACGCCCCCTTTAAAGGGGAATTGTACAAAAAACAAGATTGGTTAAACCCACAAGTGCTTTTTTTACCACTACTATTCCTTTATATTGGCTTTTGGAATTTACAAATATAGCAATTTAGAAATCAGATGAAAGGTTTAGCACTGGAACACACTTTTTGATAGATAAAAAGTGCATTTTATATACTATATAGATCAGACCAAAATGAGGGACAAATGAGGAGGAACGAGGGACAGCGGGACTTTGCTCCAAATCAGGGACAGTCCCTGGAAATCAGGGACAGTTGGGAGCTATGCTCTATGAGCTACTGAAGGAAGGAAATAGAGAAGCTTATCTTCCCTGGGCATATCCGGGAGCTAAAGAGGCCTGCACCTGCATCTGAGCATGGATACTATATATTTTTAAAGAGTCTTAAAAGGTTTATATTTAAAAATTGCATAGTATAAATCAGTTTATTCCTCCTTCCATGCTGTTTTATAGGTATGTGATTGTGTGTAAAGAACCTTTACAAAAATGTCTTCCTAAGATTTCCTGTTCTATTTATAGCACAAATATTGAACAGCTCTCAGCTGGCAAGCGCTTGTGATTAGGTTCTATATAAAATATAATTTTATAGAGCAAATGAATTTATGTACTTTTATGCATTTTAGATCAACAGAGCTTATAAGGACACGGCTGGCCTACTCATGACATTCACAAATTGTTTTTACAGTATTCCCTCAAAAGCTAGATTGTAATAAATGTGTCAGCTCACTTCATGGGAGGCCATGTTTCATGAGAAGTCAAATAAAATGTTCACGCTGTTAGAACAAGCCCTTAAACAATTGCCATGTAAAACGGCTGTAACATGAAGAGCTGTTCTCTCTGGCAATTCCCACAAAGTGGGGAGGCTGTGTGGAAAATGTGCTAGTGGCACGCACAATGCCTCTTGCTGGTAAGAAACCATTATAATGAACAAGCTCTCTCCTACTGCATCTGTGCTATAAAAAAGGACAAGAAGACCCTCATCATAGTAAAGTTTTCTCATAAGCTAATCAATCAATCTTTTTATTTTGTGTAGAGCAGGCCCAGGACTGGTTTGGCTGTTTGGTCCCAGGTTCCATTCCCTGATAGGCACACAGCAACCAGGCACACGGTATTTCCCAATCACTCGAGTCAAAGAACAGGCTGTGTGTGTCTTTTTTTGCGGTTTTTATTTTGTTAGAGAACTGGGATAGGGTGAGCCTAGGGATACTCCATTAAACTTTAACAACTTGCCCTAAAGGACACTAAATTTGAACAATTTGTTCAGGGTGAAGGCATCCCATTTAATGTGATGGTTTACTGGTACTAAACAGGGACGCCTCAACAGAAGTATAGTCCTGAATGTACAAAAGAAAAACTCCTCCAAAACAGGTCGAAAAAAAAGTAATTTTGGTCCAGAAGGCTGGTACTCACTGTTTTCTGAATACTGTGTAGTTGCCTGTAGTATCAGTCAGTTTATGTACTTGGCTTGTGTTAGAAATTCTGTATATAGCCCTACAGAACAGACAGTGCACAGTTCACATGATCTTTGTTGCTTAAAGTGTTACTAAACCTAGGAACCTGCATTCACCTATATCTGGTCTCCCACAGTACACAGAACATTGAACTGCAATAGTTTTATTCAGGGCTTTTTTCTCAGACAATAGGTGCAGGAACTCCCCCTTTCTGAGTCACTCCTCTTCCTTGCCCCTACCCACCTCCGAGCACCGTCCCTTGGTTCCATCCCATACCCACCTCCCAGTACCGCCCCTTTTAAACAATACAGAACCAAGTATCATTTTGAGGTGCTAAGAAATTTGTATGGAACTTGGTAATGATATCAGTAAAATAGATCCCCCGCAGCCAGCAATAATAGATCCCCCTAACAACAATGGACCACCCACACAAAAAAAAACATCCCCCAGCAACAATAGACTCCGCACAACCAGCAATAATAGACTCTCCTAGAGCCATCAACAATAGACCCCTCCCCCAACAGTAGATCTCTTTTTGCAACAACTGACCCCCTCAGCAAAATAAGACCCACCCCCAGCAACAATAGGTCCCCCACCCACAACAATAGACCCCCCTGCAAAAATAGATCCCCTCCAGGTAGAATAGATCCCCCAGCAGTGAGCATTAATACCCTGCAGCACACCTCAGCACCCCTTGTCATTACATAGTCAGTCCAGGAGGTGCCGGAACTGCGTTCCCCCGCGTTCCCGCTGAAAAAAAGCCCTGGTTTTATTAAGTATAAACTGCTAAATACCCTTTTTGATAACTAGTTTGAGTAGAGTTTGCATTCTATTCTGGCTGTCCTATAAGGCTATGGTGTATGGGGGGATATTACCGCGCTATCAGTTAAAAGGGAGAGAAGCTGCCAGCACAAACAAATAGATATCTGTATGAAGCAATGGTAAATAAAATGTGCAGCGCTGGGAAAAGTGAGTATGTTCAACCAATCATTGCAGAAAAATGGATGAAATCTAAAAAGATGTGAATGTGTGTACCACCACAGATCACATTAAACATAAATATTGTGACCAATTACAAACACAAAAAACTGCATCACAAGCGGACAGTGAATACACTCCCCACTGAAGGGTAAAAGTGTATAATATATCACGTGAATAAAACAGAGTCTTAAAACATTGAATGTTTCAAAAAGTGGAGTGCAAATAAAACAATAAACACAAGTCCCTTAAAGGCTGATAGAAGCGAATCTCAAACACTGTAGTAAGTGTTGACCAGGATACAATGGTGCAAGTGAACAATAAGGGAACATCCGTCCTGTGTTACAAACGTGGAAACATCAGATAGAGGGGTAGTGATCCCGCCACCATGGGATAGGGGTCAGTACTCTTACCCTGAGGTGTGGACCCACACACCAAAAGATGGTGAGTCAAAACAGCATGTGGCAAGAGTGTCAATGTCACAGCTTCCTCAGATGTCCGTCATAGGCTGGCTCACAGAGTACTGAACATTGGCAATGTGTTGTAACAAATAGCCAGTCAAGGGAGTAGTATCTGTAGATAGTGGTAACAACAAGGATATGTAAAACATACATCCAGGTTATTAATATGTAAAACATCAAACAGCCATAGCTGTCCGGTACATATTAAGATTTAAAAGAATTTAAAAGAAAATAGCATAATAAGCAGAGCGTCTCACTATGTTTATTATGCTTATTATGCTATTTTCTTATAAATCTTAAAGGGGTTGTAAAGGATTTTTTTTTTCCATAATAAGCATCCTTTACCTGCAGACATTCCTCTTTTCACTTCCTCGTTGTTTGTTTTTGCTCAGAAGTTGCTCTATTTCTTCTCTGTTCTGTTCACTTCCTGCTTGTCTGATTTTACTGACCACCGTGATGGGAGGCTTTACGGCGGTGGTCAGTAACGTGTTAGAGACTTCAAGGAGGTGTGAATTACTGGGTGTGCCACAATGCATACTGGGAAATGTAGTTCTTACATGAACGAGCGATGCAAACCAGGAAGTGAATGAGATAACAGAAACTAGAATGCTGAAGGTGATATAGATGAAGGAATTTAATAGGTATTTACTAGTTTTTTAACATAATCATTACACTATTCTGTCTGTCTACCTTGCAGACATGAATTTTAGGCAAAAAAATGTTTTCCTTTACAACTCCTTTAATATGTACCGGACAGCTATGGCTGTTTGATGTTTTACATATTAATTAATAACCTGGATGTATGTTTTACATATCCTTGTTGTTACCACTATCTACAGATACTACTCCCTTGACTGGCTATTTGTTACAACACATTGCCAATGTTCAGGCAAAAAGACCGATGGTTGACTATTCTCAACACGGTCAACTCTGTGAGTACTTCTGTCTCCCATATTATAATCTACCTATGTTTCTATAGATATTCTTGCTCCAACTAAGCGGCTCTCACTGCAATTATCTGTTTACGCCCCAACAGAGGTGTGGTTGCCTCCTCGCCTCATGGTGCCCTGGGGACCTACCCTGTTGTTGCTCTGCCACACACGGGCAATTGTATATGTTTAGTGATTTATTATTCTATGTATGTAATTGCTATCTTTCTATATATAAAAAAAAAATGTTTTTTGTTTGTATATATTTTCAAAGATTCACATGAGGGAGCGTTTCAATAATGCGTAACATGTAGTGCGAGCCCTCCTTTCCTCTGGACCCACCGCCTGGTTACACACCTGACAGTTAAACTCCTTACTATACTTTTTTGAGTCAATAATATTGTGATAACCTGTGTGGACCAGTTATTGATTTAATTTCTTTAATTTTATATTTATAACTGCTTTTTATGACATCTTTATAAATAAAATACCTCTAGTTTTTTACTATACCTACTGTGTGCCTTTAAAGTCTAAAATTACTAGTCTCTAGTCAAAATCTACATATTATCGGGATGTTGGCACATTATTTCTAGTATATTCACAGTATCACCCTGTGGGGATATACGTTAAACCCAATCCTTTTCATTTTATAATCAAATTTTTAATCCTTGTCACGTGCAAAGCTGCTACTAAAGGAGATGTCTTCTCTTTTCTTCATATCCTACAGATAACGCAGACTTAGTAGTTAAATACTACAGAACATGTTGTTGAAAGGAGGGAAAGCTGGAGTAAATGACAACCAAACTGTGAAAAACCCCCAAATATTTCTCTTTCTAGAAAAAGCATTTACCCACTGTTCACTTTGGTGCGATTTGACAGGTAAAATCGCATGTCAAATTGGAGCCTATTGTGAGCAACAGGAGCATCCCATTTGCTGCAACACGACTTTGCGGCGCTGCACTTATTCTGACTCCGATTGTTGTGAAGCGATTTATGCCTTGTGAGACCTCTATGCCAGATATAATCACTGAGGACAATTCTCATCAGATAGCTTGAACTCACCAATACCGATTCTATTCACAGAAGATGCTTTAATCCAAACATCAGAATACATCAGATGACAGGTTACAGCAGATGAATAGGTTGTAGTATTGTGCGGTCAAAAGATGATACAGCCTGTAGCTTACTTATGCAGAATACATGTGCCCTTGTTACATGCGGCCTGATAAGATGTCTCCATTAGGCAGGAAGTACAAACTGAGGAAGAAGGGTGGAGCATACACAGAAAGAAAGTGTGCCATAGATCAGACAAAGAAAATACAAAAACTGTGCATTACCACAAAAGGTCACTAGATGACAGCATGTAAACTAAACATAACATACATAGAAAATGGTTGAGAAACAATGGGCCAGATTCTCAGTGGAGATACGACGGCGTATCTCCAGATACGCCGTTGTATCTCTGCCGTTCTTAGAATCAGTTACGCATAGATATCTCTTAGATCCGACAGGCGTAAGTCTCTTACGCCATCGGATCGTAAGTGCATTTTTACGCTGGCCGCTAAGGGCGTGTACGCTGATTTACGCGTCAAAATATGTAAATCAGCTATATACGCAAATTCACGAACGTACGCCCGGCCGACGCAGTAAAGTTACGCCGTTTACGTTAGGCTTTTCCCGGCATATAGTTACCCCTGCTATATGGTGGCGTAAGTGCGGCGCACCAATGTTAAGTATGGCCGTCATGCCTGCGGCGAAATTCCACGGACGGCGCATGCGCCGTAAGTGAAAAACTTCAATCACGTCGGGTCATGGATAATTTACATAACACACGCCCACCTCTTCACAATTTGAATTAGGCGGGCTTACGCTGGCCGATTTACGCTACGCCACCGCAACTTATGGAGCAAGTGCTCTGAGAATACTGCACTTGCCCGTCTAAGTTGCGGAGGCGTAACGTAAATCAGATATGTTACGCCCGCACAAACTTACGCGCTCCTACGAGAATCTGGCCCAATATGTATATATAACAAATGATATGCCTATTTGGCAGCACAGCACTGATTTCCAAAAGTAGTTCCTGCACTACTTTTAGCGACTTCAGGAGTGATTTCAACAGACATCTGTTCATGAACACGAACAGATGTCTTTCAAATCGCCCCCCCCGAAGTCGGACTGAAATGCGGCTTTGAAATTGTGCACGTTCAGATAAACGCTCATTTCAAAACCTTGATCAGTGTGAACGAGGGCTCTCAGATAGAAATAGAGAGTATAAACCTTCAGCTCCTTAGATATTTTCTTGAAAGCCTCAATGAAAAATCTATAATATAAGAAGAGAAAAAAATGTAAGCTACATTTGACCGCAACTTGTGTCATTTTAGTAGCCAGATGACTAAAAGATGTAGAAAAAAAAGGGGGGGTGGAGTTTTTGTTTTAAGGGTGGAATTTCAGGGTCTTTGCTTCTTCTGGGGGTTTCTGGGGGATTTTTCATTTGTGTCGTTTTTTTAATGATTATTATTTAGGTAGATTACATTTTTGAACATTATGATTGATGCTGGATTACATCGGGAGACATTAGTAACATTTTAGATTTGATTTTAAGGAAATAATGTAATTAAAGACGTTTTTCAAGGTATGTATGTTTATCTACCTTTACATCTTTGGACGTGGGTAAGAAATACTAATGTACCCATGGCTAGATACTTGTTTTATTGGAGAGAACTGACACAACCAGTAAACACAATATGACAATGTTTATTGCAACCTATGCACCTGCAGTATGTCTGTAAAAACATGCATTTTATTACAGGTCAATGTTAATGCTACATATTTAACCACTTCAGCCCCAGAAGGATTTACCCCCTTCCTGACCTAGCCCTTTTTTGCGATTCGACACTGCATCACTTTAACTGACAATTGTGAAGTCGTGCGATGCTGTATCCAAACACAATTGAAGTACTTTTTTTTCCCACAAATAAAGCTTTTTTTTTGGTGGCATTTGATCAACTGCGGTTTTTATTTTTTTGTGCTATAAACCAAAAAAAGAGCGACAATTTTGAGGAAAAAAAATTAATATTTTTTTTGATATAATAAATATCCCCCAAAAAATCCAAAAATATAGTTTATTCCTCAGTTTAGGCTAATATGTATTCTTCTGCATATTTTTGGTATTAATTGGTTTGCGTAAAAGTTATAGTGTCTACAAAATAGGGGGTCGATTTTTGTCATGTTATTGTGATTTTTTTTATTAGTAATGGCGGCGATCTGTGATTTTTGTCGTGACTGCCACATTGCGGCAGACAGATCGGACATTTTTTACACATTTTTGGGACCATTGAAATTTATAGAGCGATCAGTGCTAAAAAAAATGCACTGATTACTGTATAAATGTCACTGGCAGGGAAGGGGTTAACACTAGGGGGCGATCGGGGGGTTAACTGTGTGTTCCCTCACTGTGGTCTAACTGTGTGGGGATGGGACTAACTAGGAAAGATGACAGATTGCTGTTTTTCCTCTGACAGCACAGGGATTTGTGTGTTTCCTCGTGCTGGCTCTCGATCACGCGATCGTGACCACGCGCATCGGGCCCCTCACCGTGCAGCGGGCGAGTGCCCTCTGGCAGCTCTTAAAGGACCGACGTACAGATACGTGATTTTGCACACCCGTTTCACTTTGCCAACGTATATCAGTGTGAGCCAGTCAGCAAGTAGTTAATAATTTTCTGCACTCGACAAAATTCACTCTGGAGCCTATTTCCAGCGACACCACAAAAAATATCATCGGTGCCTTGCGAAACAGCACATCGCCCAATGATATCATCCCTACTAAGCTGTTGAAGGATTGTGCCGACATTCTGGCACCACCCATCACACAGCTTATAAATCAATCTTTTAAGGAAGGCATAGTGCCATCCATGCTGAAAGAGGGCATAATCCAGCCCATCCTGAAAAAACCGAATCTGGATCCCAAGGACCCAATGCACCGCCGCCCCATAACAGGCCTAAACGTTCTCTCTAAGATAATGGAGAAAATAGTGGTACAACAGCTGCAACAGCATCTAGATACCCACAACCTACTGGATCCATTACAATCAGGCTTCCGTCCTGGACACGGGACAGAAACGGCCTTACTTAAAATATGGGACGACGCCCTCGAGGCCGCAGACGAAGGAGAATCTTGTCTCCTAATTCTGCTGGACCTAAGCGCAGCCTTTGACACGGTAGATCACAAACTGTTACTGATGCGACTAGCTTCGGTAGCAGGAGTTGCAGAAGGTGATTTACCATGGTTTTCTTCCTTTCTTGAAAACCGTTCACAAACAGTTAAATTGGGTTCTTTCACGTCTGAGAGGCGCACGGTGTCATGTGGAGTCCCCCAAGGATCCCCCCTGTCACCGGTGCTTTTCAACATCTATCTGCGCCCTCTCTTTGATATTATCAGTAGCCAAGAACTACTTTATCACTCTTATGCAGACGATACGCAACTGTACTTGCGCATCGGCAACAAAAAGAATCATCATCCAAGTTTAGAGAAATGTCTTGCTTTGATTGACAACTGGATGACCAATAGCCATCTTAAACTCAACAGTTCTAAAACAGAACTCCTTGTGTTTCAGGCCAGCCGAAAGAGTCAAGTGGTAACAACTTGGACTCCACCGCCCATTCTGGGGCAAATCATCAACCCTAGCTCCAAAGTCAAAAGTCTCGGGGTCATCTTTGACACCTTCATGACAATGGACGCACAAATAGGGTCAGTAGTCAGCGGAGCGCACTATCTGTTGCGCCTACTACGCAGACTTATTCCATTTATCCCTAAAGAAGACGTAGCAGTCGTGGTGGGAACAATCATAAACTCCAGACTGGACTATGCCAACGCACTGTACCTCGGACTCCCAAAGTACCAAATCTCCCGCCTGCAAGTCGTACAGAATACGGCCGCCAGACTGGTGACTGGGAAAAAAAAATGGGAATCAATCTCACCTTCGCTGAGAACCCTTCACTGGCTGCCAGTAAAAGACAGAATTGCATTTAAAGCACTCTGCCTGACACATAAGTGCATCCATGGGAAGGCTCCGCAATATCTTTGCGACAAGATAGAACCTCACAATTCGAATCGCGTTTTGCGATCCACCGACCAAAATCTGGTCAGGATACCAAAAACGAAATACAAATCCAAAGGAGAAAGAAGGTTTGCTTTCCAGGGTCCTAGACTATGGAACGCTTTACCAACCAGCATTCGGTTGGAGGAAAACCACCTGATTTTAAGAAGACGGATCAAAACTCTGCTCTTTTGAGGTCATGAGTCACAGACAACTAGCGCCCAGAAGCGATTCAGTTCGCATGTGTTGCGCTCTATAAATTTTTTCATTCATTCATTCATTCATTCATTCAATACTAACTTATTATGCGACCATTTGGACATGTTGGGGCCACACTTGAGGTCCCCTATATTCACCAATTCTACCAGTAATGACCTAAAGGTTTAGTGCCAGTAGCTTCTGTATCACCTCCTTCTGTCAATGGTTGCAATTGGTAGACTCCCCACCTAGTTTGGAAATGTTTAAATTGTGAGCACCATGTGCAATGTGCACCCCGAGAATTGGATTTACTAAGCTTTATTCGACAGTTAACAGTGCCCCCAAATCTCTGCACCTGTTGCCTGCATATATAAAATAAACAACTTTTATAGTTAGGAAAATTCCCATTGTTATGGCTTCAACTAAGAAAGATACTCTAACTTCAAATGCTTTTATGAATATGTGGGTTCCTCTCTCTTCATCCAGCCAGACTGCTTGCTTCCTCGCTCATGCCCCCGGGTTTCTCCTCCAACACTGCCGCTCTATCTCCTTCCTCTCTCTCCTTTAATTTCCAATCACTGTCCTCTTTTCCTGTTTGCCTGTCGCACACAACTATCAATGACTATCAATGACTGGGAGAAAACGCAGGCTGTAGCAAAGTGGCAAGAAACTCTGAGCTGTGCAGCGCCTTCCTAAAAAGATGCTTCCAGCTGGGGCTATACACAGAACACTATTACTGGAAGTAGTGGGCTCCTCTAAATGCTCCTGTTTGATTTTTTAAATAAATCTGTGACTGGCCTGTTAACAGAAGCAGTACAAAGAGAAATCACAATGTGTACAACAGCAACAGCAACAGCAACTAGACTTCTCTTTTAAAGGTCACAACAGTAACGAATAATTTCTTATTGGTTGCTTTGGATTATCACACTTTGCATTTTGTTAAGTAAGCCCAGTGGTAGACGTGCCTTTTACAGTATTTGTTAGAAAAATTTGCAATTATCAACTCTCTCTGGTTTCTTTCTGTGTGCTAAGCCTTGAAACATTATGTGCCTTCTTAATGTTCTTTTTCTGAAAAATTCAACAATCACCCCATAAAAAAGAAAAAAACATTCAGTTTAAAATTAAAACAAAGTCAAAACATTATGTGTATAGATAAAAAAATATATATAAATACATAATCACATTCCTTCTGTTCCCTCTGTTGGGAGCTGGTGGTAGAAGCAACAGCACACTGAGCTTCCCAGTGAATGGCTGTGCAGAAGGGGGTTGTCATGACAAGTCTGATCATTGGAGGGGTGCAACCTGAGTTCCCAACACAGCTAGAGAACTGACCATAGTGTGTTCTGCTTAGTGTGGTCAGTATTAATAGGAAAGCAGGGGAACTGACAGGAACACCAGGTATTTCACACAAAGAAAGCAATACTGGAAGAAAAGGATACTTTTTCATACAAGTACATGGTACAGCGGCCACATATCGGCAATATACATTTTTTGGGGTTTACATACTCTTTAACCTGCAAAATGTTTGGGGTCAGTGTCATCCTGCAGATTACATTTGGGGTCAATCACACACCTCCCTGATGGTATGGCATGATAGATAAGTATCTGCTTGTATTTCTCAGCATTGAGGACACCATTGATTCTGGTCAAATCTCCAACTCCATTTGCAAGGAACCTCCACCATGCTTCACTGTTGCCTGCAGACACTCATTATTGTATCGCTCTCCAGCCGTTCGACAAACAAACTGCCTCCTGTTAACAGCCTAAGATTTCTAATTTTGAATCATCGGTCCAAACCACCTGCTGCCATTTTTCTGCACCCCAGTTCCTTTGTTTTCATGCATAGTTGAGTCACTTTGGCTTTTTTTTTTACATCAGAGGTATGGCTTTTTGGCTGCAATTCCTTCATAAAGACCACTTCTGGCCAGACTTCTTTGGACAGTAGATGGGTGTATCCGGGTCCCATTGGTTTCTCCCAGTTCTGTACTGATGGCACTGCCGGACATCTTTCGATGCTGAAGGGAAGTGAGAATGATGTGTCTTTCATCTGCTGTATTAAGTTTCCTTGGCTGACTACTGCATCTACGCTCCTCAACATTGTCTGTTTCTTTGTGCTTCTTCAAATAAGCTCCAACAGCAGATCTTGAAACACCAGTCTGCTTTGAAATCTTTGACTGAGTTAGACCTTGCAGATGCAGTATAAATACCTTGTGTCTTGCTGTTCTCGGTCATGCCATGATGTATGAGTTGTGACATAAGCAGAGCAAGTAGCAGAGCTTGGCTGTTCCTTACCCAGTTTTAAAGCATATGTAAACACTCACCTTGTAAAAAAACTCAGTTGGTTTAAAATATAATTAAAAGGCAAAACATTTGTGTATATATAAAACACATTATAAATACCCTTTTCCCCTTTTTTATAAGTGATCACATAATCTCTGTTCTCAGTTGCATAATGAGAGCTGGGGGAGGAGAAACAGTAGGACAGCGATCTTTCCAGTGCATGGCTCCTGGTGGCGAGGGGGGGCCCCCCGATGGATAAGGTGGTGTGTCAGGACAAGTCTGATCATTGGAGCAAAGCAGGCTTGGTTTTGAGCACAGATAGAAAGCTGACCACGGTGTACTCAATTTTTGATAGCAAAGCAGAGGGGCTAACAGGAACACCAGGGATTTCACACAAAAGAAGGAATACAAAACAGGATACTTTTTCATACAAGTTCTTGGTACAGCAGGTACATATCAGGAATTGATTTTTTTTTTTTTATATTCTTTAAGCCCCCTACACAGCTGTTTCTGTTTCAGTTAATGACTCTGTTTAACCTACATATAAAACTGATGATCATTAGCATCTGCTTGGTATAATTTGTTAATCATACACCTGATTCTAATCCTACAAAATCACTAACTTTGTGCAAGTGTACAAAGTGTGCAAGGGTAAAGGAGTTGAAAGGGTAGTCATGCCAAATATTGATTTGATTTAAAATCTTCTGTTCGCTCACTTTGTGTTTTGTGTTTTATAAATTGATCAAACTAAACAATTAAAATACATACTTTTGAAAGCATTCTTAATTTCTAGCATTTCTAGCATTTCTCTAGCTGCCTAAAGCCATATATATATATATATATATATATATATATATATATATATATATATATATATATATATATATATATATATATATATGTATATATATATATATTATAATGCATCGTCTCTAGTTGATATTTTGCTGAGTTAGAATGTAATAATATGCAGAGATATTATAGTACTGCCAAAGAGCTCAGTAACCTTACAAGTAATGTAAAAAGCCTTCAAGTCAAACAGCAGAAACCAAGAACTCATTACTATAATACCTAAAATGAACTCTTTGTAAAAATTAACCCGTTCTAAACCAGACAAAACTGCCTACTATATTATTATCTAGTCCTTTTTTTATTCTTGCAAAACCACAAGTTATGAAACTCTAGTTCAATTGCACGCATGGGGATTTCCCAGCACACAGTGATAGAAAAATGCTGCATAACCACATTTTTACCTGTCTGAATTCATTTTTCTTATTAAGTACAACAGAACATACCAGTTCACACAGTTACATACATACTGTTCTCCCTGTAAGGCTCTCATAGCTTCTTCTATCCGAAATCACACTTTCCTTTAGATGAACTCTTTTGATAAGGTAGAGTGAAGTGATTGGCTCTATCATCTTTTACATCCAGAACCATTCTAACAATGTTGGGATCTTGAGTGACAGACAAGGAGAAATTGAGCTTTGCCGGAGTCGTGCAGGCTGCTTGGGGTTAGTCCTTGTTGTAGAATGCTACATTTCAGCATTTCACTGATTGACTGCAATGAGTTTGTTTTTAAAAGTTACTATGGTTTTTTCTCCTGGTGTCAGACAGTCTTCTGTGAAAAGTTCCAGTGAGAAGATGCTTGGTGGCTGGCCTGTGAGGAAGTGCATTACTTGTAGAGTCTAGTACAGCTTTGCCATATTCTCTCTATCATGAGATAGAGCTCAGGGCATTCTTGCTATTATTGATCTTGGCACAGGAATAAAAACCATATACTGTATTTATTGGCATATAATACCGTATTTTCCGGCGTATAAGACGACCCGGCGTATAAGACGACCCCCTAATTTTGCAGGAAAATTTTTGATTTTGGGATATACTCACTGTATAAGACTACCCCCTTCCTTCTAGTCTTTCTGGAAGCTGAGGGGGAGCCAGAACCGCTGACAGAAACAGGCTTTTTCAAATCTCACTGTGCCATTACATTCCTCACTGTGCCATTACATTCCTCACTGTGCCATTACATTACATGCCCAGACTGTGCCATTACATTACATGCCCAGACTGTGCCACTGTGCCATTACATGCCCCCACATTGCCACTGTGCCATTACATGCCCCCACATTGCCACTGTGCCATTACATGCCCCCACATTGCCACTGTGCCATTACATGCCCCCACATTGCCACTGTGCCATTACATGCCCCCACATTGCCATTGTGCCATTACATGCCCCCACATTGCCACTGTGCCATTACATGCCTGAACTAGTTGCCCCCCCAGTGCAATAACACTCACTTTTTTTTTCCAGCGGTGACAGTCCCCCATGCTGCGAGCGTGAATGATTTCAAAGCCGCGCCTTCACTTCAGAGTGTTCTGTGATAGGCGGCACACAAATCTTCCCAGCAGCGCCTCTGTTCTGTTTCCGCCTATCACGGACGTCTTCTCATCTCGTCCGAGGATGAGAAGGCATCTGTGATAGGAGGAACACAGAACAGAGGCGCTGCTGGGAAGATTTTTGTTCCTCCTATCACAGAACACTCTGAAGAGAAGGCGCGGCTTTGAAATCATTCACACTCGCGCTCGCCGTATGGAGACTGTCACCGCTGGGAAAAAAAAAGTGAGTACTGAGACCGTACCCGGCGTATAAGACGACCCCCGACTTTGGATGCATTTTTTTGCATCCAGAAAGTCGTCTTATACGCCGGAAAATACGGTACTCACCCTTTTATCCTGAAAATAGAGGGTAAACTGTGCCTGCGTGTTATACGCAGGGGGACGTGGAAAGTTTTTTCCCTGAAACTTCTCTCTTAAAGTTAGGGTGCGTGTTATACGCCGATAAATACTGTACATGTTGCAATATTTATAAAGACTTATGGCAGATACACCAAAATGGACTACTGTACATTAAAGAGAAACTACACCCTACATAACTAAAATTAAATGACCTCTATCTAATAATTGCCTGCATATTATAATAAAAAGAACATACTAGTCCATAGAATCCGGCGTTGTTTTGCTTGCAACCAAAGTTCTTCCAGTGCCACTCTAGCCACATGTTGCCATCTTGAATTTCCTGTATGGGAAGACTTCCTGATCCTAACGTTCAGATGCATCGTGAGATCTCGTGTGTGCACAAACATGTGGCAGGTCTTTCAAGTAGAGTATGTGATTTTATGACGATTATCAGATTGACACATCTGATTGCATAGTAGACCTTAATTGTTGATTTCTGAGCGCTGAGCAGTGCTAACATAGGAGGGTCGCTTTAAGCATTTTTTGGCAAGTAGAGGAACCTGCCTGCAACATGTCCCAAATACCTGGCAGAGATCAGCTGCACATCTGCATGCAAGCAGAATCTTAAGTCACACCTGAGCCCCTCACAAAAAAACTGTACTGCCCCATGGAATTAGATGACATGGCCATCCTAGAAGGCAAGGGGAGGTGATCCCTACACCATTCTCTCCTAGGCTGAGAATCAGGAAGTTGAGGGCTGCACTTATATCCAAATTAAAAAATATATTTAGTATTTGTAAAATATACAAGCCATGATCCTGAAAGATAAATGGGGGAGGGAGCAGATGAGGGGGAGGGAGCAGATGAGGGGAAGTTCACTTAGCGAGTGACGGTTTGTTTTAAGTGACTTTTTCATGGGGGCTGCTGCCAGCTTCCCCAACCTAAACGTGCCTGCATTTACCTGTGGCAGCCCCCAAGTCCCCACTATTCTGTTCAAATGACGGGCCATTTTGACAGGAAAAGAATTGTAGAAGGAAGGCGAGAAAGTAAAATGATTCCCTCTGCCTGAAAGTATTGGGTATTGTTCTTGGTTTGACTTGGGTAGTCAAAATAAGGGTTTGGTTGATATTTGAAATGTGGAGAGTTTAATGCTAATCACTTTTAAGAGGTGCAAGCTCTGGATCTGTCACTCTTATGATTATTTTACTACTACGTGGATCATATTTCTATAATCAGCTTACAGAAACCCTGACTTCACTGGCTACCTACTTGTTCTAGCTCAACAAATCACTAGATTTGCTCAACAAATCCACAGCGCATTTGCGCCCAAAAGTGCGCCTGCCGTAACGTAAATTCGGAGGCGTAAGGCGGGGTTATGGCAAGTGGGAAGGAAGTGGGCGTGCTTCATTGTAATGAGCCGTGACCCCATGCAAATGAAGGTCCGGCCGTACTGCGCATGCGCGCACGAATCTGCTGCTCACTGCGCATGTGCAGAACTTTGCTTGGCGCAATCAGTGAGATAGGTAAAAGGCCAAGTGTACTTAGTTTGAGGATCGCACTGTGCTTAACTAGCTCCAGTCAAACACACTTCATTTGCAAAAGTATTTCCCTGTGTTCCCTTCCATGAGCAATTTGCTTCTGCTCTTAGTTTGTCAGTGTTTGTTGGTAAGTTGTGTTTGATAGAGAAGTGTTGGAGGAGTAGTAGATAGTAGTTGTTGTTTGTTTGTGATAAGTGTAATTTTTGTTTGATTGTTTCTGCTAATTTTTTTGTTTGTTTTTTTTCTGCTTGGATTTTGTGTTTGGTTTTTGTGTGTTTGTATTTGACTTTGTAGTAGCTGTCTGCGTCTGTGTGTATTTTTGTGTATTTGTTTGGTGTGTATTTTTGTGTGTTTGTATTTGACTTTGTAGTAGCTGTCTGCTTGTGTGTGTATTTTTGTGTGTTTGTCCTGTTTGGCTTCTTGTTGCTGGGTGGTGTCTGTGATGGCCCCCAAACGCAGGAAGCTGAATTTTTCACATGTTGAAAAGCAAATCCTAGCCAGGTATGTCATACAATATGGAAGATATCTACATGGGCCTGATAGCCGGAACACCTCCCCGGCCCAAAGGAAGAGGATCTATGCCAAAATAACAGATCACATAAATGCGGCGGGGGGAGGGGAGACGAGAACCCCCGCTGGCATTAAGAAAAAGATCAATGATCTGAGGAGCGTGGTCCGCAATAAGGTGGCCAAGCTCACTGCGCATAGGAGGGGCACTGGAGGAGGGGGACCATGCCCCATCCGGCTGACTGAGGAGGAATGGGCAGTGGCCCGGTGTTTCGAGCCAGAGCAGGTGGTGGGCCTGCCTGGTTATCAGTCTGATGTTCCTGTGAGGCCAGGTAAGGTTTTTTTTTTTTTTTTATTTGGTGATTAGCATGTGTGGGTGGGGGAAGGGAACATGTGCCAAGTGTGTGGATCCTCAAACCTGTGATTGTTTGGTGTCTTCCACAGATGACCAGGAGATTGCTGGGCCATCAGGCCAGGCTGCTGCACCACCCCAAAGACAGGAGGCTGCTGAGGAGTCCCCAGGGGAGGGGAGTGGCCAAACCTCCCCTCATGAGGAGGCTGAGGGGGAGGAGGATGAGGGGGAGGAAGATGAGGGGGAGGAGGAAGAAGATCTCCAGATTGGCCGGGAAATCATTATTGCCACAGATCTGATGACCTTTGACGATACCCTTGAGGCTAGCCTTGAGGCTCCCTTTGAGGCTACCCCAGAGGCTCCCCTTGAGGCTACCCCAGAGGCTCCCCTTGAGGCTACCCCAGAGGCTACCCCAGAGGATCCCCCAGAGGCTGGCACCAGTCAGGCCACCATCAGGGGTAGCCCCTCCCACTCCTCCCACAACATGCCGCAACCCACAAGGGTCACTCTATCCCCTCCTACCTGGCCACAAGCCTCAGGGGCAGGCAGGATGGCGACCCAGGACACCAGGGTGGGGTCTGAGCATATGCCGGCCAGTCTGCTGAGGGACAATGCCAAGCAGACCCGCAGTCTGGGTGACATCAAAAAAACTATGGCCAAGATGGAGCACAGCCTGGATGTAATGAGGGAGTCACTCAGTGATGTGGCCACCAATTCATTGGGTGTCATCACCTGTTTGTGGTCCCTGCATACCGCCACAACAGGCGTGGGCCAGGAGGTGACTGCCCTCACCCGGGCTGTGCAGGACAACACCCGGGCTGTGCAGGAGAACACACGGGCTGGCCAGGCCAATACGGCTGCCATCACTGCCTGCCTGACCAGGATAGCAGTGGCCTTGGAGGGCAGGCCAGCCGGAGGTCAGACACCAGGGGAGGCTCCTCCCTCCCCTGCTCCCCCCCCAATGAAGATACTCCCTCCCCTGCTCCCCCCCAATGAAGATACTCCCTCCCCTGCTCCCCCCCCCCGTGAAGATCCTCCAGGTGGCCGTGCCCGTGGCCGTGCCCGTGCCCGTGCCCCTGCCCGTGGGCAGCCTAGACGGAGCACTCGCCGCCGGACTTAAATACCAGGGGTACTTTTTTTTTTTTTTTTTTTTGCTTTAAAAATTTTGGTTATTATACTGTACTTATGATTTGGTTTATGTGTGTGAATGATGTGTGAATGTGGGGGGGTGGCATTCCTGACAAAATAAGGGTGTCACCCTCAGTTTTGGTGGAGAAGGGATCCCCAGGACCAGGGAGAAGTCATCCTAGGTTCCTGAATGGTGTATGAATGCACAGTGACATAATTGGAGCCGTGGCGGGGCGTTACTGCTCCCAAGTACCAAAGGGGGGGGGGGTACTTGGATCTAATCCAATTCGATGTGCATGTGATGTGTTTGTGCTAGGGACCACAGTGGTGTGCATTCATGCATTCTCATTGTGACATAAATCATGTGCGTTTCCAGAGACAAAAACATTCTCAATGTGTCATTAAACATGTGCGTTTACTGTGCAAAGCAACATTCTCATTGTCACATAATTCATGTGCGTTTGCAGTGAAAACAAATAATAACATTGTCACATAATTCATGTGCGTTTGCATTGAAAAGAAATAATAACATTGTGACATGATTTCTGGCCATTTACTGAGAAAAGATGCCTTCTGCCAGGCGTCTCCTGGCTACTGTGCCCTCAGTAGACCGGGTAGAGTGGGCTAGGGGGGGATTGCCTGGGTGGGGGGTCAGGTCAGCACGTAAGTTAATCTCCAGTCCCCTTCTCGTTGCAAAGTTATGAAGAATGCAACAAGCCCCTATTATTTGGCACACAAAGTCTGGGGAATACAGCAGTGTACCCCCAGTCTTGTCCAGGCATCTGAAGCGGGACTTCAGCAGGCCAAAAGTACGCTCCACTACTGCCCGGGTGCGAATATGAGCCTCGTTGTAGCGTTGCTCTCCTGGGGTTTGGGGGTTCCTGAATGGGGTCATCATGTGAGGGCCCAGGGCATATCCAGAGTCACCTGGAAGGCAAAAGACAGGAGGATATTAGTCATGCATGTGCCCCATGTGATGTCTGCATCATGGGGGGGGACAGTCATACCTGACACACATGTCACTCACCAACCAGCCAGCTGTCTCCATACACGTTCTGCTCCAATTCACGTGCTATGTTGGTCTGCCTAAAGATGTAGCTGTCATGGCACGAACCTGGAAATTTGGCACACACATGCCAGATGAGGCCATGGGCATCCACGATTACCTGGACATTGATGGAATGCCAGTTTTTGCGATTCCTGAACAGGTGCTCTGTATCATGGGGGGGCTGTAGTGCCACATGGGTACAGTCAATGGCCCCGATGGTCCGTGGGAATCGTGCAATCTGATAGAAATCAGCCATGCTCTTCATTCGCTGGTCCTCCTGGGTGGGCTTTTCAAATTGACTGCCCATGCGTCTCAGTATTGCAGGGACAACCTGGTGCACACACCTGCTCATCGAGGACTGTACCATCCCAGCCAGACCTCCACATGTTCTCTGAAAAGACCCAGTGGCCAGAAAATGCAGGGTGGCCATAACTTTAATGTGAGCTGGCAGGGCATGGGATCGTTGGGTTGGGGTGTTCAGATCATCCTGCAGGATCCTGGTTAAGTCCAGGATGGCTTCCTGGTTAAATCTGAAGTTGCCAATGACCTCAGACGCAGTCATGCCAAAGAGATCTTGGCGTGGGCGGTATATCCTCTCCTGTGCCCTCCTCCTCCTCCTCTGTGCCCTCCTCCTTCTCTGCGCCTGTAAAGTGGCGAGTGCCGTTATAATCATTGATGGCCCAGGCATTTTGGCAGTCACAATGAAGTCAAGCAAAGAAGTGTTGGCAGCTCTTCCTAAATGGTGTTGCTTCAGCAGACCTTTACAGGGCTGGTGTAAAATTAGGGCTGCTTTTATAAAGTCTAATTTTGCTCCAGAAAACTAACAGGTGCGCACAGGGCGTTATCTACGGCGCACAGGGCGTAATCTACGGCGCACACACTTAATTTTGAGGATCGCCCTATCTCCCTCATTTGCATATTTGCCTATCAAATAAAGCGGCGTGACTAGCGTAATTTGCGTCAGAGGATGCGCCAGAGTAATTATTTTAAGTAGGACGGAAAAACCGGATTTTTCGTTTTGAGGATCGGGCGCAAAGATACGCACGGAGTAAAATTAGAAATCTCGAGTTAAGTCGGCGCATCTGCTTTGTGGATTTGCCCCCATATTTCTATCTTTGCCTCTTTCGTGTGGAGAAATGCTTTTGAACTTTTATTTCTGACCCTTAAAAAAGACATCTTCCAGGGTGTTCAGATCACTACTTGGCTTCACAATGAGGAAGTTCAATGGCAAGGAACAGAGTCTGAAATTTTAAGTTTCATAGCTGTTGATGACTTCAGTTGAAGTAAAGCTGGAGGATGAGATGGTCTGCTTTGGAAGATTGTCTTTTGGAGAAGGAAAGAGATTTCTTGATCATACATCACGGGACACAGAGCCTTAATTACTTAATGGGTTATGTAGTCACCACAGGTGATTGGACACTGGCAAACCCAATTAAAATTGAGTTCCTCCCCTATATAACCCCTCCCAAATGGAGAGTACCTCAGTTTTTTTTGGCCAGTGTTTAAGGTGGCTGGTCACGTTCAACATGTGCTAAGAACAAAAATGCTCTTTTGATGGTCTGACTGCGGAGACCTAGGAGCTATAAGCGGATCCATTCCTCGGGCCGATATCAAGATGGTTGGTACCCGGGTCTCATGTAAAGAAGAAACAAGGTTTGCCTGTAATGTCTCTCTGTGGAGGTCTGGGCTCTGGGATCCAGATTTTGGTGTACTAATACATCTGTGGCATGAAAAGTTTCTAACAGAGTCTTCTACAGGTCCAGGTATGAGGTTTTCTTTAACCACTTCCATACCTGGCACTTACGCACCTTCCTGCCCAAGCCAATTTTCAGCTTTCAGCACTGTCACACTTTGAATGACAATTGCGCGGTCGTGCTACACTGTACCTAAACAATTTTTTTATAATTTTGTTCCCACAAATAGAGCTTTCTTTTGGTGGTATTTGATCATCTCTGCGGTTTTTATTTTTTGCGCTATAAACAAAAGAAGAGCGACAATTTAAAAAAAAAAACACAATATTTTTTACTTTTTTATTTAATAAATATCACAATTTTAAAAAAAAAAAAAAAATTTTTCCTCAGTTTAGGCTGATACGTATTCTTCTACATATTTTTGGTAAAATCACAATAATCATATATTGATTGGTTTGCGCAAAAGTTATAGCGTCTACAAAATAGGTGATAGATTTATGGCATTTTTATTTTATTAATTTTTTTACTAGTATTGGCGGCGATTTGTGATTTTTTTACTGTCACCGTGACATTGCGGCGAACACATCGGACACTTTTGACACGTTTTTGGGACCATTCACATTTATACAGCGATTAATGCTATAAATATGCATTGATTACTGTGTAAATGTGACTGGCAGGGAAGGGGTTAACCACTAGGGGGCGTTGAAGGGGTTAATATGTTCCCTAAGATGTGTTATAACTGTAGGGGGGAGGGGACTCTCAAGGGGAGGAGACCGATGTGTGTTCCTCTGTACTGGGAACACACATTGGTCTCTTCACCGCTGACAGGAGGTGGATCTGTGTGTTTACACACACAGATCCACACTCCTGCCGTGATTACCGACAATCGCGGGCACCCGGCGGCAATCGCGGCCGCCGGGCACCCGCGCCGGGTCACGAGCGTCGCCGCGCGCGCCCTAGATCGCCGGGAACGCAGGACGTCATATGACGTCCACCCGGATCGAGGAGGGGTTCCTGCCGCCGTCATTTTACAATGACGCAGTAGGGATGTGGTTAATAAAACCCTTGATAAACCTGAAGGTTGGCACAACTTGCCCACCGTGATGGGTGAAAGCTGGAACTACTTTTAGTAGCTTTCCTGCGGCATGGATAAGGTAAGAAGAGGATGATTTTATTTGTGTATTATATTTTTTGAGTATGATGTCTTTCCTGGTTCTCACCACTGAAGGGAGTATGTACAAACCTGGTTTCTTACATAGCCATCCAGGATACATGCTCAGTGAAGTCGGACAAAATTTAACACCACTCACCTCCTTCCGCTGCAGGCTCTGCCACAATACGCGCACAGGAGTCCATAATGATGCCCCCCAGTAATCTCTCCCTCCTCTTCCTCGTCTCCTGAGCACCGCCATGACAGCGGCGCGTGTGTGCGCCGGGAGCAAGCTTTTGCTGTCTGAATGAGACATGGATAGGGGGAGGGCCAAGTGGTTGCTAGTGATCTGTGTGCAACACGGGACACCTGTGTGCAGGCGCCAAGAGGCTGGTTCAAAAGCCCAGCACGCCAGAGCCTTCGGTAAGTGGCATGGACACAGAGCTGTGGGCTGTAAGCATCCCGGTGGATTGAACCAGGCAAACCTTATTCCGCGTACACACGACCATTTTTTACAAAGTTAAAAACGACAATGTTAAAAACGACGCAAAAATTTAGAGCATGTTCTAAATTTTTAATGCCCATTTTTAACGTCGCGAAAAATGCTCTGAGCCCACACACGATCGTTTTTAATGACATAAAAAAATGTCATTTTTCACATCGCGAAAAACAGTCGTGTGTACGCGGCATAAGACTCCTATTCGGCATCAGGTTGTGCAGTTAGCTGATATTTTGTGTATTGTAAGACTATAGCACAGGGATCCTCAAACTACGGCCCTCCAGCTGTTGTAGAACTACACATCCCATGAGGCATTGTAACACACTGACATTCATAGACATGACTAGGCATGATGGGAATTGTAGTTCCTGAACACCTGGAGGGCCGTAGTTTGAAGACCCATGCTATAGCACAACAGTGATTGCATTTGTATTTGTGGATAGTACCTTTGCTTTGCAGTAAGGACTATGTCCAGAGAAGAAGGTCAAGGGCTAGTAAAAGGGGCACCAGAAAATCCCTGCGTATGGCTAAGGATTCTGAGCTTGCCTGCAGTTTACCATCCCCCTCTATCAGCCTGATAGCAGCCTCACAGGATAAGCCCCTGTCTGGTTTTGCAGCTTCTCCTATGGAAGCTCCTGTATACGTCACTAAGGATGCTTTAAAAATTGCTTTAGATGGCTTAGAAGGAAGGATTGCTAATATTGTCGCAACCTCCTTGAGGGATAGCAGAAAATGGGGTAGATCCCCTACATCTGCTCTGGCACTCTTTTCAGGTGAGCCTTCTGAGGGTGAAAAATCCCTCTCTGGAGATGAGGATCATGTGCAGTCTGAGGACTCAGAGGATGAGAGGATTCCTGCGACTTCAGTCGTTAAAGATGCAGGTGCAATATTATGCAGAGATGGTGCGTGCCACTTACAAATTGCCTCCTGTTAAAGCTTCTAGGCCCTCTGTTTCCTCTTTGGGATCTCAGAGGCTGCATGCACCTTTCCAGTTTATCCCTTGCTGGATAAACTGATGTATGATGACTGGGTTCACACAGATAAACTGTTTTCTCCTCCTAGGCAGTTTTCCCTTCTTTATCCTATGGAGGAAGGTTTCACTAAGAAATGGGGGGTAAGTGCTATTGATGCAGCTATTTCTTGTGCAAACAAAAACCTGACCTGTCCTATAGAAAACAGGCAAGCAGGGTTTTAAGGATCCAACTGATAAAAAGCTGGAGTCCTTATTAAAAGCCTCCTCTTCCATGGCTGGGGCTGTAGTACAACCTGCAGTTGCAGCCATTGGTGTATGTCAGTTCCTCAAGGAACAAATGAAGCAGATGATTAACCTCCTCCCTACAGATGAGATTGAGGTTTATGAGGACCTTCCTAAGGCCTTGTGCTTTGCGATTGATGCGATTATGGACTCTGTTCAACAAGCATCTCGCTTGAGTCTCCTGCAGGTACACATGCGCAGGTCCCTTTGGTTAAAACATTGGGAAGCCAAGGCTTCTTGCAAGAAATATTTGGCAGCATTCCCCTTTGGGGGAGAACGCCTGTTTGAGGATGAGCTGGATAAATACATTCAAAAGATTACCGGAGGCAAGTCTACTCTATTGGCGGTTAAGAAGAAGATTAAGCGTCCCTCATTTAAACGTTCTCTTTCTCCAGCCCCTGGAAACTCAGTCTCCAGGCAGTGGCGACGACCTCCCCAGTCTAACGCTAGGGGAAAGCCCAGAGCCAAACCCAATGGCAGAAAAGAACTTGGGGTTCAAAGTCTAAGCAGACCCCCCAAAACTTCCCTATAAAGGGATGTCCCCCGCTTAGCCGAGTGGGGGGAAGGCTGCTGCATTTTGCAAAAGCCTGGCGGAACGAAGTTCAGGGCAGTGGGTCATCGCCACAGTGTCCTCAGGCTACAAGCTAGAATTCAGAGAACTTCCACCACCCCGTTTTTTTAAATCAAGAATTGCCAAAGATACAGAAAAAAGAAGGCCTCTACTGCTGGCCTTGGATAATCATGGAGTTAGCCCCAGAAGATTAGGGGTCAGGATTCTATTCAAACCTGTTTACAATTCCAAAACCAAACAGGGATATCAGACCTATCCTAGATCTGAAAAGCCTGAATCAGTTCCTGAACATTCGCTCCTTCTGCATGGAGTCTGTCCGTTCAGTTGTTTCCACCCTGAAGGGAGGAGAATTCCTGGCATCAATAGACATCAGAGATGCATATCTACATGTGCCAATATTTCCCGCTCACAAAAGGTTTTTAAGGTTTGCGGTTGATCATCGCCACTTTCAGTTTGTAGCCCTTCCTTTTTTGGCTGGCTACAACACCTCGAGTGTTCACAAAAATACTGGCCCAGCCCTAGGGCATGAGGCATAGCAGTAACAGCCTACCTGGATGATCTGTTGATCATAGATCAGTCCGCCGCACGCTTGGGCCACAATGTGCACAGCACAGTGGAATATTTAGAGTACCTAGCCTGGGTCCTCAATCTGAAGAAATCTTCCTTGCAGCCTCAAAAAAGGCTAGAGTACTTAAAGGCAAAAAGAAGGCCTTCCATCCGTCTATGCATGAGATTATTGGGAAGATGGTAGCCCCATTCGAGGCTGTCCCTTACGCCCAGTTTCACTCAAGACTGTTACAGGGTGGAATTCTGTCAGCTTGGAACAAAGATGTTCAGTCGATGAAAGAAAAATCCTGGATCGCCGTACTCCTCAAAAAACAATGTCTTTATTCAAAACATGAAAAAACAACAAAAATTCAAATGGAAAAAACAGCCAAAATTCATGCAGTCAAACAAGAAGTGGATTAGGAAAAAAGAGCTGACATGTTTCGCATCCTGTGATGCTTACTCGTAGCTGTTTTTTTGTTGTTTTTTCATGTTTTGAATAAAGACATCGTTTTTTGAGGAGTGCCGCGAACCAGGATTTTTATTTCATCTCATGGTAATTGAGCACAGCCAGCACCCTCTTGGTTTGTTGGGACGGAAGCAATGGGGATTGATTGTTTTTAGAGCGGTATACTTGTCTTCAAAGATGTTCAGGCCTTGGATCTTCCTATGATCTTATCTCCATGGGTTCCCCAGGGCCTCAATTGGTGGTTGCTCCCCCAAAATCTGTCAGAAGGAAAATCCTTCACTCTTGGAAAGTGGTGACCACAGACGCCAGCCTTCTGGGCTGGGGGGCAGTGCTAGAAGAAGCATCTGCCCAGGGGAAGTGGTCCGGAGCCGAAAAGCTCTGTAGATTCGGGCAATTCATTAGGCCCTCAAAGTTTGGTTACAGACTGCAAGGCTGGCCTGTTCGGGTTCAGTCCGACAATGCTATGGCCGTGGCCTATATCAATCACCAATGAGGCACCTGAAGTCTGAATGCCCAAAAGGAGGTGAATCACATCCTGGCCTGGGCAGAAAGGCATATTCCTCGCCTATCTGCGGTCTTCATTCCAGGGGTAGAAAATTGGCAGGCAAATCTTTTAAGCCACCAGCAACTGAGTCCAGGAGAATGGTCTCTACACCCCGACATGTTTCAAATCATATGTCAGAAATGGGGAACCCCAGATGTGGACCTGTTTGCTTCCAGATTCCAAGCAAAGCTGGACAGCTTTGTGTCGAGAACAAGAGATCCCTGTGCTCAAGGCTCAGATGCCCTGACAATCTCATGGGATCAGTATTCCCTGATTTATGCGTTCCCTCCAGTTCCGCTTCTCCCACGATTCTTTCAGAGAGTCAAGAAGGAAGGAAAGTCAGTGATTTTGGTCACCCCGGCTTGGCCCAGGAGACCCTGGTATGCAGAAGTCGTAAGGATGGCAGTAGGAAGACCTTGGGTTCTTCCATTACGCCCAGACCTACTTTCGCAGGGTCCAAAATTCCATCCTGCCTTACAAAGTCTAAATTTGACGGTTTGGCTGTTGAGACCCACATTCTGAGGAAGCGTGGGCTCTCAGGGCCAGTCCTATCCACTCTAGTTACTGCTAGGAATCCGGCCTTCACCCCCTTTCCAGGTGAGAGCGGGATGACGTGGTGCACGTGACACACGCACGTCTGAGGGAGGAGCCGCCCGCGCTACGGATCCGACAGAGCAACGGGAGATGGGAGGACAGAGACCCGGAGGTGGCCCAGCGGCAGCGGATGTGCCGCATAGAGGGAGCCCACCGAGCGGATAGTCCACCCATCCCGCGGAATACATCTGCGACCGCCGCTCTCCGGTAGTCCCTCACCTTCCGTCGCACCCCGCATCCCCCCATGAGACTGGAGGCAAGGTAAGGCACGGAGGAAGAGCAGGGAAGCCCCCCCTCGTGGCGTGGCGGTGGGCAGTCCCCCTCGCTCCTCTGCGCACAGCGACCACAGATTACCTGCTCAGGAAATGAAGGAGTGAAATCAACAGCACACGGCAAACTGGTAATAGCTAGCCTTCCTTTTTTTTTTTTTTTTTCCTTTTTTTTTTTCTGTTGTCTCTCTCCCTCTCTTTTTTGGATCCCTGTCATATGAACTGCATTGTAGCAAGGGGAGTAACCTGTGACCTGCCTCCCATCAGTGGAGACAGGGTATGAGAACTGCTGTATAGGACGTATTCTCAGATCCCCCTTGGATGGTTACAATAAGTGTATGGAGGGAACTATTTAAGAGGAGACTCTGTGTAACCTGGTAATCTCGTGAAACATCAGAGGGGCACCTGTTTTAAATGCTGTCCGCACATGCTTTATGTAACTTTATGTACACTTACCTGTATTGGAATTAATGCATTCATGAGTTGACTGTCTTACATACTGCGGACACTTACCTTGGCGGACAAGTAGAAAAGCATCAGATTCTGCTCCTGACCCTACTAACCATAGCTAAACCTAGGAAGGGATAAGCCCCGAAGCCCCGGGGGTTACCACAGGGGACGGCAGGCAACATATCCCATATTATCAAGTAAGGCTGGATACGAACCCAAAATAGGATAATATTTTATTTTCCTACATAACGACCCAATTTCATCAGGACTCCAAGTCCTCAGCCTACACATTCTGCAAACTTAGGGGGGGCGGTGTCTGTGATCTGAAAGACTCTAGATCCGGCATCTATAAAAACCTCAGCAAACGCAGCAAATCTCAGCAAATTTCGGGGGGGCTGGGAGTACAGCACTAGCGGCTAGTCTTTAACAAGCCCTACTATATTCAAAGTATAGACTAATCTACAAAAAAAAAAAAAAAGTGGGGGGTTTAAATACGGCCCGCCCCATAGGATCGCTGCTTCCCGAAGGATGCAAGGCTCTCTGCAACGGTAAAATCCTTAGAAAAGCCTCTAACCCACTCAGGGGCAGCTTCACCCTCTTACCAGTGGGCGAGCAACCCATCGGGTTAAAACCCATCATAGTACAAACGGATGAATCCTCAGACCCTTTCTCAACCTCTGGAAATATCTGGTGTTAAATTCTTCGCAAGAAATAATTAATACCCCCGAAATTTCATCAAAGTGCCCCCTAGGGAGGTTTAAAAACCTCCCTTAAAAAGGAGGGGGGAGTGAAGCTCTCCATCCTCCGTTCAAACTGGGTAAACGCATTAGAGCGATAAAGAAATACAACATGAACAGATCAACAAGGGGGGCTGCCCCTAAAATCCCTAAAGATATCGCCACCACCAGTACGATTAGACACTACATGACGCCTGAAGGCAGTTCCAAGAGTCCAGGACTGGCAAAAAAAGCAGAAAAAACTGGGACAAACAAAAAGGGAATAGGGGGGGCGGCAACCCCAAGTGCGGATACGTCAGCTGAACTCGAACATGTAGTCAGCCAAATGGAAGACCACAGCTCGGATTCTCATATTCCCACCAAGGGGGAAATGGATACTATGCTAATGAGATTGGAGAATGTAATAAGACAGGAAATCAGCACACTAAGAACGGACCTATTTCACACGCTAGAACGGGTTGAGGAAGCTGAGAAAAAGATAGAAAAGCAGGATCTCGAAATAAAGGAATTAAATATCCAACATCTAAATATGAAACAAAATCAGAGGTTGCTGCAATACCGACTGGAAGATTATGAGAACCGTAACAGAAGGCAAAACCTAAGGCTAAGATCGGTCAAGGAGGAGAAGGGTGAAGACCTGAGGAAAATTCTCAACGATTTGTTCCTCCCCCTCCTAAACAACGGGATGGAAGGTCCCCTAAAAATAGAACGAGTACATCGAGTGGGAAAGTCTAGGGAGGGAGGAGGAAATTGGTACAGGGATATAATAGTCAGGTTCAGGCACTTCGAAGACAAAAAGGAAATCTGGCAGAAACTGAGAAGAAAGCCTCCCTTATCATATGAGGGGATGGAGATCCAGATCTACACGGATTTGGCCTGGGAAACCCTGTCTAGAAGAAGGCATTTAAAACCCTTATTGGAACAGATGCGGAAATCTAACATAAACTACCAATGGGGGTTCCCGGCCTGCCTGATAGGCTATAAAGAGGGAGTGTCAGCTAAACTAACATTTCCGGAGGACCTGGGGGGGTTTTGTCGTAAACTGGATATCCCGGTAATTGAGTTACCCGGATGGGTTGAATAGCGATTAGAAAATAGCTGCCCCTAGGGGTGGCCTTTTGGGATGGGTATAGAGGGGCGGGAGAGGCGGGAGGGATGGAGGGCGGGCGACGAGAGAGGGGAACAAGGTGGTGCGGATCTGTATCCCCACACATACAAGATCGTTCCCCCGGGAAATTCCGGGGGGAAACGCGTGGGAGGGGCGCTGGGGGCCACACCTCATCCAAAAGAACCGACGGGTAGGGGCTACCGAGGATCCCCACGGTTCAGAGGCGATGTACTGGCCTAGGCAAGGGGGGGGGGGGAGGGGGAGATGGAGGGGTGGCTTTGGAGGGGGAGAGAACATTCCCCCCCTCCAAAATAGGGAGGGAAAAGGGATTATGGCTCCCAAGGGATCTCTTAGAAAGTTCAGCACGTTTAAGGAAACGATCCAGTAATAGGAAATGACAGAAGTTAAATTTTTATCCTACAATGTAAAGGGCTTAAATTCAGCTGTCAAAAGACTAAAAGTTCTGGCCGAGATTGAACAACTTAGAGCGGATGTGGTATTTATTCAAGAATCCCACTTGACCATAGACGCAAATATTAAGCTATACTCCCCGGCGTATCCTACTTGGTTTTATGGTGACTCCATCTCAAAACGAGCAAGAGGTGTGGCTATCGGGTTTACAAGAGGCTTTGGATTTACGCTTGAGGCGAGGTTGACGGACCCAGAGGGGAGATTTCTATTTCTCAAAATAAAGTTCGATAATACTATCTACACGCTAGCAAACATATACGCCCCAAACGTACACCCAATCCAATACTTAGGTAAAATTCTGGGAAAACTGAATAATTTTGCTGAAGGATACATAATCCTGATGGGGGATTTAAACTTTGTTTTCAATCCGACAGAAGACAGCACGTTCCGTGGGAAGGTGACAAAAAATGAGCAATTACAGAGAATTAAACATAAGCTACACGACCGTCAACTAGTGGACGTTTGGCGGATTTTTCATCCAAACGAACACTATTATACATTTTTCTCCCCTCCCCACGGAACGTACTCTAGAATAGACTATATCTTGGCGGATCATGGGTTGCTCGACTCTATCACAGAGACTGAAATTGGAATCATGACGGTGTCAGATCATGCTCCAATAACAATGAAAATTATATTATCCACACAAAAGAGACAGCGGCCGACGTGGCGACTAGACGATAGCCTGATTCGAGACGAAGGAGGGGCAAGAAGGGTCGAGGCCGAACTAAAAAAATTCTTTCTTATTAACGATACAGCAGGGATTTCCAGTGCAACCCTGTGGGAGACGCACAAAGCATACATAAGAGGAATCTTAATCACTGAGGGGGCTAAAAAAAAAATAGAAAGGAAAAGTAAAACTAACTCCCTTATGAAAGAGATAGAGACCCTTGAACGCAAACATAAAGAGCAAAGACTAAAAGAGACCTACCATAATTTAACCCTGAAAAGAGATGCACTCAAGGAAATTATGGAACAGGAAGCAAGGTACAAACTAAACTGCATTTCCAAGGAGAGGTACATATGGGGTAATAAACCAAGTAAGCTCTTAGCCAAAATGGCTCAAAAAAAGAAAACTAGGAACTACATTGAAAAAATTAAAGGGAAAAACGGGAATTTGGTGTACGCAACTGGTGAAATTGCGGACAGTTTTAAAAAATATTATGAGGAATTATACACAATAAAACACTCAGGTTGGCAGGAAGGGGAAAGGGAGGAAGAGACCAGAGACTTTCTCGTTAAGGCAGGACTCCCTAGATTGGAGGAGACGGAAATTTTGAACATGGATCGCCCCATAACTGAGGCAGAAATTAAAACAGTTCTAAATTCCATCACGGGCGGAAAGAGCCCGGGCCCGGATGGGTTCTCTACCATGTACTACAAGAAATTTAGTAACATACTGATTCCAAGGTTGTGTAAATACTTTAATGGGCTAGGCTCCGAATTCGAAACTAGCAGTGAAGCTACAGCGGCCGTGATTGCTATAATTTTGAAAGAAGGGAAAGACAGCTCTCTCTGTTCGGGGTACAGACCCATTTCTCTGTTAAATACAGACATAAAGCTTTTTGCCAAAATCCTGGCGGGACGCCTGAAGGGGGTCATGCACTCTTTGGTGCACCCCGACCAAGTTGGATTTGTACCCAACAGAGAGGGCAAAGACAATAGTCTAAGGGCAATCCTCCTGCTACAGACCATTAGGCAGAACGAGTCCCCCGGTCTGCTCCTGTCAGTCGATGCTGAAAAAGCCTTTGACAGGGTAGACTGGGGGCTCATGACGGAGACCCTCACTGCCATGGGGATAGGATGCAGGATGTCCCGTTGGATTAAAACACTTTACCTCCATCCCACCGCAAAAATTAAAATAAACGGTACGCTATCGGAACCATTCGAGATGAAAAATGGGACTAGGCAGGGGTGTCCCCTGTCTCCCCTTCTCTTCATTCTATCATTGGAGCCATTGTTGGCTACTATTCGTAAGGACCCTGATATTAATGGAGTAAGAGTAGACGGGGAGGAACACAAATTATCGGCTTTTGCCGATGACATATTATTTTATGTAACCAACCCGGTCAAATCCATCCCAAAGCTCTCTAAAGTATTGAAACAATACGGTGCCATTTCTAACTTTAAAATTAATTTTTACCAAATCAGAAATTTTGAACATCAATCTAAATAAAAGAGAGGTAGGATTAGTAAAGGAAGTCTGCGCATATCCTTGGACTAAAGAACTAAAGTACTTAGGTATTAAACTTGCCAATACAGCACAGAAGATGTATAAAATAAACTACGTCCCCTTATTAAATGAGATTAAGAACGAATTAAAAAAAACTGTAAATAAACCAATATCATGGATCGGACGCATTAACATGCTGAAGATGGTGGTAGTCCCTAAAATTCTTTATAAATTTTTACTGGTCCCAATTGCCCTTACACAGCAATTTCTGAGCATTCTTAACACCTTGCTACTAAACTATGTATGGAAAAACAAGAAGCATAGAATATCCCTCTCCACACTAAAACAGGGAAAGATGCAGGGCGGGCTGGCGGTTCCGGATATCAAAAGCTATTATAAAGCGGCGGTTCTATCGCGGGCGGTTGAATGGGCCCGGAATAGGCCAGATAAAAGATGGGTGCAAATTAAGAAAGCGTTAACTAGCAAATATTTGAACAATATCATATGGATCCCTGCACAATATAGAGCACTAGAGCACAAAACACATGACATTACACGACACACTTTAAGAATGTGGGACAGAACCCAGGCACAATTAGATGGGAAATTTAATTCCCCACTAATGAATTTAAAAGGAAATCCGTTTTTTGCACCGGGGGAAAACAAAATCGGAGGGAACTGGATTAGGAAAGACACTGTGCACTTAGGAGATATCATTAAAAATGGAGATATAATGACCTACGGAGATTTGAAATCCAAAACGGACTATTGGAATCTCGATAGGTGGCATTATTCCCAGCTACATCACTTTGTGCAGCACCTCCCCCGCCCATTACGGACGGAGGCGGAGCTGACTCCACTTGAGAGGATTTGTAAATCGAAGAATTCAAAGGGCACTATCACTAAACTTTACGGGATATTGGTTAAGATAGGGTCTCGGGGAGAAGCACCTTTTATTGATAAATGGGAAAGAGAGTTAGGAAGCACGAGAGGGACAAACACTTTTCAGAGGATCATTCAATTAACCCACTCTTCCGCAATAGACGTTCGCACAGCCGAAGCAAATTATAAGTGCCTCTCAGGGTGGTACATCACCCCGGATAAAGCTAATAAATTTAAAGCAAACCAGTCCGCTGAGTGTTGGAGGGGCTGTTCAGAAATAGGCACGATGGCCCATTTATGGTGGCTATGCCCAAAAATTCAAATCTATTGGGACACAATATTGAGCCAAATAAAGGCCATAACGGGGGAGGAGATAAAGAAAGACCCTTGGGCCGTGCTCTTTCATGGTAGTCCGGAAGGGGTAAAAAAATATAAGCAGTCGGTACTACCCCATCTCTTAAACGCAGCCAAGAGACTCATACCTAAAAAGTGGCAGGAGAAGGAAAGCCCACACGTCTGGAACTGGATTGACGAAGTAGAGGAAACGTACAGGTTAGAAGAACTAAAGGATAGTCATCTGGAAAGGAACAGTGAATATAGGGAGAAATGGGTAAAATGGAAGGAATACAAAAAAACATGGAGCTATGCGGAGAGAGTCAGGGTATGCTAGGAACAAGAAACGTGAAAGTGGGCCTTAATCCACTGGCACCTTCTTTCTTCGTTTTACGGATCTCTATTAGAGGGATGCGTAAACACAGTTTCCTTTGCTGAACTGGCTAGGAGATATCTCAGAGGGGAATAGGACGTGATCCCTGGGAGCCATGAGGGGAGGGGGGGGGGGGGCGTAAATAATTTTAAGAAGCTCTGTTAAATGGTATTGGGTCTCGACCAGCATTGATGGGGGGTCGAAGGGGATATAGTACGGTCAAGGTATTTCTGCCCCAACGGTTGGCCGACATAGAAACCGCAATACTTACGATTAAGTTAAAAAAAAAAAAAAAAGAGAATGCAGAATAAATACCACATATGATGCAAACCACAAACTGAGACGTAAGAAGCATCAAATCATGAGCTGGTCTCTAGAATTTGGTAAAAAGCTGAGGTGGTAAAAAAAAAAAAAAAAAAGGAATCCGGCCTTCAGGCTCATCTACTACAGAATCTGGAAGGCATATGTTTCCTGGTGTGAATGTGGCATCCTTGGAAATTTGCCATTAATAGGATTCTTGCCTTTCTTCAGTTGGGCTTAAATATGAAGTTAGCCTTAAGCACTATCAAGGGCCAAATCTTGGCTTTGTCTGTATTTTTTCAAAAACTGCTTGCCTCTCATTCCCTAGTCAGGGCCTTTGTTCAGGGCGCACTGCGTTTAAATGGGATTTGAATTTGGTATTATCTGTTTTATCTGTTTTACAGAAGCTACCTTTTGAACCTTTACACCAGGTTTCTCTAAGTCTGTTGACACAGAAACTGTATTTTATTGTAGCCATATCCTCAGCAAGGAGGGTATCAGAATTGGCGGCTCTTTCGTGTAAAGAACCGTATATGATTTGTCATGAAGACAGGGTGGTGCTGCGTCCTCGCCCAACTTTCTTACCTAAGGTGGTTTCAGGTTTTCATCTGAATCAAGATATAGTCATACCGTCTTTTTTTCCAGATCCGCAGTCTGAGGAGGAAGAGAGTTCACACTCTCTGGATGTTGTAAGAGCGGTAAAGGTTTATCTGCAAGCTACGGCTCAGATAAGGAAGACTGATTGTCTATTCATTCTGCCACAAGGACCAAAGAAGGACCAGGCAGCGACAAAATCAACTTTTGCAAGGTGGATTCGACAAGTCATTATTCAGGCCTATGGTTTAGAAAAGAAGATCCCTCCTTTTTAGATGAAAGCGCATTTGACTAGAGCAGTTGGTGCTTCATGCGCAGTGCATCACCAGGCCTCCATGGCTCAGATCTGCAAGTCTGCTACTTGGTCTTCGGTCCACACATTTACTAAATTCTACCAGGTAGATATGAGAGGCTACGAGGATGCCGCCTTCGGGCATAGTGTGCTGCAGGCAGCAGTATAGATCCTCTGGCTCAATGGCGGTCTTATTCTGATCTGTGTCTCCCTCCCCTCAAATTTTAGTATTGCTATGGAACATCCCATTAAGTAATTGAGGCTCTGTGTCCCGTGATGTATGATCAAGAAAGAAGGATTTTTTAATACAGCTTACCTGTAAAATCCTTTTCTTGGGAATACATCACAGGACACAGAGCTCCCACCCCTCTTTGGAGTTTAATGTGGAACACTTATTGCTTTGCTACAAAACTGAGGTACTCTCCATTTGGGAGGTGTTATATAGGGAAGGAACTCAATTTTAATTGGGTTTGCCGGTATCCAATCACCTGTGGTGACTACATAACCCATTAAGTAATTAAGGATCTGTGTCCCATGATGTATTCCCAAGAAAAGGATTTTACAGGTAAGCTGTATTAAAAAATCCTATTATTTCTCTTCATAGTGGATCCCAGCTAACACATTACAGATCATAAAAGGTCAATAGAAGAGACAGATTACATTTATATTCTTTAAGTTATGTTGTTTTGGGTGAATGAATAAGTTAAACAATCACCTCTAGTCACCTTATGAAAATGCCTACATCCTGCAGAGTTCATGACTTGACTAAATCTGAACAGAATGCATTCCCCGGTTATGTGTTCTACAAAATATAAAGTATTACATCTTTAAAGTTAAACTTCAGGGAAATGGCTAAACACAAAGCTTAAATAAATACAGACATACCCCACTTTTAAGTACACCTTGGGGTTTATTTACTATTGCTGGAAAGTGCAAAATCAGGCTCACTTCTGCATAGAAACCAATGAGTTTCCAGGTTTTATTACCAAAGCTTAATTGAAAAAGCTGGGGTTAGAAGCTCATTGGTTTCTATGCAGATGTGAGCCGGATTTTGCACTTTCAAGCTTTAGAAATTGAACCCCATTGTGTACTTAAAAGTGGGGTATGCCTGTACAGTATAGGCCCTATATGGTATTGTTTTACCTTGCAAAATATTTGTAATTCTATTTGGTCAGTTGTGTGGTGTATATATCTTGGGCACATTGCATAGACAAGTACATAAAACACTTATTTCCTGGTCCAGCAATGCATCTCTTTGCCTCCAGTTCTCTAATTAACTAATTAGTGTAATCACCTATGTGATTTTGGAGGGATGTGATACACGAAGCAGCAAAGATAGTAGAGTAAAAGTGGTTCTAAAGTTAAAACATTTTTTCCCTTCATTAACCTCCCTGGCGGTATGATTCTTTCAGATTTTAGGTGCTGAAAGTGGTACAATTATTTTGCATGGAAATTTGGCAATTTATATTGTAGGCCTGTAATTCCTAGGAATAACTCACTTAATTTTGTCCAAACAGGAGTCTAGTAGACATCCCGGGTATGATAAAGTTTGAAACACAAAATCATACATTATAATATAATAAATAACTATAAATAATTATAACAAATAATAATAATATAATAATAATACAAATTATTCAATAATGTAATCAAATCAAAAACACTGAAATTTGCTCAGTTGCAGAATTGTCGCTGTAATTAGATTTAGTGTTTGATGACGAATTTCCCCACAAATACCTATCGCTCAATTCTGCAAGTGATTCTAATTAAATATCGCTGTTTTCTAGCTGGTCTAAAAGCACTTTTTACCTAAAGAGACACTTTTTGGTTGCTATGGACAATCTACAGTTTGCAGGCAGAAAGAACAGTTTTTATTATATAAAAGTGCATGCAGGACACGGGACAGACCACTAGGGACAAAGGGGGTGTGTATTTATTTCATACAGTACTGTAATCTATAAGATTACAGTATACTGTATGTATATTGTGTTTTAACTTTTTTGAATTTGGCGTGGATCTCTGCCGCCGTCGCAGGGAACGGAGCTCGGCGGCACTCGGCACTGTGTGAATCGAGCAAGGAGACAGCTCGCTCACACAGCGGGGAGACATCGCAGGATCCAGGGACAAGGTAAGTAACTCACTGCCTGTATCCTGCGATGCAATCCCGAGTCTGGCTATGGGTTACCGCTATTGGTGCTGAAATTCCACCCCGAGCCAGACTCAGGAATACTGCTAGGCAAGTTAAGGTAAAAAAAATGTTACCATTTGTTGAGCCCCCCAACCCCAGCACCTAACTATTAATCCAATGCTGTTTCTGGCTGCAGCTCTTCACTCTCCTCTTACAGGAGACCCAAACCGCAGCGGGAGCCAATGTCAGCCAAATCCCATGAATAGGCATTTGGGTGCGGGGAAGAGCCACACTGTGTGTGTCTATGGATGCACACAGACTTCCTCAGGAGTTTGCCTACACACAGGGGAGGAGGAGTGCACAGTGCCAGCGGGGGACGCCAGATGAGGAGGCAAGGGCCCACTCTGTTCAATACCACTGCACAGAGCAGGTAGGTATACACCTCTTTTTTTTCTAAAAAAAAAAATGCTTTACAATCACTTCAAACTAGAAAGTAGCAGAGTGATTGTCCTGGCTACACACAGTGGCAGGTTCTTGGTTTAACATAATTAAAATTGTTTTGGCAGATTTAGATTAAACAATATGATTTATACAGTATTTAATTGAGTGTTTACTGTAGCTGTTTGCCTAGAATTCCTCTTTAGGTGACACAATAATTTATAGGTTTAGGTCTAGTCATAATGGTTTATTGCCGGCAAAAATGCATTTTTGTAGTTTATTTATTTTTATCCACACCAAAAGAAAGAAAAAAAAAAACACTTTTGCTTTCGTGTACATTCTTGTGACATACTTTGGACTCCTCCATAGTTCATAGGGACTAGGTTTGGTTTCAACCCTACTATGGTGCTATGGTGAATTCCCTTGGATTCACAAAGATTTCATCTCAGAACTTTTAGCTGACATGTTTGCACGTTTGCCACCATAAATAAGGAACAATCCATATTATAGTGCATAGCCCTTTCTTCCTAGTTTTTCCCTAAAGTTACAATAATTTGAAGGAATGGATAAACTAGCCTCCATTCTATAAAAATATGGGCTCACAGAAACCATATTGTCAGCATGTTTTGGAGCTGTTAAAGTCCTTCCACTGGGTGTCCCCCCTCCCTGATGTCGGGTACACATGGGCCAAAAATTGGCCAAAAATGGTCGATTCGGGAGGAACAGGTGACTTTTGGCCTGTGTGTACAGCTCCCTGTCTCATGACCAGCTTCTGTTGGATGGGCATGCTTTAAAATCAGCGTCTGAAGCCTCGTACACACGACCGAGAAACTCGACGGGTGAAACACATCGTTTTGCTCGTCGAGTTCCTTGTTAGGCTGTCGAGGATCTCGGCGAGCCAAATTTCTCCATTCCCGTTGAGGAAAAAGAAGACATGCTCTCTTTTTGGCTCAACGAGATCCTCGACAGTTTCCTCGTCGAAAAGTGTACACACGAGAAACTCGATCGTGTGTACGAGGCCTGAGTGGCAATTTCATCAGCGCTGGCAGCAATGCTATGGGCACACACTCAAGAGAGACAGCACTGGTGGGAGACCCCAGAAGAGGAGGTAAGGGGCTACTCTATGTAATATCATTGCACAGAGCAGGTAACTATAAACCTCTTTTTTATTTTAATTAAAAAGAAAGGTTTTACCTTTACAAGTTCTGTGCAGGGAAGAATACTTTTTTTTTAAGTTTGTTTTGAATTTTGGTATTGATACATATCCCCTATAGCAGTGCCAGGTTTCCCGTGCCTTTTAAACCACAATATCTTACTTATTATAGCCTTACAAATGGAGAGAATTGAGTAACAAGATTTTCCCCTTCTGAGATTTCAATGTTCATCGCAAAGTTTGCAGACGTCGATCATTATTTGTGATTTTGTTTGCAAATCACACAATAAATATGTTACATAAACTGTATTTTAGATATAATTTTACTACATAGCCATAAAAATGTAGTGATAGAGCTGGCATTGAAAATTTTGATTTAATTTCATCTATGAACCAGAATAATGTATGGGAGGAAAAAAGGGGTCGGGGGAGTTGGCTACAGCAATTGAGACATACCATTCTCAAAGCTCATAGTATCAAAAAGACAATAAATCTCAACCGAGCATTTGACATTATTGATTACAGTGGTAGTAATCAATAAACCGTTGGTTTAAAAAAAAAAAAAAATGCAAAGCAAACTTATAATGTGTTAGTATGCAACGGCACAGGACTCTGAAGGGGATGCCGTTCCTTCAAAGCGCATGCACCGGTGACATTACCGGTAGCGTCACAAGTAAATATCTTCTGAGCTGTGCACATTTAAGAGATATTTACTGTACTTATAGGTAAGCCTTTTTGTAGGCTTACCTATAGGTAAAAATCAACCAAGGGAGTTTGTTCCCACTTTTAATTACTTATTCATGTTTGCAGTCACAACAGGAAGACTGTGTACAAAAACTTTGATACAGAGTACCAATTCATTTCTATTTTTCTCAATCAAACAGAGGCAGTGAGAAGAATAAGGGGAACAATGACATGAGATTTGTGGCACAGCTAGGTGTGTAAAAGAAGAAAAGACAATGAACAACTAATGCTTTAATTAATGTTTGTGATACGTTTTAATCTGGGTCAAAGGAAAAAATCAAAAGACAAGAAAGCCTGATCAGCATGAACCGTAGGCATCAAACTATGGGGTGTAATACCGATAAGGAGAATCTGAAGATATATCACCAGAAGACAACATTATCTGGGGTCAGGCTGATTTCATTGGTGGACAGCTCTGGCAAGTCTAGGCCTAGTGTCAGTCTAGGCCATGTTGATTCAAGGATTGGAGGTGGTGTTGCACAGGCAACGTGAGTCTGTATATTTCACTCCACGATGCTGAAAGAAAGTACAGGGTGGGCTATTTATATGGATACACCTTAATAAAATGGGAATGGTTGGTGATATTAACTTCCTGTTTGTGGCACATTAGTATATGTGAGGGGGGAAACTTTTCAAGATGGGTGGTGACCATGGCGGCCATTTTGAAGTCGGCCATTTTGAATTGAACTTTTGTTTTTTCAATAGGAAGAGGGTCATGTAACACATCAAACTTATTCGGAATTTCACAAGAAAAACAATGGTGTGCTTGGTTTTAACATAACTGTATTCTTTCATGAAGTTAATATCACCAACCATTCCCATTTTATTAAGGTGTATCCATATAAATTGACCGCCCTGTAGTCCGTTTATTTCCATGTGATGCTAACTTTCTAGGCCGTCGGGGTGAGGTACAGAGTATCTCTGGCCTAGTAAAGAAACTGTGTGGCTACTAAAATCACTGAGCTGCCGGGGAGAGGTACTGTATACCTCTGGCTTAGTGATTTGTTCAAGCAACACCATTCAAGAGACTTTACTACAGTGACTAAGTACAGTCAGCAAGCTGGGGTTATTCAGAGTGATCCCTTTTTGCCTTACTGGAAGTGATGAGACAGAAATTTAACAGTTTTGCAGCAAAGGATTTGTACAAGAGGAGAGAAGTTCAAGGGATTAATACTCTGTAGGAGCCAGTGCATATGAGGAAGAGCAATAGTCTGCAGTGGAGATATGAAGGGGAAGAGACTGTGAATATTAGAAGTGCATCGTTTTTCAGGGAAAATTCTACTAATCAATGCTCCATACAAGTGATGGAAATTCAATAAGTGCTATGGGCATCTCATATCTTTCTTTATCCCAACCAAGTTGTATCCTGCAATACAGACCAATATCTCTCTGTCTGTAATAAAAATATTGATTTCCTCAGCTAACAAGGCTCCCATAATCAAAATCAAACCAGCCTTCTTAAAAAATCACAATAATCATATATGAACTATGCATAGCTATTGACAGTATAAAGCCGAGTACAGTTCATGGTATAAAATACACTTAGAGTCTGGGTTTTCTTGAGGTCACCCTTAAGAAGGTACAGTGCGCTTGCAGCATCTCTTACTGGCTATGTAAGCAGTTCATTTTGTTCTGCTGAGATATTAAAACAGATGTTTCTTGAATAAACAGTCAATAAAGCACAACCTATGTAAAATAATACCTCATTCAGGTCTGGTGATATCATTGCTATTTTAATTACTTGAATTAGGTACGCACAAGTTATTTTCAATTCGGTTCCAGGTTTTCCTTGTTGTTGCTTAGTCCACTATTTGTAAGTTTTCAGGACTAGAATCACCCCACCTTGATGCTACAAATTGGCTTGAAAAATGCTTTACACCCTTTGAGGGAAAAGATTCAAGGAACTCCCTTACACTGACATTTGCTGGATAAGGATGACATATTTTGGAGACGTTTCAAAAATAAGACAAAAATGTGACACTAGCAGTTTTTGCTGTAACAAAAATGTTTGTTTTTACTAGTACATGTCTAAACAGTGAAAGAATTGTACAGAGTGTATTAAAGTTGCCCATAGCAAAATCTTAGTGTCCCATGCAAAATAGAATTCATATCTATTCTGCCGCCCAGTGCTGTATTGCAGAGATACAGCTACCTTTACCAAATCTTTAGAATCCAGCACTTTCATAAATGTCAAATCCCTGGTCCTATTTTGCGCTTTGTGGTTCCTTGCCAGCCCCTACAGCACTAGAAGGCACAGCAGTCACACAGGGTCTGCAGATACCATGAGTTTTACTCTATCAACTAACTCTCATAGAAGCTGAACTCCAAGCAGGTATAGACATAAATGAATCAATACTTCCTTAAAAGTATTCCCCCAACAGTGGCGGCTGGTATTTTTTTTGGGGGGGTGGCAAACAATCCGCCCTAAGTCACCCCCTGGTCGGCTAGCTGGGTCGCAGGGGTCACGGCGGCACAGTCCCTAATTGCGCGCATCGCTCCAGGCGGCAGACATTTCCTCCCTCGGTTCCCCAGCAGCTTCTCTCCGATGTGGGGGCATTTTCTCCCTCGGTTCCCCAGCAGTTTCTCTCCGATGTGTGGGCCATTTCCTCCCTCGGTTCTCCAGCGTCTCCTCTCTCTTCCTCCTGGCGGCCAATCGGATCTCATGACCCCCTTCCTGATTGGCCGGGAGAAGAATCAGTGTAAAAATAGCAAATATTAATTCGCTATTGTCACACAACTGCATGGGCTCGGAGCGCCGTGCTCAGCGCTCCATTATAAAACTTTGTTCTAAGGCAGGAGATAGGCTGTGCACTCTGCAAGAGCAGCTCCAGAGCTTAGTAAATGAGCAGAAGTGCTGCTGACTTCCCTCATTCAATCATGTGCAAACAAAAATGCATTTTTTTTTATTGTCTTTGCACATGATTGGGTATTCTTTGTAAAGTGAAGCTTTACCTCATTTACTAAGCTCTGGAGCAACTGCACTTACAGGGGCAGATCCACAAAAGGATTACGCCTGCGTATCTCTTGATACGCCAGCGTAATTTTATATTTCCCGCGTCGTATCTTTGTTTTGTATCCACAAAACAAGATACGACGGCATCTGGGATCGATCCGACAGGCGTACGTCTTAGTATGCCGTCGGATCTTAGATGCAATTTTTCGGCGGCCGCTAGGTGGTGTTTCCGTCGAAATCCGCGTCGAGTATGCAAATTAGCTATTTACAGCGATCCGCGAACGTACGTCCGGCCGGCGCATTTTTTTACGTTGTTTGCGTTCGGCTTTTTCCGGCGTATAGTTAAAGCTGCTGTTATGAGGCGTACTCAATGTTAAGTATGGCCGTCGTTCCCGCGTCCAATTTTGAATTTTTTACGTTGTTTGTGTAAGTCGTTTGCGAATAGGGATTTGCGTAGAATGATGTCAGCGTCGTAAGCATTGGCTTGTTCCGGTTAAATTTCGAGCATGCGCACTGGGATACCCCCAGGGACGGAGCATGCGCAGTTAAAAAAAAACGTTGTTTACGTCGGGTCACGACGTATTTACATAAAACACGCCCCCATTACATCTATTTGAATTCCGCGCCCCTACGCCACCAGAGATACACTACGCCGCCGGAAATTACGGCGCAAATTCTTTGTGGATTCAAAATAAAAAAAATAAGTTACGGCGGCTTGGTGTATCTTAGATACGCTGGGCCCGGCGGAAGATTACGCGCAGGTACGTGGATCTGCCCCACAGAGTGCAACGACACCTTGCAAAGTGCACAGTATATTTGCCCTTAGTAAATCAACCCCTATGTATTGCAGTAACGTACACATTACGGCACACTTTACTGCAATATGCCGCAATGGACGTTATATGCCTTGCTGTAATGCTCTGAAATTCATTCTGAATGGCACCCCAGCCCAGCTCGCCAATGGACGTCTGCTCAATGTGCATTGTCGTGCTTTTCCAACAGTTGGTGCACTGCAACACAAGTCCATCAGTAAGGTATGTTGGGTATCATTCAGAATGAATGGCACTGCATATCACCAATGCATGCATGGTGCTTTACCGCAACATGACGCATGGGTGCTGTTGTTAACGAGCTCTTACAGCTGACACTGGGCTACCATTTTAGCTCTCAAAGTAAATAACAAAACACATACCTTTTACTTAGAGGTAACATTACACTAATATAACAACTTGTCACTACAGATTCAGACTCATATCTCATCTTCCTAATGTCCATTATTGACTGCATCTCTTTACCACCACTGGTAACCTCTGCCACCCCAACAAGCAGCATGGTGAGAACGGTGCTTTGTCCTGAAAATACGTCTCCCTCTGACTTTGCTATCAAGAGGCAGAAAGAGATGGTCTGCTACACTGCACCCAGGCACTCTGTAGTTGTCTAGGAAAAAATATCATAAAGGCAGAAAATCCATTTGGCCGTAGAAAAATAATAATTCTACTAACACTGATGACCCAGTTGTGCTAGGCAAACCACTGATTTATATTTACTTTAGTAGAAAAATCCCAAATGAGTGCCAGGAGTCAGACTTTGATTTAAAAACTGCTGTAACTATACGCACGGCTTTATTAATCACAGACTATAGTAGTTACCTTAAAAAAAAAAGTCTTTATTTATTTATGATGAAAAAGCAGCAAGTGATGCACCGAAACCATCTGTTTATGGTTTGCACAATTACATAAATAGCATTAGAGGACTGCTTATTTAATGCATATTAAACTATTTAGGACAGAGACACATATAGAATCATGCAGGCAACATCAGAGATCGTGTTGTCATACAAAACAATGCCTAATTATATACTTCTTGGAATTTTTCAATAGCTAGGGCTTAATCATCTATATGACCTATATTCATGGCCACACAGCAAGTAATGTGAACAGTGAGGACAAAAAGATCATTGATTTATTTCATCCAGATGTAAATTAAACCACACAGAAAAAAAGAGGGATACTGCAGAAACAGTTTTTACTTACTTTGTCATAATGTGCACCAATTTGTAGTTACTTTAATGGGTTCTGCGTTGGATAGCTTGCAGTGATTGTGATATAATATGGAACAGCTTAGTCAAGCATACTTTAGGACAATACAGATACAATGCAGATTCCTCTGTAAGTCATATTCAAAATACCCTTTACCTGTCCATACAGGTAAAGGGTATTATGAAGTCTAATGAAGTCTAATGAAGAGAAATGATTATCCACTAATGGCAGGTTGTCCTCTTGTTATAAATCAGGGTTCAGGTAAATTGATCCAATCGATCCTAGTTGCCAGGTTCTACCTTCCATCAAATCACCATCAATCAAATTACAATCAGATCAATAGTTGTGCCATCAGATTCTTCTTACCTAAATTTTCACAGATCTATCTGCCACAGACATTATCACCACCACTTTTTTTCCTAAACAATATTTTTGGCTAGATCCAGGGTAAAGGTTTTCACATATGCATAAAGTTAACATGTAACTTGACCAGTGCCCAGCAATGCTGCAAGATTAGTGCCCAGCAATGCAGCCCGATCCCTGCCCAGCAATGCAGCCTGATTAGTGCCCAGTAATGCAGCCTGATTAGTGCCCAGCAATGAAGCCTGACCTATATCCAGCAATGCAGCCTGATTAGTGCCCAGTAATGCAGCCTGATTAGTGGCCAGCAATGCAGCCTCACCTATATTCAGCAATGCAGCCTGATTAGTGCCCAGCAATGCAGCCTGATTAGTGCCCAGCAAGGCAGCCTGACTTGTGTCCAGCAATGCTGCCTGCTCAGTGCCCAGCAATGCAGCCTGATTATTGCCCAGCAATGCAGCCTGATTAGTGCCCAGCAATGCAGCCTGATCAGTGTTTAGCAATGCAGCCTGATCAGTGCCCAGCAATGCAGCCTGATTAGTGCCCAGAAATGCAGCCTGACCTGTGTCCAGCAATTCAGCCTGATCAGTGCCCAGCAATGCAGCCTGATTAGTGCCCAGCAATGCAGCCTGATCAGTGTCCAGCAATGCAGCCTGATCAGTGTTTAGCAATGCAGCATGATCAGTGCCCAGCAATCCAACCTGACCTGTTTCTAAACCTGGGATTTTAATACCCTGTCACGCCTGTCCACCTCTACCTCGGTGCTCCTCCTCCTCCTCCTCCGGCGGCGGCTGTAACAAAGGCTCTTCAAACTGGTCTTTTTTATACAAGGGTTTAATCCCCCATTGGGGCATGGCTAGGCATAGTACAGTGTAGCAAAATAGTGCCCAAGCACCATGAGGTTGATCCACAATTCTCTCCATTTAAGAGATATGAAGCTGCCTAATTGAATCACCTGGAGCATGCACGGTGCACGCCACACATGATACATGCATGATTTTTATGATATGTTACATTGTGTATAATAGCCACCTATAAAGCTCCTTTGACTCAAGGTATTTTGCCAAAGAGGTAAAATTTCAGCGAAATGTATTAAACTAGCCAATATTTCTTATCAATACGTGTAGTTACATTTCTTGATATTTTCTGTATGTAATAAGTAATATTGTAGCTTAATGAATGATCATCTAGGCACTAATTAAAGCCCATTTCAGCCTAAAATCCACCCTAAACCACCTTTTAAAGTGACACTAAAAATCGCAAAATTCCTTATTTTTTTGCTGCTGTAATATGACTTCCTGTTAGTGGATGCCTACATATGTTTTTCATGGTCTTACTTATGTAGAAACACCCTCTCTTGTTCACTCCTGATATGTATTAGGCACTATGGGTTTTCTAGTGTGCATAGAGAAGTGCATGTGACCGCCACTAGAGGAGAAAAGAAGAGGTTTGGGAGCTCACGGAGGATGTTACAAGGAGGCAGAAAAGCACAGTAAGGAATGAAAGTTGATTACAGGACCATTAAGTAGTGGATGCGTACGAATTTGATTTAGAGAAAAAGCATATTGTTTAGCAGCACTTTAATTGTACCTCCTCATTGATACAATCCTTTGAATTCATAAAGACCGGCAAAGACAGATTTTGTGATAGTGTCTCTCAAGTGTTCTAAAAGTAATGTAAGTTAATGTACCTGTCTAGAACTTGTACTCAAATTTGGCGCATGCTGTGCTACTTAGGCCTCTTTCACACAGGAGGACCGATCGGGTCCGCCTGTCAGTTTTTTAGGCAGGCCCAATCAGACTATCCATTGCCCTTTATGGAGCGGAATGTGTCTGTATGTGTCCATTGACACCTGCCGACATCCAATCCTATCCGCTAAAAACAGACAGATGATCCGTTCCTTATCCATCTAGCAGATCATATCGTATGGCCGTTGGGTTACATCCAACTGCCAAAAGAGCACAGTGGGCTGTGACTGTGTGTGTGCTTCCACTTTGCATAAGCGGAGTGGACACAGACAAGCCATCTGCCTGCACAGCGGGGATCAGTAGACAGATTCCCTGCTGAGCAGGCGGACTCCTGGTAATGTCCGCCTCATGTGAAAGGGGCATGAGAATGCATGTGAGACACTTACCAAAATCTGTCTGTGTTGGTTTTCTTCCAAAAGTGGTTGGTCTTAATTAGCTTAATTGGTCTTAATTAGCTTAATTTTCGTAAGATACAAACTGTCTGTATTTTATTTAGAATTTGGTGCATTTGTTGTGCCACACTGTGAATGTGGCTCATTACTGTATAGCACTACCTGAATTTGGTGCATGAGTCGCTGTCGGGACCAAAAATGTTGCATATGCTTCATGAATTTGGTGCGATACACTTTTTAACAATTTGGTGCAATACACAATTAACAAATGAGATTAATGACAGAAAAGTGGTGCAACCGCTTTATTGAATTTCTTAAAAGGGTGACATTTCTGCGATTGTGTTTGTGATTACATTTTTAATATACTATTTTTGATTGCAATAAGTATTATGTTTGTGTAGCGACCCTGCTACTTTCATAGCTGACGCTGCCTTAAATTTAGAGGGTGGTCAGAGATTTAGTTGCCTCTGACCGTGTTATTTTTGCCAAATTTAGGCCTCTGTTCCAGCCATGGCTGTACTGTGAGTGACCACTATTGCTGTCTGGGGTGTTGGTACCACCCCAGGCCAAGGGTGGCAGCAGTCGAGTCAGGGCATTTTGGGTGTTTTTCCTCAGCAGCCAATCAGTGAGGGTTGATCACCTCGCTGTGCATGCTGGGGGAGAGTACTTAAGGAACAGACGTCATTGGTTCGCGGTCGTTGATCGCTGGTCTGTCGTCCCACCACCCCCCGTGTGTGGCCCACACGGCCGGGGGTGCGTGTTCAAGTGTTCCTGGCTCCGGGACCACGTTGGTCCGGGGTTGTGATCTACTGTGTAGGCCTGGTAGTCAGACTGGGTCTACAGTTGCAGAGTGGTCCTGTGCTGTCCGTCCTGAGGGAGGAAGCCGCCCGATGAAGAACCTGTCTGGGGGAGTACCGAGCAAGAGGCTGGTATCTCAGGAGAGGCCTTGAACTTCATTGAAGGATGCACGCTTGCTGAGAGGCTGAATGATGGTCGCCTGTCAGCTCTGAATTCACTAAAGTTTACTCGAGAGGGAGATCCGGGTGCTTAATCCTGTGTTAAGAAGGATTCTGGACCGAATACGTCTCCACCTTTGGGAAGGTCTGTGGCAGAGACTTTGCTAAAGTTTCCGTGTGACACGCTGGCTGCTAGGCTGGTGAGAAAGGCCTATGCAGGTGCGCAATAATTCTGGCTAGAGTGGCGACGAAAGTTTTATCGCTGAAAGCAGGATTGTTTCCAAAGAAAGTTATACACCTGAACCTACTACTTACTATCCTTCTTACCTCTTCAACTACTACTACGTTTATTATTTTACCCCGTTGGGTAATAAAGCACAGAAAAAGACACCTAAAGTGTGGACATTGCAGTTCTTCTCAGCTCTCATCGTACACCCTAGACGGCGGAAGGAATAGAGGTAACATGCCACCCAAAACAAACCAGCAGCTCCTTCGGGGGTAGTGCTACATTTGATTAATGAATCCAGGCCTGGAATGGAAAATGAGAACAATTTATGATGGTGTGAACATCTGCAATTTAATAAATACTCTGTCATGATAATAAAAAAAAGACAATTTATAGGAGCTCCGAGGTGCAAACTGTATCTGTAACGCATTAATGATGACTCTCAGTAGCACTGCGCTCACCTACAGTATTGTTAAGCTGAGCATGTGAAAGCCCGTTGCTCCATCCATTAACTTAATTCAGCCAGAAAGCCACATGTGCTGTGATTTGTTCTTGACCTATAACTGTAGTAGAGGTGCTATTCTGAATTGCAGTCTCACACCTACAGAGCCAAGGGCTGCATGTATTACCGTTAGCTAAAAGGATTATTGTTTTCAGGCTACCCAGCTTCTGCAATGTATCAAGGGTAAGGAACCCATAAAACAAAGGTGGTTTGAACCTGTGTACTATAAACCAGAACTGTTTATTCGCAATGAGATTTTTTGGCAATGTTTATCCTAAACCTATGTAGCCAAAGTCCCTAAGAGGCAAGCGGGTCAGGTATTACCTCATCTGTTAGTGCAGCTGCTGATTCATGAAGTCACTGGACATGTCTGTTTTCCTTCTGTCACAGCAGCTCGTTTATCCCTCTGATTCTTCAGAGACCTGAAGCCTAGCGCAGAATATAGGGTTAAAAAGCCTGGATCAAACAACATGGAGCTTTACCTAGCTGCTGCCAGTGAAGGAAAACAGACCCATTGTGGTGGTCTGTAAGTCTTTCTTGCACTGATGAGATTAACTTCTTATGGAGAACTTTCAGGCGTCAGTATTAAAAAACAAGAGAGGCAACTGTTCGATCAATAATGTCACTTCTCACGTCTTAAAAATGACTTTGTTTCTGCTCTTGTCTGTTCTTGCTGTTTCACAAAAGTAGTGTGCATTTTTTGATAATAGAACATATAAAATTAACTGTGTGATTTGGTAAAAAAAAAGGCTGTAATTTTATGAAAACCGTGTCCTCATTTTGAAATTGCTTCACATGTTCCTGATATCAAGGAGCATGAAGACCTTAAAGCGAATTTCCACTTTTGCTGCCAAATTGGGATAACGCCTTTTTTATATTTGTTAAATGTTTTGTTTTTTGTTTTTTCCCCAATTTTTTTTTGGAAGCATGCATAATGTACAATGCAATAAAATAACATTCACGAGGATAAATGTTTTTACAATAAGATTGAGGTCATAACAATGCCAAAGGTAACAACCCAGGTTCCATGTCAGATAGGTTTTGCATAACTTTTGGTGGCATGTAATCGTGACCAAAGAGCAGAAAATGATTAGGCAAAATCCACCATCAAATGCAAATATCTAAACCATCACCACAACTCACTTCAACGCTGATGCCTCAACATGCATAATTTTTCTCTAGTGCAAGACAACAAAACAAAAAGAACACATGAATCCGTGCATTGTGGTGTACTGTAAATGCATGTTGGGGTGTGCAATTAACTTTGAATTGCAATGCACATCTTATGCCACCTTACACACGATCGGTCAAACCAATGAGAACGGTCTGATGGACCGTTTTCATCGGACCAAACCGATCGTGTGTGAGCCCCATCGGTTATTTATCCATAGGTTAAAAAAAAGCAATCTTGTTTTAAAACTAACCGATGGATACCTAACCGATAGAAAAAAAAACTGATCGTTTGTAGGCACGTCAATCGGTTAAAAATCCAGGCATGCTCAGAACCAAGTCGACGCATGCTTGGAAGCATTGAACTTCATTTTTTTCAGCACGTCGTTGTGTTTTACGTCACCGCGTTCTGCCACGATTGTTTTTTTAACCGATGGTGTGTAGGCACGACTGACCATCAGTCAGCTTCATCGGTTAACCGATGAAAACGGTCCATCAGACCGTTCTCATTGGTTTGACCGATCGTGTGTACTCGGCATTACAGTGTGTTAACGCACATTGTGGTAACATGCATTATTATGCTATTTTGTCAGGCATTATTAAAGTTTTCTTTTATCCCAGTAAAGATATTTCCAAAATAGGCCAGAACATTGTATATCATGTACAGTATTACAACAATCCTTAAAATGTGGACCCTTATTTAAAGTCTGAACCATTGGACTTCTAATGCACCTTAAGTGATATTTAAAAGTATTGTATACTTAATACATATGTAAAGACAACAGGATTGATTTATTACATACTGTAGCAAATAAGCTGTTCACTTTTCACAGGAATTTTCCCTTAGCTTAGTAACTATCTTCATCCAGTCATTTGCAAAAATATATATTTTTTCCTTGTACATGATTGCACGTAGTGCATTTTTCACTACATTCACTAAGATAAAGGAAAATTGCCTTGCAAAGTAAACAGCCTATTTTCCTTTGGAAAATTCAACCCCAATAACTCACCTGTGTCCCATTTGTTGGTATGCGTTGGTTGGTTTGCCAATTGCTATATCTGCCCCCTCCTTTTTGTACAGTGTTGTCCAGTTCTGACAGATTTCAAATGTTAATAGTAATGTTGGACCTCTCTTATAGTTGTTGGGTGATGTAATGGACCAAATCACTATCTATTCTGCCACTGATATTATTCACACACTGGTAAGTATTTCAGTGCTCTGAACGTTTTGATAACAGATCATGGCAATTGAGACTAGTGTTAAGTATCTGAAATATGCCTTTTCTGTATGATGTCATAGAAGCCAAGTCTCTATATTCCCCTATCAAACAGCCATTTTCCATTGTATGTTAGAAATCTATTGGTTCCTCTTACAAGGCAAACAAATGTTATTTTAGGCACTTTGATGAACCATGGCAACATTTTTTAGCAGAATGATTTTAAAATTGTAAAATAAAAAAATGCTCATGCATGAGTGACAACTGTTTTGCATGAATGTACTGTGCAGGCAATAGAGTATTGAAATGATTAAAGTGAAATAATAACATCTACATCTGAAAGAGGGATTAAAATTTAGAAAAAAAACTAAATTGTCTTCCTTTGAAGTACTAACATTGGCACATTTCACACATCTTGACGTGATCTCCTTAAGGTATCATGGTAATTTAATCACGTTGAAGATTGTTCTGACAATTCATATTTAATATACAGTAGCATCTTAGCAGATGTGACCTGAAATGGCTTTTGAGTACATGTGACACTATTGTTTCAGTATGTTTTATCTGCAACTGATATCAAATCTCTGCAGATTCAAATGAAACTTGTGACATCAACTGACTGCACATCATGGTGTTAAGAACAAAAGGTATACTCTTTTAAAGTATTTTTTGTTTAAATAGCCTGCATAGTAAATTTGGTAAAGAAAAACAATTGACTACTGAACTGCTTATTTTTCTTATTATCGTGGAAGGAATTGCAAACATATGATGGATGTTTACTAGACATCTACAACTGGGCTAATTCTACAGTAAATACTCAATATACTTTTCTGTGTATAGCAACTAGTAGAAAGAACTGAAGGGTTTTACTCTTTCTTGAAGGCAAAGGAAAAATATATATCCACCATGACAGTTACCTTGATCAGTTGTTTCCTGTTAGAGGCAGTTCTAGAGATAGCAGGTGTTTGCAGCTCTTTGGATTTTTATGGGTTGTTTCTGTGTTGGTTAAATCATTTACACTCAAGCCCCATACACACTATCAGTTTTCCTGCAGGTTTCCTCTTCAGGTTTACCAAAACAATGTAGTGCAAGGGCCTGCCTGATTGCATTCAAATTGAAACTCTTGAGGTTTGACCTTATATATTAGATGGTTTTGGTAAACCTGAAGAGAAAACCAGCAGGAAAACTGATAGTGTGTATGGGGCTTAAGTGGCCAAAAGTTTGTGGTCTCCTGACCATCATGCCTATACATTATAAGCTTGTTGGACTTGCCAGTCCAAAACCATGGACATTAATATGGAGTAAGCCACTACACCCTGCACCCCACTTTTTGGCTATAACACCCTCTACTCTAGACTGACTTTCCAATAGATTTGCTGTGTGTTTGTGGGAATGTGTGCCCGTTCAACCAAAAGAGCATTTGCAAAGTTAGGTACTTATGTTGGAGAACAAGACCTGGGTTGTTGTTTCAGTTCATCCCAGGAGTTAAAATTAGGCTCTGTGCAGTCCACTATATTTCTCTATAACAAACTAGTCAGACCATGTCTTTATGAATCTGGCTTTGAAAAAATAAATAAAAGAAAGTTAAGCGGTTCAACACTGTGCTCATATAATAAAGTTCTTTCAGTGTCTTTTCCACTCAATTCTGTGGTGAGTGCTCCACCCTGTGCTCCACACTTATGTACTCACCACAGATATATTACCTTTTATTACAGAAGGTCATACAGTGCTTTCCAAATAAGTGACAGGTCCCTTTAAGTGGCTTGGTTCCAAGTAGCCTTCCACTCCTCTCTCTGAGAAAAAGCAATCATTCAGCCCAACCAAAAGATAAGTAATCTCATAATGTAGTATTTATTTCCTCCAAATGAATAAATGCCATACAATTTAAACATATTACACTTACAATATAGGGTGCCCAGTACCTTGGCACCCATACATATAGCCTGGATATTATAAGCACCACCGCACTGTCCTTGGAGTCGGTATGCCTTCCAAAGCCCAGCAGCCAGAAGTGACATCACTACATTACCAGAAATGACTGATCTGACTTTGTGTAACCAAACTCAATAATTTGGAGGAGTGTCCAATTTATTTTAATCATATAAAGGATGATTTACTAAATTAACATGTGATGTTTACTTTGCAAGGGTATTTGCTCCAGAGTATAGTGAATGTGGTAACATTTTACTTTGCAAAGAATACCCAATCACACAGAAGGAAAATACAAAAATAAAACCATCTTTGCTGGAACATGATTGGATGATGGAAGTCAGCAGAGCTTCACTTCATTCACTAAGCTCCGGGGGAAAATTCTCTTGAAAAGTTGCCTTTAGTACAATCCCACTTACAAAAAAGTTGGGACGCTGCTTAAAAACTACATAAAAATAGAATGCAATGATTGGCAAATCCCATAAACCCATATTTTATTCACAATAGAAAATAGAAACATATCAAATGTTTAAACTAATAAAATGTACTGTGTAGAATGGTGGAAACAACTGCGCTAAGTCGAAGGAATACTTAGATCTGGATTAATAAGCAACAACTATTCTGTGAAACGACAGTGGATAAATGTAGGAAAAAATATAGTTGCGCTAAACCAAAAATGGTGCTGCCAATACTGAAGCACATCAATAGGCACAGGGCCCAGTATGAAACCAAATGTGCCTAATATTGACAAGCATCACACCAAGCATGACGTCATCCCCCTCATCGCAGAATCTCTACACGAGTGGTTGCCTGTTAGCGTCCGGCCGGTGCTACAGGCTTGAAGCCTTTTTTTTATCCATTTAAATGTGAGTTGTTTACCTTTGTTTTACCAATAAATTACCCCCTGCTTGTATGCTATGTGAAGCCCTTTTCTTCCTACATGATCCATACCATTGAGTTGTTCATGCAGAGTTTTTCCAGATCGTGGATACAATATTAACCAGTGCCCTGTTGGATTGATATGCTGTATTTGGTCCATGAGGACCTTTGTATCTGGTAAGCAGATTTTGATTAAAGGTGGCGGATTCACAACGGGCTTATCGGGATCACGAGGATTCAATTTGTTGGAGTGTGCACGGGTGTTCAATTAGGAGTTCATCTATGGACTTTCTTTATTCACTGGGACTCTATTTACTTTGACTCAATTTGACTTTTTTTCATCATCCACCCATCCACTAGATAGACTGGGTCTTATGTTTACTTGCAGATTTAGCCTACATGTTGGTTAGTGTCATATCTGCCAAACGTGGTTAATTGCACTTGAATGTTTGATTATCACTTTATTTATTATTAATTGAGATTATTTATTTAATTGATGTTTGATATTAATATACTCACAATTTAACAATTTGTGTTAACACTGATGCTTGTCAATATTAGGCACATTTGGTTTCACACTGGGCCCTGTGTCTATTGATGTGCTTTCCTATTTGCAGCACCATTTTTGGTTTAGCGCAACTATATTTTTTCCTAATAAAATGTACTGTTTTATGAAGAAAATAGGATAATTTTGAAATTGATGGTGGCAACACGGCTCAAAAAAGTAGGGACAGGGCAACAAAAAGCTAGCAAAGTAAGTGGTACTAACAAGGAAGAGCTGGAAGAACATTTAGGTAACTTTAACTGTAGGAAAAAAATATATAAAAGATGGTGCTAAGCATATACAAGTGGATATAACATATATCACTGCAAAAAAACACATATATTGTTGAACATATGGCAAGCTAAAATTAGTGATAGTGTTCCCAACACCAAAAAATGCTTTTAAATGAAGCTTCTAGTTCTTCCACCACAGGCAAATCCCATAAACCCATATTTTATTCACAATAGAAAATAGAAACATATCAAATGTTTAAACTAATAAAATGTACTGTGTAGAATGGTGGAAACAACTGCGCTAAGTCGAAGGAATACTTAGATCTGGATTAATAAGCAACAACTATTCTGTGAAACGACAGTGGATAAATGTAGGAAAAAATATAGTTGCGCTAAACCAAAAATGGTGCTGCCAATAGGGAAGCACATCAATAGGCACAGGGCCCAGTATGAAACCAAATGTGCCTAATATTGACAAGCATCACACCAAGCATGACGTCATCCCCCTCATCGCAGAATCTCTACACGAGTGGTTGCCTGTTAGCGTCCGGCCGGTGCTACAGGCTTGAAGCCTTTTTTTTATCCATTTAAATGTGAGTTGTTTACCTTTGTTTTACCAATAAATTACCCCCTGCTTGTATGCTATGTGAAGCCCTTTTCTTCCTACATGATCCATACCATTGAGTTGTTCATGCAGAGTTTTTCCAGATCGTGGATACAATATTAACCAGTGCCCTGTTGGATTGATATGCTGTATTTGGTCCATGAGGACCTTTGTATCTGGTAAGCAGATTTTGATTAAAGGTGGCGGATTCACAACGGGCTTATCGGGATCACGAGGATTCAATTTGTTGGAGTGTGCACGGGTGTTCAATTAGGAGTTCATCTATGGACTTTCTTTATTCACTGGGACTCTATTTACTTTGACTCAATTTGACTTTTTTTCATCATCCACCCATCCACTAGATAGACTGGGTCTTATGTTTACTTGCAGATTTAGCCTACATGTTGGTTAGTGTCATATCTGCCAAACGTGGTTAATTGCACTTGAATGTTTGATTATCACTTTATTTATTATTAATTGAGATTATTTATTTAATTGATGTTTGATATTAATATACTCACAATTTAACAATTTGTGTTAACACTGATGCTTGTCAATATTAGGCACATTTGGTTTCACACTGGGCCCTGTGTCTATTGATGTGCTTTCCTATTTGCAGCACCATTTTTGGTTTAGCGCAACTATATTTTTTCCTAATAAAATGTACTGTTTTATGAAGAAAATAGGATAATTTTGAAATTGATGGTGGCAACACGGCTCAAAAAAGTAGGGACAGGGCAACAAAAAGCTGGCAAAGTAAGTGGTACTAACAAGGAAGAGCTGGAAGAACATTTAGGTAACTTTAACTGTAGGAAAAAAATATATAAAAGATGGCGCTAAGCATATACAAGTGGATATAACATATATCACTGCAAAAAAACACATATGTTGTTGAACATATGGCAAGCTAAAATTAGTGATAGTGTTCCCAACACCAAAAAATGCTTTTAAATGAAGCTTCTAGTTCTTCCACCACAGGTGCTCAATGTAAAGGTGGCAACTCACCACAGGTGTTTGACCACTTTTAGGTAGGTCAAATTGCGCATTTTTTATAACAAATTGATTCCCACTGCCAACACCACTCTGCTCCAATGGACCCTATGGATAAAGCTAGGGCATAAAAATTTACTCCACAGGAGACGAGAGAGAAAGTGTCATAGTTTAGTATATTTAATAACATTTTAAAGCAATGACAAAGTAATAGGTTGTACTCACATGTAAAAGTGCCTGCCTGGCACTAGGGAAAAACAGCATGTGCGTATCTGGCGGGTTCCTAACGCAGTAGGGTGCATTCCGTGTCCCGCTCGTAGGGGTAAAGCCTGGTGTGGGGTGACAAATCAGGACCCGGAAGTGACGAATCCTCTGCTCCGACGTACGTTTTGCGGTAAATGGCGTGCTTCATTTGAATATTCCTCATTCATAGGGCGCCAAGTCTAGGTATCCAATCACTTTAACTATAACTGCAACTAATGAGGTTAATTGGCAACAGGTCAGTAACATGATCAAGTATTAAAAAAGCATCTTAGTGAGTCAGAGGGGTTGATTTTACTGCAAAATTAAGGGTAGCTTTGCAGAGAAACCAATCAGAAAAAAGGTGGAAACACAATATTGGGTGCCTGTGATCTTCGAGCCCTCACATGGCACTGCATTAAAAACAGGCATGATTCTGGGATGGATATCACTGCATGGGCTCAGGAATACTTTAAAAACTCACTTGGGTTGATTTACTCAATCAACCCTACTGTTTGTGAACACAGTTTGCCGTGCCATCCAAAAATGCAAGTTAACGTGATAGTAAAGGCTTTCTTTTAAAAAACAAACAAAAAAACAAACATGTCATACTCACCTGCTCTATGTAAAAGTTTTGCACAGAGAAGCCATGATCCTCATTCTCGGGTTCCCTGCCGGCGCTATTGGCCCCTCCCCCCTACTGAGTGTCCCCAGAGCAAGCAGCTTGTAATGGGGGCACCCAAGCAGGCTCATTCCAGAGCCGCAGCTCTGTATATTCATTCACACACAGAGCCCTGGCTCGTCCCTGCCCTCTCTCTCTCCTCAATGGCTGACTGGCTGTGTTTGATAGCAGTGGGAGCCATTGGCTCACACTGCTGTCTCAGCCTAAGAGGAGGAAGAGTCCCCAGAGAGCCAATGCTCTTGTGCACATCATTGGATTGAGATAGGGCTCAGATAAGTATTAAGGGGGCTTGGGGGACTGCTACACACAGCAGGTTTTTTACCTTCATGCATAGAATACACAAAGTTAAAAAACCTTGAGCTTTTAGAACCACTCTAGCGCTATCATGCAAAGAAGAAGCCATATCTGAACATGATCCAGAAATGCCACCTTCTTCTCTGGGCCTAAGCTAATTTAAATTGGTCTGTTGCAAAGTGGAAAACTGCACTGTGGTCAGACAAATCAAAATTTGACATTCTTTATGGCAACCATGGGCGCCGCGTTCTACGGGCTAAGGAGGAGAGGGACATTCTAGTTTGTTGTCAGTGCTAAGTTCAAAAGCCTGCATCTCTGATTGCATAGGGTTGCATTACTGCATGTGGAATGGACAGCTTGCACATCTGCAAAAGGCATCATAAATGCTAAAAGATATATCCAGCTTTTAGAGTAACATATCCTCAAATCCAGATAACGTTATTTTCAGGGAAGGCCTTGCATATTTCAGCAGGACAATATTAAACCGACTACTGTATTTTTAACAACAGCATAGCTTCATAATAGCAGAGTCCGGGTGCTTAACTAGCCTGCCTACAGTCCAGACCTTTCACTAATTGAAAATATTTGGCACACCTTGAAATGCAAAATACTGTACAAAAAAGAAGACCCAGGACTGTTGAGCAGTTTAGAATCCTATGTCAGGCAAGAAAGGAACAACCTTCCTCTCCCAAATTTCCAGCAACTGGTCTCCTCAGTTCCCAGACAATTACAGAGTGTTGTTGAAAGACGAGGGGATGCTACACTGTGATAAACCTGTTCCTGTCCAAAAAAATTTGAGACACGTCACTACCATCAGTTTCAAAATTACCTTTTCTTTTTTTAAATGGTAAATTTTCTGAGTTAAAACATTCAATATGTTTTCTATTTTCTATTGCGAATAAAATATGGGTTTATAAGATTTGCAGATCCATGTATTCTGTCTCTTGTAGATTTTACACAGTGTCCTGACTTTTTTTGAATTGGAGTTGTAAATCAACCCCTTAGTGTAGCTCTTCTGGACTACAGTGCCAGGCAATACTTCCAAAATGTGAACACTTGTAAAGAAAATAAAGAATAACTCATTTACTAATCACTGTTTGTTTTATTGGTTTATTCCTAGAAAACTGAGACCCACAACTACCCAAAACATAACATTTTTAAATAATTTCAATTATTTATTAAGAGGGTACTTAATAAGTATCACATGATATGTTAATTGTGTTCATATTGTACTTGAAATTGTAACTGAAGAATGCTTTCATAAAGTCAGTGTAGTTCAAAACAAAGAGCCCATCTGTACCGAACAGATTAAGTCCCTGCCATATTCATATGCCAACTCACCTCGCTGTTAGCAAAAAAAAAATTACGATGTGTCCAAAGTACATCTTTCTTGAGGCCTTTGCTCCATAATCATACAGGCTGTTTCTATTTAATGTAATCACTGTTCATTCAGGCAGAACTATTACCTGTAACCCAATAAGTGACTGGGAAATTGAGGTAACACTCATTTTGGCAATTTTACTGATTGCTCTTACACATTAGTTGGCATTTCATATATTAATTCCTTTGTCAAAGTAAATGTACTACATTTTATTTCAGCAAAAAAAAAAAACATAAAAATCAACAGCTGTGAAGGCGTTGCTAATGCACTAAATTGTTATTTTGAATTGTATTTAATAACATCGTTTCCAGGTGACTTTAGGACTTTAGATTAAATTACCATTACATATTTCTAGATGCAGCTTGCAGGCATGCAGATCCAGTTGTATATTCATTATGATTGATAATAAAAATAAAAATGAGTCACAAGCACTGCAGCTATTTTATGCATTGCTCTAGTAATAGAATAAATAGTAGTAGGAAAATAGTATTGGGGTAGATTCAGGTAGCAATTACGTCGGCGTATCCATAGATACGCCGCGTAATTGCTAAGTAGCGCCGGCGTATCTACTTTCTGTATTCAGAAAGCTAGATACGCCGTCTGTAGTCTAAGATACGACTGGCATAAGTCTCTTACGCCGTCGTATCTTAGGCTGCATTCTTACGGTGGCCGCTAGGTGGCGCTCCGGTAGTTTTCAGCGTAGAGTATGCAAATTGCATACTTACGCTGATTCACAAACGTACGCGCGCCCGACGTTCGAGTTTTACGTCGTTTGCGTACGTCGCTTCCGTCGTAAGGCTGCTCCTGCTATTAGGAGGCGCAGCCAATGGTAAGTATGGACGTCGTTCCCGCGTCGCGATTTTCGAAATTTGCGTCGTTTGCATAAGTGGATCGTGAATGGCGCTGGACGCCATTTACATTCACGTCGAAGCAAATGACGTCCTTGCGACGTCATTTACCGCAATGCACGTCGGGAAAGTTTCCCGACGGAGCATGCGCAGTACGTTCGGCGCGGGAACAGGCCTAATTTAAATGATCCACGCCCCCTATGGGATCATTTAGATTACGCGCATTTAAATTACACCCATGCTAAATTCTTTTCCACCTGGAGTGTATGGAATGATTATTCCACTTCAGATAAGATGAAATTCAGGTTGAACCCACTCTAATGTCTTGCTTAGCACTAGGTGTTGGCCCACTCTACTTCATGAAAGCATAGGGCCGCATCGAAAAGGAACACGCCACTCCCTCTTTTCCCCCTCTTTTCTTTTCTCTGTCCTTTTTTTTGTTTTTTTCTCTTAACTGAACTCTACTATTTATTTCTAGCTTCTTTTCTTTTTTGTTACGTGGCCCTTCTTTAGGGCAAATTAAATAAACCATATTATGCACTAATCTGTTCTTTGTGGGTTCGGTGTTCCTACCGAGCTCACAGACTACGGTGTATTCTTTATGTTGGTTGGTGGCTTCTTGTACCCCAGCCTTGACTGTATAAACATCACTGACGCCACCGCCCCAGTTCCTGGCCGCAGCAGGCTCCTAGAGGGGCGGACAGGACATGGGTGGTCTTTACCCGATGTATGGCTACACTATCTATACATTGTTATATCAGCAATATGTCCACTCAACAACATTTATTTGTATTTTTTTCTCATAGCATTTGATATGGTAATTTAAATGTTTTTTATGTTTCAATCTGTAACATCTTTCTGCTCCCACTTTTATTGACCGGGCCACCCCTTGTCCAGGACCCGGTTGATGCTGATATGTTGATATGTTTGTCTAAAAAAATGTTCATAATAAAAACTTATTGAACCATTAAAGCGGTGGTTCCCCTAAAAATAAACTTTTAACATTGCTTTTCCCAAATTAATTACGATTAGAATCGGCTGGTTTTATTAAAAAAAAAACGTCCGTACATACCGTTTGCTATAATCATTCCCACCGCCACTTCCGGGTACGATGCTGGCGGTGGGCATTCCTAATTGATGGACAGGCATCCGACCGACGCATACATCGCGTCACGAGATGCCGAAAGAAGCCGAAAGTCGGTGCGGCTCTATACGGCGCATGCGCACCGACGTTCGGCTTCTTTCGGCATCTCGTGACGCGATGTATGCGTCGGTCGGATGCCTGTCCATCAATTAGGAACGCCCACCGCCAGCATCGTACCCGGAAGTGGCGGTGGGAACGAATATAGCAAACGGTATGTACGGACGTTTTTTTTTTAATAAAACCAGCCGATTCTAATCGTAATTAATGTGGGAAAAGCAATGTTAAAAGTTTATTTTTAGGGGAACCACCGCTTTAAATTACGCACGCTTACGCCTGCCCCTTTTACGATACGCCGCCGCAAATTACGGAGCAAATGCTTCGTGAATGAAGCGTAGCTCCAGTAATTTACGGAGGCGTAGCGTAAAAACGATACGCTGCACCGCCGTATCGCTGCGCAAAGCTACCTGAATCTACCCCATTGTTTCCAATTAAGGGGAATAAATTCTGCCCTTTTGGTAAGGTGGAACCAAACAGCAGCTACAAGAGATGGGTTCCTCCTTCTTCTGTTTAAAAATAGCAGATATAAAACCTTATTTATTCTTAGCACCTACTGTCATGCACGGGTAGTTTTGACTCTGGACCAGCCTGGTTTCTATGTCTGCTCCCAGCATGGAGTACAATGAATTTACTACAGAGTAGTAGGTAGACTTTGAGGGGTTAGTGAAGTGTTAAAAATGAAATCTAGCCTTACAATAAAGTGATATTAAAGTCCTGTTTTTTTTTTTTGTTTAAAAATAACAAACATGTTATACTTACCTGCTCCGTGTAATGGTTTTGCACAGAGCAGCCCAGATCCTCCTCTTGTTAGGTCCCTCACTGGCGCTCCTGGCCCCTCCCTACTGCCAAGTGCCCCCACAGCAAGCTGCTTGCTATGAGGGCACCCAAACCGAACCACTGCTCTGTGTGTCCTTTCAGACACAGAGCCGCCGCTTGGCACTGCCCCCTCTCTCTCCTCATTCCCTCATTGACTTTGATTGACAGCAGCAGGAGCCAATGGCACCCACTGCTGTCTCAGCCTCCAGACTTTGTAGCTCTCATGCAACATCGCTGTAAAGAGAAGGGGATCAGTTAAGTCGTAGGGGCGCTGAGGGGGCTGAGGGGGGCTGCTGCACACATATGCATTTAGATAAAAAAAATTCTGCCAACTTTAAGTCTTTCACAGTTGTACTGGAGGTTCTTCTTTCAGAAAAAGCTTACTCTGTTTTCACTGCACAATGTGAGCTTCTCATAGTGTATGTTAGAAGCTGCAGCAAGCCATGTAGGGCCAGCCCCATTTCCTAACTGGAGGCTCTGCATCACATGTAAATCAATAAAAAGTGGTATAACACACTAAAGTAGCTTAGTGAATATGAGGGACTGCAGCGACTAGCCATGTGATATAAACATAGCAACATATACATTAAACAAAAAGTTGTGTTAATCTCAAAAAGGAAAGAAAAAGGGGAAAAAAAGGAAGAAACTTAGAATCCTTAATGTGACATGATACAATGTGCATAAATAATGTCCTTGTATTTTTCTAGAGACGAGATTTGCGCAGAAATATAATCATTGTGGCAAATATGTAGTAATCCAAATTAAAACTGATTAGACAGGGATTCCACCATCAAGAAATCATGCAGAGCCTTCTGTGGCACCCCACACCCTGTGATCAGGGACGCTCACTAGATGGTAGGGATCACCTATTGCTAGAACGGTCAGATAGGGTATAGTAAACCAGGAAGCCTCTGGTCCGCTCTGGTGGTAGGATGGGTCCTCCGGAGTGGTCAAACTCACAGTGGGATATCCAAACCAGCCAAAACCAGAAGGGTTAGAGAGCTCCAATAGTGTAATACTGTATATATAACGTTTATTCAATAAAGCCAAATGGCTACTTACAGTTGATAAAAAGCAGTAAACCATAGATAAAATCATTTGTCAATTTTTTTTGTGGCGGAATCCCTGTCTAATCAGTTTCGATTTGGAATCCTACAAATTTACCACAATAATTAATTTCCTGCAAAATTTTTGAACTGTCTTCTTTTTTCTCATCACTAGAAAAATTCAAGGACATTATTAATGCATCGTGTCACAATAAAGTGATTGCAATGCTTTTTTTTTTTTTAAATAACAAGCATGTCATACTTACCTCCACTTCTGGGGTCGCCCGGCGGCGCTGGTAGCTCCTCCCCGCATCGTATAACCCCGTAGCAGAAGCTCTCTCCTGGCAGGTTACCTTGCGGGCTCGCTCCCGAGTCATTGGATTTGAATGACAGCAGCGCAAGCCAATGGCTGCGCTGCTATGAATCTATCCAATCAAGAGCTGAGAAACCCGAGAAGAGAGGAAGAGTGGGGGAATTCAGGACTCATGTAAGTAAAATGGGGGGGGGGCGGGGGGCCGGTCAGCGGCAGAAGTTTTTTCACCTTAATGCATCCTATAAAAAAACATGAGGGTTTACAACCCCTTTAAGGATTCTAAGTTTCTTAATTTTTTTAATTTATTTTTGAGATCAGCATCACATTACCTAGGGCATGTAAATGCAGCCTGCCTAGGAATGCCTGCTGCCCCAGACTGATATCCACCCACTAAGTCATTGTGATACTTGCATCAAAATTCCTCCCAAGAGCCAGCTCTCTGCTTGCATTAAGACTTTTGAGAGGAGCACTGAGGCAGTGCGCTCATATGAAATATAGAAGGTATCAGTGATTACTTCATGGTGCCAACATTCACGATAATTCACGTTTTTATCTTTCAATACGTTTTTATTGAAAAATTTTCAAGTAGCAGATAACAAGGCTCGAAGCCCATAGCTGATGCAACAGCAACAGCAACATATACGTTCATTACTTAGCAATGTAATCTCAAGTGAAGCGTTCAAGTACTTTTTGAAGGCCTAATGGGCCAAGAAATCATAGATAATAACATAACAAAGAAAAGAAATTTAAGATACTATAAAACAGTAGAAACAAGGTACAAAAGTAAAATAAACAAAATAAACAAGCGCAACACTCCGTCCGCCCTCTACCACACCAATGGAGACAACACTCACGTTCCGAAGAGTCAAGGAATCAAAATTCTATATTCTGCAAGATTTGTATTCAAAGAATCTTGTACCGCTCGTACCAATCAAGCCATAGTTGCCACAGGGGGCGTATTTTATGTATGGAATTTTGCGAGGAGGCGAATAGTAGTTCGTATGTGGCATGAGTGTGGGTAGTCGTGATCACCTCTAGTAGGGGAGGGGGATTAACTTGTTTCCAGTGGCGGGCGAGTACTAGTCTCGCACTTAGGAGAATGTGTGTGGCTATTATTCTTTTATCAGGGGGGAGAGACTCAATACCCAACGAAAGCAAAGCCATACCTGGCTCCATTGGTAGTGGTAGACCTAGGACATCGAGTATAACCTGAAAGACATCCTTCCAGTATTTAGTCACCAAAGGACAATCCCAGAAAATATGGAACAGAGTTCCTAAATTCCCACACAACCTCCAACAACAGTTCGGGACTTGTGGGGCGAATTTTGCTATTCTAGAGGGAGTTAAGTACCATCTTAATAAAATTTTCTGGTTAAGTTCCCACAAGTTCACACATTTTGTAGCCGTATATGTTATGTTAAAAGCCCTGTGCCACTGTTCAACGGAATATGCTGTACCCCACTCCCTTTCCCACTCAAGTACTGCTGAAGATTTAGTAAAGACCTCTTTATCATTGAGTAACATGTAGAACATAGAAATACCCCTAGTCTTGACCGTAGGGCTAGTGTAGAATAAGGTGACCTGCCATGGCAAGGAGATGGTCTTTATCGGATGAGTTCGCAAAAGGTGACTAATCTGCAAATAATAGTAAACATCTTTAGCCGATAAGCCAAATTCCAATTGAAGAGCACGAAATGATTTTAGGGCCGGGCCTACCATTAAGTCCGTTACGTCTCTTATCCCTTTGGCCACCCATTCGTCCAAATTCACATTAGGAATTGCACTGGTTAGACACTGGATCGGGACAGGTACCTTTGAGCACACTTGTTGGTGAAAACTAAGAGAGGTAAATACCTCCCACCCCTGAAGCGATGCTAGAATTGTCGGGGAGAACTCGTCCCGTTGCAGATTGACGCTACGAGACATTATGAGGAAGGTGTATAGATCATGGCCTGGTATCTGATAACTCTCTAATTCCGACCATCTCCTATGCCCTGAATTTGGAAACCATGCTTTAATTTGGGCTAGAAGAGTTGCTATGTAGTAATCCCTTAGCACCACCATGCCCACTCCTCCCGCTCGTCTAGACTTGACTAGTTTGGAGAATGCACAACGGGCCCTCCGACCTTGCCATAAATATTTGCTGAGAAGTGATTGTGCGGCATTGAAAAAGGATTTTGGCACTGGAATAGGGAGCGTTCTAAACATATATATCATCTGCGGCAATACTACCATCTTGAAGGCCGCTAATCTACCCGACCAGGATAATTCCGTTTTCGCCAGCTCCTGCAATTTGCCCCTAAGCCTGTCCAGAAAGGGCGTGTAGTTGGCTCTGACCAAGGTGGCGGTTGTTGGTGTTAGGGTGATGCCTAAATATTTTATCCCCACCTTGTCCCAAGTATATGGAAAGGAGTTGGCTAGCTTTTTCTGTAGACCATCACTTATGTTTAAGCCCAAAATGTAGGATTTGTGTTCATTGACCTTGTAATAGGACATTTGACCGAACATTTGCAATACCTGATGTACCGAAGCCAGGGATCTCTCCACATCTGACAGTATCAATATTACGTCGTCCGCAAAAAGGCTGATCTTATGTGTGGATCTGGGGGTTTTAAAACCAGAGATCTGTGGGTGTTCGCGAATGTAACACGCCAGGGGTTCCATCACCAAGTTGAAGATCAGTGGTGAGAGCGGGCAACCCTGGCGTGTGCCATTTGTGATTTGGAATGGTTTGGATAAAACTCCAGACGTGAACACCTGTGCCATCGGACAGGTATACAACGCCATAATGGCCGAGAAAATTGATCCTGTAAAGCCAAAAGCACTCAGCACCCTAGCTAAGTAGCCCCAGTGAACTCTATCGAACGCCTTCTCTGCATCCAAAGCGAGGAGCAGAGAAGGCGTTCTTGTTCTATTTAAGCAGTGGATAATGTTGATTAAGCGCCTGGTGGCATCCGACGTCTGGCGTCCCATCGTGAAGCCAGATTGATCAGGATGCACCAGGCCCGGGAGAACTGTATTCAAACGAAGGGCAATGAGTTTAGCATACAACTTTAAGTCTATATTAAGAAGCGAGATGGGCCGAAAATTTTGCGGTTCAGTTGGATCCTTCCCTGGCTTAGGTAAAGTAATAATCAATGCTTTCAACATTTCTGAGGGGAAAGAGGCCGAGGCAACCGCACCATTGAACACCTCAACCAGGTAGGGAGACAATATTAGTTTAAATGTTTTATAATATTCCCCTATAAACCCATCTGGGCCTGGGGATTTATTAGATGGCAGAGAATCTATGGCCCTGTGAACTTCCTGTGTGGAAAATGGGGAATTTAGCATCTGGAGTTGATCGGATGTGAGACGGGGAAGTGACAGCCTGGACAAAAAGTCATCTATCAGGGCAGGTTTAGGTTGATAGGTGTGGGGGTCCTGCTCGAGATTGTAGAGGGAGGCATAGTAGCTGCCAAAAGCATCCGCTATATCCCTAGGATGGTAATGTTTAATTCTAGATGTGGGGTGGATGATGAAGGGTATCTTAGATTTATATCTATAGCCGCGGAGTCGACGAGCTAAGATTTTGCCTGCTTTGTTACTATTAGCGTAAAATTGGGCTTTAAGTCGTCTAGATGATTTCTCAAAGTCATCCAGAAGGCATAGTCTAAGATCACATCGTAGCTTCGTGAGTTTATTAGAGATCAAAAGAGATGGGGCCTTTTTGTTCTGGTCTTCTAAAACTTCAATTTCACTGGTTAAGTCTTTGATACGTTTTTGCCTCCGCCTCTTTACCCCTGCTCCAATCTTAATAAATATTCCTCTCATGTAAGCTTTATGAGCATTCCACAAAACAGAACAATCGCTAACTGAGTTCACATTAACCTCAAAGAATTCCTTCAAGTGATCCTCCAAGGAGGCTTTCGAGTCTGGTAGTTGTAGGAGTGAGGGGTTAGCTCTCCATACTGGGCATGCACCCACTGAAAAAGCATCAGCTAGTGAGAGAGAGATGGACGCGTGGTCCGACCAGGTGATAGCATTGATGGCCGTTTTGGTAGTTTTGTTTAACAGGCCAAAGTCAACCAAGAATAAGTCAATCCTCGAATAAGATCTATGCGGGGATGAAAAAAAGGTGAAGTCCCTTTCATCAGCATGTTGACACCTCCAAGCATCAAATAGACTGTGTTGTCGTATTGTTTGCTGAAGCGAAGGGCCCACCCGGGAGGGTGTGTAAGTAGAATCCATGGATCGGTCAGGGACCAGGTTGAAGTCTCCACAGACGAGCAAGGCGCCTTTCCTGATACGCTCAACCTTTTTCATAAGTCTGTTGATGAAGCGTAATTGATGACGGTTAGGGGAGTATACGTTGACCAGCGTATATGTAACTGAGTTAATGTCACATATTATGATCAGGAATCTTCCATTGCTATCACTGATTTCCTCGTGCAATTTAAAGGATACTGAGTCTCGTATAGCCGTGAGGACGCCCCGCTTCTTAATGTCGGCACTCGCCGTGAAAACATGTGGAAAGCTTTTGTGAGAGCAGTGGGGTTGTGCTGAGGTGCAGAAATGCGTTTCCTGGGCGCACAGGATGTCTCCTCCATGTTGCAGGGCTTCGGCCCACAGTTCCCTACGCTTTACGGGGTGGTTTAGTCCCTTAGTATTGATGGATAGAAACGTCACTCCCATAATACCTGAGTAGTATCATTGATATGAGAGCTCCCTATTGGAGAGAGGTGGGGTGGAAGTTGAGCAGACTCCCTCAATGTGTATATAGAGCTGTCCCAGCACTTGTATAAGCACATAGTGAGTGTAATCATATTACTCACGGTTGTGAAGATGGCCATACGGCTCTGGGTTTCATCGGTGTCGGTGGCGCTCCATGGAGGTTCACAGTCGAATCCAGGTAGCAGGTAGTGAGGTAATTGTTCAATAAGTGAAGTCTCAGACGGATCTTGGTGGATGGCCAGCCGGCCCTCCGGGTGCGCTTCGGCGGACGGAAAAAAACAAGACAAAAGTACTAAACAAAATAAGTTGAAAAAGAAAATAGAAAAACAAGGTTGTAATTCCGGCATCAGAGCCGTAGCAAACATTTAACTGAAGAACTGACCTATTGGTCAAGCGAGAACAACAGTATCTCAAAGTGCAGCAAGAAGCTGCTCAGGCACAATTGGGGGGAAAACTTTTGTGTTAGAGAAAGCCAAGCCCCTCCTCAGCGGGACTCAGTACTGCGGTCATGTAAGCCAGGCTTTAGGTGTGTTTTGTAGAGTTTTTGGCGGTGACCTTCGTCCACTCCTGGGTCACCGGTTTCGGTTTTTTCACAGCGTCAGTATCGTTTGCTGCATCAGGGAGAATATTCCAAGCTCTGAGTAAGGCCAAGCCACCATCCAGCGAATTCACCACATGGTTTCTACCCTCTTTAGTAATGGTGATGCTAGTTGGAAAGCCCCATCTATAGGTTATCTGATGATTTCTCAGTGCCTTAGTTATAGTAGCCAGATTCCTCCGTTTTTTCAGGGTATACTGAGAAAGATCGGCGTAGAATTGCAATTGTTGATATTCGGACGGTATGCGGTCTTTGGAGCGCATGACCGCCATTAATTGCTCCTTAACGTGAAAGAAGTGCATTCTCAGGATAACATCTCTGGGTATATTTTCGGGAAGATAAGATGGTTTCGGGAGACGATGGATCCTGTCGATCGTAATGTCGATCACTGTGAGATCTGGGAGTAGCTCCGAGAACATAGTGGTGGCGTAGGTTTTGAGCTCACCTTGCTGTACTGATTCAGGGACTCCTCTTATTTTTAAGTTATTTCTCCTACTCCTGTCTTCCAAGTCTGCTAATTTAGCTTTGACACCCTCCAACTCATCTTCTCCCTGTTCCTGGGCGTCTACCAGATCATTGATCGTAGTGGCGTATTCGCCCATCTTGGTTTCAATATGTTCCACCCTCGATTCCACTGCTTGTATGTTTTTGTTAAACTTATTCATGCAGGACATCATGTCTGCCTGGATGGTGCTCCTGAGGGAGAGCAGCATGTCCTTCAGCATGGTATCCATGACAGGCTGGTTTGTGGTGGGGAATTTTTCGATCTGAGCAGGTAGTTCCCTCGTGTCATCCCCCGAATCAGCATCAGGTCCTGGCACTGGGCTGCATTGTGGCTCCTCCATCCTAAACCTAGCCTTTGCTGGACTGGCTGTTTGTGGAGTGTCTGGGTATGATTGTGGGCTGCCCTGGGATCCACTATGCCTGCTATGTGAGGCAGAGGAGAGGGGAGGAGAGCGAGCAGGGCGCGTCGGCGTGGATGACACACCGACGCTATTCCGCCTATCTCCATGCTGACTGAGCGGGAAGAATTCCATCAGTTTGTGCGGCTTTCTGTCTTCCTTCCTCTTCCTTGTCATGGTCTAAGTGTTACTCAAGGGTGTGGGAACTGGTCACTGGTCGTGCGATTCGCCTGGTCTGCTGCTTTGTGTTGCTAAGTGTCCCGCCGGTATGGGGCTCCACTCTCAAGTGTCCATCTCTGTCTGCGGCTAGTCTCTCCTAAGGAGGGTCACTCCTGAAGCGGCGATGTTGTTACAATTGTTAGCGGTTTATGCGGTGTCACAAAGCCATTGGGTGCGTAGCAATAGCGCTCCCCCTTTGCTCTCTAGACTGGTGGACTACATTAAAATTTTCTGGATGCAAGTGTTCCTGGGATTAATTCAGACAGCGGTTAATGAATGAGCCCAGTATTCTGTGGGTGAGTCCAACGAGGCACTGATCAGGGAATAGGGGTAGTTTGGCTATCTGAGAAGTCTGGGAGTGCGTGGAGTAGCAATGTCTCCACCGACTTCCAGGAGTAGGCCGAAGCCGCTGATTTTCCTGAGAGGGGGGAGCTGGCTGATTGATCTCCGAGTCTGTGAGGGCCCTGTGTCACCCCCCCAAGCCGCGGTCGTATCCCCACACCTGGCCGCAAGCCAGAGACAGCCCAGAAAGTCAGTAGGTCAGGGGTAGGCCGGAGCCTGGCTACTCACTGTGACCCGCTGGAAGAAGAGCCCGGATATTAGGCCGCAGGGTGGCGCCGCATAGCTCCGCGATCCACGGCTGGATTTTCGGGGCCGCTCTCCAGCAGAGCGGGCAGGTTGTAGCCTCCGGGGTCTTGGTTGCTGGTGGGAGCAGCTCTCCCCTCCGATGGGCAGGATGCAGGCGCCGCGGGCTCCGGATGTAGTGTAGGCCGCAGGATGGTGCCGCAGAACGCCACGCTCCACGGCCGGGATTTCAGGGGTATATCCCTAGCAGAGCGGGTAGGTTGTAGCCTCCGGGGGTGCCTCTTCTGGTGGTGTAGGCAGTACTCCTCTCCAATGGGTAGTATGCAGGCGCCGCGGGCTCCGGAGGTAGCGTAGGCCGCAAGATGGCGGCGGCGTGGAGCGAGTCTCCCTCCGGCCGCGACCCGGAATCCTCGGCAATTGTGCCCCAAAAACACTCCGGGTCTACCCCAGGTAGCCTCCCAAGGCAGGCTTTGCTTTTGTTCTTGAGTAAGGTGTGGATTAAGGCAAGGATGGCGGTGGATTCGCTCTGTCAGAACGGAGCTCAGCTTCCACACGTCCTCCCTGCTTCACGTTCGGACACGCCCCCCGATAATTCACGTTTTTAATCGCTAGCTAAGCAATATGTGAACAGGGCCTTAGGAAGGAAACCTTTGCGGAGCTTTTCAATATCTGTACCTTTTTATGTGGCTAAAAGGTACAGATATTGAAAAGCTCCACAAAGGTTTTCTTCCTAAGGCCCTGTTCACATATTGCTTAGCTAGCGATTTAAAATGCGCAATTTACATGCAGGGACACGAGTCGTGCATAGGGCAGCCCATTCATTTGAATGGACTGCCATATGAGCATCATGGATGTTGGCACCATGAAGTAATCACCGATGCCTTTTATATGCCATATGAGCATCTGTTGAATCAAAGAAGCTCAGGGATCAAATTTTGGCCTTAAGTCAAGGAGCGATTTTACATGAGTGTTTTGTTGCTTGACAATTGCTGCAAAATCGCGCCGCGTTTGGGGTGCCATTTATGAATGGCGCCCAAATGTGTGTTGCACATTTTGCCGTTCTTTAGAATCCCGGTGATTCTGCCCATGATTTCAAATCTCCTATATGGCAACATTGCCTAAATGTGTAGTTTGTGTATTCTCTTTTTTTCTGGTTTTGTCAACAATAGACCTTGTATTAGCTGTATGGCAAACTAATTGAGGGCATCATTGTATTAGCCTTATTCAGTTCTGTCTCTATGACTAAATCCTCTATTAATGCACAATATACCGGTAATGCATATAATAATAGAATATTACTCTAATTATACCTAAGTCACATGAGAAAAATGTTCAGATCATCACTTCTGTGCAGAGCGTTTGTAACAAAGCAGAGAGAGTAGAGTTGTAACTCTTTAAACAGGCTTTTCATTGGTAATAATGTGTGAAATCTGGCAATGAGAGCCTTCGCAGTCTTCTCAGTCCCAAACAGAGCAGTGAAAATAAAATCTTACAACCACAAGGATTTTAAAGAATGTCAAAGTATATATCTTCTTTATATACACAAATAAATAATTTGGCACAAGAAGGTTAGCCAGCTAAACAGATTATAGCAAGACCACCGACTGCTGAATTTATTGGGGAAGAAACAATAGAACACTGCATGCAGTTGTTCTTGTTAAAGATGAACTCCAGGCAAATAACTAAATACAGAGGTGAAACACATATACTGTACAAGACCTGTTAAACTGCAAAAGTCTTCAAATGTTTGTCTATTGAGTCCTCCTCAGATTTAAGTTGGCAATACAATAGTAGATTTTCAAATTCAAGAAACATTTTTCATCTCGCTCTTGCAAACTTTTTTGTCACTTCGGTCGATAACAGGTGTCGAGTTAACCCCACTAATGATTAGAAAGCTGAGCAAATGTTCTTAAAACTAAATATTTTGAACAAAATTCTACTAATGTATACAGCATGTTCCTGTCTGGCAGGGGAGATAACCTTAGGCCCCTTTCACACATGCAGACCATTTGTCCATTTTTTATTGATGGATGAAAAAGAAATATCAATGCATCTCTATGGAAAAAAGAATGGAAACGGATGATCATCCATTTACATCAGTTTGAATCTGCATCCGTCAACATCCGTTTTATGAAATGGATTAAAGTTCTATTTTTGTTCCGTTTAACAAATGGGAATGGTCGAAAAAGGGATGTAAATGGACAAATGGTCTGTTTTTTAATCAATTTTTGCATTGGTAGTGGTTGCAAAAAAACTGATGTAAAAACTGATGAGAAACTGATGAGCAGCTGATGAGAAACTGATAAAAATATAAATAAATAAATACTTAATATGTGTTTTTAAAAAAACATGTCTGAAATGAACGGTCCACGTGTGTGAAAGGGGTCTTACTTTTCTATGCATTAAAGCAGCGTTTGACTTTGCAGCGTCCCCCTGCCCCCGGGCCATTCACAAAGTGAAGCGTGCTCCGCGCATGCACAGTAGGGGACCGGCTGTGAAGCCACAAAGGCTTCACTGACGATTTCCCATACAAGGAATGATGGCAGCACCTGAGAGCCAATTAAAAAATCGTCTGGGGTTCCGACTTTGTCGGATCCCTGCATAGGTAAGTGTCCTAATATTAAAAGTCAGCAGATTTTTTTTGGTGGGGGGGGACTGAAGCTCCACCTTAACTTCACTTTATTTTACAGGTCTCCTCCCCACTATCACCCTGTGAATGGACAGTGAAATGAGAAGCAAAACAATTCTGAGCACATCTTCCTCACACTTTTGCTCTTTCTTCCTAACAGCATGCTTCTTGTACTGTAACACACTTAATTGGCTCCTTGTGCTGCTTTACTACCCCCTCTTCTGTACAAAGACCACAAGGGGCTAGTCAAAATCAAAATCAGGTACTGACACTGCTTACATGAACAAAAATTGCATTATTTGTTTCTTATTAATCTGCCCAGAGTTCAGCTTTAAACAACATATACATTTTTACAGGTTTCATTGAAGAAGCTGAAGTTAAAAGCTGATTGGTTCCTATGCACAGCTGCATTACCTTTTGCACTCTCCAGTTTTAGTAAATCAATCCCAGTATATATAGAATTTTTAATCTGCCCAGTGTACAGCTTTAAATAACATATACATTTTACCATTCATTATATATATATATATATATATATATATATATATATATATATATATATATATATATATATATATATATATATATATATATATATATATATATATATTGTACACAATGAATAGCATTTAGTTATAGAAGAAATAAACATACTGTGAATTTCACATAAGATTGATGTCACTTGTACTACAAATATGAAAGAAAAATATTTGGCTTCCCAATTTCATTTAAACATTATATTTCTAGTAACATCTAAACATTCTTTTTTGAAGGCAAGAAACGTACACATTTAGCTTGTTTGTCTTGGCCAGGTATAGCATGCTCTGGTCAGAAAATGACCTAGTAAAATGTATCTTATACATCAAAATACCACAGCATTAGGTATATTCTTCATCAATTTCTATTTTAGCACTGCTCTCTAACAACTCTTGGCTCCCTGAGGTTTTAACCCTGTGCTTTCATCTTCTTGCTGCATATATCGTTTCGTAACTAGCTTTTGATTCCATACCATTTTGGTGAGCATAACTTCATAGGCACTATTACTTCTGGTGATGGTGGACCAGGGACATCAAATATCTTATAATTGTTATACACAATATACACAAATGCTTATCAGACAAGTAACACTATTTACCGCAACCTCATAACAAAATCATCAAAGTCCAGAAAGTAGCCTCTAAGGCAAGCCAAATAACGGGTTCCTTGGTGACACTGACTGCTCCGATGTGCCTTCTCTTTGCGCAAGTGCCAGAGGTGGTGGCGCCGGCTCAGAAATTGGCCCCCACGCTGTTTTGTGCAGTTATGTGGGCCATAGCATGGAATTTGAAGACTCCTACGGTGCCGTGGCCTCAGGTAGTGCAGAGGATGGAGGCCATTAGGCTCATGGAAAGGATACAACACAACATTTTGGACACAATGTCGGTGTTTGATTGTAAATGGAACTGGTGGATTTCATTTGAGAGCAGCTAACTCATAGAAAAGTTTTACCAGGGCGTAAAATGTCCCTCTAATGACTACTTTTAAGCCCTGTACACACGATCGGTTCGTCTGATGGAATCTAATCCAATGGATTTTTTCATCGGATATCCGATGAAGCTGACTTTTATCAGTCTTGCTTACACACCATCGATTAAAAATCAGATCGTGTCCAACCCGGTGACGTAAAACACTACGATGTGCTGAGAAAAATTCAGTTCAAGTTCAATGCTTCCGAGCATGTGTCGACTTGATTCTGAGCATGCGTGGATTTTTGACCAATGGATAAAAAAACAATGAGGCCCTCACACGATTGGTTCGTCTGATGAAAACGGTCAGACAAACCGATCATGTGTACAGGGCTTTATAGGGCAGGTTGGTAACCTGCTATGGAACAAAGCATGTCTTCCTTTTAGTTGTTCTTCTGTTTTGATTTGGTCTTTTTTTTTATCCTTTTTTCATGTTTTATCATTCTTTATATGTTATTTTCTGGTCTTTACCATTATACCTTGTTGGTATAACGGATTTACTTAGATTTTGATATTTTTATTCTATATGTATGTTACATAGTTACATAGTTACATAGTTACATAGTTAGTCAGGTTGAAAAAAGACACAAGTCCATCCAGTTCAACCACAAAAAATAAAAAAACACAGTAAAATCCTATACACCCAACTCCATACCCACAGTTGATCCAGAGGAAGGCAAAAAACCCCAGCAGAGCATGATCCAATTTGCTACAGCAGGGGAAAAAATTCCTTCCTGATCCCCCGAGAGGCAATCGGATTTACCCTGGATCAACTTTACCTACAAATCTTAGTACTCAGTTATATTCTGTACATTTAGGAAAGAATCCAGGCCCTTCTTAAAGCAATCTACTGAGCTGGCCAGAACCACCTCTGGAGGGAGTCTGTTCCACATTTTCACAGCTCTTACTGTGAAAAAACCTTTCCGTATTTGGAGGTGAAATCTCTTTTCCTCTAGACGTAAAGAGTGCCCCCTTGTCCTCAGTGTTGACCGTAAAGTCAATAATTCAACACCAAGTTCACTGTATGGACCTCTTATATATTTGTACATGTTGATCATATCCCCCCCTTAGGCCCCGTACACACCATAGAATCCATCCGCAGATAAATTCCAGCAAATGGGTTTCAGCGGATAGATCCCATGGTGTGTACACGCCAGCGGATCTTTATCCGCGGATATTTATCCCCTGGGATGGATTCCAGCAGATCGGATATTCGCTGACATGCAGAACAAATCCATCTGCTGGAATCCATCCCAACGGATGGATCCGCTGGTCTGTACAGACTCACCGGATCCATCCGTCCTAAGGGATCCCCCGCATGCGTCGTAATGATTTGACGCATGCGTGGAATTCCTTATATGACAGCGTCGCGCACGTCGCCGCGTCATAATCGCGGCGACGGCGCGACACGTGATCGCCAGAGGATTTCGGTGCGGATTTCAATGCGATGGTGTGTACACGCCATCGCATAGAAATCTGCTGAAATCCTCGAGAGGATTTATCCGCGGAAACGGTCCGCTGGACCGTATTCGCGGATAAATTCTCCCGTGTGTATGGGGCCTGATTCTCCTCTTCTCAAGAGTGAATAAATTTAGTTCTTCTAATCTTTCCTCATAGCTGAGCTCCTCCATGCCTCTTATCAGTTTGGTTGCCCTTCTCTGCACTTTCTCCGATGTTCTCCGATGTTCTCCGATGTTGAACCATTACCAACCCCACTTTTGGTGATAATATGAGCACATGTTTAGACATTGGGTACAAATGAGGTTAGCTCATGCAGAAGATTGTTGGGTTATCCCCTAGTATTAGGACGATAGTACAATATGAGCATTGTACCAATGTTTCTCTTGTCTGTTACCCGACAATGTATGTAAATGTCATTATTCTGTCTTGCTATTAATCCTTCAATAAAAGCGTTTGTATTAAAAAACAAAATCATCAAAGTCCTCTAAATTCTTAAATCCTAAGTTTAATTACAATTTTTCTACAAAAAAATCATCACAAGGGACATGACTTACAATCAATAGAAAGTGTCCCTTTTGCTGCTGGCTGCGGTTTTAGTTGAAATTCTTTGTCCTCTGATCCCCCCCCCCCTCCACCCACCCATGGAGGGTGCTCACTATGCCAGCCCTTTCTGCCCCCACCTACATTCATAGAGCTTTACTATAGCTTCCAAGTTTGAAAATGTATTTTAAAAGCTATAGTACAGCTTCTGTGAATGGAGGAGGGGGCAGAAAGGGCAAGGATAGTCAGCACTCCTAATGTGTGACAGGTCCCTCAGCTCTATTAACCCCTGCAGCACTGGAGGACAAGAATTGTGGGGGTAGGCAGGGATCAGAGGACAGAGGATTTCAACTAAAGCAAAAACTGTCAAAATAAGGGACACTTAACACTGATTATAAGACACATCCCCTTGATTAAAAAAAAATATATATTAAAATAAAGTATTTTTTGATACATATGTAAGGCATTAAGACCTCTGCCAGGTTTTCACTCTCTTTCTTTTTGTCCTGGTGACTGAAAGTAAGGGGAAATCCAAAATTAGGAGTTATCAGTAGGATAGAATTAGAGGGGAAATCTTCCAATGAGGGCACCTCTTCTGATGAAAGAAGGTGGTTTACCTCACATAAAAAAGTTTCCCTACTCTATTAAAAAAAAAAATATATATATCTTAGTTGCTTGTATATGTAATAATGATGCCTGATTGTTTATGTAACGATGATGCTTTTATGAGTCATTAGCGTTTTACACCACCATTTCATTTCATGCCACAGGACTGTTATCTTTTGATGGCAATACTTTTAACGAAAAGTAAGGAAGAACGTTTAATTGATAAGATAGTTTAAGGGTTTAATGCACTAGTGTGCTGATGTCTGGGAAGTTTACGCAAGCTTTATTTGCGGCCATGCATGTTAGTCTTTCAATCCTCAGCAGATATTGGTTTCTCCTGATGTAGCTCATCAAACTGAGACATCCCCCTAAAACTTCCTTTGATTCTCCAACATGGCCTTCTCTTCCAGGGCCCTCTCCCTAAACCCTGCTTACAGGTCTAACGTTTGAAGGCTTTGTTGCCGAGAGAAAGAATTTTACCTTACAGGAAGTTGTCATTATGCTCTTAGAAATAAGGTTATTGTATTGTATTGAGTGTAGAAAAAAACTCAAAAACTTTACCAGTCTTTGTATCCCTGTCAAGATCATTTAGGTCCTAGACACAGGCAGTACATGTAGCCTCCAGTTCTGGACAAATTGAGATAAGCTCCACCCCAATCAATCAACTATCAAAATCCCTACTGTCCACTAACACTCTGGCATTAGATAGTTGAATGGAAAACATCTAGATGGCATTAGGTTCTATAAACCATCTTCATCATTTTAGACAAGTAAATTAACTTTGGATTACTTTTTTGATTATTTTTCTTCTTTGCAGCATGAGTGGTAATGCACGTAAAGTGTTAATACATGTCAGTTCCTTTGTCCTCCAACCCCTGATTTTCTGTTGCAGCAGGAATACAGTACATGCATTTCACCCTCTTAAACTAAGAACTAATTTAGGGGCACACAGGTAAGTATTGTAAAACACTAAAGAGACTGCTACTGTTGACTGCAGATAACACCAAAGTATGCCCCATGAAGGTGCATTTTGGCATTTAATACAACAAATTGTGACGCCAGGTATCTACTTTCATAGGGAAGCCAGCACTTCAGCTACAAAACCAGGCAGTTGCCTGTGCAGGATAGCATGCACCCATTTTCAACAGAGATATGATTTACTGATCCTTGGTGAAACATTTTGTATTGACAGTTTTACTTGGCAGCCTATGAAAAAGATGAGGAAAAGGAGACAATGGAAGGAATTTAGAAGAGTATGAAGTATGTTATTGCAATGGGATGCGATAGTGGGTGTTAATTTGTGTATGTGTAATGTAGTAGGAGTGGGTAATTAGGTCATTTGTAATTTGATGGTGGTGGAGGGGGATTTAATTAGGGTATCTGCAATCTGCACTTTAATAGCATTGGCGTTAATAATGGCTTAATTTATTAATACAATATTTATGATGAAATATGTACTTTCTGTCTTTTTCTTTATTTATACAAAACATTGTTCCCATAGAAAGTATGTTAATATTTTATATTTGGTCACAGTTGGCAACATGAATAGCATCCCCCCTGGGAACCACATCAGAAAACAGAGGTTGCCTGTAAGGCAATTCTCAGATCGGTGATAGGGCAGTTCATTTGCTGTACTTTGTGCTACGGCCACATTCAAACTGATTCTTGCCAGAGGCCACCCCTGACCACCCATGTATGGCAGTGTGAATGTAGCCTGTGACAACTGACAATTCCTAATCAGCAAAACAGGCTGAACTTCTTCTGTGTAAGTGCACAGGTGAAACTTCTGTTGGGGAGAGTTATCATCTTCTAACTTCAGCTTGTTCAATTAAAGCTGAGTTCCACCCAAAAGTGGATCGGATCGGATCCCCCCCTCTGGTTCCACAATTGGCATCTTTCAGGGGGGACAGGATATCTGTCTTTGAGAGGTATCCTTTCCCACTTCCAAGAGTCCGGGCTGTGGCCTGTGAAGTCAGCATGGGGCTCCCTCCTTCTCCCCCCGGCCGCTGGGCCAGTAGGAGAGAGGAGCGGGCCTCGCGCATGCGTAGTAGGGTTCCCGGTGTGAAGCCGAAGAGGCTACACTGGCGGTGGCAGCACCCAACAGCTGATTGAAACATCAGCTGCTGACATTGCTGGACTCCAGGACAGGTAATTGTCCATTTATTAAAAGCCAGCAGCTGCAGTATATATAGCTGTATAGTTTTTTTGGGGGGCAGAACACCGCTTTAAGCTTTTACAATAAGGCTGGCCATATATTGTACAAGTTTATTGTACAATTTTTCTTTAGATTTACCCAAATCATATACTATAAGGTCAGACCTAAACACTTTCAATTTGTATGCAATGAGACAGGCCCTTGTACTACATAGTTGAAGGTAAATCTAAAGGAAATCAAATAAGAAAATTGTATAATGTATGGCCAGCCTAAAACCTAGACGCTGATTGGTTAGTATGCACAGCTGCACCAGATTCTGTGTGCATCCATTTTTGTAAATCCTCCCCTGTTGTCTCCTTGTAAAAGGGATGGAAATATCACAAACAAAGTCGATTTATTAAAGACAGATAAGTTGTTCACTTTGCAAGGGAAGTTGCACCAGCAAGGGAATTTTCCCAGAGCTTAGTGAATGTGGTAAAAAGAATACCCAATGACATGCAAAGAAAAAAAAAACTTTTTGCTTGCACTTGATTGGATGACAGACGTTAGCAGAGCTTCACCTCATTCAGTAAGTTCTGGGGAAAATTCACTTGTAAAGTGTAACTTTCTTTGCAGAGTGAAGTCTATTTGTCTTTAGTAAATCAACCCCACTTAGTCAATCTTAAGAATTTGATAAAAAAGCTTCATACTCTTTTCATACGTATTAGTCATTTTAAAAATGTATGCACTTTGAAATATTTTAATGTTATCATTTCTGAGAGAGTGCCATCTTGCATTCTTACCCTGTGAACTTTCTGATAGGAGACTCAGTTCTCAGTGGACTACTTTGAAAAGCCAATTACTGGCCAGCATCTTTACAGCTGTTCACATTTATATTGCTTCCCAGTGGAGATTTATATCCTTAACTTGACCTGGCTGTTACAAAGCATTAGATAAATAAGCTTTATCCAAATGGAATTATTGGTTCCCTTGGATATCTATACAATACAAACATTTTTTGACACAGGAAGCCTGTTTTTCATCTGGACACACTCAATACATTGATACATTGTGAAATAGTGTGTACCTATATATTGCAGATGTTGGTATAATTCCAAATTTTCCCACCATTCTGGCATCGCGAAAAGCAGCAAGGAAATAATCAACTTTATAAATAGTATATCACCATATGTTCGATATACATTATTGTTGGAAATGTTCAAATATTTCATGCAGCCAAGTGGGATCTGTAGGGTATGTATTTATGAAAAAGTTTCTTAGCAAGCTGAATATACCTGAAGAGAAATTAGTATTGCAATGTACAAAATGGTGGCATTTCTAATTAGGTGCAGGTGATACTTCAAAGTTTATGTGGAGATAATGGAACGATATACTGTAGGTGAAGAATGCAATTTATTTACTTGATTATTTCACTATCTTACTTTACATTTACATATTTGTCTGAAAAGTTGTGAAAGTTGAAATAGTTGTTTGTCTGAAAAGCTGTGAAAGTTATATAAATATGTTTTAAACACATTGGTGTTGATTTCCCAAAAGAGTAGAGGCTGTGAATGTTTAAAAAGTTGAAACTGTTTACTTTGAATATCTAACCATATGCAAGGGAAAATGGATTGGATGATTGACTAGAACATAATCACATTCACTGTGAAAAGTGGACACTTTACAAAATTAACTCTATTAGGTTTCTTATGCATTAGGGTTGATTTATTAAAACTGCACATTGCTAAAAACCAGCTTCCAGGTTTTATTGTCCAAGCTTAATTGAACAATCTGAGGTTAGAAGCTGATTGGCTACCATGTACAACCAGATTTTGCACTCTCCAGTTCTAGTAAATAAACCCAAATGTATTCTTATAATGTATTATGTGTGACAAAAATGCTTTTGTAATAGATTTCTGTAAATAAAACTGAAAATGCCTCAATTCAGTTATAAAAATACTCACAGTACTATTAAATATCAATACTCAGAGCACCTACTGCCAGTTTATATGTCTTTGTAATTCATGAAAAACCACTATTCTTGTTTGGGTAATTTCAAAACCATGTTTTAAACAATTTGGCACCATTTCAATTTTGGTTTCACAACTCATGCAAAGAGAAAAAATAAACAAACCAGAAATGTCTGTGACAATTTGTTAGAAAACATGTCCCATCAAGACGTATACAGATTCCACCTTGCTTCTAGCTGAATGGAAGCCAGTTGTTTGACTCATACATCTTGCTTTCGGCGTATTTAGTTTGGCAAGCTGGAAACCTTGTCCTGACAGGTAAAGCTATTATCAAATGCTATATGTACATTTCCCTTGGTTATTTTGTGTACTTGTTCTTTTTAGTACAGATGTAGGCATTTAATTAGCAATAATTTATTCATCATAAACTCAAGACAAGCTTTGACATTTGTTGTGTTGATGTTCCACTGAGATATTTCACAAGACAAGCAATACCTGCATAATTTTAAAATTAATTTCTGTCTGTAGATTAAAGCAAACATTCACATATAGTGGAAAGTAGGTTGGGATTAAGGATGGGGTTCTCATACAGGAATTAGGGATGTAACTGAAGATGCTACATTTTGCATTCTTTTCACCCATTCATAAAAATTAGATATGAAAGTGCAGTATCCAGGTAAAAACAACAGAAAAAATGGCCATATCTGAGGCCTCGTACACACGACCAGTTTCCTCGGGAGAATCCATCAAGAAACTTGGTGTGAGAGTTTTTTTGCCGAGGAAACTGGTCGTGTGTACATTTTTCATCGAGGAAACTGTCGAGGAACTCGTCGAGCCAAAAAGAGAGCATGTTCTCTTTTTCCTCGACGGCAATGGAGAAAATTGGCTCGTCGAGTTCCTCGACAAGCCTAACAAGAACTCGACAAGGAAAAACGATGTGTTTCACCCGCCGAGTTCCTCGGTCGTGTGTACGAGGCATGAGAAGACAAAATGTATCGATGAAAGTTTTGGCTCAAAACTGACAGTCCTTAAAGTGGTTGTAAACCCTTACAGACCACTTTGACCTACATGTAAGCCTAAATTAAGGCTTACTTGTAGGTCCAAGAAATATCTCCTTAACCTACACGGTTAAGGAGATAAGGAGATATTTCGAAGAAAGACAGCACCGATGTCTACGGCGCATGTGCCGTAGACAACGGCGCGCAGGCGCACTGAGCGTGCCGTTACTAACGGCATCATGCCGATAGTGGCGGCTCCCACGTGCATGCGTGGGAGTGATGTCATCACTGCTCTGGCCAGTCACAGCGCTGGAGCAGCCATACCCGGAAGTCACTCCGGGTATCATGGTGGTGACGGAGCAGGTGTCCGAGGACGGCTGCGGGGGCTACGTTCTCAGGTAAGTAATCCATAATGAGCTAGTATGCTATGCATACTAGCTCATTATGCCTTTGTCTTGCAGGTTTTTTTTGTTTTGTTTTTTAAGAGAGGGTTTACTTTCTCTTTAAGGCCAACTTCAGCTGCACTTTTTTTTTTTTTCAAAAAGTATTTATTGAGTTTTTTACAAAGGATACATAAAAGATAAACAAGCATGGCAAAAGGAAAAGGGCAGTTGCCCCAGTAAACACACGCCATTGACAGAATAATCAAAGCATCCAACAAACATAACAGAGTGTGGCATATTAATCACATGAACCATAAGGAGGTAAATGGTGACCATTGTCACCTCAAAGGTATGAACTGGTAGGATCTGTAAGGAATTCAGAGGGCCTGGGTTTGCATGGAGGATTGGCTAAACAGAGCCTACAGATACCGGTAAAAAAAAAGTATAAAGGAAACAGAATATAAAACTAAAAGTGGAGGGGAAGGGGTGGGGGGGGAAGCACCGATAGTCAGCAAGCATTGACTAGGGGGGTGACAACCGGACTAACAGCAGAGAATCAATCAGGAGCGGTGGAAAGGGTATCTGGCGAGGAAACCCCTCCTGAGGATGAGGGTGGAGGAGACTTAAAGTACGAGAAGGAGTATTGGTCAAATGTAGCTAAATCTTCTTGGGACAAATTTAAGTACATGAAAGGTTGCCAAATGGAGAGAAAACAAGATTTTGCAGTGTCCCGCTTGAAGTCCGTGGTGGCTCGTTCTTTGTAGAGGAGGAGAAGGAGGTCTCGTTGAATCTGGGTGATGGAAGGGGCGGATGGGCCAACCTGTCAAGACCATTGGAGCAGCAGGGGATCCCAGTAGCCAAAGATGAGGAGGAAAGGGTCCTTAGGCAGTTTCAGCAGGGTGATTTTGAAGATGTAAGCCAGCACCTGGTCCCAGAAGGTAGAGATGTAGGAGCATGCCCAGAAGCGGTGCGCCAAGGAAGGTTTCGGATGATGGCATAGGGGGCAATCAGCGCTGTTTGGGTCCTGCGCGGAATTGAAGGAAGGGTATGTGAGCCCGGTGAAGTATCTTCAATTGGGTTTCTTTCCAGATTTCGTTCAGAGTTAGTTGTTGGACTTTGTTGAAGCCTTGCAGCAACTTGTGTAACAGGTCATCGTCAGGGAAGTCCCTGCCCCAGTTGGCCGCGGAAGAGGATGTCAGAGAGGGGGAGGTCTTGAGGAGCAATGGTTTGTAGATGTCCGAGATCTTGTAGGAGCCCTCCAAGAGTAGCTGGTCAGTAAAGTTGGTGAAAAAGCGTTTACAGGGCTCATTGCAGGTTGCCCGTAGATAATTCATGCATTGCCAGAAGTGAAAAGCATGAGATTGGGGCAGAGCAAAAATCTTGGCTATATTTGTGAAGGATAGAGGAGGACCAGTTGAAGTATCACACAGGGAGGCAAAATGTGTGAGCCCCCTTACCTGCCAGACTTTGAAGGGTCTATGGTACAGACTCGGGGGGAAACTGGGGTTGCCTTGAATTGGTACGTGCCTTGACATGAATGGGGAGAGCCCAAGGCTTTTCCTGCTTTCCCTCCAGGCAATGACTGTGTCTCTGAGCAACAAGTTATGTTGGAGTGTGGGGGTGATCGACTTCCACTTGCAGTGGAGGAGGGCCACCAGGGAGAAAGGGTGCGCCATAGCAGAATCAAGGGAATAATTTGAATATCTTGACGATTGCAATATCCAATCTAGGCTGATTCTCAACAAGCATGCCAAATTATAGTTTCTAACATTTGGGAGACTAACACCGCCCTCGCGTCTGGGAAGAAAACGTTTTTTCAAGGCTATGCGGGGTCTCTTGCCTTGCCATATAAATTTGGAGATAGCCGATTCAATGAGTTTAACGTCTTTATGGCGAAGGAGCAGAGGGATAGTTTGCATCGGGTATAATAGTCTGGCGAAACTAACCATTTTAACCAGGTGACATGTTCCCAGGAGCGAGAGGGGCAGATCCAACCAGTTCACCAATTCCTGAGAAATTTTTTAAATCAAAGGGGGGTAATTCAGGTGGTACAGAGAGGAGGGCAGTTTACCAATCTTAATGCCGAGGTACGTGATATAGGATTTAGCGACAGAGAAGATGGAATGTCGTGTCCAAGGGGGGTCAAGCCGAGTACCTAGGAGGAGAATTTCACTCTTGCCATAGTTAATTCGGAGACCCGAGCAGGCGCGAAACTTATCAAAGATTTTTTTGATGGTGAGCATGTCAGAGGAGGGGTTTGCCGAAAAGATAAGGACGTTGTCCGCAAAGAGAGAGGAGCATAGATCGTGGGCACCAGTTTGTATACCATGAAGGGGGGCTGCTTGGATAAGTGTCTGGATAGGGGCTCTAAGGCTATATTAAAAAGGAGCGGGGAAAGAGGGCAACCCTGCCGTGTCCCCTTGTGGAGGCGGAAGTCTTCCGAGAGTATGCCCGCAGCTACCAATTTTGCCGAGGGGATTGTGTACATTGCGTCGATAAGGTGGCAGAAGGGACCGGAGAAGCCCATTTTTGCCATGGATAGAGAGAGCCATTCGAAACTAACATTATCAAAGGCTTTCTCCGCGTCTAGGGTAATGATGGCAAAGTCACCTTCAGGGTGTTGTTTAGCATGTTCCAGAGCCAGCATCACTTTACGGATATTCAGCGTAGCCGTTCTGCCTTTCACGTAGCCCGATTGCGCTGGATGGATCAGAGAGGGGATAATGTCAGAGAGCCTATTAGCAACGATTTTGGATAGAATTTTGACATCCAGATTCAGTAGGGAGATCGGTCTATATGAACCAGGCTCAAGGGGATCTTTTCCCTTCTTGGATAGCAGTTTGATAATAGCCTGGTTTCCCGAAGGGAGGCAGGGGCCGCCGGACCACACGTCGCTCTATACTTTATGAAGGGTCGGTTATAGTATATTTTGTAGGGTCTTGTAGAATCCGCCAGTGAAGCCGTCGGGACCCGGTGCCTTAGAGGGGGCAAGTTTGCGAATGGTGCCCGAAATCTCGGTGAGAGAAATGGGTGCATTGAGGGCTTCTAATTGGGAGGGGGTGTTTTTGGGAAGTGCTAGGTTTTCTAGGAAAGCGTTCGCCATTTGTTTATCAATGGGGTCTGGAGCGTATAGGCCTTATTTATCGTTGGTGGTGTGGTTTTAATGGTGCCGCTGGGATCTCTCAGGGACGTAATATGGGTGGGTCTGAAGGAGCCTTTACAGAGTCTAGTGAGCAATTTGCCCGATTTGTTCCCGAATTTGTGGAGGGTGGCATCTAAGTTTGCTTTTTTGACTGATTCTAGGGTGTCCGCCCAGGTATCAAAGGATCTCTTGGCTGCGTGCCATTTGTCTCTGTTGTTGGGGGAGTCGGATGAACAAAGGACCCTTTGTGCCTGGTGTAGTCGGGAACTGGCCAGTTTGTACTTGGATAAAGTGTTCCTTTTAAAGGAGGTAGCATAGGATATGATCCGCCACCTGAGGAATGCCTTGCCAGCGTCCCAGAAGAGGTTTGGTCATCTGCGTGAGGGGCATTCGCTGAGGAATATTCCATCCATGCTTTCTCCATGAATTGTTGGAAGTCAGAATGGTTGTGGAGGTAAGAGGGAAAGCGCCAGATCTTCGGGTGGGGTGGAAGGTCGAGGTTGTCAAGTAGGACTGCAACTGGAGCATGGTCAGAAACGGCAATGTCAAGGATGTCAGTGGCTGACACTCTAGGGATTAAATCGTCTGAACTAAACTGTTTTCCAGTGCTCTCTTTTGCCATACCAACTATAGGTATGGGCGGGCTTTAGGATATCACCTGTCCTCTGCCTATTAATTAGCACACCTGGGCTCCCTTTCAGGAGACCTTAAATTCATAGTTAGGACTGCAGCTACACAGAGTGCCGTGTCGCAGGCGCTGCAGCTTCCCAAGTATTTGCAAATGCTTGCAACTAAACCTCTGTTTTTACTTACATCAGTTAGACAGATTAATTTGGTTTAGTGCTTTTTGATTGACAACTTTGAGCCTGGCCACATGGTAACATTTTTTTTCCATGTTTATACTTAATTGCGTATTGCTAAAATCGCATCTCAAAGTCCCAACTTCCCCCATTTTTTATCTATTTACAGGGATGGAGGTCTATGGTAGTATCTCTATATGCCTCATTTAAAGTCCCACCCCTATCCCCCCTCTTTTTGAACATTATTCAGGGATGGAGATGCGATTTAGGAGTGGAATGGAGTGCCTGCACAGATTTATCACCGATCAGTTTATTTATGCATTGTCATTTTTTTACTGGCAGACCCAGTTTGAGTTGGTCTGCTTTTAGTTTGGTGGTATATTGGTTTGTTGGGCAAGGTTTTTGCTCCACTCCTATTTTTCTTTTGTTTTCCAGTGCTCTCTTTTGCCATACCAACTATAGGTAGGGGCGGGCTTTAGGATATCACCTGTCCTCTGCCTATTGATTAGCACACCTGGGCTCCCTTTCAGGAGACCTTAAATTCATAGTTAGGACTGCAGCTACACAGAGTGCCGTGTCACAGGCGCTGCAGCTTCCCAGTTATTTGCAAATGCTTGCAACTAAACCTCTGTTTTTACTTACATCAGTTAGACAGATTAATTTGGTTTAGTGCTTTTTGGTTGACAACTTTGAGCCTGGCCACATGGTAACATTTTTTTTCCATGTTTATACTTAATTGCGTATTGCTAAAATCGCATCTCAAAGTCCCAACTTCCCCCCCCCTTTTTTTTTTAACTAAAAAGATAGTCTATTCTAGTGAAAACGGCATGAGGGTTAGAATAAAAGGTAAATTCCCTGTCAGCGGGGTGAGTCAAGCGCCAGAGGTCACGAAGGTGGAGGGAGTCCATAGTGGACGCGAAAAGTGAGGGTTGGCAGGGTCGGGGCATGGTCTAAGGCGTTTAGGGGAGGATCTGTCATCAATCTGGTGCAAGGTGTCGTTGAAGTCACCCCCAACCAAGGGGGGAGGTGGGTGTTTTGAAGCAGCCACATAGAAAGCTTAAAAAACAAGTGGGTAACTAAAGCGCTAGCCAACAGTGAAAATGATGAGTGACCAAAAACTCAAAATGCTGCTCAAATCTAAAATGTGCTAACAACAAATATAGGGTATAAAGTGGAAGTGATGAGCGCAAACTGAAAGTGAATATAAAGACAGTCAAAAGACTGATAACATCTATAGATCAACAAAAATTGACAAAACATAAACCATAAATAAAGTCCAAAACTTAAAACCAAAAAACTATTAATGTGTCAAACATATGGATAAAGTCCAGTGTATATAAATCAAGTGAATCAACTAGTAAAAAGCTTCTGTCCTTGGACATCAATATGGACAATCTGTATGGAACTTCACAATGATTGAGCTCACAGAGCGCTTACCTCCAATTAGAGGATAATGCGTGTCAACGAAATCCTCGAGATATTGGGATGGTTTCCCAGGGGAATCCCCTCCAGTCAAAGGATGATGCCTGTCACCGAAATCCTCCTATTGCTGGGTTGAACTCCAGGAGCGTTCTCTGTGTACACTATTGGTGTAGGTCTCGATGAGGTGGAATCAGCACACACGGTGGACGTCCCTGACACAAACTGGAAGTGACCTGCCTGGAGTTTCTGACGAGAAGTTTCCGGTCACTTCAGTCTCTGTGGGAAGATGAGAGAAGGGGAGGGGGGGATTCGGGGGGGGCTAGACCCGACTCAGACTGAGCGCCTCACCCTCCGTCCGTCCACCGGGTTGTGTAGCTCCACGCGGGTATCTGGTTGGGGATCTTATCGTTGTGCTATCCGCGCTTCCTATTGCGTCTCACTCTGCAGCCGATCCGGGGCCTCGATCACATGGATCCACGCGGCGCTATGATCTCCTTCCTCCAGGTCTCCCGGAAGCGTCGGGTCATGAGCGGGGAGCGGTGGCGAGTCTCCCGTGTGGAAGGCAGATCTCCAGCCTCTCACGCTGTCCTCTGTCGATCCGCTGATGAGTTCGCTGGAGACTCAACCCCGCATGCACCGCTACCAGCCATGGGACAGTCCGGCACCTCCCACCATCAGACGCCTCACGTCCTCCTTGGATGCATCACGCCTGAGATCGCGAGGAGGAGGGAAAAGATAACACACTCTGCTCAGGCTTCCGCCCAATCTCATTATTAAATGCAGATACTAAGCTGTATGCCAAGATTCTGGCCGAACGCATAAAGGGGATAATGACAACTATAGTGCATCCCGACCAGGTGGGCTTTATACCCGGTAGAGAGGGTAAGGATAATAGGGTCAGGGCGCTCCTTCTCCTTCGGCAGATTAAAGATAGTGGGTCCCCCGGTCTACTCCTGTCAGTGGGCGCTGAAAAAGCGTTTGACAGGGTAGACTGGGGGCTCATGTTCCAAACATTAGAAAATATAGGCATAGGTCCGAGGATGGTGAGGCGGATTAAAACTCTGTACCACCACCCTTGCGCCAGGATTAAAATCAACGGGTCTCTATCCACCCCCCTAGAGATGAGGAATGGGACCAGGTAGGGGTGCCCCATGTCCCCTCTTCTTTTCGTTCTGTCGCTGGAACCCCTTTTAGCAATGATTCGAAATAGCCCTGAGATTGTGGGAGTTAAAGTTGGTGCAGAAGAACATAAACTGGCCACCTTTGCGGATGACGTCCTATTTTTTATAAGTAGCCCCAGAAACACATTTCTGATCCTAATGGCAAATATTACACAGTATGGTGAGGTCTCAAATTTCAAAATGAACGTATCTAAGACGGAGATACTGAATGTCAATATCCCTAAGAGGGAAAAACGATACCTCCAAACAGCATTCAGTTTTTCCTGGAAAAAAGAAATAAACTACCTAGGTATAAAACTTGTAAACTCTCTAAGGAAAATGTATAGAGCCAACTACATCCCCCTGCTAAACGAAATTAAACAAGAGGTTAAAAAAATCTATCATCGGCCAATTTCATGGTTTGGTAGGATAAACGTCGTAAAAATGGTCTTAGTCACAAAAATAATCTATAAATTTCAAATGGTACCAGTAGCACTACCACAGATGTATATAAAAATATTAAACTCCCTTCTGATGAACTATATCTGGAAAAATAAAAGACAGAGGATTTCAGCTCAAGTACTAAAACAGAAAAAGAAAATGGGCGGGTTGGCGGTCCCAGACATAAGTAAATATTACGATGCAACGGTTCTCGCGAGAATAATAGAGTGGGCCAAAGAAAACCCAGATAAAAGATGGATTAATATCGAATGCGCACTGGCAAGGGCACAATTGGGGCGAATCATTTGGAACCCACCTCAACTCAGAACTTTAGACACTTTAGCACACAAAATCACAAGTAACGCACTGCGGGTTTGGGATAGAGTACACAAACAACTGAAATCAAAATTTAATTCTCCACTAATGGACCTTAAAGATAATGAATTATTTGCACCTGGGACTGAAGGGGTGGGGGGGAATTGGATTAAAAATAGGACACAGGTCAGGGATATAATACAAAAGGGTAAGATATTGACATATCACGAAATTAAAACAAAGATAGAATCCATGAGACTGGATGAATGGCGTTATATGCAGTTGGCGCTCTTTATTAAGCGCCTACCGTTACCTCTCCGACCAAGCGAAGAATACACACCGATAGAAAAACTTTGCACTACCGATAGCTCAAAAGGCAATATCTCTAAAATCTACAGGTTTCTGTTTAAAAGGGAAGAGTTAGAAATCCCAAAATATATTTCAAAATGGGAAAGAGAATTGAAAGCTCCCAGAGGAAAAACGTCAGTAACCAGAATAATAAAAATGACCCACACCTCCGCAACAGATGTAAGGACTGCCGAGATGAACTTCAAATGCTTAACGGGGTGGTATGCTACCCCAGATAAAACCAGTAAATACAGAGGACAGTCAGCAGACTTTTGGAGAGGATGTACAGTAGAGGGGACAATGGCTCATCTTTGGTGGGACTGCCCGGTAATTAAAAACTATTGGAAAAAAATCCTACCACTTATTAAGGTGATTACTAAAAAAGAGGTAATAGAAGACCCATGGGTTGTTTTATTCCATGGGGGGAACGAGAGCATAAAAGCATATAAAAGATCGCTGACCCCCCATTTATTGAATGCAGCCAAACGACTGATTCCAAAAAAGTGGAGGGAAGCAGAGAGCCCACGGGTTTGGGAGTGGATGGAGTCTGTGGAGGATACCTACAGGAGGGAGGAGTGGAGGGATAGGGCAGACGAGGAAAACGTTGAGGATAGGGGAAAATGGGTAAATTGGACCGAGTTAAAAAAAACGGGATATCTGGAAAACTTGAGGGAAAGATAGAAAATCTAAGTAGCTGTCAGGACAAATTAGTAATGTGGAGTCCCGAGATGGTGGGGGGGGGTAAGGTATGGTGGGAGGGGGGTAATGTTGGGTATAATTTAGGTATACCCTTAGGCCCCATACACACGAGAGGATTTATCCGCGGATACGGTCCAGCGGACCGTTTCCACGGATAAATCCTCTCGAGGATTTCCGCGGATTTCTATGCGATGGCGTGTACACACCATCGCATTGAAATCAGCGCCGAAATCCTCTGGCGATGACGTGTCGCGCCGTCGCCGCGATGATGACGCGGCGACGTGCGCGACGCTGTCATATAAGGAATTCCACGCATGAGTTGAATCATTACGACGCATGCGGGGATCCCTTCGGACGGATGGATCCGGTGAGTCTGTACAGACCAGCGGATCCATCCGTTGGGATGGACTCCAGCAGATGGATATGTTCTGCATGTCAGCAAATATTCGATCTGCTGGAATCCATCCCAGGGGAGATATATCCGCGGAAAAAGATCCGCTGGCGTGTACACACCATAGGATCTATTCGCTGAAACCCATTTGCTGGGATTTATCTGCGGATGGATTCTATGGTGTGTACGGGGCCTTAGTCTCTGGTTAGGCTGTAAAATTTGATTCATTCTGTATTCAAAGGGAAAAAAAAAAGTAAAAAAATAAATGTATTAATTAAAAATAATTTAGCAGTTACATGTACAATAATGATACAGGTTAAGACATTGTAATGATATAACACACAAATGGTAAATTTAATGTTATATATATTCCCTATTTATCATAATGATACAGTATTTTCAGACTATTTTGGTATTAACTTAAATCAATAATTAGAGGATCATTATCGATCAAATGGTGGAAAATATGAGTAATTCCTATGAATATGAGTAAAGTCCTTTCCGGACGAATGTTCAGCCTACAAGCTAGGTATAGTAGAATTCTAATGTTGTATGACTAGTAATAATTATATTTATTAATTATTATTACTAGGCAACCAACATTAGAATTGTTCTATAGCCTATGGGCCGAGCCTTTGACCGGAAATGTACGATTGCAGCCTTGTACAGTTTAGCTGCTCCATCAAATCTTCTTAGAACTTTCGACAGACGCCATAAGCCATCAATGACAGATTCAATGTTTGTATGTTTTTCGATGCTTTGATGAATCTTTGTCGTTCATGTTGAATTGTCAAGTTAGTTCTAGCTATTTTACTCATCCTCCTCTTTGGTTATAATCAGCCAATAACATTCATCATCATCATTATTTTTATTTTACTTCCCCCACCCAATTCCAGCAGTGATCTTTTCTCTCTATAATGTCGAATCTTTTCTCTCTATAATGTTGAATCTTTTCTCTCTATAATGTCGAATCTTTTCTCTCTATGTAGAATAATCTTGGACTAATAGAGTTAAGGTTAGGCACATTCGACCATAGGTTGGATAGACACAGATTGTTATTGTCAATGTCATGTCGAATCTCCTATCTATATCGAACTGTTGTTGCAACGAAAACTAAAATAAAGCATTTGTTTTTGTCGGATCTTTCGGTTTTCGTATTCTGCGCATTCGTTTTCTTTTGTAAAAACGATGAGGAAAATACATGAAATTCGGACGAAAATGCATTCGGACGAAAACGAATGCACATGTCTTTTAAATACCATATGGAATGATAATAAGAAGGAAATAAGAAAAAAGAAAGAAGAAGAAAGAAAGAAAATAAGGAGTGAGAAGGGTGAGGGGGACAGAGGGCATGGGGGTTCTGGAGGCATAATCTTTTAATGAAGTATTAATATTATCACATTGAAAAATGTCAATTACCATGACAGGAGTACCTGGTGTTCAAAGTTTGTAGGTAAACAATGTGTGACCCATTGTTTCCACAGAACTTCAAACCCTTTCAAATTTTCTTTATCTAAGGCTTCCATCTTTGCATGTAAGAATGATCGATTCATTCTGTGTTTGGTTTCTGCTATATTCAGTAAAGGTGTTTTCCATGCTTTAGTTATCATCTGTTTCGTGGCAGTCATAAGTTGTATGAATAGCTTGAAATCAGGTTTTATATTTAAAAGGGCAATTTCTAGATCTGGCCTAATTGTGATTTCAAACATTTCTGAAGCGAGTAAAAATACATGTTTCCAGAATTTTTGTATAATAGAACAATTCCACCATATGTGTATATATGTTCCATGTTCAGAACAGCCGTGAAAGCAGAGACCTGAATAATCAGGTGTTACTTTAGCTATTGTAGCAGGAACCAAATACCAGCGAGAAAGTACCTTGTAAGCAGTTTCAATATCTATTACATTAGGTGAAAAAGATTTGATGTTGGACCAAATTGCAGACTATTCTGCTTCATCTATAGTTCGATCAAGATCTTATTCCCATTTAACCATATAAAATGGTAATTTAACATCTGATTTAAAGTGGTAGTAAACCCTCCTATCTTTTTCAGCCAAGGAAGCTGCCATCTTGGCCTTTGTTCAATCTTCAACTGCCATGAAGCTGCACATGTGATCAGTTATGACACCAGCCATTGGATGGTTTGACAGTTTGGTTGAGAGCACAACCAATGTGCAGTTAGCATTCCCGGCATGCCGGGAATGTTAACAGTTTTTTTAAGTGTTACATCAATGGGTTTACTACCGCTTTAACAAGCAATGTGGAGTATATTGTTGATATGAGACCTCTGGCATAGGGGTCTTTCATGCAAATATGTTCAAATTAAGAAAAATTATCTAAGTATCCATCAATGCTTAACCTCCCTGGCGGTATGATTATTTCAGATTTTAGGTGCTGAAAGCGGTGCCATTATTTTGCATGGAAATTTGACGTTTTATATTGTAGGCCTGCAATTATTAAGAAAAACTCACTTAAATCTGTCCAAACAGGAGTCTAGTAGACATTCCGGGTATAATACAATTTGAAACACAAAATCATAAATTATAATATAATAAATACATATAAATAATTATAACAAATAATATAATAATAATAAAAATTATTACTTTTCATTTTTTGATGACGAATTTTCCCACAAATCACTATCGCTCAATTCTGCAAGTGATTCTAATTTATTATCGTTGTTTTTTAGCTGGTCTATAACCAGTTTTGACATAAAGGGACACTTTTTGGTTGCTATGGACAATCTCCAGTTTCCAGGCAGAAATAACAGTTTTTATTATATAAAAGTGCATGTAGGACACTGGGCAGACCACTAGGGACAAAGGGGGTGTCTATTTTTTTCATACAATACTGTAATCTATAAGATTACAGTATACTGTATGTACTGTGTTTATTTACTTTTTTAATTTGGCGCCGATCTCCGCCCCTGTGTGTCGTAACGTCACAGGGAACGGAGCTCGGCGGCAATCGGCACTGTGAATCGAGTGAGGAGGACACCGCTCGATCACACTGTGGGGAGGCATCACAGGATCCAGGGACAAGGTAAGTAACATGTGCCTGTGGACACTGTGAGGCGGTCCCGAGTCTGGCTCGGGGATACCGCTTTTGGTCCTGAAATTCCACCCCGAGCCTGACTCAAGATCACCGCTCAGGGGGTTAAGAAAGGAATACAAAATTTCTTAATTTGAAGGTAACAAAATATTTCTGAGTGGGGAGCCCATAAGTTTGGAAAGGGACGGATTGATGTAAACATGTTATACCTGCTTTAGACAAGGCCCGAAAAGATCCAGGATATATCCATGCATGCTGGATAAAAAGCTATGTTTTTGAGGAAAGATAGAAGTGGATTTTGTTTGGATTGCAGACCATGGGAAATTTTGAGTACATCCCAAATAGCTAGAGAATGTTTAGTGATTGGATTCTTTAAAGTTTTACGATCTATGGGACGTAGCCATAAAATATTGTGTATGGAAAGTGGGTCACAATCTATTGCTTTGATAGTAACCCACAGGGGAATCTCAGTTTTGGAGTGATATTTTGTTGATTGTGCTAGTTGAGCGGCTTCATCATATAATGAAATGTTTGGAAATCCTAGACCACCAAGAATTTTGGGAAGGAATAAGGTTTCTCTAGATATTTGTGATTTGAGTTTTCCCCAAGTAAATTTTTAATAAAAAAAAAAATCTTTAACAATACACACCAAACTGAGCATGTGCAACTTGCCCCCAAGGCTCTGTTTTATAAGGAGATAGTTGGGGTAGGATCAAATAGCCTTTTTACACAATACTGCATATACAGACTGATTTTGCTGTTGTGGGCTTAGTAACTCTTTACTGCAAAATGGTTAAATATTGTATATGATTACATGCCAGTATAGGCATCACACACATTTTAATAAGACAACAAATTAAATTCTCAAGTATATTATACAATATTCATTCATGCAATACATTATCTGGAAAAGTTACAGAACATATATTGTTTAATAACTTTATATTTACTTTAAAGTGGAACTTCACTCTCTCAATCAACATTGACTATTTTTAATCCTTGTACTGCTAATGTTAACAAACAGATAGGAAAGTATATAACATTTACTTGTCTTTTTTTTTTACTTTTTGTTTATTTTTTTTTAGTTACTTCCTGGTTTCCATGCCTAGGAGAATGATGTTGTACGTCCTAGGAGTCTTCAGGAGGAAAGGAGGGGATTTCCTTGCTAAGTACACCCTCCTGTCTGCATGCCTGAGCTAAGGGCAGATGGCTTATTGATTCCAGAAAGTCAATTAATCTGCCCTTAGTTAAGATGGCTGTGGCCAGAAGTGTTAGAGGGGCATTTTTTAAAGTGATCTCTCAGCATAAGAAAGCACGGAGACATGCTGGATGGTGTGCTGCTCAGATGCAGTGTAGTTCAGCTTTAACGTTTCACATTGGTGCTTCTTTTGTGTAACCTTTATATTATATATTAGTCCTATGGACCAACCTCATTAATGAGCACTAAAACGCTACACTGTTGTGCTGTTCACTAAAACTGTGGCTTACATTAAGGGGAAATTAAAGAAAAAATATCCAACATGGATGAACACTATTTCCGCAGTTGGACAGCCATGTATGATGTAGTCTGCCTGTGCTCGTACACATAGAAACATTAACCAATCTTTCACATTTACTTTTCAGTATCTTGTCCACTTAATAAAACCAAGCTATGCTAAAAAAAAATTACTCAAAAGGCAATTATGAGCACCTCAGAAACCTTACAGGAGCATGTTTTAGCACTTGGAGATTTTTCAATGTGTTGGAAAAATAACCTTTCAAGAATATCACAATCTTCAGTGAAATCAGAAGTAAAACTTAAAGCGGGGGTTCACCCAAAAATCAACTTTCTGCCATTTCTGCCACAGAGACTGAGTACAAGAATGTATTGATATTGTATTGATACTGTATGATAATGCAATAAGGGGACTGAACTCCAATCCAAGTAAGGAATTTCATGTGGGTGACTAGATAGTGCGCCCCTTCAGCTGCTCTCTGCCAAGGGCCTCCCGAGATAACCTGGACAATTGCTGTATTAAAATAAGTAGTGAAGCAAAAATACCTTGAACCTATAAGCTATAAATATAAACTGTATATTCCGAGGGCAGGACCTCACTAATATATATAAACATCCGGAGTATTAGCAGGGGTGTGGAAGTGCTGTACTTTGCCCGTATAGCAATCTCAGACCCCAGAGGCATAAGGGATTGTGTGGTGGACTGCCAGGATCCATACACCTGCGGCTGTGGCGACTGCAGGGTCTGGTGTCCTTCTGTGTCTCAGAGCTTTGACCAGAGCACAGCAATCCACACTTTTGCCATCCTGAGCATACTCTTTTGTTTGGTTACACTCCCGGTCCTACTCATGACCTTGGCGCATGGAGCATAATCTTTGTTTTCTGTCTCTCTCTTATGCCTGATTGAATATTTGTTGGGGGGACTAGGGCTAATATCTTCCCTGCATAGAACAGTCCTAAAAGTGTTTAGGAATTAAAAAATTTATAACACTCACAATCTTGCGGGAGATCGAGAAGTAAAACATATAAATTCTATAAGCATTACGAACCCAGCCCCCCGAGCGTAGGAACTCTGTTAAACGTCAAAGGTCTAGGACTGGTAGATTTTGAAGGTATTTTTTAAATCCTTGTGATCCAAGGAACTGTACTGCGGACCCTTTGGACCTTTGTGTCCGGGATCATAATAATTGAGACCGCAGGTTTCTACCTAAGACTCAAAAACTTTGAATAGAAGTATCCCTGGTAATTTTAATATAACTTCTTGCATTGCAGCATGTCTGCCCCCAATTAAGATTGTGCTCTCGGAATACAATTTTTTTTTTTTTTCCGTGGCCGAATGCGTATTAGGGGGGAACAGTCTTTGTGCCACCCCTATACAAAATCGGCTTAAAAGTGCCCAGGATCGTAAACACCAGAATACTCTCAAACTGGGTAAGAGAATAAGACCTATTAATAAAATGAATAGGTCCACAAGAGGCGTCGCCCCAAATGGGCCTAAAAGCAAACCTGGGACTAGTTCAATACAGCACTATATGACTCAAGAGGGCAACACCAAAAGCCCTGGAACGGCAAAGAAAAGTGAAAAGAAGAAAGCCGAGACTAGGACAGGGGCAGACAGTGCGGATGGCTCTAAAGGGGAAATTACCTCAGAAAGTGAACAAGAGCGAAGTAGACTAGATGAGATAGATCAGGAGACCCGGCCGCCATCAAAAGCTGAAATGGATGTGATGCTGCTAAGGATGGAAAATGTTATTACAACACAAATTGATAGGATAAGATTGGACATGGGGGGTCTCTTAGAGAGAGTGGAAGAGACGGAAAAAAGAATTGGAGAACAAGACTGCGAACTTAATAAATTAAAAACACAAGTTCAATATCTGTCAGATAACCAAAAAATCCTAGCGTATCGTATAGAAGACCAGGAAAATCGCAACAGGCGACAGAATCTCAGAATCCGTGCGTTAATAGAAGAAAAAGAGGAAGATCTAAGGAACATTATCAACATCATATTTAATCCCCTGTTAGACCAATCGGCAGAAATAAAGCCCCTTAAAATTGAACGGGTACACCGGGTAGGGAACCCCAAACAATCAGAAAGAAAGGGCCCCAGGGATGTCATTGTCCGGTTCCGGAATTATGAGGATAAAGCCAAGATCTGGAGTAGGCTAAGGGGGAAACCCCCCATTAGATACAAAGAAGGGGAGATCCAGATTTTCACGGACTTATCAAAGGAAACACTAACAAGGAGAAGACACTTGAAACCCCTCATAGAACAAATGCGCTTACAGAATGTGAATTATCAATGGGGGTTCCCCGCATGCCTTATAGGCCTAAAGGGGGGGATAACAGCCCGGCTGAGATTCCCAGAGGAGCTGACAGGGTTCTGCCAAAGATTGGATCTTCCAGTCCCAGATTTGCCTGATTGGGTTGACTAAAAGAGAAAGGGGGAAAAAAAAAAGGAAGGAAAAAGAAAAGAGGAGTGTATGGAGGGAGGGGGTGGGAGTAGGTGGGGAAGGCAGTCATGGGAAGTCCCAGAGATCACCACCAGGAGGGGAGCCAATGGTAAAGGAGAGGAGGATACCAATAGGGGCTCCCAGGCCAAGAATGGGCCATGGGGGGGAGGCGAGGGGGGAAGAGGAGAAGGGTGCTGGGGGAGGGGGAGGCATGGGGGGGCGGGGGGGAGGGAGGGGAGGGGACCACCTCGGAGACTCCACAAGGAAGAGATAGACACATGCAATTTCCCTTAGATGACGGATATCAGATTTCTCTCATATAACGTAAGAGGATTGAACTCTCATGTCAAGAGACTCAAAATCCTTAAAGAACTGGAGTACTATAAGGCGGATGTCGTCTTTGTACAGGAGACTCATCTGACATCAGAGTCCAACATCAAGATGTTTTCCCACAACTTCCCCACATGGTTTTATGGAGACACAATATCAAAGAGATCACGCGGGGTTGCCATAGCATTTGCGAGGGGCGTCCGGTTTACACTAGGTGATAGACTGACCGACCCCGAAGGAAGATTCTTATTTTTGAACGTTAAAATAGGAGGAGTGGATTTTACTCTAGCACATGTTTATGCCCCTAATGTGAACTCAGCCAAATATGTAAACAAAATTCTAAGGAAATTAAAAGATTTCGAGGAGGGACATGTGGTACTAATGGGGGATCTCAATTGCTGCATGGATCCCATACTCGATAGCACGTCCTGTGCACAAGGGACTAATGGCGAACACTTAAAAAAAATGAAACAACGAATGTCACATAATCAACTGATCGATGTATGGAGAATTTTACATCCCAAAACTCGTGACTACACCTTCTACTCCCCTGTGCACGGGACGTACTCGAGGATAGATTATATCCTCATAGACCACAGGCTACTTGATAGGGTAATCGACGCAGGGATTGAGATCACGACACTCTCCGATCATGCCCCTATAACTAAAAAAATTAGTACCTCATTGCAGAAATCAAATCAATTTGCGTGGAGACTGGACGAAAGCTTACTAGAAGATGAAGAGGTGGTAGGGAGAGTCCAAAAGGAACTAGAGTTTTACTTCAGGGAGAACGATACGGAGGAGATTTTGGGGGCATCATTATGGGATGCACACAAAGCATATGTAAGAGGAATCTTTATTGCTGAGGGCGCAAGGAAAAAGAAAGAAAGCACCAGGAAGCTAAAATCCTTAATAGAAGAAATATACAAGTTAGAACAACACCATAAAACACAGGGCCAAAAGAGAGATGCTCTCCATGCATTGACTCTAAAAAGGGACGAGAAACAAGAAACTAGGAGACTACTAAATAGAAGGGACAGAGAAATATACATGGGGGTAACAAACCCAGTAAGCACTTAGCACGAATTGTCCAAAGAAAGAAAGCGAAAAACTTTATAGAGAAGATCCAAAAAAAGAACGGGGAATTAGCTAACTCAACTAGGGATATTGCAGAAGAGTTCAGAAAATATTACCAAGATTTATATGATGTACAGCAAAAGGAGTGGAACCCCGGTGAAAAAGAGGCCAAAATAAGAGTAGTACTATAGAAGGCAAACCTACCAAAAATAGATTCTCAAATGACTGCAAAAATAGAGGAACCTATAACAGAGGAGGAGGTGAGACTAGCCTTAAAAAAATCAGCTAAGGGGAAAAGCCCAGGCCCAGATGGCTTTACGACTTTGTACCTACAAAAGTTCGGTTCCATCCTGATTCCTAGACTCTGCCATTACTTTAATGGGTTAGGGGCTGAATATGAGATGAGTCGGGAGGCATTGGAAGCAAAAATTACTGTAATTTAATTAATACATTATAATTGTTATTTTCTGTTGATCTTTCAATAAAAACCTTTGAACAAGAAAATGCAAACTTCCTGTCAAGGGTTAACCTGTCTATCCTGCAACTTCCTATCAGAATCTTTAACCACACTTTTCTTCACTTGAGAACCCAATAAGGAGCTGCAAGGGACAGAAGGGGCTAGAACAGCCCTTGGTTTTCTTGGGGGAAGTTAAGGTTTTAATATCAGAGTGCCACAGGTATCACAAGTCCTCCTGGGTGCTACTTAAAATTGTGAGAGAAATGTGAGGCAAGTGAAATTACAGGTTTGCTTTACATATATTAATCAACAACAACTGGGCATAGTGTTTTGTTTGATTAACTTTAATTTACTGTTTTAAGGCTATACATTGTATTATATTACTGTATAGAATCACTTGGTGTATATAGTCCAAAAATAAACAAAAATTAGTAGATGACCACTACAAATGTAAGCAATTTATTTGGAATTTATTTAGTCTCAAGTATGAAATAAAAATACAATGATCATGATGGGGAAACTGATATTTAATCCTCCAAGAGTATACATAAATGTGGACAAGCCCTAATTACAGCATTCCCAAAGGTGCACTTTTTTCTACAGCTGCAATTTTGAGCTTTTGCCAACAGATGGGAACTTAATACTGCACAATAAAATGGTTCATGAACAAGAAAATTATTTGGAAATGAATATATGAAATATTGTGTATCATAGTTATGTCCATTTACCCTTCAGAGGGCCAGTTCAATGCACAATGTGTCAGAAAAATTCAGCAGATCAAAACTTTTTTCTGCATGACAAGGTTATGTTATGTGAACTATGTACTAAAAGGATTTAGAGATAAGTAGTGTGCAGAAGACAAACCTGCTAACCTGAGCAATTTAGAAAACAGCAGTTCATATGTAATATTATACACAGTCTAATGCTCTCTCTATTTTGTGATTTCATTCAGTTAACAGAATCATCTCTAGTTTAAGTTCATCTTCATCTCATTCACCAAAATGTCTTACTGCAGTGCCCTGTCACCTTCCCATAAGGCTAAACCTACAAACGTGTCTTGGTTTCTTTAAGGACTCCCTCATGCCATACAATGTGCATAAATGTGCAGTTTGAGAGCAGAATATTTTATTTTATATATAATACATTTAAAGTGGTTGTAAAGATAAAAGTCTTTTTTTATCTAAAAGAAGAAGAATGGCTAAAGTTTTTTTGTCTATACATCTCCTGTGGGTCACAGGAGTGCAGCTATTTATGCACTTTTGTGAACTGTTAAAGGTTAAAGTTTTACAATCACTTTAACTTATATTATGTCTGTTCAGGTTATTATTGTTTATATTTTGTATTTGTGTAGGTAAAAGCCAACTGACCAAGATTATCGCACCTTACAATACTGATTTTCTGAGATGTTACCTCTGAGTGTCCACACCTTCCAACATTCTAAGACAAGAAGGCAGGGACGTGCAGTCAGTGGAACATAAAAAAAACGGTCGAGCTTCGAGGGTCGTAGCTTGACGACCTGGGGTCACAGAGACTTGGGGGGCAGGCATATAAAGTCCTACCCCACCACTGGTCAAACTTTGGGACTCCTACGACCTATGGTTCCCGGAGATATGGGCTCCTTGCGCAGCATGTCAGAAGCTACATACAGAGTGGCCAGTTTAAAGACAAACTGGCACACTCTGTTTGCAGCAGACTGAGAGGATGAGCTCACAGTGCCTCTCCTCAATTCTTGTCAGAGGCACTGAGCTCAATGGACAGCTTGGAGTCTTGGACCAATGGTTAATTACCATTGGCCCAAGCTGTCTAATAAAAATGCTGCAGTGAAAGCATGCCTCACACTGCAGTGCCATAGAAGGGGGCATGTGTCTAAAAGACAAATACCCCCTTCCAGCCCAGCCCTCTTAACTATAAGGAAAAAACATTGGTTTATGGGTATAAGATTTACCCACAATCCCATGTTTTTCTCACACAGTTAAGAGGGAGAATGAGAATCTGCTGTTGAAATGATACTGTATTAATCAAACGAAATCATATATTTTTATGCTATATGTTATAGCATAATAATGTATTATTTATCTATTTACTGTGAAATTACTGGTTGGAAGTTATAACTTTAAATTTCAGTAATCTGTCTGTTAAGCCACCTGCTTGAGTAAAGTTTTTGAATATATAGTAAATTACCCTAAAAACAATATACAATAATTAGTTGTATATTACTTACTTCTGGTAATTAACCACTTGCTACCCAGGCCAATTCTGACACTTCATAATTTTTTTGCTAGAAAATTACTCAGAACCCCCAAACCTTATATATACACTACTCAAAAAAAATTAAAGGAACACTTTGAAAACATATCAGATCTCAACGGGCAAAAATCTCATGCTGGATATCTATACTGATATGGACTGGGTAATGTGTTAGGAATGAAAGGATGGCACATCAACCTGGTGGCGCCGGATGGACCGAAACATAATGTCCCAGAGAGGTGTTCTATTGGATTTAGGTCAGGTGAGCGTGGGGCCATTCAATGGTATCAATTTCTTCATCCTCCAGGAACTGGCTGCATGCTCTCGCCACATGAGGCCGGGCATTGTCATGCACCAGGAGGAACTCAGGACCCACTGCACCAGCGTAGGGTCTGACAATGGGTCCAAGGATTTCATCCCGATACCTAATGGCAGTCAGGGTGCCATTGTGTAGCCTGTAGAGGTCTGTGCGTCCCTCCATGGATATGCCTCCACAGACCATAAATGACCCACCACCAAACCGGTCATGCTGAACAATGTTACAGGCAGCATAAAGTTCTCTGCGGAGACCCTTTCACGTCTGTCACATATGCTCAGAGTGAACCTGCTCTCATCTTGTAACAGCACTGGTGAACGGAGTAAACCACAACTGCGGTTAGCAAGGATTTTAATATGATTCTCTATGTGACAACTCAGTATTGGGCCCCAGGCGTCACTCCTAGCAACAGGAGTTTGGGGGATCTATACATCATCTCTGTGTCACATAAAGAAAGGCGTTGAGCTACTAAGCATGGACGCATTACAACATGCGACCAAAGCTTAGCGTCTAAAAATATAGTTTAAGGTCAATATTCCAATACACCTCAATATGCAAGTGATTATCAGTATGGGACCCCGGGCGTCACTCCTCACAAACAGGAGTTTGGGGGTTCTCTACATCATATCACTTTAAGCATATAGGGATGTATTAGGCCACTAAGGGAGATGCTACGAAATAGCATCAACTCCTAGCATAGAAAAGTTAGAGCGAACATGTTCAACTAATTAGGACAAGGCCTATAAGCAATTTATACTTCTGTCAAGCACGTAGTAAATATGAGTTGTAGTAACAACCAATAGTTGCGTATGAAAGACAATATAGCACAGGTACTTTGAGAGTACACGTAGTAATACACGAGTTGTAGTGGCAACTAATAATTACATATGAGAGGCAGCATAGCTCAGGTACTTTGAGAGTACATGTAGTAATACACAAGTTGTAGTGGCAACTACTAGTTACGTATAAGAGGCAATATAACTCAGGTACTTTGAGAGTACAAGTAGTAATACACAAGTTGTAGTGGCAACTACTAGTTACATATGAGCGGCAGTATAGCTCAGGTACTTTGAGAGTACATGTAGTAATACACAAGTTGTAGTGGCAACTACTAGTTACGTATGGGAGGTGAATAAAGCTCAGGGCATTTGAGTGTAGATGTCCCTTTAAGATATTCCTTGAAGACAGTCCTTTAGCACAACAGTATATCCTAAATATTGTGATAGTCAGAAGGCATGATAAACAATAGAAATTGTATAGCTGGCACATAAGTAGCAGATCTTGCTATAGCACTACAAGTAATAGAATAGCTACTTATCCATTTTGCAGGCTTCAGGATAGGCAATTAGGGAAGTTGTGGTGAAGGATATTCAGCAAGGAAATCTCTAAAGGTTGTCCCCAGCAATGGCTCCCAGTTGCAATAACTGCAGATGACACTAAAGAGGTAGTTGAGGCTGGAGCGATCTTCCGGCATGGGGAGCGATGACACCCTTCTCTGTAGCGTGGCAGAGCTACGGCTGACAATAATAGAACGAGGCTTGTGTCTAAGCTGAGTGCCTTTATAGGCCTGTAACCAGGTGTAGTGCATTGCACTTAATTTGAAAGAAGCGCCGTCCTGCTGATGGGTTAAGGACCTTCTATGGCTCTATCCAGCTCCCCTAGAGTAACTGCCTGTCTCCTGGAATCTCCTCCGTGATCTTGAGACTGTGCTGGGAGACACAACAAACCTTCTGGAATAGTTGGATTGCCTGTGCAAACTTTATAGGGTCCAAGTATTGCCTTGTGCTACCAGTAGTGACACTGACCCTAGCCAAATGCAAAACTAGTGAAAAACAGTCAGAAAAGATGAGTAGGGAAAAAAACATTGTCTCATTTTTCCACATCTAGTGCACCTGTTGTTAATTTCAATTACAAGCAAAGCAGCTGAAACTGATTAACAACCCCCTCTGTATACACCCCTCCCCCTTCAGCTATTTAACTGACCAGATCAATAACCCAGGAGTTCTGATTCAAAAGTGTTCCTTTAATTTTTTTGAGCAAGCAGTGTATATATATATATATATATATATATATATATATATATATATATATATATATATATATATTAGCAGACACCCTATAGAAAAAAATGGTGATTGTTGCAACTTTTTATGTCACACTGTATTTGCGCAACAATTTATTTTTCAAACAAGTCTTTTCATGAATGAAAGAATAAATAAAAACAAAACACTAAAGTTAGCTTGATTTTTTTGTATAATGAAAGATGATTTCACACCGAGTAAATAGATACCTTACATGTCATGTTTCTGCACACTTGTGGAATGGCGCCAAACTTCAGTACTTAAAAATCTCCATAGGCGATGCTTTTCATTTTTTTTACAGGTAACATGTTTAGGGTTACAGAGGAGGTCTAGTGCTAGAATTATTGCTCTTGTTTTAACGATCGCAGCGTATGTAACCTGTATGTATCTGGCTCTTATACTAGCAAGTGCCTCAACAGCCACTGACCTCACCGCACGTGCCATGCAAGAAGGAGAGACACCTTTTAGCACAAAGATATGGGAAAGGACAAAGATTTGGGAATAGTCCCAAGCTATACAGACCCTAAATAATATATGCACAAAAAAGTGATTGGTTAAATGTTCTGCCTTTCCAAAATAACAACTATGATAATTCAGAGGTCGGATGAAAAACGTATTGTAGTCTAACAACAATCAGACCATTTCAATGACAGCTAAGGAGGAAGACGGACAATACGGTTTGGTTCCAAATGAGGGACAATGAGGAGCATTGAGGGTTTATGAGGTAAAAAAAGTAACACCATGTGGAGATAAAATAAAAAATATTTATAAAAATAAATAAATGAATAATTAAGAGAACAGACTTTCAGTAATTAAATGACTATTAAAAACACCTCTCTCCAAGCAGCTTCTAACTTCAGCTTGTTCAATTAACTGGAAGCTAATTGGTTTGTATGCAGCACAACATCAGATTTTGCACTCTCCAGTTTTAAAGCATTCGATATATATTTTATGATTATGTTATAAAGTCTTAAAAAGGATCTTCGGTCTGAAAAATATTAAAACTCAGCAGCTACAAATAGTGTAGCTGCTGACATTTAATTACATACACTTACTAGTCCAGGGGATCCAGTGCTATCCTCAACCAGGCCAGTTCTTCACTGGTCTTTGGGTCACTGGCTCTGCCAACTTGGATGTGGGAAGCCAACTGTGTCTTCCTACAGCTTCACAAGTAGCTCCCCACCCCACTGCACATGGGTGAGTCACGCTGCGGTTTGTGAATGGACCTGCAGGCAGGGAGGAAGGGGGGGAAATTTCTGCTCAGATCGCCTAGGTTGGAGTGGGAGTAGGCTTCTGTGAAAACTGGGAACCTGCTCCCTAAAAAAAAAGAAAAAGATCCAAACCTGTTACAGAAGGGGGGAGGGGGAGAAAAAGCAGAACTTCCCTTTTCAGGTGAAGTGCATCATAAGTAAAATGCAAGTGTAACACTTACAGGTATTTATTACTTCTCATGGAGATCTCAGTACTCCCCCTACCAGGGCCATTGCTACCACTAAGCAAACTAGGCAGCCGCCTAGGGCGCACTGCTGCCTAGGGTGCCCGGCCACTGGTGTTCCTACTTTCTTCTCTCTGCAGCAAGCAACTAAGTCTCAGCCTCAGCAGCTAGCCGCGGCTCCATTTGCACATAGTGTCAGAGGCGCGGTGGCGGCGGAGGACTGTGTCTGTGCCCTGACTCCCAAATTAATGGAAGCAAGCAAACATTCATTGATGGGCACTGGTAGGCTGCATTTGATGGAAGCTGGTGGGCTGCATTTCATGGGCGCTTCATTTAAAAGGTGGGATATACATGGGCAGGGCAAAGTGGGTGGAGTCAGGGGTGCAGCCAATGTGCCTTTCTCATCAGAAGTTTGAGGCTTTCTTTGTTCAGGCATTATCAGGGTCAGTCATAGGTGTGCGCAGCCTATTGCATAGGGGTGTGCACCCCAAACCTCACACACACATGCCTTTCTCTGAATAGTGAATGAATGGGAAGATGTCTGTGTTGAGCGGCTTCCTGTTCATTCACAAACTAAAGCATAGTAAACAGTTTACCATGCTTCAGTTATGAATGAGCACACTGAGCGACTGTATTTATTTAGTAAAAGAAGAGGCTGGTAAATGACATATTTACTAGCCTCTTCACCCAAATCCTGAAATATTCCCCTCAGCAGCCAGGGGAGAGGAGAGAAGCCAACAGCATTGCGGGGCAGGGGGCAACACTGGGGGGAATTGGTATTGTGTTTAGTGATTAGGGTGTGCCCAGGCACACCTGGCACACCCCCTGCGCACACCTTTGGGTCAGTATCTACTTTCTGGACTGAAAAGCTGGCTCAGAGATGAAACAATAATGTAAAACTTGTTATCTTTGCAGTTCATGCCTGTGTCCATAAATGTTTGTCAGAGACAAACTGGTACACTATTGCAGTCTGATCACAAAGATTAAAAAAAAAAAAAATATTCCCACCTACAGCTCCATGATGATATCACCTACAAGCCATTTTACTGGAACCCAAGGAAGGCTTTTAGTGATAAAAGGTACAGTTTTGAAGAAAGATAATACTGTTGCTTTATGTCGTCATTGCAAGAATTTATTCATGCAAACCTGCCTTAGTAGGTCCACCTTTAAGAAGACAATGTTATAAAATTATTATAGCTTGACTCTTGGAATGAATAAATTAGTCTGAGTCTGGTTCCTGGGGTGTATGTGGAACCCATCGCAAAGGGAAATGTTTTCATATCCCTGCCAACTGGCCGAAGAGTTGTGGGTATTGTTGCTGATTAATATCTATAGGGCCAGTCCACAGACCATTGCAGTGCTGCTGTAAAGGTGGATGTGAAACATTTCGCCAAATCAGCCCCATGACCAGTGTCTTTATACCAGCTTTTCCTAATGAGAAGCTTACCCTCAAAGGAGCCTCTGATGTATGGGTCACTTGATTCAGGATGACAACAATGCTTCCAGCAATGCCACTTTCTCTGACACATCAAGGCTGAAGAAGAAGGATTTATTTGGGCTATGCATTCTGTGACAGAACCCACTGTCACTGTGTGGTTTGGAAGGGACTGGGGGCGTGCCTTCTACCGACAGACTATGGGCCAGAAAAGATACTGGGGACCCGGGACATGCTGTCACTGAGACGGGAGGGGTTACCCCGGCAGAAAGACCTGGAACCTGAAGACTACTTTTCCAACATCCTCGAGTTGACCCGTTCGGGGTCCCACTGTAGCTGTTGGACTGTTTCCCAGGGGAAGTATTGTCATGGACCTTGGAATGCGGAAGTGTTCCTCCTTGAAATCTGTTACACAGTGGGGGGTCTTCTGCTCTGTCTTAAGGCTCCAGACGGCTCCATTGTTCTGTGTCTGGCTATTGTGTACATTGATTGCCCCCTGGGGCTTCTGTCTCATTACACATAGCAGTCCTTCTATTCAAGCTATCAGACCAATCCTTGCTGACTCATTTTCAAGTCCTCATTTGCATGGCTAAGAGGACCTGAAGGAGGACTACATGTACTTTACAATTGACCAATAGGAAAGCGGTTGTTGGGGGCAGAATGTTCCAAATTCTGTATAGAAGTGTGTTGTGTGCTTCCAATAAAAGTCTTCCTGTTTGAACTTACATACAGCCTGCCTGGTGTTTGTTCTAATGGTTTCCGAACGGCACATAGCTGTAGTTCGGATCCCGGAGCCTTGGATGACCGAACCATCAGACGTTGTGATCTGCAAGCTGACTCAATAGTAGCAGAGGAGTGTCGGGGGAGCGGAAGCGAGCGAGCAAGGGTCTCGTTACACATTCAATGGAGCAACAACCACAAAAAACAAAACAAAAAAATGGCAACAGCAATGAACCGTCAAAAAATTAAACAGACATGTACAATACAACAAAGACAATCTGAGAACCAGGAATTTTTGACCCAATTTCCTTAGGGTACCTGAATCCTAAATACTTGCCTTGAGGCTGCATGGTCCTAGAATGTCTCCAAAACCCCTCCCACTGGCCAGTATGGTACTAAACATTGGGACACAGATTCCTGTGTTGGAGCTCTCAAGCTGTGTTGCCACTCCCCCTATCTATGCGTCAGACGCATTAATTCCAATAGTTTTTTTTAAGCCCTTGATTAGAGCCTGAGGCTCTAATAGGCTTAATTGTGTGATAACAGCAAATATATTTTTCGCTATTGTCACACTGATTCTCCTCTCAGCTAATCAGAAAGAAGGTCTTGAGATCCTTTTTCTGATTAGCTGAAAGGAGAAGCAATCCATTTGGTCCAGGAGGAGGAGAGAGGAGACGTCACGCAGGGTAAGCTGCGCTGTCATGAAGCCGAGGAAGGAGGACTCAGTTTGAAGCCACCACCCACCGCCTGGAGGAAGCCCGTGCCATAGATGAGGTTAGTGCTCGGATGCTGACTGACCGACTGAGGGGGTGAACGGAGTGACCAGAGGGGTGCAGAAGACCTGACCTACAGGCTGAGGGGGGGCAGCGGCGGACAGATTGCTGCCCCCCCAAATATAGTACCAGCTGCCATCCCCAAACAAAGTCCCAAGTTTTGGCCAGGGGCCTCTCAGCATTGTGCAGCTTCTTGTCAAGCCTCCTCCAGACCTGAAGGTCTGGAACCAGTGGCAATGCAGGCAACTCTGCAAGTTGTTGCAATGATCTCACACAAAACCAGTGATGTCCCTATCCTTCTGCTTACTGGGTCCATTCAATGGTAGCAGCTTCCGGGCAAATACAGTAGCACAGTCTCACTTGAACACAGTGGTGAACTTTGGTGATAAGCTGCATCTCTGACACTCAAACCATCTTCCCTCACTACCCACAAGAGACTGCCCCAGTCTAGTATTCTCCTTCCTTTTTCCTCTTCTCACAGAACACCATTCCTTCTTGGATGTTTAGTCCTATATAGTTATTTGCTTAATAGAAACTGTCTCCTTGTGCTAAACCCCACCTAGTTTCAGGCAGCTCCCAGCGGTCCTTGTCAAGCCACCTCCAGACCTTCTGGTCTGGAACCTGTGGCATTGCAAGCAACTCTGCAATGATCCCTCCCACAAAACCAATGATGCCCCTATCCGTCTGCTTATTGGGTCCCTCCAATGGCAGTGGCATCCAGGTGAGTACAGTAGCACAGTCCCGCAGTGGCAAACTCTGGTGACAAGCTGCATCTCTGACTCAGCAGCACTCAAACCACCTTCCTTCACTCCCCACGTGAGACTGCCCCGGTCCAGTATTCTCCTTTCTTTTTTCTCTTCTCACAGCACACCATCCCTCCTTGTAGTCCTATACAGTACTTTCCTTAATAGAAACTGTCTTCTTGTGCTACACCCCACCAAGATTTTGGCAGCTCCCAGCAGTCCTTTACAGTTACCTGGGTAGGATCTTCCATCCCAGACTTCACTGCAGCCAATCACAGTGTCTCTATATCTTGTGCGGTGGGTCAGCTCTCCTTCGGCCATGGCTGCAGGAGCAGCTTGTCACAATCTCTGTGATGCAGCTCTGCTCATCCACAGCCAGTGACGGAGAGATGACAGCTGCTGCAGACTGGATGGCTGTGTGTTTGTGTGTTTATTTGTAAGGCCACTCTTGCTCTGACAATGCAAATACAGACAGGGACAGTAATGTAACTTAAAGCGGGGGTTCACCCTTAGAGGGCACTTTTCCCCCTTAGATTCCTGCTCGTTATTACTAGGGGAATCGGCTATTTATTTTAAAATATGTGCAGTACTTACCCGTTTACGAGACGCATCCTCTCCGTCGCTTCCGGGTATGGGCTTCGGGAATGGGCGTTCCTTCTTGATTGACAGGCTTCCGAGAGGCTTCCGACGGTCGCATCCATCGCGTCACGATTTTCCGAAAGAAGCCGAACGTCGGTGCGCAGGCGCAGTATAGAGCCGCACCGACGTTCGGCTTCTTTCGGCTACGAGTGACGCGATGGATGCGACCGTCGGAAGCCTCTCGGAAGAATGTCAATCAAGAAGGAACGCCCGCTCCCGAAGACCCATACCCGGAAGCGACGGAAGAAGATGCAGCTCGAAAACGGGTAAGTACTGCTCATATTTTAATATAAATAGCCGATTCCCCTAGACCGAACGAGCAGGAAGCTAAGGGGAGATTTTTTTTTTTTTTTAAAATGGGTGAACTCCCGCTTTAAGTACAACAAAAAAATAGGCCTATACACCATATATTTTCATCTTCTATATTTATCATTTATTAAATTGTATTATATTACCCTGGCATTCCTCCCCCGTTTAGGCAAACATAGCCTGCAGGGACAGCAAGACTGTAAGTGAAATGCTTTGAAGTGATCATATCTCCTGAATTAAAGGCAGGACGGCCTTTTTGTTCTGTCACAGAAGTATGGTCTTGCTATATTGTTGCATTGGGAACAAAGATATTCCACTCAAATTGAGTGAAAAACCCAATCTAAAGAGGATTGAAATGTATTCCAAGAAAAAGTATTCTATTCAACAGGTTGAGGCGATCACACAAAGGCCAAGCAGATCAAAACATTATATTATTTTCTGATTGCTAAAGCAGACTTTACTCTCTTGCCTGACAAATACTGAAAGTGTGATGAATATCAGGATGTATCAGCTGACTTTGCCTAAATAATCAAATCCGTATATACCAAAGATACCTTTTTGTTGTGGAAATATTTTATCTGTTTATGCAGCTCATTGTGTAAGGCCTAATGCCGCGTACACACCATCACTTTCTGCGATGAAAAAAAACGACGTTTTGAAAAACGTCAATTTAATTGACTGTGTGTGGGCAAAAACGTTGTTTTATGTCTTCTAAAAAACGACAAAAAAAAATTGAAGCATGCTTCAATTTTATGTGTCGTTTTTGGCCGACGTCGCTTTCTGTGTTCTAAACATTGACCGTGTGTACGTAAAAACGTTGTTTTAAGCACGCGCATGCTCAGAAGCAAGTTAGGAGACGGCAGCGCTCATTCATGTAAAACGACTGTTCAGAATGGAATAAGCACATTCGTTAAGGTCTTTTTCAGCTTATATACAAGAAAAAAAAGCGCTTCTTTAACCCCTGCTTTTAACTGCTACCCAGAAATGGACGTTTGTTGCGGCTGATCTTGTTACATAGTTATGACAAGCTTTTAATTAGTTTCTTTCTTGTTTGATAATGTTTATGTTTGTGTTCTGTTATTTAGTTGTATCTTCCATCTTTAAAATTTAAAATATATATATTGGTCCACCTTTTTTTTTTAGGATTTTTATTTTGTCACCAATTTTATTTGAAATCTCTATTTTGTGTTGATTTGGGAGTGTGTGAAGTGGCTGCAACAACATAATTTTTTGTTGAACTCACCCACAAGCATGTTTTTTGACCTTGTTAATGTTTCCAAGACCTTTTTGGGAATGGGTCTGCCCACTCACTAATGATCTCTCAAATCTACAATAAAGAAACATGGTCAAATTTGGCTGAAAAATTAACATTGCATTTATTCTGCCCAAAAATTCACAAAAAAAAATTGTGACAACCCAAAAACACAACATAATAAAAACAAAGATGCCAAGGAAGGCAGCACTTTAGAGCATGCTTGAACTTTGCTGAAAACAAGGGTCCCCGAAGCCACCAATTCAGCCTGTGAGTCAACATTAAAATTCCATACGGGGCACCGTTTTATTTTTTGGGCTTTTTCTTCCCAGCAGCCTTCCCTGCAGTCTTCTCTGCAGTCTTCCCTGCAGCCTTCCCTGTAGCCCGAGTCCTTGGGGGCTGGGTTCCTGGAGGAGATGAAGTGCCAGGAGCCAGAGCAGCCTCATGAAGAGGAGGAGCAGGAGCAGGAGCAGGAGGAGCAGCAAGGACAGGAGGAGCAATCCGCACAATGTCGGTGTCGTCATCGAGCTGCCCCAGGGATGCCATGCTTATGGCTTTGAAGATGAGTTGTTCGCAGCGCATACGCTGGCTCTGCTCCAGATTGTAGAGCTTGGCTGCAATGAGCGCTGCAAACCCCTCAACTTCACTGGGTGGCTCTCGGATGGCTGCAGTAGCTTGGCGAAGCAGGCCCTGGGTCTCCTCCTCCATTTGGCGCAGACTCCTGAGCCGTTTAGCGGGATTGCGGAATGGAGGGATCCGGGAGATGGTATCCCGCCGGGGTGCCTCCTGGGTCCCACTGGGGCCTGCCACCTCCTGGCTCCCAGTGGGCTCTGCCACCTCCTGCCTTGCAGTTGGCCCTGGCTCCTCCTGGCTCCCTGTGGGCCCTGTCTCTTCCTGGCTCACTGTGGGCCCTGTCTCTTCCTGGCTTTGGTCTGCCTGTGTATCAAAAAAAGGAACATAGTTTATTTGTGTTTGTCATTAATCACACACATTTTTTAAATCATGAGTGATGCAAATTGAATGTCAATATATATTACACACAGGGTCGCCATCCCTAATTATGTGGCCCCTTACACACCTTCAGACATGGTCCCCCTGGAATTATGTGGGTTGTTGCAGGCCTAATTTAGGAAATAAGTGGCCTTTTCCCCCAAAAATTAATTAGTAAATTTCGTGTCAACTAGATTGTACTCAAAAAGGGTGTTTTCCATCTGGGACCCCTTGCAGGTGTATTGCGTTACCCCCCCCCCCCCTACTGGCCTCTCTGAAAATGCCACCCACTCCTTCAGAAACATTATTAATTGGGCAATTTTGTCCCCATCCTGTTTTGCCACTACTGACTATTGATCTTATCCCAAAACTTTGGAGATTCACTTAGAATTTAGAACAATAGTAACATAAATTTAACATTATTACTAGACTTGTCATATACTAACTAAATTCATACAAAAAACACATACCATGCTCCATGGGTCACAATTGGGGTCCTCCAGGAACTCTTGCTCTTCCTCCGAGCTTGCCTGCTCTTGTCTGCAGAGAAGACTGGAGGATTGGCTGCTGGGAAGCTGGGAGCTACCTCTTGGGGGAAGGGTAGACATGGATGCCCTGGTCTCAATGTGGTCGTCCAGGAACTGCAGCTGACTGTAGTACCACAGGGTTGGTTTGTAGATGGAGTCAGCTGCAGCCCCAGACCTCATTGAGGCCAGGACTTGGACCCGTTGGGCCCTGTAGGTGCCCCTGATGGAATTTATTTTGCTCTTCACTGTGGCTTTTGTGGCGTTGGGGACCCTTGTTTTCAGAAATTCAAGCATGTTCTCTTTTGCTTTTTCCCTGGCATCTTTGTTTTTATTGATTGTATTTTTGGTTTGCCACAGAACAGGATGTTCCTTCCATTTTTGAATAAATTCTGTCAGGAACTCCGCATCCTTGAAGGGATCCATTCTTTCTGCACATGAAACAGAAGCCAAAACCTTAATGTCATTAAAGCCACTAGCTTACTTCCCCTAACTAGCCCACAAACTCATTCCCTCTTCACTATAATAAAGTCGCAAAAAATAACTTACGTATCATCGTTAGCAAAGATCGTGATTTCCGCCTTCTTCCACAGACTATGCACGGCGTTTACAAACACGTCCAATCCCTTTTTACACTACGCACGCGTGACGCTCCGCACGACACCCCGCCCCTGATGTTCGGTATCGTCCTTTCCACGCCCCTTCTCTGTCGTTTGGTGAGGGAGAAATGATGGACAACATGGATGACAATTCCAGCTCAAGCCAGGAGGCAGGCCAGGCCCAACCACGCGGCAGATTCCGATGCAGAGCCTCCAACATGTCATTTAATGAAATGGTTGAGATGGTCACCATATTGAGGAGGGAGGACTATGATGCCAAGCATGGCCCCTACATGCATCCAAATAAAGTTAAAGCCAAAATAATGGAGAAGGTCATCCGTAGGCTCCAGCGGAAGTTTGGAAAACGCAGGAGCAGAGAGCACCTGCGCAAAAGGTGGTCAGATTTAAAGAAGAGGGAACCCCACCAACTTGCCAAAATAAATAGGGTGATTCGAAGAAGAAGTAAGTTTTTTCCATGTGTATTAATTATTTGGGTGTGTTCTTTGTGCCATGTGTTTTTTTTTTGCAGGTTGACCATAATTAATATTATGAATGTGGACGCATGATTCAGTCGTCGTAGTCGTCGTTCATTCGCTGACTTTCAATAATCCAATACCATATTACTGAGAAATGGCATCATGCCTAGTTTGCATGTGCAAAGGGGAGTTGAAGCACTGTATCATAAATAAAAACGTAATTGTAAGAATTGTGGGCTCCTAGGACCAATTATTCGACACAAATATGAAAGTTGTGACATTTTTGGGGCTTAAAGGTGTCTTCAATTCTGGTATTGATGTCAATGTGTTTCTGCTTATTTTTGCACAAACTTAAATACCTTGAGATTCCCAAAAAGGAGCGTTTGCTCATCATTTTTTTATTGAACATGTGTACTCAGTAGCACAATTGTTTGTCACAATCACAACCTATGTTGGGTGACACACAGGGGTGAGCAGATCCAGGGGATACTTGGTTAGCTTACATATAGAAAAATAAACCAATTGTTACCAGATTTTAAATTACTTTGTGAATGGATTAAATACTGGTCTATTTTCTTTGAACGCTTTTTAAAAACAACAATATTGCCCTCTTTTTTTTTAGTTTCAAATATTTTTGGGTCATTTCAGGCCGCTCTAATGTTTTAACCTCCTGTTTTCCCTTTCTTCAATCTCGTAGGGCACAATGAAGCAGCAAGGCAGGAGGCACAAGCCAACCAAGCCACACCCCCGAGGGATGTAGATGAAGGGGAACCTGCCTCAACATCCGGTAAAGTAACATCTACCACATTTTCAGTGAATATAGATATAGGCATACAATCTTTTAACACATGTTTTGGTTCCACATTTCAGGAGGAAATCGGGCTGGTCAGGGACTGGACACGTATAGTGCCCAGCTCCTCATCGCCGAGGTTCTGACATGCAGGGCCCAAGTCGAGGACATACGTCTGGCCTGCCGGGAAATTCGCCACAAAGCGAAGACGCTGGAACGTCAGCTCAAAAATGTTATTAATGTTTTGGGGAGGGTTTAATTGTTTGTGGTCCTTTTATTTTGTACTAATTTTAAAAAAGACAAAAAAAAAAAAATTGATTCTATTTTATACTAATTTTAAAAAAGACAAAAAAAAAATATAGATTCTATTTTATACTAATTAAAAAAAAGACAAAAAAATTTAAAAAAGATTCAATTTTATACTAATTAAAAAAAAGACAAAAAAATAAAAAATAAATATTATATTTTGTACTAATTAAAAAAAAGACAAAACAATAAAAAAAAATATATATTTTGTACTAATTAAAAAAAAGACAAAAAAATATATATATTTTGTACTAATTAAAAAAAAGACAAAAAAATATAAAAAAATATATATATTTTGTACTAATTAAAAAAAATATAATAAAAAATTCTATTTTGTACTAATTAAAAAAAATTAAAAAAATAAAAATAATTGCACTACAAAAAATGTGTGTGTAGTTATTGGTATCAATGCTGACTCATTAAATTACTCAGGCATATTTGTAGAGTTATTAAGATTTACACTCATGGGAATTTAGGACATCCCAAACACATGGCTGGATGAGAACCTAGGAAAAAGAAACAATACACAAAAAAAAAAAAAAAAGATACAAAATAAATTTACACTGTTTAATCAAGAAAAAAGAATATTTTATTATTTAATGAAGATCGGGCATTGCAATGGCCCCCTCCCCATAAAATAGTCCACATAGGATTGACGCACTGCACGTGCGGTTTGGGGGGCCAAGCCTCTATGGCTAGCCTCACGTCCCGGCTCCGGAGCCACAACATCTGCCTCATCAGGCAATACCGTGAGGTAATTTTGTGAATGTCTTTTTAAAAAATTGTGGAGAATGCAACAACATAAAATAACGTGATTCCATTTGTATTCCGCAAGGTTGATTGCTGTTAAAAACAATCGGAATCGGCTGGCCATGATTCCAAAGGCATTCTCTACCACACGTCTTGCTCTGGCCAGCCGATAATTAAAAACCCTCCTCTCATGGGTGAGGGTGCGTAGGGGAAATGGCCTCATGAGGTGGGGACCCAAAGCAAAAGCCTCATCTGCAACAAACACGAAGGGCAGACCCTCTTCGTTCTCCTCCGCAGGTGGCAATCCTAGGTCCTCCGACTGAAGCCGTTGGGCGAACTCCGTCTCCGCAAAGACACCGCCGTCCGACATCCGGCCATTTTTCCCTACATCCACATACATAAACTCATAGTTGGCAGAGACCACCGCCATCAAAACAACGCTGTGGAACCCCTTGTAGTTGTAGAAATGGGATCCACTATGGGGTGGGGGCACAATGCGGATATGCTTGCCATCAATGGCTCCTCCGCAGTTCGGAAAGTTCCAACGCTGGGAGAAGTCCGCTGCCACAGTCTGCCATTCCTGTGGCGTGGTGGGGAACTGGATAGAAAGATAAGAAAAAATCCATTCAAACAAACATTGTGCACAGAATATATCTACAATTTCAAGGGATCCCACCAAAAATTAAAGAAAAAAGGTTAAGATTAAAAAATAACATGTGAACACTAAGCATTAATCACCCCCTCTGATGTTCAAAAAATATAATTAGGGGGAGTGGGGGCCCAAGATGAGTTTGTCACCTGAGAAACCACCTCTCAAAAAAAAAAAAAAAAAAATATTAGTATGTAGTCAAACAATCTTGGGGGGGGGGGGGGGGGGGGTTTGGACAATGGAGGCCACAAATAAACGGGGATATAGGGACACACAAAATGCAGCACTACAATGGAGGCCACAAATAAACGGGGATATAGGGACACACAAAATGCAGCACTACAATGGAGGCCACAAATAAACGGGGATATAGGGACTATGCTAGGTGGGTTTGGCCACAACATAGAATGATGGACAGGTTGGCTAAATACAATAAACATGTAGGGCTTTACAAATTGTGTAGAACAGCATACATGGAGACAAAGTGAACATTCTGAGCATATTAGAAACAGGTTATTTTTTTTTTTAGGGGCCATAGTTTGACCATTGAAAGAACACCACTTACCTTAACATAGTCCTCCTGAAGAACCTGAATGATGGCCGAACAGGTATCCGGGATTATGAGGCCCAGAGCCTGGGGGGAGATGCCCGTCGAGAACTTCAAGTCCTGCAGACTTCTCCCTGTTGCAAGGTAGCGCAACGTAGCAACTAGCCTCTGCTCAGCAGTGATGGCTTCCCGCATAACGGTGTCCTGCCTGGTGATATATGGCGACACCGAAGCCAAAAGCTGCTGAAATACGGGGTCAGACATCCTAAGAAAATTCCTGAAATCATCAGGGTTATTTTCTCGGATCTCCCGCAGCAGAGGCATATGAGAGAACTGGTCCCTGCATAGCAACCAGTTCTTGGTCCACAACCTCCTCCTCACCCTGTTCATGGACCGTCGCCGGGATGCAGCACACATCCTAACAACAAGCACAGCACGATCTCGGCGACGAGTTCGTACCCGCAACATGGCTAGAAAACGGTCGTCAAATCAGATCAGACTAAAAATTACGCCCTGAAGTACAGAATGGCCTCTGAAGAACAACCTGCTAAACAGCACCGTGCACACAAAACGTAATGCCAAAACAAATACGTCCTTAGTACAAGCACTGTATCACAGATCCGACGACAAATAGACAAACTGTACGACAGAAAACGAAATTTAAAGCACAAACACTGAAAATCACGAATCGTATCTCACCAAACTTTTACTAACACGCAACAACACGATATCAGCAAAAGAGGCCGTCTTCCGCATGGAAACGACCCTTTATAGTGACGTCGTGCGTGATTGACGGAACTGCGCTTTGCTAGAGCTTTGTGAAAAAGTGATGGTGTGTATGCTACGTCGTTGTTCAAATTGAAGTTTGAAAAATGTCGTTTTTTTAAAGCACATAAACCGTTGCATTTTTTCATCGCAGAAAGTGATGGTGTGTACGCGGCATAAGGCTGCATTCACATCATAGTAGTGTGTAAATTAATGCAGAATTATGCAATTTTGCACACATTCACAAAATACTCTAAAAAACATATGTTGTGCTTGCAGTGAAGTTCATTGTTAATGGCACCCTCAACATGGCAGGCAAAACAAGCATTTTAAGAGTCAAGACCATGCAGAGCGTGAAGCTCAAGATGATACATGAGCTTCTTTGCCACTCTTGTTGCCTGTAGGCAGCCCAATTAATGAAATGAATGAGTTGCACTATGCATTAAATGTGACAACAAGTAAGAAATACACATATGGATGATGCCTGATATCACGCAACACACTTGTGAATGAAAAATAAGTGTGTTTAAGCAGGTACTGAATAATGTACTGATTTTGGAAATGCTCTATAAATTTTCATATGATTTTTTTCTTGTTCTGTTAAGTAGAGTTCGAGCCGAGCAAAAGATTGTCCCGAACATTAGCTGGTGAACACCCGAATTGGAAGGGCATTTGGTCATTTGTTTGACCCACCGAATGCCCCACAATGCATGCTGAACAGTGCATTCTAAGCCCTGATTGGCTGAAGCAATGAAGTCTTTCCCCAATCAGGGCACACACCACTGTCAGAGCCATTATTGAAGAAAGTCATGGTGATATTGCTCATAGACCCATCCCACACAGTTTGACTGAAGTATATCAAAGGGTGTCAGTGTAGTACGTCAGTGCAGTTTTACTGCAGTATATTGTAGTGCGTCAGTGCAGCTTTACTGCAGTATATTGTAGTGCATCAGTGCAGTTTAATTGCAGTATATTGAAGTGCGTCAATGCAGTTTTACTGCAGTATATTATAGTGCGTCAGTGCAGTTTTACTGCAGTATATTGTAGTGCATCAGTAGAGTGTATCTGTGTAGTGCAATGTTTTACACTGCATTACATAACATTTAGTGCTGTATACAATTCTATATACCACCTTTTCTTCTTGTTTTTTGGTTGCTGCATGTTATTTTATTTTTTGCTCTTTTGTCCTGTGCCATTTTTTTGAATTGTCAGTTGCAGTTTTTCTGACTGTAACACTGTTGTTTCCCCTTTTTTGTTTTTTATAGTTTTTTCATTTCTCACAAAACACCACTTTCCATTGATTAAAGTACATCCAATTACACGTTTCCCCTTCTCTATTACATTTTGGTAATAAGCCCCCCCATCACGTCTGGGAGGCCAACAAAGAGAGGCAGAATTTTCCATGCCACTGTGAGGGGACCAGCAGCGTCTGTGTCCACAGTCAAAGGTGGATGTGGTCTGTCCTCAGGCATGGCACTATTTTCTCTGTTTAGTGATGTTACCCGTGCTATCAGGATCAAGGAGGCATTTGCGGAGGCATGAGAAGCAGAGTATTCATGGTCACTGAGGATTACATTCTCTGGAACTACTCCCATGGGTTCTGGGGACGAAAAATCATCTCTTAAGGGTTGACGTATGTCGTCCTCTGCTTTAATGCCAAAAAAAACTGCCAGAATCCTCCTCCTCCCTCTACTCTTGTGTGTTCTGTGGCGTCACAAGAAAGGTGTCTGCATAAAGCCTTGAAAAGAAAGGAAGTCCTCCTCTTCTTCCTGCTGATGCATGTGTTGTGACGGCTCACCATCCTTCTCGCATCCTCATATGGTGACAGTACAGTGCATGCATCCTTTATCTGCAGCCATTGGCATGTGGAGAAAAAGCCCTAAGCCTGTTCTTGTGCCATACTCACACAGGTACTCGTTGACGGCTTGTTGCTGCATGTGCATCCGCTGCAGCATTGTCAAAGTTGAGTTCCACCTGGTGGGTATGTCATGGTTTACGGGTAGGTGGAGTTCCTGCTGAATTTCAGGCAACCAAACACCAGCCACGATTAAGCACTAGCAAGAGTGCGAAACTAGTCGGCTGTCCTGGTTTATGGTTGTGGTGATTATGCATGTTCCTGCTTGAAAATAAAAGACAACTTTTTTGAAAAGTTATTTCGGAGTGCGGCTGTCCATCTCCTTCCTCCTATTGCTACAAACACTAGCTGTGTATGACTGCCTGAAATGGCTACAGACTCTTTTGGCCTGTTTCGGAAGATCTTGCAATCCTGGGTACCTGTTTAGGAAATGCTGCACCACCAAATTGAGGACATGTGCCAGGCATGGCACATGTGTCAGCTTTCCCTGTCGAAGCGTGGACAGGAGGTTAGTGCCATTATCACATACCACCATTCCTGGCTCAAGCTGGCATGGTGTAAACCACCTCTGGGCCTGCCCCTTCAGAGCTGAAAGAATCTATGCTCCAGTGTGGCTCCTGTCTCCTAGGCAAACCAGTTTAAGCATTGCATGACATATTTTAGCTTGACTCATTGAATAGCCCCTTAAATGTTTAAGGGGCTATTTTATTGCAGGACAAAGCACATGAGCCCAAAGATAGCAAAGCAGAGACACCCAGAAAGAGGTGCCCAATGTGCACCAAGAAAATGCCTTATGGTTGGAAGAAAAATTAAGCTGTTGATTGCTACAGCGTGTTCTATACACAATACAAATGCACCACTTTACGGGCAGACTAAGGGGACCCCCAGGCCCTATAATTAAAGAACTTTTCATTTTTATTGTTTCACTTTAAGCATAATTAAATCACTGATTATTTAAAAATGATCTACCCTATGAAAATACACATGTAGCTGCTTAGAAGAGAAATGCAAGTGGGCTAAGAGACACACTGAAAAAAAAAAAAAATTGCAGCTAGCAAAAAATATAAAATATGCCCTATCAAAAACACACATTCATCCTGATATGACTGCAAACATTGCATATGACCATAAAAGACTGCAGGACACACATTAGCAGCATTACCCATCCCTCCCCACCCCACAATCCCCAAGATATGTAGCATGTTTCTCCTTTAAGGGCATTTAGTAAGGGTTTATGCCTACTTTTATGCCGCGTACACACGGTCGTTTTTTGTGATGAAATAAAACGTCGTTTTAAAAAACGTCATTTAAAATGATCGTGTGTGGGCTTTACGTCGTTTTTTTCTAAAAAACGACCAAAAAAAATCGAACATGCTTTAATTTTTTTCAAAATGTAGTTTTTTGTGTCATAAAAAATGATCGTGTGTGGGCTAAAACTACGTTTTTAAACCCGCGCATGCTCAGAAGCATGTTATGACGCGAGCTTGAATGGAATAGAGCGCTGTCGTACGTGTTGTACGTAACCACGTTTTGCTAGAGCATTTTGAAAAAACGATGGTGTGTAGGCAACGTCGTTTTTTAAAATGAAGTTTGAAAAACTTCGTTTATTTTCATGAGAAAAAACAATGTTTTTTTACAAGACAAAAGACGACCTTGTGTATGCGGCATAAGAGATGAGCAAGTGCCTACAAGTCCAATATTAATCTGTTCTTATGAACTTTGTCAGCAGCACTCCTAAACTTTCCCTATCCCCGCTAGGCATATTGTAAATATACCTGACTGGGACCCACACTTTTTTTATAGTGAGGGGCTGGCACATAACAAAGCCCCCATTATTGGTCAGTCTAAACCACCTGACCTTAGTTCAGAGGCCAGTAAGTGCAATATTGGTAGTTGGAAGCTATGGCTATAGATGGCTACATTAGTTCACCATGTTCTGCAAACCATATGGGTTGGGCTTGCACCAAGCCCATGCTCAACTCAAACCTGTCATTCCTATTGGAAACCTGTGATAGTAAGTGTAGTTAAAATATATAAACAAATAATCAGAACTTAAAATAGAACTATACTTACCTTCCCTCCAGCACGCTGGCAACATCTTCAATCAGTCTTATTACAGTTAAGAATTCTTTATTGTAGAAGAGCCATGGTATATTTCTTCTGCAAAAAAAGCCTGCCTGTTGGTACAATTTTAATTTTTAGCATTCATTTTTTTATGGCATAACCTATGGAAGACAGTTATAGGGAAGCTTAATAGAGACAGATGAGAAAAGGGAAAAACATTGGATGGTGGGGTTACAGTAAAACATAGGGGAGGACATGTTTTAGATTTGGGCAGCTCTACCGCAAAAAATACAATTAGAATGGCTCCCGATGTGCCAGCCCAAGCTAATTTCCGGCACACTTAACCACTTAAGCCCCGGACCATATTGCTGCCCAAAGACCAGAGTACTTTTTGCGATTCGGGACTGCGTCGCTTTAACAGACAATTGCGCGGTCGTGCGACGTGGCTCCCAAACAAAATTGGCGTCCTTTTTTTCCCACAAATAGAGCTTTCTTTTGGTGGTATTTGATCACCTCTGCGTTTTTTATTTTTTGCGCTATAAACAAAAATAGAACGACAATTTTGAAAAAAATGAATATTTTTTACTTTTTGCTGTAATAAATATCCCCCAAAAATATATAAAAAAACATTTTTTTTCCTCAGTTTAGGCCGATACGTATTCTTCTACATATTTTTCGTAAAAAAAAATCGCAATAAGCGTTTATTGATTGGTTTGCGCAAAAGTTATAGCGTTTACAAAATAGGGGGTATTTTTATGGCATTTTTATTAATATTTTTTTTACTAGTAATGGCGGCGATCAGCGATTTTTTTTTTCGGTATTGCGACATTATGGCGGACACTTCGGACATTTTTGACACATTTTTGGGACCATTGGCATTTTTATAGCGATCAGTGCTATAAAAATGCATTAGATTACTATAAAAATGCCACTGGCAGTGAAGGGGTTAACACTAGGGGGCGGGGAAGGGGTTAAGTATGCCTGGGTGTGTTCTTACTGTGGGGGGGGGGGTGGCCTCACTAGGGGAAACACTGATCTTCTGTTCATACATTGTATGAACAGAAAATCAGCATTTCCCCTGCTGACAGGAACGAGAGCTGTGTGTTTACACACACAGCTCCCGTTCCCCGCTCTGTACCGAGCGATCGCGTGTGCCCGGCGGCGATCGCGCCCGCCGGGCACACGCACGGGAGTCGGGGGCGAGCGGGGGGCGCGCGTGCGCCCCTAGTGGCGGCTAAAAGGCAGGACGTCATAATACGTGCTCTCGCCTAGGAGAGCCACCTTGTGGACGTATTATGACGGTGCGGCGACGGCAAGTGGTTAAAGCAGAACTTTAAGGCAAAAATCAGGCAGGATTTGTAATGCAGAAGAAACATGCTATGTGTCTTCTGCATTAAGGTTACTTACATGCCTGTGCGCCCCTGTACAAACTTGTAAAATTTCCGAATGAGTGAAATCTCGAGTGACGTCATCTCGGCCCAGCCAATGAAAGCGTTTGGCAATCGATACCTGAAAGCTGGCTGCTCGATTTGCTGGGAGGGAACTCCAGGACTCTGTATAGCTGTTTTACTGAAACAGTCACATTCAAGGCATGCTGTGAATGATAACTGTCTCAGTTGCTTGTGCTCTCAAATGAACTGTCAAGCCATCAAATGGCTGGTGTCATAACTGATCACATGTGCAGTCCACAGGGTGAAGGGTCATGGCCTTAAAAGGTCTGACAACCAGTTCTCAATCAGCGATCTAAGCCAATAGCCTCTCCCCTGTCAGAACACAATAGCTCAGCAGGGGAGATTGCTGTACTAACATTGGATTGTGAGTACAGCGGTTCTGACCTGAGCTGTGTTTTTTTTTTTTTATTCAACCCGCTGTGTTGAATGAAAAAAAAAATTATTGTAGTGTGTACGGGTCTTAAGATTACAGCTTTTTTGGCTGGAAAGGATAGGAGGGTTTCGTTTTATTAACCACTTCATTACTGGGCACTTAAACCCCCTTCGTGCCCAGACCAATTTTCAGCTTTCAGCGCTGAAGCATTTTGAATGACAATTGCGCAGTCATACAACACTACCTAAATTATAGTTTTATAATTTTTACCCCACAAATAGAGCTTTCTTTTGGTGGTATTTGATCATCTCTGCGATTTTTATTTTTTGCGCTATAAACAAAAAGAGACAGAACATTTTGAAAAAAAAACACAATATTTTTTACTTTTTGTTATAATAATATCCCAATTTAAAAAAAAAAAAAAAAATTCCCCTCGGTTTAGGCCGATACGTATTCTTCTACATATTTTTGTTAAAAAAATCGCAATAAGCGTATATTGATTGGTTTGCGCAAAAGTTATAGCGCCTACAAAATAGGGGATAGATTTATGATTTTTTTTTTTTACTAGTAATGGCGGCGATCAGCGATTTTTTTGTCAGGCCTGCGATATTGCGGTGGACGTATCGGACACTTTTGACACAATTTTGGGACCATTTACATTTATACAGCGATCAGTGCTATAAAATGCACTAATTACTATATAAATGTGACTGAGCACCTATCTCTCCCATGGGGGTGGTCTCATACTAGTCCAGCCTCAAATTTGGGGCTGGCATCACATAGGGACTTTGTCCCCTGTCTTTAGCTCTAGGCATGTATATAGGCTATTCTGTCTGCATGGGTAGTGACCTTTCCACCCTCCCACCACTAGAGGGTGGACATCGATGTCTTTCCTCCATAGGAGAAGCCACCATAGAGCGGTAGTGACGTTTCAGCCCTTTGGCTGCAGAGGTTGGAGCGTCCTGTCTCCCCTCTGCACATAGGGAGACGTCAGATATGCGCCGCGCACGGCGGGCGGCACGTCGTGCGCATGCGCGCGAATCGCTGGAACGCACCCTCGTTCTGTCATGGCGGGCGTGCGTTCCGGCTGTTATGCATGGAGCCGTTCGGGCAATGCATGTGAGAGTGGCATCAATCAGGAGATAGGTAAGCTCTTTATGCTATCTCCACTTGGGGAATCACATACAGGAGTAACCCCTTCCCTGAATACCCGGTCCACATCTAAACCCATGCAGACAGAATAGCTCTGAGGGATAGGAGGAGGGGCCAAAGGCGAGCCCCCCTCCTTTTTTGGGAGGAGTTAGCCATGACCCTGACCTATCAGCACATGCATATCAGTGCACATGGGTGTGTGTGTGTATGTGTGTGTGTGTATATATATTCCCACAAGCACTACGGCGAGGGAGCACTGCAGACCATAAAGCTCTGAAGAAAGGGGTACGCCCCTGAAACGCGTCAGCTGTAACATTGACTGTTGGTTCAAACGAATACCGTGTTCCACTGATGTTGCTGGATATCTGCTGCACTATTTTTAAAGCCTGATTTTAACTCCAATTTTGTGAGTATAACCATTGATTTTAATATTTGAATAAATTCATTTTATCAGTATCACACTAGGTCGGTGCGCCCTCCGCTCTTTTTTTTCTCTTGCATAATTTAGTACCATACCAAGGATTTGGGGTGCCATTCAGAATTAATAACACATTGTAACGCATGCACAGTGTTGAATGCATTTTACATTATGTTAATACAATTCAAATACTAACCTAGCATGTGGCCTGGACCTGGTGGAGGCGTTTAGGCCTCCTTCAATTTCTAAGTTGACCACGATTAGCATAAACATTTTCTTGTTTATGAAACCTTTTAGACTAGCTTCCTAAAGTAGCATTCATTCACAGCAACATGTCACCTACAAATAGGAGCTCTTATATTCACTGCATGGCTTATGTAACTAAGCTTTTTTCCATTAGTTCGAGATTTTTGCACCTAGTCAAAATGCATGTCACTAGCTGTGCAAGCAAATGGAAAAATGAGATGCCACAAATCATAATAGAAGAAAAAAACATCAAAGGTAACTGGTGACAAAATATTGTTTGAACTCATGGCATTTACTGCTTAAGTTTCATTTAGTTAAATAGCACCATTTGCTCTAGGAACAAGGTTTACACGTTGGTAATAAATGTTCTATCCTTTTTCACAAAGATATCAACCAAAATACATTTATTTTCTGCCTTGTTGATACTGTACTGTGATCTAGGCACTTTATTATTTTTGAAACATTCTCAGGTGTTCTAATACTATGGGAAGAAAGAGCCTTATTCAGAAGACTTCCCTGTCCTAATCCTTTCAATGAAAAAACACACGTTGATCTATTTTGTAAATCTGCGGCGGGACATATGAATTGTTAAGTAGTGTTTGCTTAAAAGTAAGGCCCCAGTGACAACCACTCAATGGCTGGATTATGATGTCACATCGGTAATTAGATTGTAAACATGGGATAGAGTAGAAAAGAAGACATGAAAAGAAACTGCAAATGCTGTTGCTAGGCGACAAGGAATACAGTGTGTAACTTAAAACCCCAAATTCTCCTGCACAGATGTCTCTCTTGCTCTCGTGCCAATAAGCGTTTCAGTTTCAATTTATTTGGTTTTATTTGGCCACTTAGCAGAGCTGATTGTTAACAATAAGCAAGCAATCAAAATTTCACTTATATCATGATTGATTTCTACAACCCTTTTTTTTATGGCCGATGTTTGTTATATTACTGCAGTTGGGAAAGTCATTTTGTTCCCATCGTGGTGAAGTGATGGTCTCACTTTCCCCTGCTTTAAGTATTTAAAACCAGTGATTTATGGCTCTGCCTCTTAACATTCCTCCAACAAGTATTTTATACCTGCACAGCTGATGTATTTCAAACTAACACTAATGTGGAACTACACAAGTGTCTATGCAAACACACATCCTCGCACCATGTTAAATCTATTCCTTTTCCCTGAAGTTTAATGAAAGCAAAATATAAAATAGGGTGGTCTCATAGAAGATTAGCTGAATCTGGATTGTATTAAGTCAAGTATTGGTACATGCTGATGTATTTTCCATGATTTGATTTTCAGGATCTGTTACAAGATGCAGGCACTGTGCTGTTTCTGGTACAATTTGTGCTAACCCAGAATACGTTTCATTTGCTTAAATTGACGTGTTTAACTTAATATAGATAGCGTCTCATTTGGCTTTAACTCCGTAGACCTGATTATGTATTACATAAACTGACGTCATCACTGCAGGTCTTGGTTGCGTTACAAAGCACTAGAAATATATTGTGCTATCGTATGACTCTTTGTATGACATTTGAGACACATGAATACATTTCATTCTAAACAGCAAAAGGTGGAAGCAATCAGGGAGCTACTAATTACTGCACCTGTGCTAGAATCTGGAAAATTCACTTGGTTCTCCTAAATCCTATAGTTCTGTAGCCCCTTTTACACCAGCAGACTGATCACGTCTAATAAATAATAAAATACTGCACTCCTCCCAAAGTGTGTGTCTACAGTGGCTGCCAACACAACAACGGATTATGTAACAAAATATAAAAACAAAATGCAGCGCCACTATAGGCAAGACAAAAGAAATCCCAATGTGATAGGAATTTGTGGTAAGGTGAAACAATATCACAAAATAAGGCCCCGTACACACGTTCGAGGAACTCGACGTGCCAAACACATCGAGTTCCTCGTCGAGTTCTGTGTTGAAGCCGCCGAAGATCTCGGCGGGCCAACTTTCCTCATTGAACAACGAGGAAATAGAGAACATGTTCTCTATTTGGCCCGATGAGTTCCTCGTCGGCTTCCTCGCTGAAAAGTGTACACACGACCGAGTTTCTCGGCAGAATCCAGCTCCGATCGAGTTTCTGGCTGAATTCTGCCGAGAAACTCGGTCGTGTGTATGGGGCCTAAAGGTGACGTAAAATCACAAAAACAATATATCCAATATGTAACATATTAATCTCATTAGAATTAAATAGTGCAAGTGTCCATAAGACAAAAAAAAATAAACTGTCCAGAGAAATGATGGTATAAAAAACATCAGATTTTTGCATGGAGAATAAGAAATGGTTCCTTCAACATCAATGTAGGTCATTCACACCCAGGAGTATATTCACCATCCGATCAAAGGGGGTACTCTTACCGGATCTGGTGGACCCAACTCACCATACGGCGGTGGATCCAACGAGCATAGACAATCAAACGATTGATCAGATCAAATCTGCTTCCGAACTCCTTGCTTTGCGACAGAGTGAAGATCTTTTGCGATGAATCGATTGACTTGATAGAACAAAGCAATATTCAACCTTAACTGAACATAGTGAGTTCAAGGCATAGGGGTAAAAAAAGGAAAAGAAGTAACACCTCCTCACAGTGTAAAAAAGTTTAAAAATGTATTCCATAAAAAATTCCATAAACAGGATATGACTCCAATGGAAAAAAACATCCACAAAATAAAACTTGAACAGTGTTGAAGTGGTCTGCCTGCCAGTTTTTCAGGCAGACCCAATCGGACCACCTATTGTTCTCAATGGAGCTGCGGTTGTCAGCAGACATGTCCCTTATCACCTGTTGGCATCCGATTCACTCCACTAAAAACTGACAGGGATACATACAGAATCCGTCCTGCTGATCACATGACAGTTGGATGGAAATGTACATGCAGTCCATTTCCAACCGACCATCCCATAGAACAGCGGACATCAACTCTATCCTCAGGGCCCACTAACAGGCCAGGTTTGCAAGATAACTGAAATACATCACAGGTGATATAATTTGCTGCTCAGTGATTACAGTATTCTAGTCTCCATCTCTCCAAGGTAATACAGGCATATCCCACTTTTATGTACACAATGGGGTTTATTTACTAAAGCTGGAAAACACAAAATCTGCATAGAAACCAATGAGCTTCTAACCCCAGCTTGTTGAATTAAGCTTTCGTAATAAAACCTGGAAGCTCATTGGTTTTTATGCAGAAGTGAGCCTGATGTTGCGCTTTCCAGCTTTAGTAAATAAACCCTATTGTGTACTTAAAAGTGGGGTATGCCTGTACATAAAACCTGGCCTGTTAGTGGGCCCTGAGGACAGGGTTGATGACCACTACCATAGAGAATAGCAGACCGTGTCTGCGTCTGCTCTCCATAGTGGAGCAGACATGGACCTGTCATCAGCCTGCTCAGTGGGGATTAGGGATGAGCTTCGTGTTCAAGTGGAACCCATGTTCGACTCGAACATCGTATGTTCGACCGTTCGCCGAAATACGAACGTTCCTGGCCGTTTGCACCAAATTCGAGTGGCGCGTCACGGCCCATAATTCACTGCGGCATCGCAGTGCATTGCTGGCTGATGATTGGCCAAGCATGCACTATGAGCCGCATGCTTGACCAATCCCAGCGCGCAAAAAACGGAGAGCCATAATTGGCCAAAGCCAGGGTGGCTTTGGCCAATTATGGCTCAGGGGGTTTAGTACACGCCCCACACTATAAAAGGCCGCCTGCAGGTCGGCCTTGTGTAGTGTGTTGCGGCGGTGGTTAGAGAGAGAGAGAGTGTCATTTTTCCTAGGTAGATAGAGCAGGCAGGCTAGTCAGTTAAAGTTAGAGTGTAGAGGATATATATGCATCCCAGGTGTTGTACATATATTTATACACTGTATAGTTTAGCTAGATTAGCTATTCCTAATTTACTGGCAGGCAGGTGATTGTGCTAGCTGCAGTATTCTCATGTGGTGTATTGCCTGTGTCCTCTGCAGTGTGCACCATAAAGCTATGTGGTGTGTGTACTGCCTGTGTCCTCTGTAGTTTGCACCTAAAGCTACTTGGTGTGTACTGCCCGTGTCCTCTGTAGTTTGCACCTAAAGCTACTTGGTGTGTACTGCCTTTATCCTCTGCAGTTTGCACCTAAAGCTACTTGGTGTGTACTGCCCGTGTCCTCTGTAGTTTGCACCTAAAGCTACTTGGTGTGTACTGCCCGTGTCCTCTGCAGTTTGCACCTAAAGCTATGCAGTGTGTGTACTGCCTTTGTCCTCTGCAGTTTGCATCTAAAGCTACTTGGTGTGTACTGCCCGTGTCCTTTGTAGTTTGCACCTAAAGCTACTTGGTGTGTACTTCCTGTGTCCTCTGTAGTTTGCACCTAAAGCTACTTGGTGTGTACTGCCCGTGTCCACTGCAGTTTGCACCTAAAGCTATGTAGTGTGTGTACTGCATTTGTCCTCTGCAGTTTGCACCTAAAGCTACTTGGTGTGTACTGCCCGTGTCCTTTGTAGTTTGCACCTAAAGCTACGTAGTGTGTACTGCCCGTGTCCTATGCAGTGTGCACCATAAAGCTACGTGGTGTGTACTGCCTTTGTCCTCTGCAGTTTGCACCTAAAGCTACTTGGTGTGTACTGCCCGTGTCCTCTGTAGTTTGCACCTAAAGCTACTTGGTGTGTACTGCCCGTGTCCTCTGCAGTTTGCACCTAAAACTACGTAGTGTGTGTACTGCCTTTGTCCTCTGCAGTTTGCACCCAAAGCTACTTGGTGTGTACTGCCCGTGTCCTCTGTAGTTTGCACCTGAAGCTACTTGGTGTGTACTGCCCGTGTCATCTGTAGTTTGCACCTAAAGCTACATAGTGTGTACTGCCCGTGTCCTCTGCAGTGTGCACCATAAAGCTACATGGTGTGTACTGCCTTTGTCCTCTGCAGTTTGCACCTAAAGCTACTTGGTGTGTACTGCCCGTGTCCTCTGCAGTTTGCACCTAAAGCTACTTGGTGTGTACTGCCCGTGTCCTCTGCAGTTTGCACCTAAAGCTACGTAGTGTGTACTGCCCGTGTCCTCTGCAGTGTGCACCATAAAGCTACGTGGTGTGTAGTGCCTTTGTCCTCTGCAGTTTGCACCTAAAGCTACTTGGTGTGTACTGCCCGTGTCCTCTGTAGTTTGCACCTAAAGCTACTTGGTGTGTACTGCCCGTGTCCTCTGCAGTGTGCACCATAAAGCTACATGGTGTGTACTGCCTTTGTCCTCTGCAGTTTGCACCTAAAGCTACTTGGTGTGTACTGCCCGTGTCCTCTGTAGTTTGCACCTAAAGCTACTTGGTGTGTACTGCCCATGTCCTCTGCAGTTTGCACCTAAAGCTACGTAGTGTGTGTACTGCCTTTGTCCTCTGTAGTTTGCACCTAAAGCTACTTGGTGTGTACTGGCCGTGTCCTCTGTAGTTTGCACCTAAAGCTACTTGGTGTGTACTGCCCGTGTCATCTGTAGTTTGCACCTAAAGCTACGTAGTGTGTACTGCCCGTGTCCTCTGCAGTGTGCACCATAAAGCTACGTGGTGTGTACTGCCTTTATCCTCTGCAGTTTGCACCTAAAGCTACTTGGTGTGTACTGCCCGTGTCCTCTGCAGTTTGCACCTAAAGCTACGAGGTGTGTGTACTGCCTTTGTCCTCTGCAGGCCATTAGTATGTCTGGAAGGACAACAAGGAGAGGCTGAGAGTCACGAGGGCAAGCAGGCTCTGCGTCTAGAGGCAACAGTGCTGGTCGTGGACACGGTGCATCCTCATCAGCACATGGCTGTTGGACACGCTCGTCCTTGTAGAGTGGAAGACCAAGCTGTCCTCATCCTCTCTCACCCAGGCTCAGGGTACTTTGTCTGGCAAAGCAGCTGCCAAGGCGTTCTCTTCCCTCTGCTCAATGGCATCAGTCACTCCTTCCCTAGCCCCACTATGTCCTCCTGAGGAGTCCCCGAACTGTTACACCACAGTGTTGGGTACATTCTGCATGAGGATGTGCAGTGTTTTGAAGGCTCCAATGATGGTACACAGCTAGAGGAAGGCAGTAACGTGATCCCAGAGAGAGGGGGTGCCCAAGAAGGACAGCAATCTGTCAGTCATGTTCCCCCAGCTGCAGCATACTGCCAGGTTTTCTACAGTGATGAGGAGGGAGGGGATGATGGGGTCACTGACTCTACGTGGGTGCCTGATAGGAGAGAGGAGGAGGAGGCACAGGCACATCTCCAATAAAGCAGGATGCCCTCCAGGGGCCAGCTTAAGGGCAGCACACTGACTGCATCACAACGCAGAGCTACGCATATGCAGGGGCGCTGCTGTGTCTCAGCGTTATTCCAAAAGTTCTTTGGTGTGGGCCTTTTTTGAGACGAGTGCATCAGATCGCACTGCTGCTATTTGCAATATATGTCTCAAGCGTATCTTGCGTGGCCAAAACATCACCCGCTTGGGCACCACATGCTTGACCAGACATATGTCGACCTGCCATGCAGTTTGTTGGCAAGCGTACCTCAAAGACCCACACCAAAGAATAAAGCGGACCTCCCCTTGCCCCTTTCAGATGGGATCTCCAACCCCACTATACCCTCAGTCCTCTCTGAAGCCTGCACTGATAGGACTGAAGGTGTAGAATTAGGTGTGTCACAGCCTAGTACATGCGGGAAATCTACTATCGGTACACCGATGGCAGATTGTACCAGGCAAATTTCCCTGCCCCAGCTGCTGCAGCGCCAAAAGAAGTTCTCTCCCAGCCATCCACATGCCCAGCGGTTGAATGCTAGCTTAGCTAAATTGCTAGCACTTCAACTTTGAGAGGGGAATACTTCCCGCAGCACTATTGTGTTCTGCTGTTGGGGAACTTTCCCAGCCAGCAGAACACAATGATTACTGCTAGCAGCTATAGCCACTGACTGTAATGACATGTAAAAAAATCCAACAACTGGTTGTATCCAAGTCGATCGATGGATTGACTTGGGTAAAGCCAGCATGCCCATAGATGGATGAAATCTCAACCAGTCCCTGCTGAACTGGCTAAGATTCAATCCATCTATGCCTGGCTTTACATTCTCATATCTCTCTTTAGGTGAAGTGCAGATGTCTGTCAGAATTCCTAAAAAAAATATATATATATATTTTTAGATAATTTTAGGTTTCATTCATGTTGATAAAAGTTGTGTGGTATATGTTGTGTACAGCTTGTTATCTGACACACATTTTAAAATTGTAAACTATTCTAATTTGATTACTATGTAGGACATGTTGCTTGATCTAAAACAGCTGAGCACTGTACTTCCATACAAACATTCCATTAACTTACTCATGGAAAAATACATTAAAAACAATGCATGCAAATTACTTATTCACAAGGGAAAGAACTAGGTAGTAGAATTATAATAGGTAAAAAAAAAAAAGAAAAAGGAGAACAAAGACATAAAGAGATACTTTAGAACATAGAAAACTGAAACTGCTTTTATTCAAACTACAGAAGGGATGAAGGAAGGCTTGTATAACTGATGGCAAAATATACCGACTGTATGACAATTTCAATGTTCTATTACATTTTGTATATTACACCAATCAGTGCTTGTGGTCACAAAAAAAGTAATTCAGAAGAAATATACTTACATAAATGGCCTTATTCACTATAAAGTTGTAAGGTAACGTGCAGTATCCCATAGCAATCATATATTACACTTGTATGACTTAAAGCGGAGGTCCACCCTAAAAAAACAGAAACACCCGTTGCTAGACAGTCTTCCTAATCTGCCACTTGCTTCTCCGTGGAGCTCCTTATTTTCTTCCTCCCTCCCATTGTCTCCTGGAAAATGGGGCCCACTGTCTTCTGGGAACGGTGTGTGTCCCAGAAGACAGCTGGTCATTCACAAAGTGCAGCGCGACTCGCACGTGCGCAGTAGGAAACTGGCAGTAAATCCGCAAGGCTCCACTGCCTGTTTCCCTTAGTTAGGATGGCCTTGGGGGGCCGGCATCTCAGGCTCCCTGGACAGGTAAGTGTCCTTATTAAAAGTAAGCAGCTACAGTGTTTGTAGCTGCTGACTTTAAAAAAAAAATTGCGGCTGGAACACCGCTTTAAGTACATCTCACTAGCTAAGTATTTTCTGTTGCGTGCCCTTGGTATTAATTTTCCACTATTCACCATTTATTTGGTTGTTTATAGTATTCACTATGGATGTCTTCGACTATAGATCCACCCGCTCTTTAAACACTGAGGGTGTTTTTACAGTTACTGGCACCAGTGTAGAAATTAGTGGGGTCTTCATGAGACTCAAAAATCTCATGACCACCGAAATCCACTTACAATGGGACATAGCCTTCTTGGATCAATACCAAAAAGAGAAGATGGTCCCGAGAGGATTAAGGTGGGACATTCACCCACAACAAGGAGACGAAGAGACCCAAACGTGGTCCCGTTATTTTAATGAGGCTGGTCTGAATCTTCTAAATTTCCTTACAGGGAAAAAGAAGGACAAACTAAAGGCCATAGACGTAGAGATCAAGGCCCTTCGTGAACAACTCCTCCCACATAAAACATCCTCGGATTACATTTCCCTCTCCTCTAACCTCCAAAGTGTTTTGGAAAAGGAGGAGAGAGACCAACGTCTTAAAAAACAAAAAAAATATATCCGGGATACCAACGATTATAAAGTTGGTTCAGTCTTTAAATGGCAAAAGAACGAGTCACTTGTGCCATCAATTGAGGTGATCTCGACAGAGATGGACACAACGGCTCCCCAGACTAACGTCTCTAGAGTTTTGGCTCCTGTTTCCATCCCTCAGGCTCCTCCGCTTAAGAAATCAGACCCTCCCGGCAAGTTTTCCATCCCTAGTAATCACATCAAAGGTCAATCCAGGGGGAGGGGTGGACGTGGGAAAGGAAGGGGCAGCTACCAAGCTCCCAAAGATCAGGGTTCTGCCTATTACCATAGTAGAGACAGATCCCCTCGAGACTTATACGCTAGAGATAGATCTCCCCATCAGTCCAACACGAGAGACAGATCCCCCCGTGACTCTTATGATAACCGTGGCAGCGGGTACCATGATCGGTCTTACAGAGATCATACCCCGGTATATACCCACAACAGGTTCTCCCCATTGGGGGACTCACGACCCCATGGTGGGTCCAGGGGATACTATCCCTATACTGAGGGGGATCAAGACTCCTATAATAGGTCGCCCTATTCCTACAATCACCCACATCCTGAACCCTCCCGTGAGGGGGATTTTCCCAGGGTCCGCACGGGCTCCAAAAGGGGCATAGAACAAAACGGGGCACCCGAGGGGGGAGGAGGGCAAGGAAAAAGAGGCAGACGGTGAAAGGTAGTGGCATTTTCAATTTGAGCAAAGTGGAGTTCTCTAAAGCAGAACTTACTACTTTGGACAAAGGATTAAAGTTCGTGCCATCGAAACAACTTAATAAATTCGACACCTTTGTCGATATCCACAAATTCACCCGAAAATTAAACATCCAAAGATATTTTTTGTCTAACTCCTACAAGCCTAAAACTTCCTATACACCCCTTGGAGAGATAGTTCACTCAGGAATGTCCAACCCGTCATTGTTCAATCCTCCAACCACTACAGCATCTTCCATCAAGGTGTTCCGAGACCTTGTACTTAAGGATCTTGAATCTATACCCAAAAAACGCACCTACGATCACCCCGACATCAAATCAGGCCTCAGGTCCCTCTGTGAGAGAAAGGACTTAATAATCCCGCCTGCGGATAAAGGGGGTGGTTTGGTCATTATGGATAAGGCTGACTACCACTTGGAGATGTGCCGCATCCTAGATGACACAAGCACCTATTCCCAGTTGATTTCCGATCCCACAAAGACACTTCAGAAATCTCTTTTGGGTTTAATCAACAAGGGTTTTACAAACGGAATCCTGGATAAAAAAGAAAAAGATTATCTTATACCCACCGTTCCTCGCATCCCAGTTATGTATTTCCTCCCTAAAATACACAAAAGTGTCACCAAGCCCCCAGGTAGACCCATCGTTAGTGGGATAAACTCTGTAACCTCCCGTATTGGGAGGTATATAGATTTCTTCCTACAACCCCTGGTGCGTGCTGTGCCATCTTTTCTCAAGGACACAGATGACACCATTCGCAAACTACAGGCAGTGGACTTTCCCGAGGGTTGTTTACTTGTAACTGCGGATGTTACGTCCTTATATACATGCATACCACACAAGTTAGGATTTAAATATGTAGAACTGTCCCTCTCCAGGGACAGTACACTCCCGGTTGTACAGCAGAATTTTATCATGGACTTATTACAATTTGCCACACAGGGCAACTATTTCTGGTATGACCAGCGCTTTTTTCTTCAAACCAAGGGGGTCGCAATGGGGGCCAAGTTTGCCCCTAGTTTGGCGAACTTGTACATGGCCCAATGGGAGGAGGATGTCGTCTATGCCCTCCACCGCCCTGAGGTCCTGTTATGGGCCAGGTACATAGACGACATCCTCCTCCTGTGGCACGGCGACGAGGAATCCCTCCATGAATTCATGGTCACAATTAATGACAATGGGATGGGCATTGTTCTCACATACGATCTCAGCCACAGCCTTATACACTTCCTTGACCTTGAAATTTCAGTGGACAACAACCAATTGGTTACTAAAACATTTTTTAAGCCAACGGATCGGAATGGGTATATCCCCACCGACAGCTGCCACTACAGCTCTTGGCTGAAATCTATACCCTTCAGCCAATTGCTTCGTATTAGAAGGAACTGCACCAACTTGTCTGATTTTGTCACACAAGCTGAGTCCCTAAAGGTCAAATTTGTTGAAAAAGGCTATTCACCGGCCAAAGTGGATGAGGATATCGATCGAGTCTTTAAGACTGATAGAAATTCTCTCATTGTAGAAAAACCAAAACGCCCCCCAGATGACAGATTCAAATGGGCTTTTACCACCCAGTATTCGGTTCAACATAAACGGATTAAGAGTATACTTAACCAACATTGGAATGTATTGAAGAGCGATTCCCTTTTAGGTCCTGTACTTCCTGATAGACCTGGAGTAGTATTTAGAGGAGCCATGGCATTGAGGAACAAGCTTGCTCCTAATGTATCAGACCCTCCCACTAAACCATCATTCTTTCCAGAAATGAAAGGTTTTCATGCATGTAGGAGATGCAATGTCTGCCTTTTGAATGTGTTCACCAGCAGAAGGATAGACAGTTTTACATCTACGGTGACATCCACCATTTATCACATGAGGGATTTTGTAACCTGCGACACACGTTATGTCGTTTACCTTCTTACTTGTCCATGTAAGAAACAATACGTGGGCAGGACTATACGTACATTTGCTATTAGAGTAAACGAACATATAACACGGATTAGATTAGGTAAAACTAATCACAGTGTGCCCAAACATTACCTGGAACATCACGACAAAAAAACAGAGGGGACAAGCTTCCAGATCATTGGAAAATTTACCCCCCATTGGAGGGGCGAATCCAAGATCAGGGGCGTGTCCCAGCTCGAGATGTTCTGGATATATCAGTTACGTTGTTTTTTCCCCCATGGACTCAATATAGAGTGGGATATCAATGCCTTTATTAATAAATCATCGTTTTGCACTGTATTCTTATCCCCTTTTTTGACTAGGGTACGGTTTCACATTTCCCTTAGTGTATAAGTTTAGTCATCCATCCCCCTGCATTTGCATAGCAAGTCGATGTATGGTTTTATTATTTACCTTTTTATTTACAGTGTTTGTTTATTCACAAAGGTTTTAATTATTGTATTATATATAGATTGTTAATAATAGCAATGATGCCGCACAGCCTTTATGTACCCAGCTTTAATTGGCCTGGGCACGCGTAGGTCATTTCCCTTCAAACTGTAGGTCGGATGTCCACGTTTGCTTTGATCTGCTTATGCGGGCCAATGGCATACATGGAACGCACTGTGAGGGCGCAGCGTGATGACATCACGACGCCGACCTGCATACACATTATGCTGACCTCTCCTGTGATTGGCCGTGTTGTCTTCCCTGCCATTGGCCGGTTCGCTGGTCCGCGTTCCAGCGCGGCGCGCACATGTGTCACGTGTATTACACGTCGCGTCTCCGCGGTTTCCGTGGCGACGCGCGTGTGTGTCTTGGACTACACAGACACTGCGCCCTCAATGCGTGCAATAGTTTGTATGACTTCCTGATTGCCGCATTCCCAGCTCCATCAAGGGCGGACATGACGCGGTTATGACGCGCCAGGTGCTGTGTTATGGGCGGAAGTGACAGACGCTATGTGCTGTGCTGGGGGCGTAAATGACACGCAACGTGCCCCGCCTGGACGCTTGGGCAACCAATGGTGGTTCACTATAGTTATACAGGAATCAGCTCTGCACACTGCATAACGTCCTTTGCTGACAGCAGTGGGCGGTATTAGATGAAGAGGTCTGTGATTGGTTACACCCCCCCCAGCTGTCTCAGCTGTTCCAGGCATGGTGTCATCATTGCTTAATTTTTTAAGGCATAAATAGATGGCGTTGGGCACATGTATGGGATATGCCCCAGTTGAAGAGCTCTTTTGCTTGAAACATGTCGGGTACATAGCCCATACGCTACCTGCTCAAGACGCAATTTTTAAATACGTGATCACTTGTACTTGTCCCTGACCCGGCTTGTACTATTTTTTATCTACCAATTTTTATATGTTTTGTATCCAGTTTTCTGTTTTATTTGCTTGCCTTCCATGCCTTAATAAAAGGCTTTTTTAAAGGATTTACCGCACCATGTGAGTCACTTTTTTCTTTACATGATTCCGTGACGGCTTCGCTCACTGCATATTTATGCTTGTGAACTTCTCTTGCAAGATTTGTTTGTGAATCTCTCCTGCAAGATTTGTTTTTCTGCCGCTTGGATTCTACCGACTCCCGGGGATTAAAGTTTGACATATTGGAACGTTTCCCATCAACACCATCTTTGCCTAGGAGTTCGTGTATGCCTGATCGACATACCGTCGCTGACGTGTATGTCCACATATTCTGGTAAGAGTATCCATTTATTTATCTTTTTGGATATCACTGTGAATCGTTGCTGAGGTTTTCACCATCTACACTGATCGTCTGATCGGCATACCAGAGAGGACAATCTTACACCAGTTCTTTTTGAGTGGCCGTTTTGTTTTTCCTTCATAAGAATTTCCGACCAATTCCATCTCTCAAAGACTGTACATATCAGTCCGATATCGGATTGCCATATATATACATTTTTTGCTTGGACTTTGTGATTGGTTCACCCCATTCGTCATCACCTACAGGTGTCACATCACCCACTTTAGTGTGCTGCACACATTTCCTACAGGAACACCACCTCCTAGTGGCTTTCCACACTATTACATTGTTTCAGTTATTTTTTTCCTTTTTTTCACTCACCATATCATCTAGTGAGTGTCTCCTGGGTCCAATTCTATTTGAATTGTTTCATCGAATTGTACTACTTACCGTATTGTTTGAATCCCTTCACTCAATATTTAGCGCTGCACTTTTTCTTTCTCACCTTGGTATTATAGCAGCTGTGGGAGCACCTTTGCTGAAAGTTAAAGTAGAGCTAAAATTGACTACACTTAGATCTAGACCAACAATGCAACATCTGTAAGCCCCATGCTCCAGTCAGCGTTGGCATCTTTAGACATCCTGATTGGTTGTCCCAGAGTGATGTTATAACGCATATGCATGTACAGTGGAATGAATTCATCCTGGCACTGAGGTATGCTAAGAATGTACGCTGAGTTGCACAGGCATAGCTCATTGAACATAGAATAAGTTATGAATAAGTAAGCAAACAGGGAGGTAAGAAGCTTTTTTGAAGCAGAGACATAGCATGTGTCTTCTGCAATAAAAAAATAAAACCTTCCTGCTTATGTTTTTTCTTTTTAATTTTGTGAGCCAACGTTCTGCTTCAAAGATGAACTTCAAGCAAACATTAGCAATAAATAAATAGCCTGTTACAAGATAAATTAAAAACATAAAGTTTGTCCACCTTCAAACAGAAGCTATCATATGCCTGGTAGGAGACTGAATTGACAAGGTTGACCTCTCTTGTATCTCCAGCCCAGGCCCACTGAAGGTGGAACAGATGATGCCAAGGGACAGGAGGAATACGAGTGCCAGCAGGTGTTGATAGCAGAACTTGCAGCAAGAGATGCAGGCTTGGACATCAGGCCAGGAGAAGATGTGATGCACGCTGGACCAACTGAGGTTAAAGGGGCACTCTGCATGTACGGCAGATTCTAAAAGTATGGCTTGTCGAAGCTCTCAGCAGGTGTTAGGCAGGAACACACTGCGATGATTGGAGCAGATATGAAGGACAGTGGAAGCAGGCACTCGGAAGTGGTTTGAAGCCAAGTCGGAAGCAGTAACCAAGGTCAGTAGCAGGCAGGCAACAAGGTACAGAAACGTAGGCGGAAGCGTGGTCAGGAACAGATCCGAAGTCAGGCAGAATCCAGGATCAGGTCAGTAAAAAGCTGGGTCATCAACAGATGTCAGATACAGGATCCCCCCAGGATATAGGAAAAGCTGAAGGCCAGTCAGCACTGACAGTGTTAAAGATTATTCCTTTAAAAGTCAGAAACTGTGGGCACGCTCCTGAGCATTCCTGTGAGCAATGTGCCTATGCTCATTTCTATTAGTAATGATATGTGCATGCACATATCTATGTGCAAATCTCCATACTGGAATTCCCTTACAGAAGCTTTTCCACACAATGTTTTTCTCACCTGTAGCCAGGCGCTTGGCTAGACAGAGAGAGCAATTTAGGACACTGTAGTGTAGTTGCTCTCTGTGCCCCCACTGGACTATAAACAGAAGGGGACTATAAGCAGAAGGAGATTATAAGCAGAAGGAGCTCAAGAGACTTTAGTATAGGCCGCATTGAACTGTGGGAGATGTAGTTCAGAAGAGGAATCTTGCTGTGAAAATCAATGGACCAGCGGGCTAAAATTCTCAGTTCCCAGAAAAAAATAAGCTGTTTTCCTATAAAAGGGAGGACTTTCTATTTTGCTGTGAGGAGACTGTAGTGTGTGCACTGCTGTTTTTTGTGTGAGCATCTCCCTGCTAGAACTCTGTGGCCTGAGATTTTGAACTGGAGCACCAATAACCTGTGTGCTGTAAACCGGAGTTGCTCAGGTGAGAGACCTCTACCACAATTGATTTACTGCTGCTAGCAGAGCCTGAAACTATAGAGAGATTGTCCATCTTCTCAATGGCTTCTTTCACTGCATGCAGATTTTGAGGGGACATACTCATGTGCACCACATTAAAGAATGGGCCCCACCATTAGTTCGTTGAAGGTTTGGAGCTAAGAGCTGCCTATCAACTAGCTACTTTACAAGGACTTTACATTAATCACTGATAGTCACAGACATCTATCCACACAGGCACATAGTCACAGGCACCCATATAGGATGAACTCTGAAGTGGTCATGGACTACTGGTTGCAAAGCAGTTACTGTCGGAATAATTATTTACTGTTTGCTACTAATACTTTTTTTGCTCTGACAATGCTTATTGCTGGGTTAACTTTGCTCACTTGGTACAGTGCCCTAATCTAAGCTGCTATAACTTAGTGATTGCATTGTTTAGCTCACTATGAACAAGGTGATGTTTCTACCTGTTCATTTATGCATGTCTTGCCATTTACTCTAATCTATGATAATATATTCACTTTTCTTCTAGTAGACCAGTCTGGTGTTTATTCCTGGGAGCTATAGTTTAGTCATATGCAGGGTGTCTATATTTGTGCACCCATACATTTTGTTGTGATCATTTTCACGAAACCAGGTGCGGATATGTTTTTTTCACAGAGTTTAGGCCAAAGAACAGAGAATCCAATATGCCAAGCAGCTTCTTCAGGGGTAGCACTACACACCACTAGATGTTTGTACTCTTGTTTGCTGAATGATGACCAACATTAATTAACCCACTTCCTCTGAGTCCAGGCTGTTAAGGACCTGCCTTGCAGCATGTGACTAGACAATGAAAAGCACTGTGGTGAGCTCACTTCTTTGTCATTCTACTTTCTGTTCCTATTAGCATGCTCATTGGCAGCACATAACCTGATCCGCTTCTTGTACTGTTTACTGTTGTCTTATTTTTTTTATAAAAAAAAGTGTATTTTCCAAAAAAAGACCGCTGTGCAAATACAGTGAAAGTATTGCAACAACCACAATTCTATTCTCTAGGGTGTTAGAGAAAAATATATATATATATAATGTTTGGGTTTTCTATAAAGAAAAAAAAATCAGTTTTTAACTTGTAAACACCAAATCTCAAAACGAGGCTCAGGGCTGAAGTGGTTAAAAATACATAGCTGGGGATGTCCTAAACCTGCATGTGAAGTATGCATATACAACCTAATAAAGCAAAACTAACACTTACAAAGAAAAAATTGTGTTTAAATTGCCAGTAAATGACAGCTTTGGATGTTCTTACTTTTGTTTGTAAACAAAGTGGATGGAAATTCTCTTCATCTATACCAGACCCGTAGCCATCCCGGCGGTATGATTATGTGATATTTTTGAATCTCAAACCGGTACATTGTTTTGCATAGAAATTAGTCATTTTATATTGTAGGCCTGTAATTCTGAGTAATAACACACTAAACCCTGGTTCACACTGGTGCGTTTTGATATGCAATTTGAAATGTCAAAACGGCGGCATTTGCCGGCAATTTCCGGCAATGGGACCGCCCTAATCGGTGCGATGTGACATCTGTGGCACTGCACCGATTTCAAAAAGTCGTTTCTGTACTACTTTTTGCAATTTCGGCCCACAATTTACAGTTGAACTCACACGGCTTCACTCCCGCAGCCCAGTGTGAACCTGGGCTTAAAGTGGTTGTACACCCTGTACAACTACTTTTACCTACAGGTAAGCCTAGATTAAGGCTTACTTGTAGGTGCTGGAAATATCTCCTAAACCTCCACTTACAATAGAGACGTGCGCACTTTAGAAACGCTGATCGTGGCGTTTCTAAAGGAGGCCATGCCGTGACTGGCACGGGAGTGACATCATTGCAGCTCCGGCCAATCACAGTGCCGGAGCCGCAATATTTGGAAGTAACTCCGGGACGACATGTCGCGGGCCGGTGCTGTGTCAGGCACCGCAGCGAGGGCTTCAATCCCAGGTGAGTATTACATAATGAGCTAGTATGCTATGCATACTAGATAAATTATGCCTTTTTCTTGCAGGTGTTAGTTTTTTTCCTATAGTGGGTTTACAACCACTTTAAATCTGCCACACTTTAGGGAGGTTAATAAGGGATTGGTATAGATGTTAATGGTGGGTCCCCCCCACAAAAAAGGCCATGTGGTCATATTGGCGAGTGAATGTTGCCATGTGGGCATATTGGGGAGTGATAGGGAGTGAAGGTGGCCATATGGTCATATTGGGGAGAAATGAGGAGTGAAGGTAGCCATGTGGGCATATTGGGTAGTAATGTTAGCGCCCCTCGAACCGTCAAATGAAAGGAGCCTGGTGATGTAAAGGATCAAGGTGATGCTGCTTCCTTAAGGGCATGTCCTGCTTTAAGGCCTCCTCCCCGCAAATATTTATCGTTCAACACTTTTGGGGGGGGGGGGGTGCTACCTGGATTTGACACCTTTGATCATCTAGATGATCTGAGCGGAAGTTAACCACCCCCCCCTCCCTTCACCAGCAGGCTTCTGGGACACAATCAGGGGCGGACTGACAACTCATGGGGCCCCCGGGCAATAGAAGAGTATGGGGCCCCTCTGGCTTACAGATGGCCACCACGCCAGGAGGTAGTGCAGAGGCGGGCAGCTAAAATCTTGTGATATTCACATTAAAAGCATGTCATTTTCGGACATATCAGGGACAGATCTAAAAAAAACACAGATTTTTACATACTGTCCTTGGTTTTACTGAGCCTGGCAACCCTGATGGGGCCCCCTAGTGGCATGGGGCCCTCGGGCAGTGCCCGAGTGACTCAATGGTCAGTCCGCCCCTGGACACAATACATTCACAGCCGGTTTCCCTTACAGATAATCTTGGTGCTATGGACCCGAAGCTTGTTGATGAATTTGATTAGGTGAGGACAGAGCTGGATCTGGGTTAGTGTCCTTATGTTAAAAGTCAGCAGCTACAGTACTTTTAGCTGCTGGCTTTTATGTTTTTGAGGCGAGAAAGAAGCAATTAAAGCAGATGGTTGCTACTACAGTAGTTACTAACATCCACCATGTTCACCCTGCTGCCAGACTTCCATACATCACTATTCCAAAGGCAATGAACAGTCATTTGCTTTTGTTTTGTTTTTGTTTATTTGGAGGATATAACTTGGTTGGGGAAAGGGTATGGGATGCCCATAGAACAGATCACTTTGCCATCATTATTAAAGATTTGTTGAACACTTGCACTTTGAGTAAATGATGGACTCTAACACTTACAGTCTCTCCTCTGCCCCAACTCCTGCAGACTGTTACTCCAATGACTCTTCTCCTCCTGCACAAACTTCACTGTACAGTGTTAACATCGCTGCCCCATAATTTTTTACACTGCACCAGGGATTCCTCTGAAAAATCCCTGATGGTTGCTGGTCTTGCTGAATTATGTTAGGCCAGGGGTCTGCAGTATCCCTTCTTGGCGGTCTAGTTGTTTAGCAGCATTAGATAGTTGGTGGACTACTAATCCCAGCTAGCCTGACTTGCAAATCCTGTGCCCGCAGGCCACATTGATTTGACACAAAACCCCACAGTCTCTCCTCTGGCCATGCATCCAGCTCCCCTAGCATGCCTCCTCCAGATATCCACTGTGCCTCACTCACCAAACTTCTCCTGCCCTCCTTGGTGAAGAATTTACCCGGACATGCATACTGACTGCTTCTCCAGCTCCTCTGTTCCAGGACACCTCCTCCATGACCGTGTAGGGAGAGAGGCTCCCTCCCAGCTCCCGAGCTCTTCCGCCAAGGCACGCGCCCCCCCAGATGGCGATGGGCCTCCTGCTGCAGTCTAACACTCCATTCTTCACTTCACCCAGCTGACAACTCCCCTCCAGTGGGCTGGACCTGACGTTATGTAGGGGGCCGGCCCCCTGCCAATTCCAATTGGGGATTGGCAAGGGCTCCTCACATAAGCTCCCTGTAACTCCAATTCCCAGCCCAGCCCCTCTTCCAGAACATTCTCCCTGAAAGCAGGGGAGGTGCCCAAGAATTGATGGACAGGTAGTCAAACCCACTGCTACACTAACAACTCCCCATCCCCGAGATCAAAAACAATCAGGCCTAGCATGCAGCATAGGCCTGCCGAAATGTACCTGCCTGGCAGCTTATCACAAAAATCCTCACCTCTAACACCTACCTAAGGTAGAGGGCGCTACACAATCATATATCATAGTGGTAGAAATACCGTCACTATATGTGATGTTTGGCTCCCACAAAACATAAGGTGTTTGGATAACCTCCTAAACAACTTTTGTTCAAACCAAACATTGAGCCCATCCCTGGTCAGAACTGCTGCAAACTTCTTTTAGGTCTGTGGCTTTGGAAATATCAACAAAACAGCCAGGAAAATAGTATTTTAAGAGCTTGGTAGTGGCAGTTCAAATCCTTACACAGTTTAGGGTAGATCCACACAGAAAGTATGCCGGCGTATCTATTGATACGCCGGCGTAATTTCAAAATTCCCGCGACGTATCTTTGTTTTGGATCCTCAAAACAAGATAACGACGGCATCTGGGTTAGATCCGACAGGCGTACGTCTTCGTGCGCCTTCGGATCTTAGATGCAATTTTTGGACGTCCGCTAGGTGGCGTTCCCGTCGTAATCCGCGTCAAGTATGCAAATTAGCTATTTCTGATGATCCACGAACGTACGAGCGGCCGTCGCATTCTTTTACGTCGTTTCCGTTCGGCTTTTTCCGGCGTATAGTTAAAGCTGCTATCTGGTGGCGTACTCAATGTTAAGTTAAAGGAACACTAAAGGTACAATTTTTTTTTTTTTTTAAATAACATACATGTTCTACTTACCTCCACTGTGCAGATCGTTTTGCACAGAGTGACCCGGATCCGTGTCTTCTGGGGTCCCTCGGCGGCTGTCTCGGCTCCTCCTCGCAAAAGCTTTCCACGTTCATGCGAGCTCCCTCGCATGGTGGAAAGCTTTTGCGAGCGCGCTCCCGTGATACAGCAGCGGCCATAGCCGCCGACTGTATCACTCGGCCCCGCCCCCCGGCGCGCCGCGTCATCCGCTGTGATTGACAGCAGCGCCAGCCAATGGCTGCGCTGCTATCAATCCGCCCAGCCTAGCCAATCAACGGCCAGGCTGGGAACCGAGCAGGACGACAAGCACGCGCCCGGGACTTTCGAACGGTGAGGTAAGTAAAACGGGGGCTCGGGGGGGGGGCGGTGCTGTCAGATGTTTTTTTACCTTAATGCATAGGATGCATTAAGGTAAAAAAACTTTTACCTTTACAACTCCTTTAAGTAAAATTTTACGTTGTTTGCGTAAGTCGTCCGTGAATGGGGCTCGACGCCATTTACGTTCACGTCGAAAACAATGACGTCCTTGCGACGTCATTTGGAGCAATGCACCCTGGGAGTTTTGACGGACGGGGCATGCGCAGTTCATTCAGCGCGGGGACGCGCTTCATTTAAATGAAACACGCCCCCTACTCACCGCATTTGAATTCCGCGCCCTTACGCCGCGATAGATACCCTACGCCTCCGTAACTTAAGGCGCAAATTCTTTCAGGATTCAAAGAATAGCAAAGTAAGTTACAGCGGCATAGCGTATCTCACATACGCTGCGCCCACGCAGATGTATGTGGATCTGCCCCTATATCTTTTAACACCTGTGTATATATATTGACAAGGGATTAAACACAAAATTGACCTTTATTGAAGAAAGTCCATAAAGACAAAGCTGTCATGGAATGTTTTTTTATTTTTACAAAAAGCTGTACCTCAAAAACCAAAATGAAGGCTCAGGCAGTGAGGAATGCAGATTGCACATTTATTCTAAATGTGTTTTGCAAGAAAACAGACCTATGGTGTACGTCATCTGCTCCTAATTTTCTGCAAATTGGTCACATTTTGAAAGTGTTTAAAGATTGGTATGAAAAAAACTTTGACAGGTGCTGTTCAAAAATAGATCCCTAATTTTTCTTCATAACGATAGCAGAAATATGTGCAATATGATTCTTTTAAGAGAATGCATTTTTTTGTGACAAAGATCTGATTGAAAAAACTATAAAGACAAGAAAAATGTTCTGTGAAGCAAAGAAATTTTTTTTTTTTAACAATCTGCAGCACTGCTTTTTGCTTTAACCACTTGACTTCCAGAAGATTTACCTCCCTTCATGACCAGGCCACTTTTTGCTATACGGCACTGCGTTACTTTAACTGACAGTTACGCAGGCGTGAAATGCTGTACCCAAGTTCAAACTGTATGTAATTTTTTTCCCACAATTAGAGCTTTCTTTTGGTGGTATTTGATCACCACTGCATTTTTTTTGCACTATAAACAAAAAAAGACTAAAACATTTGAAAAAAAAAAAAACGATATTATTTACTTTCTACTATAAAACATATCCAATAATAATAATAAAAAAAAAATTGCATTGCATTTTTGATAGCAGCTCTTCTGACCTATAGTTTTTCACTGACACTTGCTGTATGATGAGTCCTCCTGCTGTGGCAAACAGAGCATATCCCCAAGTCATGTGACTTCTTTAAAAAAAGAGTTTAAAGGCATTAAGGGTACTTTTCTAAAATAGTGACAGTGTTTTTGCATGCTATTATGCCCCGTACACACGACCGAGTTTCTCGGCAGAATTCAGCCAGAAACTCGATCGGAGCCGTATTCTGCCGAGAAACTCGGTCGTGTGTACACTTTTGGCCGAGGAAACCCACAAGGATCTCGTCGGGCCAAATAGAGAACATGTTCTCTATTTCCTCGTTAGTCAATGAGGAAACTTGGCTCGCCGAGATCCTCGGCGGCTTCACAAGGAACTCGACGAGCAAAACGATGTGTTTTGCCGTCGAGTTTCTCGGACGTGTGTACGGGGCCTCAGAGTTTCTTTGTTTGCTTCCCTGATTAAAGGGGTGGTAAAGGTTCGTTTTTTATTTTCTAAATAGGTTCCTTTAAGCTAGTGCATTGTTGGTTCACTTACCTTTTCCTTCGATTTCCCTTCTATGTGTTTTTTTGTCTTTGTCTGAATTTCTCACTTCCTGTTTGACCTCAGTAAGCTTTCCACCATCATCCGAGCAGTGAAAAGTCAATCAGAACAGCTCACTGAACAGCTTACTGAGGAGGAACAGGAAGTGAGAAATTCAGACAAAGAACACAAATAAAAACAACATTTAGAAGGGAAATTGAAGGAAAAGGTAAGTGAACCAACAATGCACTAGCTTAAAGGAACCTATTTAGAAAATAAAAAACAAACCTTTACAACCCCATTAACAGTTGCTTTAATAAAAAAGATTTAAAACCAAAAAATAGTTTCCTGCTTTTAAATTGGAGACCAGCTTAAACCTTTTCTAGGTTTATAGTGTTTTCTATGTCCCCCAATGGGCAAATTCACTTATACTGCTTGCATGCCCTTGTTACAATTGTCACTGAGACAATGAGGGGGAATCTGGCATTTTACAGTTGTCATTAGAAAATTAATGGAGGCAACATTTCCCAATGGGAACATATGTTCTGGTGACAGCTCTCAGAGGATGAGATTCCCCCTCACTTTGGAGAAATGACTGCATCCCATTAATTGAAAAGATATGTTCAACAGAGCTTTAAGATTTTCATATATTTGACAAAGTCATGCAAAAACAAATGTGCAGTGGGAGTATGAACGTTCTGACAACATTTGACAATTGTTTGAATATCCTTTTCATGTTTTCATTAGGATGACAGTTTTCTGGCCTTTACACGATGGTACTGTTACTACAGTAAATCAGTTGAGAACTGAATATATGTTCATTCCATTAAAGATAATTATCATTTTCAGGAAAATGTAACTCACAAGTCTTTGAAGGATATGTCCATTATTTCCTATCAGCGAGCAGTTCAACAAGCTAGTTACAGCACTTTCACAAGTTTCTTGATTTATAGAGCAGCAAAAAGTTTAACCTCAGCTGCATTCAATGATATTTAGGGCTATAGTCTAAGTTATTGCTGCCTGGGGCAAAACGAGCAAATACACCCAAAAGTAATAAGAACACCAAACTCATTTCCTTCTGCCCATTACTTTTCTAATTTTCTATCGTCTGAAAAATCGACGATAGAAAGAACGAAAAACAGTATATGCTTTATGGACCCAACCATTTTAAGGGGAAGTATATTGCTTCATCTACTGTTTCAGGTGCATTGCAACTTAATACTGTACATGTAGTAAATGTATAAATAAATAAAACTGCTACCATATATACATATACAGCATTTGTGAGAGGTAGCCGCTACAGGTGAACTGCAGCCATCACCATTCTTTGTACATTGCACCATCCAAAATACATAGAAACCAAAACTCACCGGGAACTGGGAAAAAGATTTTTGGCAAAAAAATGAAAACTTGCATGTCTCCTTTGCTGAAAAACTTTTTTGGTTGCTTTTAGGTTCAGCATGTACAGTACAGACCAAAAGTTTGGACACACCTTCTCATTCAAAGCGTTTTCTTTATTTTCATGGCTATGAAAATTGTAGATTCACACTGAAGGCATCAAAACTATGAATTAACACATGTGGAATTATACATAACAAAAAAGTGTGAAACAACTGAAAATATATTCCATATTCTAGGTTCTTCAAAGTAGCCACCTTTTGCAGCAGACACATCTCTAGAACTGTTAAGAGGAGACTGTGTGAATCAGGCCTTCAGGCATACTGAACTAGCATGGCTACCACAGCATCTTGCAGCGGCATGCTATTCCCATCCGGTTTGTGTTTAGTTTGACCATCATTTATTTTTCAACAGGACAATGACCCCAAACACACCTCCAGGCCGTGTAAGGGCTATTTGACCAAGAAGGAGAGTGATGGGGTGCTGCGCCAGGTGACTACCTCTTGAAGCTCATCAAGAGAATGCCAAGAGTGTGCCAAGCAGTAATCAAAGCAAAAGGTGGCTACTTTGAAGAACCTAGAATATGAAATATATTTTCAGTTGTTTCACACTTTATTGTTATGTATAATTCCACATGTGTTAATTCATAGTTTTGATGCCTTCAGTGTGAATCTACAATTTTCATAGTCATGAAAATAAAGTAAAAACTCTTTGAATGAGAAGGTGTGTCCAAACTTTTGGTCTGTACTGTATGTCAAATACATGATAAAATTGCAAAAATTTACCAATAAACAATATAATAATAACAATAATGTATTTATACATAACATCACAACTTAACGATACAATCTGAAGGATGTTTAACCACTTAAGACTCGGACCAATATGCAGGTAAAGGACCTGGCCCCTCTTTGCGATTCGGCACTGTGTCGCTTTAACTAACAATTGCGCGGTCGTGCGACTTGGCTTCTAAACAAAATTGGCATCCTTTTTACCCACAAACAGAGCTTTCTTTTGGTGGTATTTGATCACCTCTGCGGTTTTTATTATTTGCGCTATAAACAAAAATAGAGCGACAATTTAAAAAAAATGCAATTCTTTTTTACTTTTTGCTATAATAAATATCCCCAACAAATATATAAAAAAAAAAAAAAATCCTCAGTTTAGGACGATACGTATTCTTCTACATATTTTTGGTAAAAAAAATCGCAATAAGCGTTTATTGATTGGTTTGTGCAAAATTTATAGCGTTTACAAAATAGGGGATAGTTTTATGGCATTTTTATTAATATATTTTTTTTACTACCAATGGTGGCGATCAGCGATTTTTTTTGTGACTGAGACATTATGGTGGACACATCTGACACTTTTGACACATTTGGCAGTGAAGGGGTTAACCAGGAGGGGGCGCTGTAGGGGTTAAGTGTGTACTAAGGGAGTGTTCTTACTGTGGGTGGGCGTGGCTGTGCGTGTGACATCACTGATCGTCATTCCCCAACACAGGGAACAGATGATCACTGACAGCCACACTAGGAAGAACGGGGAAGGTTGGTTTACACTCACCTCTCCCCGTTCTTCCTCTCTGTGACCCGATTGCAGGTGACCGATGGCGATCGGGTCCACGGGCCCCGTGGGCGCGGTCACGGAGGACAGGACCGGGTCGCAAGCGTGCTGCCGACGGCGCGCTTGCGACCCACGGCTGGGCATCTTAAAGGGGACGTACCTGTACGTCCATGTGCCCAGCCATTCTGCCGACGTAAATAGTCGTGCGGCAGTCCTTAACCGGTTAAATCCACATTTCCAGGTAGATATGAAAAGCGCCAATAAATGCAGCAGGTTGACTGACCAAGCTGTGTTATTTAAAGGGTAACTCTACTTACGTAGGAAAAAATAGCAAATCTATAGCATATATGATTTCTACACATGCCATATTGTAATTGAATGTTATTACAATTCTTTCCGTTTAAATCTACAATCGTTTTCTGTATAATGTAATGCAATGTGGCAGCTTGAATATCATTTCCAGCTTGTGTGCTTGGATCACTTATTTTCTCAGAAGTCTGCACTAAGACACAAGTCAGATTTTGTTCATCCCCTGCAACAAAAATTTCATTTTTTGCTGAGATACTTTCAAAAGGAAACATATAAAGGGACGCAGACCCCGCCCTTTCCTCATTTGGAATCCTGCAGATGCAGCAGCTGTTTGATATTTATAAAGAAACTCCCATTCACATTCACTTTGCACATTGAGTTAAACAAACAGATATTTCTTCAGACTAACAAAAGGTAGGAATCTGCAACAAAGTTTGTTAAAATCCTTGCAATGTACATAGATCACCCAGAGGGGAACGCTTTTTTTTTCTCAACAAAAGTTGAGCTACTTTTTAACTACTAGCCGACCAGCCACCGTCATTATACGGCGGCAGGTCGGCTCTCCTGGGCGAGAGCCCGTAGCTATACGGCAGCTCTTTGAGCGGCCACTAGGGGCGCGCCCCCCGCTCGCCCCCGACTCCCGTGCGTGTGCCCGGCGGGCTCGATCGCCGCCGGGCACCCGCGATTGCTCGTTACAGAGCGGGGACCGAGAGCTGTGTGTGTAAACACACAGCTCTCGGTCCTGTCAGCGGGGGAAATGCTGATCCTCTGTTCATACAATGTATGAACAGAGGATCAGTGTTTCCCCTAGTGAGGCCACCCCCCCCACAGTAAGAACACACCCAGGGACATACTTAACCCCTTCCTCGCCCCCTAGTGTTAATTTTTCTAGTAATCCAATGCATTTTTATAGCACGGATCGCTATAAAAATGCCAATGGTCCCAAAAATTTGTCAAAAGTGTCCGAAGTGTCCGCCATAATCTCACAGTAACGAAAAAAAATCGCTGATCGCCGCCATTACTAGTAAAAAAAATATATTAATAAAAATGCCATAAAAATACCCCCTATTTTGTAAACGCTATAACTTTTGCGCAAACCAATCAATAAACGCTTATTGCGATATTTTTTTACGAAAAATATGTAGAAGAATACGTATCGTCCTAAACTGAGGAAAAACATTGTTTTTTTATATATTTTTGGGGGATATTTATTATAGCAAAAAGTAAAAAATATTCATTTTTTTCAAAATTGTCGCTCTATTTTTGTTTATAGCGCAAAAAATAAAGACCGCAGAGGTGATCAAATACCACCAAAAGAAAGCTCTATTTGTGGGGAAAAAAGGACGCCAATTTTGTTTGGGAGCCACGTCGCACGACCGCGCAATTGTCAGTTAAAGCGGCGCAGTCCCGAATCACAAAAAGTGCTCTGGTCTTTGGGCAGCAATATGGTCCGGGGGTTAAGTGGTTAACTGCAGTAAAGAAAATACTCTTGCAGAGTTGTGTAAGGCTCAGAAATAAATTAACAAAAGTGTGTCAAATATGGGAAGTAAAAAGATCTTAGATACAGTATGTATTTCAACATGTTTTTTGGCTGTTTGTCTTGAGTTCAGTTTTAACTAGGATACTAATATATTGCACATAAATATATACACAAAATATTATAAAGATTCAAACCCAATAAATGGGGAACTCAAAACATAAAGCCCAAATCCAGCTACAATATTTTTCTTCAGGTTTCAATAATTTCTAAAAGGGTTATTTCAGTGTGTGTCTCTATGTAGGATATAATTCCTTACTTCCTACCTATTTGGGTGTAATACAAAACGGGAACTTGCCATGGACATTATCATCATTTTGGGTTACCTGTACTAATTGTCCATAGTTCTCTATGCAATTTAAGCATAATGCCTTGTACACACGATCAGGCTTTTGCCCGACCAAAAGCACAATCGGAATTCCGACGGAATTCCATCGGAGTAAAAGAGAACATGTTCTATATATAAACTCTGATGGAATCCATCTGAATTTTTGATGGTCAGAATTTCCTATGGAAAAAGTCAGTCGGACTTTTTTCATTGGAAATTCCGATCATGTGTACAAGGCATAAGGCTCCAATTGATTACACTGATCACAGTTGAATCATATAGGAGGGAAATTCCCTGCATGCTCTACCTCTGTTTTAATTGTTGATCAAAAAATCATATAAAAGCAGAGAGTTTACTACTGGTTCTAATATAGATCTGTGAAGTCACAGATTTCTCTCAGTGCATCCAAGTTGTATCATGTGTTAAGCCCTAATGAAGGGGAAGTGATGTTGCTCCAAAACTAGTTGGCTGTTTTTATATTTATTTTTTTATCAACAATTAAAATGATCTTGGACTTTTTTATCCAATTTTGGTCTGGCACTACTTTCTGTATTTCTATGGTTGGAGTTACTGTTGGGTGCCCACTGAGGGAAGCCTTGCTGTGTGGGAGCCACCTCGTCAGAGCTATTGAGCTTGTTTGTGACTTCTTCTTCATCTGACTACACTTGAAAGTTTAAAGCCGTGTACACACGATCGCGTGTGGGCCCCATTGGTCTTTTTTCCATCGGTGTTAAAAAATCGAACATGTTTTAAATTTTTCCTATCGATAAAAAAACGATTGAAAAATCCGATCGTCTGTGTGGAACTCCATCGGAGAAAAATCCATGCATGCTCAGAATCAAGTCGACGCATGCTCGGAAGCATCGAACTTAATTTTTTTCGGCTCATCGTAGTGTTTTACGTCACCGCGTTTTGGCACGGTCGTAATTTAGCCTGAAAGTGTGTATGCAAGACTGACGAAAGTCAGCTTCATCGGATATCCCACGAAAAAATCCATCGGATTAGATTCCATCAGATATCCGATCGTGTGTACAGGGCTTAAAAGTTCCCAGCGCCTCTTTAGGTATGCTGTTCTGGAGTACATGTTTGACGTATCTTGTCATGGTGAAAACTTTCACTTTGGATTATAAATGATGTGTGGAAATTGAATTTTGGAGCAAATCCTTCTGCAACCTGTAGTACAGCCAAACTTGTACTACATCTGCACCCAGGTCTTTGTTCCTATTGAAGGCTGTTTGGCTTCAATACAAAATCAAGGCAATACAAACCAGTCAAATTCTGTTTTCACACATGTTTTGGACCATGTCTAGCCTTTTATCAAGCTAGGAGCAAACTAAAACTGCTGAAGAGACTCTGTTGGCTGTCTGAAGCATCTTATAATGATTATTATACATTAGGTGCAGGGCCCTGCAAATAGTTTAATTGTTTTTAATGCTCTGCTCTGTTGAAATAAAGAAATGTGTGTACTTTCACATACACAGTATTTTATATAGTATTCAATTTTAATAAGTCACTATTCACGTATTAGGGGTTAACATAGGAGAATAAAGTGGTTTAATTACACTTTAGAGTACACCCTGTATGCAGGGCCGGACTTACCATTGGCCTTGACTGGGCTCAAGCCCAGGGGCCCCACCCAATAGGGGGCCCCCTTTAAAAAAAAAAAAAAAAAAAATTTTTTTTTTTTTTTTTTTTTTTTTTTTAGGGGTCCGGAGGTCCCCAGGGGCCCGGAGGCCCCCAGGGCCCCGGACGGCAACCCCCCTTTTTTTATTTATTTTTTGTAAAAAAATGTTTTTTTTTATATATTTTTTATTTTTACATATATAATATTATATATATATATATATATATATATTTTATTATTATTATTAAAGGGCCCAGGGGTCTCCAGGGCCCCGGATGGCAACCCCCCTTTTTTTTATTTATTTTTTGTAAAAAAATGTTTTTTTTATATATTTTTTATTTTTATATATATATATAATATATATATATGTATATATATATATATTTTATTATTATTATTAAAGGGCCCAAGGGTCTCCAGGGCCCCCGGATGGCAACCCACCTTTTTTATTTTTTTATAAAAAAAATTAAATTTGTTTTTTATATATATATATATATATATATATATTTTTATTAAAGGGCTCAGAGGTCCCCAGGGCCCCATGTGGCAACCCCCCTTTTTTATTTTTTTTATAAATGTTTATTTTTTTATTTTTGTTTATTTTTTTATTTTTTATTAAAAGGCCCAGAGGTTCCCAGGGGCCCAGAGGTCCCCAGGGCCCCCGGGTTTGGCAACCTCCCTTTTTTTATGTATTTTTTATAAATGTTTTTTTTTATTATTATTAAAGGGCCCAGAGGTTTATTTTTTCTTTTTATTAAAAGGCCCAGAGGTCCCCAGGGCCCCGGATGGCTACATATATTTATATATATTTGTTTTCTTCTTTATTTCTTCTTTTTTTTGTAAAGGCCCCCCCCGCTTCTCAATTTGCGGCAGCCCCCACGCTTCTCAATTTCAGGCGGCAGCACCCCCACCCCCCCTAGGTTCTCTGCTTCAGGGGCCCATGCCTTAAGCTGTGCAAGGGGCCCCAAAATTCCTGATGGCGGCCCTGCGCATACCTCCCAACACGCACGGATTCTGTGGGACTTTCCCGCACAGACAGCTTCTTCCCGCAGTCCCGCAAAAGGGTTAATTTTCCCGCACTGCAAGAGGAGGCAGCACAGAAGCAGGAGGAACCGGAGTGGTGTGTGGAGGACTGTGGCTGCTGAAGGGAAGATAGCCGAGAGCCGGGCTAATGACAGTCTGTGGCCCCGGCTGTTGGCACAGGTGAGAGGCACCCCCCCCTCAACAACTGCAAAATCCCCCCCCCCGCTCAACAACTTTAATGCGCTCCCCCCCGCTCAACAACTTCAATTCGCCCCCCCCCCCCCGCTCAACAACTTCGATCCCCCCCAATTCTCGGCTCCAGGGGGCCCCTTCAACACTCAAGCCCAGGGGCCCCCACCACCCTAAGTCCTGCCCTGCCTGTATGAATAGAATCATACATTAGAATTCAGAGTGTTGGAATTTCCTAACATCCTGTACTCTAGGTGCTGTAATGATGTCTTATAATACTTATTCTGTGGGTAGAAGTTCTAGAGCATAGACACAGAGGAGCATTGCTCCCTTTATTAACTCATAGATGGAGAATTTCAACTGAGAGGAGACCGACCTTCAACAGGACAGCAGAGGTTTTGATGCTCTATGTATTTTCATGTCCTCCTAATTCTCCTTTGTTTCCTGTATCTTTTCAAACTGGAAAGTGGAAATCTATCCATTTTTTTTTTTTAATCGGGTGAAGAGGGGTTAAAACAACTGGACAGTGTTTGCTGCTGTGTGCACCCCTGTTAGGTAAATTCCTTGTCACAGTGATTACACATACTGTAGCATTGAAGGACTATTAGAAGTTCCAACCCTTCAGCCCTCACTCTCCTAAAGACACATGCTGTATGTCTATATTATGCTCCATTGAAGAGATTTCCCTTCATCCTAGTGCTTTTGAGCATACAGGAAGTAAGGGGAAATCTCCCCATTGGTGCTGGAGACAATAGTAAAACATGACAAGGATTCTAATTTTTCTCCACCTGTGTTCCTGGTGGCATTCTTCTTCTCAGCTTTTACATGCTCTCAATGTGTGAAGCCTCGTACACGCGACCGAGAAACTCGACGAGCGAAACACATTGTTTTCCTCGTCGAGTTCCTTGTTAGGCTGTCGAGGAACTCGACAAGGCAAGTTTCTCTATTCCCGTCGAGGAAAAAGAGAACATGCTCTCTTTTTGGCTCGACGGGATCCTCGACAGTTTCCTCGTCGAAAAATGTACACACGACCGGTTTCCTCGGCAAAAAAAAAATCCCAGCAAGTTTCTTGCTGGTTTTTGCCGAGAAAATTGGTCGTGTGTACGAGGCCTGAGGGGAAGCAACGAACATCAATAGACCAGTGCAGTCCTAATGCAATGTTCTGGTCAATGCAAAGCAGAGCAGGCTTGTACTTTGCATTGAATGATCCAGCTGAATAAACCCTATCAGGCCACATGTCAGTTGGGGCACCAGGCTAAGGTTAGAACTTGTATTTAATGCAATTTCAACATAAAGCCCAAGAGAGTAAGTGACTCAAAATACATATGAAGTAAATCAGGAATAGCAGCACAAGAGTTCTCAAATGACACGTCCCCTATATTGACTGGACTTATTGATTAAGCCTACATCACTTGTTCTTTCACTGAACTAGAGCAAAATATAATAATATTATTCAAATCGTTTATATAGATATCCACTTAAGCATGGAATATCCTGTCTGCTGAATCAGGAACTTGAAAGTCTGTAAAAGTACTTAAAAATAAATAAAATGATTTGTTATGGATAAAAATATTACCATGTAATATAGGGTGATAAACTCAGGTATGAGTATTTCAGATGACAGGCACACTATGGACAATTTCCAGGACTGATCCACTTGTAACCATTTTATTAAGTCAGGTCAACAACAGGGATTTCCCTTGTCTAAAAGAATGTTGTACATGTATTTAACTTGCACTCCTGGTTATTAAATTGGGTATGATGTAAGACTTTTTGTAATCGGAACAAAAGCACTCTTGTGTGAGAAAGTATAGCCATGTGAGCTAGTAGGCTAAACATGGACAGACAACTGAAACAATTATATTTCTTCACACTCTTTCAAGACACATGTGTAGCTTTAATTTTTTTTTTTATTTTAACATTATTGTACTTTAAAACAAATGTTCTAACCTACTTGTTTGCATTATAACTGTGCATTTATAAAATCATTTATAATGATGCTTTAAGGCTGGTTTCACTCTATTGCATTGTGAGGGGCCATTAAAACTGAACTTTCACAATGCATGTGCATTGCAGTGCACCACAATGCAAGAAAACATACTTCTGTGCATTGTGGTATACGCCCATGAAAATAAGGTTCAGGTGGAATTTTTTTCCATTTTGGCGTTTTGACTAATGCACCAAAGCAGGTAAGTGACAGAGTGCCCTAGGAATTGGTAAGCCAGCAAAAGATTTCCTAGTTAAAGTTTACCTATTCCAAAACTTTTCAAATTATTGGTAAGAAATGGTTCAAAACCTTGCCATTTTTTATTTTTCTTCTTTTGTTATAGGTTTCCAATCGAGAATAGGGATAAATGAATCAGCCTGGATCGAGTTTGTGAACTTTTTTGCAAATCTTACTCAAGTTAGCGAACCCTGTTAACAAACACAACTAAAGTCTATGGGGGTTATGGGGGTGAATTTTGTTTCTTCATATCTGACCATTTGACCATTTGTAGCACTACTAAGCAAGCTGTTGTTAAGAAAGAAGGACTGGGAAGCCCAGCACTGCTATGGGATACATGTACCAATGGCAAAATAAATATTGTCAGCCCTTAACAGTTCCCATGCACTCTGACAATATGACTGCTGTAAGCCCTGCACTTTTATTAAAGGATAAGTTCACCTTTCATAACATGTTGCATGTTACACCCATATTCAGGGTGTAACATGTAACATGTTATGAATGCACCAGCCCCTGCACCTCCTGCACCCATGCTGTGACAGCTAGCGGGTAATTCCCCAATGGGGTTGATTTACAAAATGTTCCTAACCTGAACGGGATTCTTCTGCATTCAGGAGAAGAAAGGCTTAACCTCACCTAAATGCAGCAGCTCCTAAACTCTGCTAAAAGCCTATGTGTACATGGACACGTAGAGGTTAATTTACTAAAGGCAAATAGACTGTGCATTTTGGGTGCACTTTGAAGAAAAAGCTTCACCTTGCAAAGAATACCCAATCACGTGCAAGGAAAATAAAATAATAAAAATAACTGCATTTTTGCTAGTTAATGATGGAAGTCAGCAGAGCTTCTTGTCATTTACTAAACTCTGGAGAAACAGTTTTTGCAGAGCGCAACTGCACTTCTGCAAAGTGCACAGTCTATTTGCCTATAGTAAATCAACTCCATAGGCTTTTATTAAGCTGAGTTCAGGAGCAGTGGCAAAAAAAAAAAAAAAAAACACCAAAAGCTCCTAATCTCAAGTTTAGGAGCTGCCAGGAGCTGCCAGTGTACATGAAGCCTTACAGTGGAAATCAGGGCAAAAAGAGGCTGAATCACCCTAACTAGGACACAGATAGTAATAAAAACCTGACAGGAGGTCTAGCTCTTGCTTACTCCATCTAAAGCTTTTCTTGAGCTTTAGGCTGGCCATAGATGGAGCGACTTTCTTTCCCATAACCACAGTATGCAGAAAAGAAAATCGCTTGATTCCTCCACATCAACACAGTGTTGACAGGGGAATCCCACCCGTGGAGCCATGCGTTCTCCCGGCGGGGTGAAACCACTAACAGCCGCTAGCAATGATCACATGTAAAATCCAGCAGTCTGCTCGCACCCAAGTTGTTCTATCGATCAACTTGAATACAATCAGCTTGCCTATACATGGGTCGAATCTCGGCTGGTTCCTGCTGAACCAGGCGAGATTCGAACCGTCTATGACCTGCTTTAGTTAAAGTTATGTTCATATGTTTATGTATCATATAACTTAGTCCTGTTTTAGTCTGCATTAGCTTCAGTTCATAAAATTTTAGGTTGTAATACCCTGACTCTGAAGCCCCATACACACTATCAGTTTTCCTGCAGTTTTTTCTCTTCAGGTTTACCAAAACCATGTAGTGCAAGGGCCCGCCTGAATGCATACAAATTGAAACTCTTAACCTCCCTGGCGGTATGAATCTTTCAGAAAAAAGGTGCTGAAAGCGGTAGCATTATTTGCAAGGAAATTTGGCGTTTTATATTGTAGGCCTGTAATTTTTAGAAATAACTCACTTAAATCTGACCAAACAAGAGTCTAATAGGCATCCCGGGTATGACATTTTTTTAAAAACAAAATTATAAATTATAATATAATAAATAATTATAAATAATTATAACATATAATATAATTATAATAAAAATGATTCAATAATGTAATCAAATCAAAATCACTGAAATTTACTCAGTTGCAGAATTGTCGCTGTCATTATTTTTTTTTTTTTATGACGAATTTCCACACAAATCGCTATCGCACAATTCTGCAAGTGATTATAATTTATTATCGCTGTTTTTTAGCTGCTCTAAAACCACTTTTGACATAAAGGGACACTTTTTGGCTGCTATGGACAATCTACAGTTTGCAGGCAGAAAGAAAAGTTTTTATTATATAAAAGTACATGTAGGGCACTGGGCAGACCACTAGGGACAAGGGGGGTGTGTATTTTTTACATACAGTACTGTAATCTGTAAGATTACAGTATACTGTATGTAATGTGTTTGTTTACGTTTTTGAATTTGGCGCCGTTCTGCGCTCCCGTGCGTCGTAATGTCGCAGGGAACGGAGATCGGCGGCACAGGAGGACGCTGTGTGAATCGAGCGAGGTCCCGCTCGCTCACACAGCGCGGTGGCATCGCTGGATCCAGGGACAAGGTAAGTAAACAATGCCTGTGGATCCAGCGAGGCGAGCCTGAGTCTGACTCAGGGTTACCGCTCGCAGCATGAAAATCTAACCCAGAGTCAGACTCGGGAATACCGCCAGGGAGGTTAAGGTTTGACCTCATATTAGATGTTTTTTTTAAACCTGAAGAGAAAAACCTGCAAGAAAACTGAGGGGTTGTAAAGGTTTGTTTTTTATTTTCTAAATAGGTTCCTTTAAGCTAGTGCATTGTTGGTTCGCTTACCTTTTCCTTTGATTTCCCTTCTAAATGTTTTTCTTTTCTTTGTCTGAATTTATCACTTCCTGTTTCTCCTCAGTAAGCTTGCCCCCATCATCCGAGCCATTCTGGCTGGGGGTTAGTCAGCCAATACAGCTTCCTGAGGGGGAACAGGAAGTGAGAAATTCAGACAAAGAAAACAAAGAAAAAAAACATTTAGAAGGAAAATCGAAGGAAAAGATAAGTGAACCAACAATAGCACACTAGCTTAAAGGAACCTATTTAGAAAATAAAAAATGAACCTTTACAACCCCTTTAAGGCCAAACTGTTATTACAGACTTTACATTGAAACACATTATGTTTGTGAACATTTAAAAAAAACAGAGAAAAAAAATTACAGTTTGATACCCCTTGCTTTGTTTTGCTTGAATTTTTTGTATGGTAATCAACATACTGTATGATTGGCTATTTTTATTTATTGAGAAGGTTGTGGCAGATGTTGTAGGTCTGCACATGCAGAAGTCGATTGAACAAAAATAGCCACTCTGATTTCCTTTTCTAATGGGCCTCATAACACCCACGTACTAGACATAAATAACGTAGCCACATCCACTGTTAAATATCACTTGGCAATCTAAGCCACGGAGTGTCTCAGTACACACAAAGAGCTTGGGGTTTAGCTGGGAGAAAGAGGCTTTGTATAAGAAACCACTTTCAGGAAGTTAGACTCATTTTACAAAGCTTCTATTATTGGTCCTTGTAAATGTCAAATGAACAAATTATACTAAATATATTTTGATTTCATTTTTCTGTGATTTTAGTCAAGTTGAGTGAAAAATTACCTCTGCACACTACTTTAAAAGCATGTTAGATACTAAGAAAGATTTAAAACTTAACGTAGGACATGCAAATATTAAGACACATATATTACGTTTTTTATTTTTCCAGCATCATTTTTATAATAAATAAAAAATGTGTGTACTGAAGATTTATTACATGCAGTGGGTGATGAATATCCTTCATATCTACACTCACATACTGGAATTCTAGCTGCACAAATGCTATTATTCTTTATAGACAAAATCAGCCAAAATTCTGCAACTCCCCTCTTTCCCACACACTCAACCATACACACACACACACACACACACACACACACACAATATACACACATCATCACTCCTTAAAGTGGCTATAAAAGGTATTTTTTTTTTTTACTAAAATAATAAGGAGGTTAACCTCTTTACTGTCATGTCATACAAGCATGATCTGTGCTTTATTAGCTTTAATGAAGGGCAGGTGAGCCTTCGGGGATCTAAAAAGCTTTAATAATGCCTCAATGAAGAGAACCCATCACAACAACACGCATGTGCATCTTTTGGCCCCCCCTTTGTGATATAAATAAAGTTTTAGTGAAAAAAGTATAAATAATAAAGTTACACCCAAGCATAACCCCCAAAAAACTTTTTCAAGCCCTCACGGGGATTGTGCTACAGTACCTGTCCGCGAGAATGTGTTTCCAGCGCGAAGGCATCGTGCTGGTTCTCGGCGACAGGGTGCCGACATCTCGCACTCTCTGGAATAGGAAAAGCACATTCCAGTGAGCGCGACATAGAAGCGACGGGGATCCAACTTGGATTCCCGTCAATTCTAGACGCTGTGTTTGGTATGAATCATGAGGGGGAACTCCACGTCAAATTTTAAATAAAAAAACGGCATAGGTTCCCCTCCAGGAGCATACCAGGCCCTTTGGTCTGGTATGGATTGTAAAGAGAACCCCCCTACGCCAAAAAAACTGACCCGTATTCGAGCACGCCACCCGGCAGGTCAGGAAAGGAGTGGGGATGAGCGAGCGCCCCCCCGCCTCCTGAGCCGTACCAGGCCACATACCCTCAACATGGGGGGGTGGGTTCTTTGGGGCAGGGGGGCGCCCTGCGCCCCCCACCCCAAAGCACCCTGTTGGTTGTCGGGGTCTGCAGGCAGGGGGCCTATCGGAATCCGGGAGCCCCCTTTAATAAGGGGGCCCCCAGATACCGGCCCCCCACCCTAGGTGAATGAGTATGGGGTACATCGTACCCCTACCCATTCACTTGGATGAAAAGTGTAAAAAAAATAAACACACAACACAGGTTTTTAAAATAATTTATTAGTCAGCTCTGGGAGTCTTCTCCGCTCTCTGGGGGTCTTCTTCTGACTTTGGGGGTTGTCTTTCGTCTTCTCCGCTCTCTTCTGTTCTCTGGTATCATCTCGGCGCTCCCCGGTTCTTTTCCTGCTCGCTCTCTGGTGCCTTCTTCGGGGCTGGCCGCCACTATCTTCTTTCCCATGTTGACTCGACGCTCCCTCCTGCTGTAATGCCGGGTGTGCGGTGCGCAACGATTTATATAGGCCTCTCATGATGTCACAGTCCCAGCATGCTCCGGGACCCACACGAGTCAACATCGGAAAAGTCAGAAGGCGACAAAGAAGACCGGGCTGGCCGCCGCTAGTAAAAGAGCTTCAAAGAAGATAGTGGCGGCCAACCCCCAAAGAAGGCACCGGAGAGCGAGTGGGAGAAGAACTGGGCAGCGCCAAGACGACACCGGAGAGCAGAAGAAGAGAGCGGAGAAGACGAAAGACGACCCTCGAAGTCAGAGGAAGACCCCCAGAGAGTAAAGAAGACCCCTGGAGCTGACTAATAAATTATTTTAAAAACCTGTGTTGTGTGTTTATTTTTTTTACACTTTTCCTCCAGGTGAATGAGTAGGGGTACAATATAGGGTGGGTGGCCAGTATCTGGGGGCCCCCTTATTAAAGGGGGCTCCCGGATTCCGATAAGCCCCCCGCCAGCAGACCACCAACAGCCAGGGTTGTCAGTAAGAGGCCCTGTCCTTATCAACATGGGGACAGGGTGCTTTGGAGTGAGGGATCCGCAGGGCACCCCCCTGCCCCAAAGCACCCACCCCCCCATGTTGAGGGTATGCGGCCTGGTATGGCTCCGGAGGGGGGGGCGCTCGCTCGTCCCCACTCCTTTCCTGACTGGCCGGGCGGCGTGCTTGGATACGGGTCTGGTATGGATTGTGGGGAAACCCCCACACCGTTTTTTTGGGCGTGGGGGGTTCTTCTTAAAGTCCATACCAGACCTAAGGGCCTGGTATGCTCCTGGAGGGGAACCCATGCCGTTTTTTTATTTAAAATTTGGAGTGGAGTTCCCCCTCATGATTCATACCAAACACTGCGTCTAGAATTGTCAGGAATCCATTTCGGATTCCCCGTCGACTTCTATGTCGGCTTTTTCCCATCGCGTAGGTGGTCAATCTTGCCGAAAAAAGGAGCGAGATTGACATAATATCGCGGTCACCTACAGTACATATTACATATCTCCATGCATGTCAAAGTGAGTAAAATAATTCTAGACCCATTGTTCAGGGCCAGCTCTAAACCTGTTCCTGTAAGTTCTTTTAAAGCATCACCCCTGGAAAAGAAGCTTACAAAAGAAAAAGGCTGAAGTCCTCGGCATTGACAACTGCAGCTATTTAGAATGGTCTGAAGAAAAAGATTTTCCCTGTAGATACGGGATGTAGGGGTTTCATTGATACATCTACAATCAGGTTTCTGAAGAAGAGGGAGTTTCTCCCTCCAATAAGCTATCAAGTGCTTCCTCAAATGCATTAGAAACATCAAATCCTATTAGATCTAGTTCTATAAACATGGCACCGAATTTTGCTAAAAAATTAAATATTATGCTGAAAATTATATTTAAAAGGGCTTTATTATTTTTAACAAGATGGCAGAGCATTTATCTTGTATTTTGATTACGGAACATATAAACTATGCTAGGAAGTTGCATTTCCGTAGTGATGTAGCCCATTGTATGCAGTAGTCCAAGTGTAACATAACATTTTATCAAGGCAGCATATTGGCAGGTGAGATTAGAGCAAACAAATGATTATTTGCAATGGAGATAATTTAAAGTGTTCTGTTAATGAGAAAAGTAGCAAGAGACTACTATACTGTAGCAAAACTACTTACCAAAATGTTTTCCATTGTTTCATAAGCTTTAGCTTACACTGAATATAGAAACCTATCTTTAATTCCCCCATAGGGCTTAATTTACTTTTGTATAGAGAACAGTGACATGCAGTGCATATGTTTTCACTTTAAGAGCTCGTTCACATCAGTCGCTGCATTCCAACGCAGTAGCTGGTGTGCGTAGTTGTCCAGCCTATTATATAGCGATGATGCACTGTTCCCAATGGATCACACCGCTTCATTTTTTTTAAAACTAACTTTATTGAGATGTCACACAGACATCTCATAAAGTTTAATTGCCTGCCTTTGTGGATTGCCTCACATCGCAATGTCCTGAAAAAAGTACTGTATGCAGTACTTTTTTCAGCACGAACCACCACAACACAGATAGGGAGGTAAGACATTTTACCTTGTCATGCCATGGTACTTCACTGGAATAACCACCCTATGCCGTTCCACCACATCTGGTGTGAACCTAGACTAAACAATCCTTCATGTGCAGGAGAATTAAAAAATAAATAAACTTACATTTCACATCAATATTGAATATTTGGAATGTATTTAAAAACGTGCTGATGATGCAGCTAGCCATTTCACATACTAGGACCAATTTAAGAAAATTTGAACAAAAGGAACCTTAAGAAAATGGGGACTATAGCCCATACTAATCAACTAATTTCCTTGTTTCACTGAACAAATTAATTTTGATGTTAATCGATTTCAATGCAAGTTGAAACAAGAATGGACATCCTCAGATACATAATGCAAACCCACTGACAGTTTTTTTTTTTCAGAGTTTACAAGTAGGGATGAACTCATCTGCATAGGTTCAAAATGTGGGGGGTATGTCGAATCCTGCATAGTCTTTTCTCTCCTAAGCATTCAGCATTCAGCAACCAGTTGTATTTTTTGGGGGATTTACTTCAGTGTAGTCAGGGAACTGGAGGAAAAGTTGCACAAGGGAAACCTTATGCCTCGTACACACAATCGGAATTTCTGATGAAAAAAGTCAGACATAATTTTTTCATTGGATATTCCGACCGTGTGTACAGTATGCCCCATCGGACTTTTTCTGTCGGAAATTCAGATGGAATTAGAAAGAGAACATGTTTCTATCGGAAATTCGGTTCGTCTGTATGGAACTCCGACGGAGAAAAAAAACGGAAGCAAATCGACGCATGCTCGGAAGCATTGAACTTAATTTTTCTAAGCTCGTTGTAGTATTGTACCTCACCACGTTTTGGACGGTCGGAATTTGGTGTGTCCGTGTGTATGCAAGACAGCTTGAACGGAATTCCGTCGAAAAAACCCGTCTGAGTTTATTCCGACGGAAAAAAAGATCATGTGTACAGGGCATTAGTCTATAGGCTTTTCACACTTCCATAATGCAGGGGAAATGGCAAGCAGCAGTAGAGGGAAGGAAGAAGTCCTGTCCCCAGGGGAAAGGCCAGGAAGCAGCAATAATGAAGTATGCAATCCTACGACCAAAGAAAAACCAGGCAAGCCTAAAAGGAGAGGTATAGGTGCTGTCACATGTAGAATAGTTGGTGTCAAGCATTATTGATGTGACTGCTTCTTTCTACCCCTCTTCCACCTCCAACTTCTCCTCCTCTTCCCCATAATTTTCCTTCTTCCACTCCTCCACCTCCTTCATTGTCCTTGTGTTTATGACATGAGAACAGGCTCTGAAGATCTTTGCTTTTTTTTCTCACCCCACCAGTTGCTCACTATTCAGGATGAAAGGACAAAACAGGAAGTGCCACCTAAGTGTAGTATTAACATAAATGATTTTATCAAAGGATTAAGCTCACAGGAACACAATTAAAAATAAGTTCATCTGGTGCATGGGGTAGTTCCTCCACTTCATCTCATGGACATCTCTCTATGCACGGGGACCACAGAAGATGCTGGTGGTGTGTGGTAGCTGGATAGCATCCATAGAAGCTGGGAGAACCACTGTAAACCACAGGGCGGATGTGATGTCACCGGAGATGGGGAGACAGCCAAGATACAAGTGTGCCCATACTCCTGTGTGTATCCTGACTGTCTCCCTGTCTCTGGTGATGTCACATCCACCCTGCAGTTCACGGTGGTTTTCCCAGCTTCTATGAATGCTAACTACACAGCACCAGCAACTTCTGTGGTCCCCGTGCGTAGAGCGATGTCTGTGAGATGAATTGGAGGAGCTTCCCCAAGAACCAGATGAGCTCGTTTTTAATCGTCTTCCTGTAAGTGTACTTAATCCTTTTATTAAATTATTTATGTTAATACTACACTTATATGGCGCGTCTTGTTTTGTCCTTTCATTCGATTTTACAGAGCTGGCTTTTCTCTGAGGACGGCTGCCACCATTAGCTTTTATTTGTATTAATTGGACTTATGGACTCTTTCACAGCTTGTTTATCCCACTGATTTTATTTTATGTGCCCATGGATATCATTATCCATTAGGTTTTTATTTTGCATCATTGTGCATAATTGTGCATGTTTATGTTCATGTTGATTTAAAATTAAATTAAAACAACATGGAAATTGTGAGCTGTGATAAGGCAGGGATTAGTGCCACCATTTATTTTGTCCTCCTTTTAGAGCACACACAACATGGCCTATACTAAGTGCAAAGTTCCTGGCCTGCGTGGGCCAACATTAACATATCTCCACTTCCCATTCCTTTTTTTTACTATAGATAAGGTCAACAAAATTTTATGCAACTCCTCCCATATTTAGTGGAAATTTTATGACCTGGGAAGCCCCACAGTAACATATTCTTACATTTGGGGCTGTGTATGAGGAGTAAATGTACACCTGACCTTTTATAGTAGCCAAACATCTGTCTTGTTTGCGCTTCCACATTTTAGCATCTTTTATCTGGCCATGTTTATATATTGTCCGGCTGCTGGCCAATTTTACCAAAGCATGCCTAAAGGCTATAGCTGTTATATTTTTGAAAAACTGGGTAGATGATATATGACTGAAGGTTGAAGTACACCTGAAGTGAGGGTGTGCTGTGGTTTTGATTGAACATTGTTTTTGCATTATTTTTCAAAATATACAGTGACAGGCTATGAGAAAAAGCCAGCGGTTGAATGAACTGTGTTTCGGCATTTGTCATTGAACACATAGGGGTTTATTTACTAAAACTGGAGTTCAAAATCTGGTGCTGCTGTGCATGGTAGCCAATCAGCTTCTAACTGCAGCTTGATTAACCACTTGAGACCCGCGCTATTGACAAAAGACATCAACAGCGCGGCTCTCAGGTGCCAACTGGACGTCTTTGGACGTCATTTCAAGTACATTACCCGCGCGCGCCTCTGGGGGGCGCGCAGCGGGTAAACACTGTCCCGGCGCATCGCTGGGAAGCCGATGCGTGTACCTGGCGGCCGCGATGTCCGCCGGGTACACGCGATCGTCAGTAACTGAGCAGGGACGTGGAGCTCTGTGTGTAAACACAGAGCTCCACGTGCTGTCAGAGGAGAGGAGACCGATCTGTGTCCCTTGTACATAGGGACACAGCATCGGTCACCTCCCCCAGTCACCCCCCTCCCCCCACACAGTTAGAACACACCCAGGCTACACATTTAACCCCTTCCTCACCCCTAGTGTTAACCCCTTCACTGCCAGTCACATTTATACAGTAATTAGTGCATTTTTATAGCACTGATCGCTGTATAAATGTGAATGGTCCCAAATTTGTGTCAAAAGTGTCCGATACGTCCGCCGCCATAAAAATCGCAGATCGCCGCCATTACTAGTAAAAAAATAAAAAAATAAAAAAATCATAATTCTGTTCCCCATTTTGTAGGCGCTATAACTTTTGCGCAAAAAAGTCGCTTATTGCGATTTTTTTTTTTTTAATTGGGATATTTATTATAGATTATATAATGTCCAGTGTGTCTCCTTTTTTAACCTTATTGTCAAAAATACCTTATTTACAGCACCGCTTGCCACTCACATGACCCGCCAGAGATCTTCTCCTCTCCTCCCAGCTGATGTCAGTGTCCCCTCCCTCTGCAGTGCTAATAGCGGGGCTGACATCAGCGGGGATCTCGACCCTTCCCTCAGCAGTGATAGGAGCGGGGAAGAAGAGCTATGGCGGATCACGTGAGCGCCCAGCGGGACTATAAATAAGGTATTTTTGACAATAAATTTACAACAGGAGACACACTGGACATTATATAATCTTTTTACAAAATGGATTACATATGTTTTACACTGACTTTTAACTAAGGTTTATTTTTGTGATTGTTTTTTGTAGACAAAATTATTGTAAGACATGGTCTTATTTTTTCCGGGAAACACGATAGATGTACCCATGTTCAAGGGGCCTTAACCACTTAAGACCTGGACCTTTATGCAGGAAAAGGACCTGGCCAGTTTTTGCGATTAGGCACTGACAATTGCGCGGTCGTGCGATGTGGCTCCCAAACAAAATTGGCGTCCTTTTTTTCCCACAAATAGAGCTGCGGTTTTTATTTTTTGCGCAATAAACAAAAATAGAGCGTCAATTTTGAAAAAAAAACAATATTTTTTACTTTTTGCTATAATAAATATCCCCCACAAATATATAAAAAAACTTATTTTTTCCTCAGTTTAGGCTGATACGTATTCTGATACCTATTTTTGGAAAAAAGCGTTTACAAAATAGGAGATAGTTTTATTGCATTTTTATAAAAAAAATATTTACTACTAATGGCGGCGATCAGCAATTTTTTTCTTGACTGCGACATTATGGCGGACACATCAGACAATTTTGACACATTTTTGAGACCATTGTCATTTTCACAGCAAAACATTCCGTTTTTCAATTTTTAGAAATATGACCTTTCATTTATCTTTCTTTCAATCATTACATTACCGCTTACTACGTCTAAAAGTCCCGCCGTTCCGCCGAGTTATATTAAACAAATACCTTATGTTTATTTCTCCTCAGCCTTCCTGCGATTTCCCATTTTGCTTGTGGGCAATGTGAAACCCACAAGCAGTTGCTTCCTGGATTAGTTGGGATGACGCGATGACGCGCCCGAATGAAAGACCCGTCCCTCCCCAATCTCGCGCATGCGCAATACTGCTGCAGCGCCGCGCCGTCAATGACTTGGGTTGCCATCGCAACGAGCGTCGGCTGCGGAAGTGTATGCCGTTGTGATGGCAACCAATCAACAACAAGCCGGGACCGTGGAGTCCAAGTCCTCTCGATGCAGGGCAAGAAGGAGGCAATTGAAAGAGCACAGTCTGTGCGCTCGTTCTCCGGTGCAGGCGGCAAGAAATCTCGGCGTGTAGTGATCACAACAAAGGGCTATGCCCGGTTTGAAAATGGCGCTGAGATATTGAAGGAATCGCGTCACTTCCTGCCTCATAATACCGTGATTCTAGTACAGGGGAGGCACAGGGGAGGTGCACGGCTGAATGACTCATCATTTCCCAGGAGCATTAGCGCTGTTAGAAGTCGATGTAGCTGACATCAGGATCCTAGGTGGATAGGAAGGCAGATTTCGTGGGACCGCATAGCAACAGGCATTTCAGGGTGGGTAAAAAAAATATTTTTTTCTTATTTAGGTGTAAGCTACATTTTAAAGCAAAGTTTTTTTTTTGATGGAACCACCACTTTAAAAATGCATTGTTTACTGTGAAAATGACAATTGCAGTTTGGGAGTTAACCAATAGGTGGCGCTGTAGGGATTATGTGTGACCTCATATGTTTTTCTAACTGTAGGGGGTGGGGCTGGACGTGTGACATCATTGATCGTGTTTCCCTATATCAGGGAACATACGATCAATGAAGCTGCCACTCTGAAGAATGGGGAAGCTGTGTTTACACACAGCCCTCCCCGTTCTTAAGCTCCGGGGACCAATCGCAGGACTCCGGCGGCGATCGGGTCCACGGGTCCCGCGGACTGGGTCGCGGGCGCACGCCGGCGACCCACGACTGGGCACTTAAAGAGGACGTACAGGAACGTACTTGTGCCCAGTCGTACCATTCTGCCGACGTATATCTGCAGGAGGCGGTCCTTAAGTGGTTAAGGGAGTTCACTTCATTCCTCCTAATACCCCCTGTTCTCTAGTTTTTACCTCCTCCCATGCTCGCCTCCAGAACTTCTCCCGGGCCTCTTCCATCCTTTGGAATTCCCTACTCCAATATGTCCGACTATCTTCTACTCTATCCACTTTTAGGCAATCCCTGAAAACTTTTCTCTTCAGAGAAGCCTATCCTGCCTCCACCTAGCAACTGTACTTTAATTTTCTATATCAGCTTATACCTCAGAGCAAGTTCACACAGGGGCGACCTGTCAGGCGACTCAGCCGCCTGACAAGTCACAGTCCGCTCTATTCAATGGAACCGTTCTAATAGGAGCGACGCAAGTCGCTCCGACTTAGAAAAAGGTTCCTGTACGACTTTGGGGGCGACTCATGGCGACTTGCATTGACTTCAATACAGAAGTCATTTTGCAAGTTGCATCTCAAGTAGTCTTGAGATCGCCTTGCCGAGTCGCCCCCAAAGTCGTGCTGCCTGTGTGTGAACCGGCTCTTATGCCGCGTACACACCATCACTTTATGTGATGAAAAAAAATGACGTTTTTAAAAACGTCACTTTAATTGACCGTGTGTGGGGGAAAACGTCGTTTTATGTCTTCTAAAAAACGACCAAAAAAAATTGAAGCATGCTTCAATTTTATGTGTCGTTTTTCAAAACGTCAACTTTTACTTCACAGAAATTGACCGTGTGTAGTAAAAAACGTCGTTTAAAACGACGGTTTTTCATCCACGCATGCCCAGAAGCTACTTATGAAGCAAGCGTCAATGGAAAAAGTGGTGAGAACGTAACCTCGCTTTGCTAGAACATTGTGAGAAAACGATGGTGTGTAGGCAACTTCGTCTTTGAAAATTGAAGTTTCAAAAACGTCATTTTTTACTTCACAGAAAATGTCGTTTTTTTTCATCACATAAAGTGATGGTGTGTACGGGGCATTACTGTTATAACCTTTTGTATCACTTGACCCTCTCTTTTAGATTGTAAGCTCTAACATGCAGTACCCTCTGATATCCTCCTGTATTGAAATTGTATTGTAATTGTACTGTCTGCCCTCATGTTGTAAAGTGCTTCAATAACTGTTGGCCCTATATAAATCCTGTATAATAATACAAATAATAAATATTCATTTTTACCAAGCTGTTATGGGTAAGATTCCTCTATAAGCTCCATTTGTGCTTGTTAGCTAGAAGCTTACGCTACAGAAAAAGCAAGAATAAGCAAGGAAAAGCAAGTACGGTAGATAAAAAAATGTCCCTGTAATTACTCCTCATCAGCTGACGTACCATCTCTGGGAAGATACTGTACACAGTATAACAAGTAACTTGACCTAATTTACCTCTTTCCTCTTAGAAAAATGCAGCATTTGTAAAAGAGCCCTTGCACTGGTTTGATAAATAGTTAAACATCTGGTATTAATCTTATTGATAGATTTTTGACTCCATTTAGGCATGTGCAAACAATTGGTTTAATAAAAAAGATGTACTTAGGAAAAGCTATGAAATTCAGCTGATGGTCTGAAAAAATATTTTTGCTACCGCCATGCGTGTAATGAATTCAACTATAATGAGGTTTAAATATTAATTCAAAGTCTGAACTGGCTCAGTTACAGATTTTCATTTATGTAAAATAAGTAGTACTAAGGTTGCATCAAATTAGAATATAACTGTTTTTATTTTTTAACCTTAATAAGAATAACATAATAAAAGTAAAATAGACATATATTATTAGAATGATACCATTTATGTGCTAATGGAATAGATTTACAATGCAAGACACATTTTATTTGCCTTAAAGAGACCCTGTCATTAATACTAACAAGTTAACAAAGATATGAAATCCGTTTTTGGCCTTGCCCTATGCACACTGGCTTTTCGAAATTATGTAAATATCTGGGAAATATGAACAACTTTTATTCCTCTGATACCACTTTTTCCTGAGTTTAGATGTTCCAGCTTAAAAGCAAGTTTAGGCATATTTAGATGTGCTTAGATCCATGGAGTTGCATTTACATACGTTTACATCCATTAAGCTACATTCAGCTCTGCAAAGCCAACACAAAGCGGACTGTTTTGTCTAGCGTACTTAAAGGGCTCCCCCATAGGAGCCGATGGTTAGGATGGGTGCTCTGTTCTTTGCCTTAACCTCCATAAGAACTTCAGTCCCTTTGACACACTAGGTTGAGTGTACAAAGAATGAAATACCACAGAAATCATTGAAAGTAATATCTGGTAACAATTAAAATTGCCATGTCCAAGAAAACAGACACTGAACTAGTTAGCAAAGGCAAAGTTAAAGAGGCTGTACGCCTCCATGGGGAATTTGTACCTATAGGACCTATAGCTAAGCCTATAATAAGACTTACCTTTAGGTATAGTAAATATCTCCTAAAACATGCAGGGAACTAAAAAGGAAGTAAAACCCATCAGGGTTTACTTGCTCTTTAATATATTGTCACCTGATATGGTGGGTAAAGAGGCAAACATGTAAACTGATTAACAACGTCAGTAACACAATTTAGCGTACAGAGTGATTAGTAATATGTACTAAGCATAATATGACACTTTGCTATCAAATCAGTATAAACTGTAGCAAGGTTACCTAAAGTGCACCAGTGGGCAGTAAAAAAGCGTAATTTACAAAATACAGGAGACTATACTGCCAAAGTGCATTATTGACAATTATTCTAGGTGTAGACTGACTGGATGAGCACTGTCCGTAAAAATAAAAAAAGGAGAAAGAATCAAAAGTGATGTGCAGGATGGTTTTGCTAGAGGGGCAGTCCATTGTGTTGTTCTTCTGTCGGCTATTGTTGGGGCCCTTTAAGAAGCAGTGGTGTACTTAGAGACAGTATAAGTAAACCAGCATGTAGTAAACGTGCAGTAAAGATGCGGTATAGGTATGGTGCAGGTGCATAATTTTGTCATTACTGGGTCTCTGTGCTTTTTGTGCAATGCAGGCATATCATGGCTGGTAGAAGGGGCTACACATAGCTTTCTGAAAAGAGAAGACCTGCCTAGGGAAAGCCCATGTGTGATGCAAACCTCCATAAATAACAGGTCTATTATTCTAGGTCTAGACTGACTGGATGAGCACTGTCCGTAAAAATAAAAAAAAGGAGAAAGAATAAAAAGTGATGTGCAGGATGGTTTTGCTGGAGGGGCAGTCCATTGTGTTGTTCTTCTGTCGGCTATTGTTGGGGCCCTTTAAGAAGCAGTGGTGTACTTAGAGACAATGGGCCAGATTCATCAAGAGATACAATGGCAGATCTCCTGATCCGCCGTCGTATCTCTGAGATCCGACGGTCGGATCTATGCGACTGATTCATAAGAATCAGTTACGCATAGATCTCCCTTAGATCCGACTGGTGTAAGTGACTTACACCGTCGGATCTCAGGCTTCAATATCCCGCCGGCCGCTAGGTGTCGCTTTGGTTTTTTACACGAGGAATATGCAAATTCCGATTTCCGCCGATTCAGAAACGAACGCCCGCCCGTCGCTTTTTTTTTACGTCGTTTGCGTTCGGCTTTTTCCGGCGGATAGTTACCCCTGCTATATGAGGGGTAGCTAATGTTAAGTATGGCCGTCGTTCCCGCGCCGAGTTTCAAATTTTTACATCGTTTGCGTAAGTCGGTCTGGAATACGGATGGCCGCAATTTACGTTGCCGCCGAAAACAATGACGTCCTAGCGATGTCATTTGGAGCATGCGCACTGGGAAATTTTGCCGACGGTGCATGCGCAGTTAAATCGGCGCGGGAACGCGCCTGATTTAAATTGTACACTCCCCCTAGCCGCGGAATTTGAATTCCGCCGGGGGAGTTACGATCTGCCGGTGCAAGTTTCGAGGTAAGTGCTTTGTGAATACTGCACTAGCCTCGCAAAATTGCACCGGCGGATCGTAAATCACATAGATTACGCGGATCTAAAGATCCGCTAATCTATGTGAATCTAGCCCACTATTGGTAAACCAGCATGTAGCAAACGTGCAGTAAAGATGCGGTATAGGTATGGTGTAGGTGCATATTTTTGTCATTACTGGGTATCTGTGCTTTTTTGTGCAATGCAAGCATATCATGACTGGTAGAAGGGGCTGCACATAGCTTTCTAAAAAGAGAAGCCTATGTGTGATGCTAAACCTCCATAAATAACAGAACTGAAATTCAATGAATAAAAGAGACAGGAACAGTGACAATTCAGTTGGAGAGTAAACAGCTAAAGGATGGTGGACGTCGTCCTGCCAGCAAATGATGCAGGCTCTGACTTGCTGAAAGTTCTAACGCATATTGTGAAAGGCTTACACTATACAGTGAGATCAGTATAAGTAACTCCTGTACAGAAAAGGTGCCTGTACAAGACAGACAAAGGAAAATCTGGAGTTCAACTTTAAAGTAGACCTAAACTTGAGTTTAGTTCTGCTTTAAAAAAAAATCTGTAACATGCAAGGAAAGATCACATTCATAGACACTGCATGAATTGATTTTCAGTTTTAAATGAATGCTTCCATCATCAGTAATCACTAGTGGAAATGTTATTATTATTATTATTTTTTTTAATAATATGACATTTAAAGAAAGCTGCATAGAAGATGCATGAAGTCATGGCTTCTAACATTACTTTTTACACTACAGATAATTGTTTAACATAGCTTTACTCGGAGCAAATTTTTCATTACATTGTAACATTAATCACTGAACGGCTCAGCAGAAACAGGTTACCAAATTGCTGCATGTCTAGGCATCTTTTGTAAGTGGTAGATTACCTTTAATATCTTAACAGTCTTTCATCACTAAGTGTAACTTCCATGTGCTCATTCTTGGTCGTTAGAGAACCATTACAATAGTAGATAATTGTTATCCATTTCTTTTGAAAAAAATAAATAATCTGAATATACTGTATGTAGTTGATAGTTTTTGAAGTAAATAAAAACATGTCCACGTTCACACAAACATTTTTTATTTTCTCTATCAATCTATTGAAATCATTTAGCAATTTGCTTAAATGTTTATTGTTATTCTATCCTTGTTTTAAATCATTCAGAATTGTAAAGGAAATATATATCTATTAGCAACATAAAAAATTATTAATACAAATGCAAAGAGAAGGAAAGGGGGAGGAGCAAAGAAATTTGCTCCACCCACATATGGGTCCTGGGTGGGCAGACTAAGGGTTAATTTGTCAGTTAGTTGAAGACAGTATTATTGGCTTAATGTATGTCACATGTTTAAAGTGGCACGAGCTAGCCCTTATAAAAGGGATTTAAAGGGCATAAGAGCAGCAGTCGGCGGTGGATCAACAAAGAAGCAGGAGCATTACAACCTTCCACCTATCGCCGCGGTCCTTATTATGTGGTTTTGTCCTTTTCTCACAAAAAGGGACAGTTATCCAGACTTTAGAACATGTTCTTGTATTAACTCGAGCTGGTATGGCTAAGTTAAAGTGACAGTTTATGGTATAATATAAGTGAGTGTCGTGTTTTATATAAATTGTACATGTTTTTACCCTGGGTAAATATATTAAATACCAATAATAAAGGACCGTGGCCATTTCAAATCCATTATACAAAGTATTGTCTTTTATTTATTTGATTAATTATTATAGGTATGGTTCATACATATGAATATATCAGAGCAGGGGTTCCCAGAAGAAAAACATAAGACAACTGTTATCTTAGTTAGAATAAAGAACCCTGACTGTGTAATCCCCCCCCACAGACACCTCAAATGAAATGTAATTCCCCATATGTGACAGTTTTAGTCAGGGTGTACTTTACTCTCCACTGATCCACTGGTTTCACACTAGGTTCCATAGTAGGGATGAGCCGAACACCCCCCGGTTCGGTTCGCAGCAGAACATGCAAGAAGGCAAAAAATGTATTCGAACACGCAAACACCGTTAAAGTCTATGGAACATGAACATGAAAAATCAAAGTGATAATTTTAAAGGCTAATATGCAAGTTATTTTTATAAAAAGTGTTTAAGGACCCGGGTCCTGCCCCAGGGGACATGTATCAATGCAAAAAAAGTTTTAAAAATGTAAGTTTTTTCAGGAGCAGTGATTTTAATAATGCTTAAAGTGAAACAATAAAAGTGAAATATTCCTTTACATTTCGTACTTGGGGGGTGTCTATAGTATGTCTGTAAAGTAGCGCATGTTTCCCGTGTTTATAACTGTCCCTGCACAAAATTACATTTCTAAAGGAAACGTAATTTAAACTACTCGCGGCTATAATGAATTGTTGGGTCCCAGCAATACAGATAAAAGTAATTGAAAAAAAAACAGCATGGGTTCCCCCTTAGTCCATACCAGGCCCTTTGGGTCTGGTATGAATATTAAGGGGAACCCCGAACCAAAATAAAAAAAATGCGTGGGGGTCCCCCCCAAATTCCATATCAGACCCTTCAGGTCTGGTATGGGTATTAAGGGGAAGCCTGCACCTTTTTTTTTATATGGCGTGGGGTTCCCCCCAAAAATCCATACCAGACCCTTATCCGAGCACACAACCTGGCAGGCCGCTGGAAAAGAGGGGGGGACGAGAGAGATCCCCCCCTCCTGAACCGTACCAGGCCACATGCCCTCAACATGAGGAGGATTTCCCCATGTTGGTGGGGACAAGGGCCTCATCCCCACAACCCTTGCCCAGTGGTTGTGGGGATCTGCAGGCGGGGGGCTTATAGGAATCTGGAAGCCCCCTTTAACAAAGGGGAACTCCAGATCCCGCCCCCATGTGAATTGATAACGAGGTACATTGTACCCCTACCATTTTGTTAAAGGGGGCTTCCAGATTTCGATAAGCCCCCTGCCCACAGACCCCCACAACCACTGGGCAAGGGTTGTGGGGATGAGGCCCTTGTCCCCATCATCATGGGGACATCCTCCCCATGTTGAGGGCATGTGGCCTGGTATGGTTCCGGAGAGGGGGGCGCTCTCTCGTCCCCCCTCTTTTTCTGCAGCCTGCCAGGTTGCGTGCTTGCATAAGGGTCTGGTATGGATTTTTGGGGGGAACCCCACACCAAGCAAGATTTTTTTTACACTTTTGCGTTTACACTTTTGCGTTTAATTACACTTTTGCGTTACTACATTGTATAGGTGCGCCACTTCCTGAGCAAGTTTAGGGACAGGATCCCAAACCTAAACCACAGTACTGTTTGAGAGAAGAGCCATTAATACTCTCCTCTCACCACCTATTTCTCCTTCCTCAGCTCCTTTCCAGCACTGCAGTACCAGTACCAGCATCAGTTTTTTGAGCATCTAAAGCCCTGTACACACGATCGGTTTGTCTGATGAAAACGGACCGTTTTTATCGGACGAACCGATCGTGTGTGGGCCCCATCGTTTTTTTATCCATCAGTGAAAAAAAATATAACCTGTTTTACATTTTTCTTATCGTTAAAAAACGGATAGAAAAATACGATCGTCTGTGGGGAAATCCATCAGTCAAAAATCCACGCATGCTCAGAATCAAGTCAATGCATGCTCTCGGAAGCATTGAACTTCATTTTTCTCAGCACGTCATAGTGTTTTACGTCACCGCGTTGGACACGATCGGATTTTTAACCAATGGTGTGTAGGCAAGACTGATGAAAGTCAGCTTCATCGGATATCTGATGAAAAAATCCATTGGATTAGATTCCATCAGATATGCGATCGTGTGTATAGGGCTTAACACCTTTGGGACCCTTGGATGCCTGTGTCTGGGCCATTTCCATCCTCTGACCCCTACGTCACTGCTGTGCCCTAAAGTGTGGAGTAAGGAATACAGGCATCTGAAAATCCTAAAATTGGCAGAGGATCAAGCATTAGAATGTAGATAAGGTAGGAGAAAGGGCTATACTTTTATTTATTTATTTTTAAAGATAAGAGCCCAAATGAAATAATTAGCAAGTTTATCATGTTACAAAAAAAAAAACTGTAGGGCCCCTAGAGAAAATAATGAAAAGTATTTAATATTGTAAAGAATTTTATATTAAAAGTTAGAGAGGCTGTAGTTGTGTACATTCTGCCAAACCACCAATTTGAAAATGTGAGTACTAACCAAAATTCATTAACATACTGCAGAGCTGTGTCATCCTCTCAAAGGCCAGTTGTTCCATTGCATGACTTTTATGAAAGTTATGAAGCCACCATCGCTGTACTTCAAACACTAATGTATTACATTTCTGCTTTTTACAATCTTCACATAATTATTGTGGAGTTTGAAAGTAATGTTAACATAGGCATTTTAATTCTTTCTTTTCAGGGGTTTAAACCTTTCTTTTACATAAGTACCACAATTTAGAAATGATAGATTGTGAAAACTGTTCTGTACAACATAAAGCAAATATGAACTAGGTCAAAGCTATAAAGTTCTATGTCTATTAAACAGACATTTCATTTGCAGCTAATCTAATGTGCAAACAGAGCTCTTCACCTTAGTCTAACTGGAAACAACACAATTAGACATACTCAACTTATAAGTGTGTAACAACTACATGGCTTTATACTATTGCATAGTTTTCAAACTAAAAAAAATAGCCTATTAAAAGAAAAAAAAGAAAAAACAGCTTTGCTGTACTACTCAGTGCCCCACCCCCCATTATTTCTTTCATTTACTGAAAATGTATTACAATTTTCAGGTATAAAAAGAGAAATGTGAACATTAATAATATCAATAAACTTTGCACACATACTGCTCCCCAAATATAAAATGAGAGCGGCAACCATCTTATACTGCAATAGGTCGTGGTTGAGACAGGACTTGCGAGACATCAGTTTATAAGAGTAAGTTGAACATCTAATGCTGGCCATACACGGGTCAAATTTTGAAAAAACTTTCTTTCGAAAATCTTATCTAAGAATTTTTGTTCATATTTCGTACCATTATTGGGCTGCATTAACATCTGATTTTCAGGCGGCAATTGAATTTTAATAATCATAATCATCATTTAATAACATATTTTTTCTAATTAATGATGGGAGAATCGTGCGAGAAATGTAATCAAAAAAGAAATGTGTATGTGCAAGAAAAGAAAATTCCCAGAAAGAAACAAAGGTTCCCGGAAAGAAAAGAAGATTCCCAGACAAGAAAATTCCTTTCTGTAGGAACATGAAGTGAAATTTAAGGTTTATTCGGTCGAATTTCAAAATCAATGGTGGCACCATTGGATCACAAAACGAACACATTTTCTGTATTAGACATAAAGAATATTTGTTTACAAGAAATACCCCAAAAAAAGACAACATTCAGGCAATCGAATCAATATCATGCGTTAGACCGTCCTAGTGATTTTGTGACATGAGTAGAAAGGCCTGGCACACAAAAAATTAAATAGACGGCCATGGCCTGCGCTATTCATCTGGGCCTTACAGGAGCTCCACAAAGAGGGGAGAGAGCGTGTAAAAGCATGAAGCAGGAAGAAAAGAGAAAGACAGAGAAGAAAGGAGGGGAAATAGAGGGGGGTGGGGGGAATGGGCACCCCAGGGTTTTTTAGGCTGTACTACATGGAACATTAACAGTTCTAAGAATTGGGAGGTCATTTGAGAAGGCGGAAAGTGGTCTATCCAGGGCTATCAAATCTTTTGAAATTTGTCAAACTTGTTCTCCAGAATAGCCATTAAAAGGGTTGTAAAGGTTTGTTTTTTTATTTTCTAAATAGGTTCCTTTAAGCTAGTGCATTGTTGGTTTACTTACCTTTTCCTTCGATTTCCCATCTAAATGTTTTTTTTGTTTGTCTGAATTTCTCACTTCCTGTTTCTCCTCAGTACGCTTGCCCCCATCATCTGAGCCATTCTGGCAGGGGGTTAGTCAGCGTGCTCGCCCCCTCCCTTGGGACGCTGACTAACCCCCAGCCAGGAAGAACAGGAAGTGAGAAATTCAGACAAAAGAAAAAAAAAAGAAGGGAAATTGAAGGAAAGTGTAAGTGAACCAACAATGCACTAGCTTAAAGGAACCTATTTAGAAAATAAAAAACAAACCTTTACAACCCCTTTAACCACTTAAGACCCGGACCATTAAGCAGTTAAAGGACCTGGCCAGTTTTTGCGATTCGGCACTGCGTCGCTTTAACTGACAATTGCGATGCGATATGGCTCCCAAACAAAATTGGCGTCCTTTTTTTCCCCACAAATAGAGCTTTCTTTTGGTGGTATTTGATCACCTATAAACAAAAATAGAGTGACAATTTTGAAAAAAAAAATATATTTTTTACTTTTTGCTATAATAAATACCCTCAAAAAAGATATAAAAAAACTTTTTTTTTCTCAGTTTAGGCCGATACGTATTTTTCTACATATTTTTGGTAAAAAAAATCGCAATAAGCATTTAACGATTGGTTTGTTTACAAAATAGGGGATAGTTGTATGGCATTTTTATTAATATATTTTTTTTTTACTACTAATGGCGATGATCAGCGATTTATTTTCATGACTACGACATTATGGCGGACACATCGGACAATTTTGACACATTTTTGGGGCCATTGTAATTTTCACAGCAAAAAGTGCTATAAAAATGCATTGTTTACTGTGAAAATGACAATTGCAGTTTGGGAGTTAACCACTAGGGGGCGCTGTAAAGGTTATGTGTGACCTTATATGTGTTTCTAACTGTAGGGGGATGGGGCTGGACGTGTGACGTCACTGATCGCCTTTCCCTATATCAGGGAACAGACGATCAGTGACATTGCCACTGCGAAGAACGGGGAAGGTGTGTTTACACACACCTCTCCCCGTTCTTCAGCTCCTGTGACCGATCGCGGGACACCGGCGGCGATCCGGTCTGCGGGTCCCACGGCCGCGGTCACGGAGCTTCGCACCGGGTCACAGGTGCGCGACCCACGGCTGGGCACTTAAAGGGGACGTACAGGTACGTGCCTGTGCCCAGCTGTGCCATTCTGCTGACGTAAATGTGCAGGAGGCGGTCCTTAAGGGGTTAATGTTTCATTGACGAGAGTACTGTGAACCTTGTTTTTGACCTCTTCAAAGCTAAGAAGCTGTGTTTTTTATAGACAGTTTGCTTAGTTTACCATAAACATGTAAGTAATTAGGGTGGTGTCCGTGATAGGTTGATGTAAGAGTGCCTCCCATGGGTCTCCTCATAAATTTACATGGAGGACCGTAACGACCAATGTGTATACCCCAATCCACAACCTCCAGACCTTGAGAACATACTGTATATGTTTAATATCGCCCAAACATGATTTCTTTCCATCAGTAGATGTAGCTAGTCTTCTGGATTAAATGAATTTAATGATTGTCAGAGTCTTTTAATCCACTTCCTCTGAGCCCAGGTTGTCATGGACCCACTCCAATTTTGTGACCCCTTTTCAGTGCAGCAGTAAGAACCACACATCACTACCACCAGAGGATACTAGAAAGTATCTGTAACATTGGCAGACAAGCAAAAAGGCTGACTTCATTACAGGCTACCTGTTAGTATAGGTTCCCTTAAAAAAAAATAACAAAAATAACAAATTAGCAGTGGGTTAGAAAATATAAATAGTTTTTGCAATGCCTCCATATCTGTCACACTTTGCACGTATTTGTTGTTAACATTTTCTAAAGAAAACAAAAGCAGTAGAGTAAAAAAAAAAAAAACGAATTTTGTAGAACTTTTGCAGTGTACTTAGAATGCATTAAACATTCATTAGGCACTTAGTTGTGCTGCTTACTGCATTGTGCATTTGGTAAACACAAGATTGTTAACCTCCTACTGCATTGGTAGTTTCTCAAAATCCCCAATCCTCTAGTTATTTGTCCAATTTTCTTCAAGAGTAACATACTATATATGAATGTTATATTGTTAGAAAAGAAAAATGAGTAATTATCTACCTAACTTGTAAATAATGGACTATGACAATAGATGCCCTGATTCAACTGTAGTCTGCAAGCAAATCGTCTAGGCTATAAACTAGTGAGGTTTAGGCTTCATTCACATGACAGCATTTTAAATCATGGGCAGATTTGCTGCAGATCTGCCTGCGATATGACAGCGCCCAGGTGTGAATGACAAAACGCGGAACTCGCATTTAAGATTGCCATTCATTTGAATGGCACCTCAAAGCACTGTGCGAATCTGCAGCGATTGTCACGTGATAAAATGCACTGCAATCGCAGCAACGCTCATCGTGGGACGTATTTTACCCCAAAGTAGATCCTGAACAATTTTTTGGCAACATGTGTCCCGCGATGCAGGCTGCCGCGATTGCAGAGAGTTTTATCACGCAAAAATCACAGCAGATCTGCACAGTGATTTGAGGTGCCATTCAAATAAATAGCATCTCAAATGCGAGTCCCACGTTTTGTCATTCACACCTCCGCCCTCTGAAATCGTGGGCAGATCCCTGGCAAATCTGTCCACGATTTAAAATGCTGTAGTGCAAATGCAGCCTTAGCGTTTTAGAGTAAACCTATGCTTTGCCAATACAAGGTCCCCTCCCCTGTAAAAAAAAAAAATCTTAAGGAAAACATTCTCACACGATCATGGGAAAGTTAAGGTTCCCAAATCCCAAGAGAGTGAATTTTTGCACGGTGCTGCAGCATCTGTTAATGACATTTGGTCTCCTGAGCTTTCTCAGTATGATGAGGACCAATGACATCACCAGTGGCTACAGGAAAGGATAGAAAGTTGTGGTGTAAGGTAAGTATTTAATTTTTTTTTTTTTTAAATGTTCCAGATTTTTATAGCTTTTACTGTGTTATTTATTTGACATAGTGGGGGGTTGCAACATAAGCAGACATTGCACTTACAGGTCAGCCTAAACTGTTTTCAGCGCATATTTGCCTTCACTTTGCTCTCTTGTCAGACCACTCAACTACCAGGAATGAATACTAATGGCCAGTATCTCTCAGCATGGGGAAACATGTTATTCACCTTCCTTCTGCCCACAATGCAGCGCTGAGTTTCTGAGTTTCCTGTCCCCAGACACTCCTGCTGTCAGGTTGAACAAGGAGCTCTATATAAGCTTTGATTAGACTGACTTGAGCAAACAGGAGAATTCCTCCCTTTGCTCTTGCAGACAAAAACAATGGTGGAGGTATAAAGGCTCAGTAATTAAGTGAACCTATTGCTTGCATCGTGAGTAATGCAAACGTTCACCCAAATGTTATGTGGCCCTAGATCTAAAAGTAATTTTTTAGGGGTTCAAAAATGTGAACATGGCAGTATGGAGACACTAAGAACATATTTCCAGTTCTGAGGCCCTAAGAACTACGAATTCTTGACCTATTTGGGATTTGAACCCTTAAATTTGAACTCAAGCTTTTGATATACTTTACATAGTTTGTTTAAACCAAGCTGGTCCCAATAAACTGTGTCTCTCGGTAACATGTGAGGTCGTTGGATGTGCTGTATAAACTATATGTAGCTGAAGCTACATACAGCATACCGTACTGTGTTCCAGGTTCAGCCATTCAGAAAAAAGTGATGTATTCTAGCAATTAATACAAACTTCCTCTGATTGGCTAAGTCAGGCCTCGTACACACGATAGGTTAACCAGAGAACCACGGTCTGATGGACCGTTTTCATCGGTCAAAACCGATCGTGTGTGGGCCCCATTGGTTAAAAAAAAGCCAACTTGCTTTAAATCGGTTGAAAATCCACGCATGCTCAAAATCAAGTTGACGCATGCTTGGAAGCATTGAACTTCGTTTTTTTCAGCACGTCGTTGTGTTTTACGTCATCGCTTTCTGACACAATCATTTTTTTAACCGATGGTGTGTAGGCGCGACGGACCATCAGTCAGCTTCATCGGTTAACCGATGACAACAGTCCTTCAGACCGTTCTCATCGGATGGACTGATCGTGTGTACGAGGCTTCAGAGAGGCAAGCTGATGATGTCATCACCTCTGACTCAGCCAATCAAAGGAAGCTTTGTATTCATTGCTAGAATACATTGCTTTCTCTGAATAGCTGAGTGCCGCTCAGGCAGACTCTATTGTGTTTTAGCTATGAGACAGGAAAGTCTCAGCTCACACCCAGAACATTCTACTTTGAAGACATCAGTCTGATATAAGTGAACATTGATTTAATGAACCAATTTTATGGGAATGCCACAAAATGCTATTTTTATTTTATAATATACACTGTACAACAGAAAAACACAGATAGGAGATCTATTGTGCTAGAATTCCATACTCGTAAGTAAAATTGTAGTTGAATGGGTTACAAATGTATGTTCCACATTACTTGACGTTTTCCTTATTCTGAAGCTGTCTTTGTCAATCCAATACATTTATTACAACCTACTTTAAGAACAAAGAGCTTCAGAGAAATCAGATTTGTACTTAAACCTGTATTTGTAAAATGTGATGGGCAAATTTTAATTTTTTTTCAAAATCATGTTGAGACAAAAAGGGGCTATTAGATGAGTTTATTCAAGCATTGTTCTCTGGTCTTATGTGTATTACATCAATCTCATGATTAAGTGATGAAATCAGCTGATGCCAAAGAGCATTAGTAAAGAAATGTGTATTATCTGTTACAAAAATGTGGTCCTTTAATAAAGCTTTTTAAAGGGCAATGTGTTTTACCTTAAACAAAATATAAAAATGTCAGGCAATTACCAAGTATTGTGCATGATTTATAAAGACAGAATCTGTGTCTGTTTAGAGATATGGGATTGACCATAGAAAGTATCTCTCTCTGAAGACTGTTGGGACTTTGAGACATCTTATGATGATGTGTGACAAGTAGGCAATTAGGGGAGATGGAGGTAAATTATTTCTAGCGGCATGAAAGTTTTTAAATATAACATCAATATTATTTTGTACAGCCCAATAGTGGTCTGAACTCACAAGCCTGAACTGTGTTTAACCAGTAACAGTAAGCAGGTTTAGCTGTGTCTTAATGTAATAATTTAATACAGCCGTTTTTTTTTTTAATTGGTGTACCGGACACCTGAAGACTGAAAAATAAGCGTATCAAGATTATTCTACAGAACAATTACATGACACTAATAAACCAATACAGAATAATGTTAGCAGAGTTGATCCTGAAATGTAAATACAATTCCAACAAAATTTCAGGTTGGATTTACATTGATTTCAGTGTGGCCTTTGACTGAACCCAGGGCCACTGAAAGGGGGTTACAGGCAGCCATCCTATACCAGGCCTGGGCCCCATTTGGTAACAGGGGTTCCAGGCCTGAGAGGTGTTACATGTGGCCAGGGAAGTGAAATTCCTGCACAGTGCAGGTCCCTGCAATTACAGAATGCTACAGTAGAAAATTGGTTGCTTGGAATCCAAACACGCCAACTCTAACTACTTTGTGCCTCCCATTCTAGCCCAAAATTCTGAATACTTTTGTTCTTCTTTGGCTTCTGTACATACTGTCCCTGTCCTCACCTCCTGCTTAAGTTCTGTGAGCTCTTCTTGACCCAGCCCATTGTTGTATGGTTACGCTACCAACCAGCCCCAAACAATTCAACATGTTAGTGGTGGTGTCTTTGGGAGATTGACAGATGAGCCATGATAGGGTCACAGGGGCCACACAGGGCAGGATAGCCCAGAATGGTACATAATTAAGGAAAAACTGGTGTTAATAATTGGCTATCACAGTGTCCTGAGAACAGGGGTGCAGGGCACACACAGGACCAGTGAAGATATTGGGGTGTCATAGTGTGTAATATGGGGGGGTTCGAGCAGCTGCAGAAAATTAGGGGACAGCACACCTGGTATAAGGGGGGTCCTGAAAGGCAGATATTAAGCTGGCACTGTGTACAACATGGGTGTGACCACATAATTAGAGTATAGAAAGTATAAGGTGGCAGAGAATGGGGAAATAGCTTATCTTGCCAGGACGGGGGATACATGGAGGGATAAATGAGGTAACAGTATGTCTAGGACATGTTGAAAGTACCGGCAGAGGCAGATATGGTAACTTGGGGGTACTTGGAGAGGCAAGTGGAGTAATATTAGGTGTGGGACTGGAGTCACCTGGAAGAGCAGACAGAGGAAAATGGTAGATTCAGAACTGGGGGTACTTAGAGTGGTGGATGGAGTAAAAGTATGTTCAGGACTGCGGGTATCAGGAGAGGCAAGGTACACGATATTACAAAAATCCTTCTAACCTGACCTTTGGGATTTCAGTGAATTGAGAGGAATGTCTGGAGAGGGAAGGAAGGAAGGGTTGATAAAGCACAGAGGGACCTGGGGTTCTCCAGGCAGCTCCTAAGTAGTCACTAATGGAAGGTCAGAGCAGAAGGTGACAGTCAGTAAAGGTTAAAGAGCTCAAAGCAAGGGGAATCAGAGGCAGAATAAGACCTAAAAGAATATACAATCCAGGGCCAAAAGGAGACCAATCACAGTGGACTAATTCAAGGCCAAAAAAATCACAAGAAGCTTTGAGGCTTAGAATTTAGCAACTGCACTGGAAGGAGGTGAGACCTAGGGGTTGATTAACCACTTCAATACAGGGCATTTTCACCACATTCCTGCCCAGACCAATTTTTAGTTTTCAGCGCTGTCGCAATTTGAATGACAATTGCGTGGTCATGCAACACTGTACGAAAATGAAATCTTTATGTTTTTTTCTCCACAAATAGAGCTTTCGGTTGGTGGGATTTGATCACCTCTGCGGTTTGAGCGACAACTTTGAAAAAAAAAACACAAAATGTTTTACTTTTTGAGTTAATAAATATCACAATTATATATATATATATATATATATATATATATATATATATATATATATATATATATATATATATATATATATATATGTATATATATATATATATATGTATATATATATATATATATATATATATATATAAATAAAAAAAAATCCTCAGTTTAGACCAGGGGTCCTCAAACTATGGCCCTCCAGTTGTTCAGGAACTACAATTCCCATCATGTCAATGAATGTCAAAATCTTGCAATACCTCATGAGATGTGTAGTTCCGCAAAAGTTGGAGGGCCGCAGTTTGGTTTTGACCGATACGTATTCTTCTACATATTTTTAGTAAAGAAAAATCGAAAATAAGCGTTTATTGATTGGTTTGCGCAAATGTTATAGCATCTACAAAATAAGGGATAGATTTATGGCATTTTTATTTATTTTTATTTTTTTACTAGTAATGGCGGCGATCTGCGATTTTTATTGTGACTGTGACATTGCGACGGACACATCGGACACTTTTGACACGTTTTTGGGACCATTCACATTTATACCACGATTAGTGCTATAAAACTGCACTGATTACTGTGTAAATGTGACTGGCGGGGAAGTGGTTAACACTAGGGGGCGATCAATGGGGTTAATATGTTCCCTAGTGAGTGATTCTAACTGGGGGGAGGGGACTTACAAGGGGAGGGGACTCACAAGGGGAGGAGACCGATGTGTGTTCCTCTGTACTGGAAACACACATCGGTCTCCTCTCCTCTGACAGGACATGGATATGACAACCTGGGCTTCCCCTAGCCGCCCGGAAAGCCCAGGATGTCATATGACATCCACCGGGAGGGAGGGTTCCGGCCGACATCATCAGGGAAGTGGTTAAATAAAAGCAAATAGGATGTTTATTTTTCAAGGGAAGTTGCACATTGCAAGGGAATTTTTTCCAGAGTTTAGTGACTGTGGTAAAACTAATGCATTGTAATATTTCAGATAGTTATGTCCACCAAGTCCTGCAAGCAACTTATATCCATTAAGCATTATTAAACAGCAGAAATGTGCCCCGCTGTCAATTTACTTCTTTGTCAATTTTGTTTATTGAATATTAAATAATAAAGACAGTTACAATTAGTAATAAATAGTTACAACAAATGGTAATATAAGTTAAGTATATGATAATAAATTGGATGGAATTATACATATCTGAAGATTAGATATTTCACATAAACAGGTAATCAACTCGAAATTGAAATGTTAAGTTAATATAAACAATTGAAAAATGTAATATGTAAATATGTGCTCATACACTTAGTTGCAAGCATATTCAATTAATATATAGTCACTATGGAAAGAAAACGAATTGAAAATCAACTAATTCAATAAAAACTTCAAAAATGTATAATTATTGTAAGTAATAACTAAATATAGTATTTATGTATAAAACAGTACCATTTAAATATGGTAATACAAAAAAATAGGGAAATAGAAAAAAAAAGGACAGAGTAATAGTAAAAGGGAAAGAATGAAGGTAAGAAAGAGAGAAAAGAGTCTAGGGTAAGAAAGTTCTCCGGAGCATCTATATTGTAAGAATATTATTAGGTTAGTACAGAAGACAAATGTTCATGTTTAGTACTTGTTTCCACTCATATTGTTGTATAATATTATAGTATATCAAGGTCTTAATAGGAAATTGTCAGGGATCATAGGAAGAAAATACGTCATCCAAGCATTCCATATTTTCTCAAAATTTTGTATAGTATCGTTGGTTATGGCTTCTGATTTGGAAAGGATCATTGCTTGGTTTAATCTGTTTTTAGCTTCAGAGATCATTAATGTATTGGTTTTCCAAGCTTTGGCAATGGTTTGCTTTGCGGCTGTGGTGATCTGGAGAAAGAGCCTAAATTGAGTGTAAGAAATATGAACTAGTTTTATATTTAAAAGCGCAATAGTCGTGTCTGGAATGATGGCTATCTTAAATATTTTAGATATCATGAGGAAAATTTAATTCCAGAACTTTTTTGCAATTGGACAATCCCAGAATGTATGTAAGTGCGTTCCCAGACCACCACAGCCACGAAAACAGAATGGGGAGCATTGAGGATTTTTTGCAATTTTAACAGGAACCAAGTAACAGTGCATGATTATTTTATAGTTTGTTTCCAAAGCAATTATATTTTGAGAAGACATTTTTGTATTGGCCCAGACTTTATTCCAGTCGGAAATGTCGATTTTAGTTCCAAGTTCTTTCTCCCATTTTTCCACATTACTCTGCAATTCCCTGTGCAATACTCTGCAATACCTCAATACTCCGCAATACCTCAATACTCTGCAATACCTTAATACTCCGCAATACCCCAATACTCCGCAATACCCCAATATTCCGCGATACCCTGCAATACTCCGCAATACTCTGCAATACCATGCAATACTCCAATACCTTGCAATACTCCAATACCCTGCAATACTCCGCAATACGTCCCCCCCTCCTGCCACCCTCCAGTGATTTTACAGACTCACTGCTACGATCGAAGCCAGGATCATTTTTTTTTTCAGTCTTCCCAGCCTAGAGGTGAGATGTGGGGTCTTATTGACCCCACATCTCACTGTAAAGAGGACCTGTCAAAAGTGATCAAAACATGTATTTTTGGGGAAAAAAGTGTCAAAATCAAGTAAATAAATAAAGAAAAATGAATAATAAATTATTATAATTTTTTTTAAAGCGCCCCTGTCCCCATGTGCTCGCATGCAGAAGCGAACGCATACGTAATTTTCGCCGACATATGAAAACGGTGTTGAAGCTCCACATGTGAGATATCGCTCCGAACGTTAGCGCAAGAGAAATCATTTTGGCCCTAGACCTCCTCTGTAACTAAAAACATGTAACCAATAAACTGGCACTTTTGTATTTAGGGTGTTTAGGGTGTTTAATTACCACCCCAGGGCAAATTTTAAATCAATTTATTTAAGGTGTCATTAGTTTGTTGTGTTCAACAAAATATATATATATTTTTGTATCCCTTTTGCAAATGTAATCAAAATAATAAATAGTAGAATGGTTTGACAGCATTGCAGCTTGCAGATTCTTAGCAAATATTTGAATGTTCTTATGTGATGGCTATTGTACAAATGTCATGTCAGCTGGGTTTAGTAAAAAGAGAGAGTGAATGCATGTGTATGTTGGTTAATGCAAAATGCCACTTCAGTTTGTATTAAAGGAAAGCTGGAAAAATAAATCAATAAACTAAGCAACATCTGTGCATTTTCTTTTAACCTATGTGCACATTTATTTTAACAAAATATATTCTTATTTTAACTTAGGGTTCCATAGAAACCTGTACAATTCTGTTCTGTGTCATGTCTGTAAAAGGTTATCTTTGATATACAAGTTTGCTCTTTATTTTCCATTTTCATCTCTTGCTCTTTATCTCTATACTCTTGTTCTTCTATATTGCCCTACTACGTTATCTAATAATGATGAGCAAACCACGCAAAGTTTGATTTGCTGGATGTTTGCCAAACAAGTGAAAAAATCCTCAAACATGGGACATGTACCAATGCAATTTTTTTAAAGAAAATGCTATTCAGCTGGAAGCTGGTCTTTTATAATAGAGAGCAACATTGAAAATACACAATTCCTTTAAATAAAATGCTTGGGGGATGTCCTACTTTTTGGGTGTACTACACCAAAAGTGGTATTTAAAGTGGTTGTAAACCCACTTTTTTCACTTTTACCTACAAGTAAGCCTATAATAAGGCTTACCTGTAGGTATAAAGAATATCTCCTAAACCTGTACGGTTTAGGAGATATTCTCCTCGCAATGCGGCGCTGATTGCAGCGGCGCATGCGCAGGGGGGAATCCACGGCGAAAGGACCGGCAGCCGCCGGACCTTGCCGAATTTAAATCTCCCACGCCCTGCGCGGGAGTGACGTCATCGCCGCTCCAGCCAATCACAGCGCTGGGGCGGCGATACCCGGAAGACACGCCGGAGCAAGATGACATCTCGCTCGGCGTGGACCAGGTAAGTGTTCTTCACCTCGTTCTGAGGTAAGTATTTCATAATCAGCCAGTATGCGGTGCATACTAGCTGATTATGCCTTTTGCCTTGCAGGTTTGAAAAAAAAAAATGTTTATGCGGTTTACAATCACTTTAACAAAAACTATTGGCGCTAAATGGCATTTCCCAGCTGGCTTTGTTGTGTCTGTAAAAAGTGACTGGAGATCCCTATCGACATCTATTTCAAGGATAAGTGCCTGGCATGCATTTTCAGGGGAATCCCACACAAAAAAAAGAAAGAAAACGGCATGTGGTCCTCCTAAAATCTCATATCAGACCCTTGTCCAGCAATCGAGCCTGGTTGGCCAGGAAAAAAAAGGGGGGGGTGTACCCCTTCTCCTAAACCACACTGGGTCACATGTCTTCAATATGCTGATGACGACAAGGGCTCCTTATTCCTGGTTCGGTGCATGTAGAAGTCTGTACGTGAATGAGTAAGGTGTACATAGTACCCTGGTTAACACAATAACAAAAAAAGGATTTGTTAAACACACACATTGAGGTCCTTTGGTACAAAAACAAAAGTCACATGACGTGAATACAATGTCACTCCCGTCACCAAGCACGTTACATAGCAATGACCTTTTTTAAACAATGGCGTTATCCAGCACCTCAGCTAGTTTGTTTACATTCAGCAGTTTGCTACGGATCTGTCAGTTGTGATGGCGTATCTGCAAAAAATGTTCATTGTGGTACATTTACATAATGGGAAAGTATTTTTATTACATTGTAGGGCATTATTTTTTCAACATCACAGGCCATTCATTTTTTTTTTTTTTTTTACATCATGGGATTTTTTCAATTCAAGTTCTTAATCTTCATTGTGTTTGTATGTTTCTTTATTATGTAACTTTTTTATGAAGGAATAACCAGGGGTAATATGTAGCCCTTACTTATTCTAATATTGGGATTAATATCTGTGGGTCCTCTAAGCTAAACAGGCTTTCAGATTTAAAAAAAGTCCCCCCACAGACCACCACATCCTCTGGGCCCCCTCAAATGGGAACAGGGTGCATTGTCCTGCATCCTTCTGGCTAGGTACCCTCCCCATGTTGACGATATGAGGTGTGGTATGGTTCAGAAGGGGGTGCATGCTCACTGCCCCTCCCTTTCCTGCCTAGCTAGGCTTCATGCTTGAATAAGGGTCTGGTATGTATTTTTTGGGAGGACCCCACACCATCCTAAAGTCCATGCCAGAATCTAAGGATTTTGATATTAATTTTCAGGGGGACCTGAGCCATATATTTTTTATTTATTTTTTGTGTGAGGTCATGATCAAAATCCACATCAGACCATTATCTAGCAGAACAGTCTAGTATGAATTTTAAGAGGGGATCCCCATTTTGTATATTTTTCAGAGAATGATTGTTTTCTTCAGATAATGTAGCCTGGTATAGTGCCCCCCTTTTCAGCATGTGATCCCCCCAAAATCTAGACAGGTTTGCGAGCATGCAGCTGGATGGTCAGATAAGGGAGGGACAACAAGTATTCAATTACACCCCCTGAAACATACCAGGTCACATGTTCTCAACATTGTGAGGGTACCCATGTTGATAGGGACAAGGGCCCCACCCCCTGTTCTAGTGGATGTGGGTGTCTGAAGAAGGTGACTTATCAGAAACTGAAAGCTGCCAGATATCTACACTCCAGGTGGAGATGTAAAGGGTACATGGCACCCCTTGTTAGTCTTTCACAAAAAATAAAGGAAAATCTAAATAAATACACCCACACCTTGACAAAGTGCTTTATTAAAAAAGAAAAGTATCATGGCATTAATCCATCAGCAATTACATTATACAGCAATCATCAATCACAATGAACAACAACCTGCTGTCACAAAGGCGCCCAGAGGTGATTCAGTTTGCATGTGTTGCGCTATATAAGTTTCTCACTCACTCACTCACAAAGGCCATAACCTGTGCACAGTGGTCTTCTTCCTAATGAACTCTCACAGAAAATTACATCTTGCCAGACAGCTGCTGCATGCCAACAAGCTAAATGTTGATGCTGGCTGACACCATTAACCAAAGATATTCATGCCCTTTGAAAACGTCACATGTGACGAAACATGTCAGGGCTGACGTCACCAAAACCCACGTGACCCCGGAAGCACGGGTGTTCGCAACTTTTTATTGACGGCTTTTTTTAAATATTTGTTGTTCTTATGATTCCAGTTTTTTAAATAAATTAAGTATTTTTAAGGATAAAAATCTGGAGTATTTTTTTTCCCCTTACATTTCGAGCTTGAGCCCAGGAGTGGGTTTATATTCCATCAGTGGGAAGGATATTTCCTTTGTGACACAGAGGACCGACGTGGAGAGTGAGGAAGATGGTAACAACTGGGTGATATCTATTTTTAAGACCTACCAACACCCCGCAGAGGGTTATATCTGCAGGCTCGTATGACCTTGCTAGTACAGGAGGTCCACCATTTCTGGTAAGGGTATCCATCTTTTTGTTGGTGTATCTCCCAAAGAGTGACCTTGTCATATCATCCTGGTGGCGGTGGAACTACCTCTCAATTTCTGCATATCCTCACGCAACTTATTATCTTTTCTACTTGAGATTTGGACTTCATATCTATGCTATTTGGACTTCTTCTTGTTTCTTTTGTTTGCGTACACAGGTTTATGTTTGTTTACATATGCAACGTATTTGCACTTTAGATTAATTTACTATATTACACAGTTTTTGATACACTGTTCACTATAAGCACGACCTTCTCCCCCCTTTACAAAGATATTTATGACTAAATTTGGTCAATGACCTCACCTGGGATACCTGTAACTGTTTACTATGTGAAACACACCAACGGGTAGCCCGGGACATCATTCATTTAGTGGTAGTGTTGATACCACTACTAAATGAATCACTTCCAACTGCAACAGCAGCAAGAGTTTGGGTCAACCTTTCCTTCAAGCCAAACCCAAAGCTTATCCCCACCATCTATGTTTCATCTTCATATAGACTGTCTTCAATTTTTTTGCTTTCTTTTCTCCAATGCCTATCTTGTTTACCAAAAGAGTTGACTGATATTTTAAGGTGCTTATATGCTAACCTTCTCCTGTTCTTAATATGGTTCACCATAAATGTGTATTTTTCAGTTTAAAATGCAGTGCATAAGTAGGTTTATTGAAAATTACTTGATTAAAAAAAATACAGTGCATAAAGCGTTTTTCTGTTTGCCTTATGAACTGCTTCTGTAGTCACCTCCTCTGTAGTCAGGCTCTTATTTCTTTAAATAAACACAACAATCTACATGAGCTTTTTATAATGAAAGTGTAAGTTTTCATGTTGCTTTATGAAGCAAGTACCGCAATATATACAGTACAGACCAAAAGTTTGGACACACCTTCTCATTCAAAGAGTTTTCTTTATTTTCATGACTATGAAAATTGTAGATTCACACTGAAGGCATCAAAACTATGAATTAACACATGTGGAATTATACATAACAAAAAAGTGTGAAACAACTGAAAATATATTTCATATTATAGGTTCTTCAAAGTAGCCACCTTTTGCAGCAGACACATCTCTAGAACTGTTAAGATGAGACTGTGTGAATCAGGCCTTCATGGTAGAATATCTGCTAGGAAACCACTGCTAAAGAAAGGCAACAAGCAGAAGAGACTTGTTTGGGCTAAAGAACACAAGGAATGTACATTAGACCAGTGGAAATCTGTGCTTTGGTCTGATGAGTCCAAACTTGAGATCTTTGGTTCCAACCCCCGTGTCTTTGTGCGACGCAGAAAAGGTGAACGATGGACTCTACATGCCTGGTTCCCACCGTGAAGCATGGAGGAGGAGGTGTGTGGTGTGGGGGTGCTTTGCTGGTGACACTGTTGAGGATTTATTCAAAATTGAAGGAATACTGAACCAGCATGGCTACCACAGCATCTTGCAGCGGCATGCTATTCCATCCGGTTTGCGTTTAGTTGGACCATCATTTATTTTTCAACAGGACAATGACCCCAAACACACCTCCAGGCTGTGTAAGGGCTATTTGACCAAGAAGGAGAGTGATGGGGTGCTACCTCTTGAAGCTCATCAAGAGAATGCCAAGAGTGTGCCAAGCAGTAATGAAAGCAAAAGGTGGCTACTTTGAAGTACCTGGAATATGAAATATATTTTCAGTTGTTTCACACTTTTTTGCTATGTATAATTCCACATGTGTTAATTAATAGTTTTGATGCATTCAGTGTGAATCTACAATTTTCATACAAAAAAAGGGGGACTAATGGGGACTAAGGGAAGGTTGGGACTTTAAATGAAACAAAACATAAAGGGCAGAGCGAATCAGTAGGTAAATGAAAATAAGCTGTTTATTATTGGCACATATGGATACGTTGCAAAGTAGGTACATGGTAATATGTACTGTATTAAAATGCATAATGGAAACATGATCGATCAGTCATAGAGGAGTTCCAATAGTATCATAGTAAGCAAAGTAACATGTGATAAACAATGCAACCAGCAAGAATGCATGGTAATATACATGGTAGATCAATAAATATGTTAAAGTGCATGATGGAGGAATGACCGATCGGTCTTGCAAGGTTCCAATATTAACATGGTAAACAGTATAGCACATAGTAATTACTGTGATCAGCAGCAAGCAGTATTGGTATTAATAATAAAATTAAGATTAGAAAAATAAAAACATGAACGGTCAGTCATGACAGATAGTAAAAGTAGCATGATGGACAATGCGACACATGATAAGCAATGCAACCAACAATTAGGTATACATGGTAAATCAATAATATGTGTATAGTATATAGTAGTGGCATGACTGATTGATCATGAAAATGGTAACATGGTAGATAATGTAACATATAGTAAGTACTGTGATCAACAGTGTATCCAAAATGGTATAAATCCATAATAAATAATGCATAGGGGTACATGATTCGAACATTCAAATGCCCATGGTGGTATCCATGATTACGGTAACATAACATCTATGGGGTAGGCTTGACGCATTTCGTGGACATTTTCCACTCATCAGGAGCAAGTAGGAGCTAAGGATACCTATAATAAGAGATAAATGGTAGTAAGATACTAGTTAGAGGTAAATAACTAGAGAGGGAAGAGGGGGAGCACAACTCGGTGGTCCAAACACTCTTACCTGGGATAATAAGTATAACAGGGTAGGAAATACTAGTGTTGATCAGAGGCATCAGGGGGGAGAGGAGAGTAACCCCAGCGGGAGCTGACATGGCAGCAGATTGGCGGCAAAAGAGATCCGATCTAAAGATGTTAAAAGTGATGAAGTGGTAAGTACCTTTTCCAATAATAAAGTGACAAGTATGAGCCCATGGGGCTTCTGTAACACAATGTGAAAAAAGGGCCATGCATCAGGGTAATGAGCTTGGCTGGAAAGGCAGAGACCAAAGAGATAGGACTAAAGATATGGGAAACCCAAACAAGTGAGAGACAGGTGTGGGTGAAGTGTAAGTCATACAAAGTGGTGGCTATAGATCCACCAACGTGATCTAGTGACAAAGAGGTGGTGAAGATAATAATAATAATGATACCTGATGGTAGATGAAGAGGAGTGGGGAGGTGAACATAGACAGTGAGAGTGGTGAAAGAGGAGGGAGACCGTGCCTGCCAAAGTCTGAACGTCACGCCATACGTGCAGGAGAGGAGCGACAGCCGCGCACAAGCAGGATCTCTTATACGCGGGTGCCCAGTTCCTCCCCATTGTCGCACGTAGATGGAAAATCAAGGCATCATCACGTGGCGTCGGCAATTGATGACGCCACGTGTGTGCGTGAGGGGCGTGGCGTCGATGCATAGCAAGTGCGTCCTCCAACCCCGTGGTCAATGTACAAGGGGGGCGGGGGAACGCCGCGGTGCGCATCGCAGCTCCCAAGTAGTGAGATGACAAAACCCAACCCCCCGGATAAAATAAACCTCACAATGAACGTGTAGTAGGTAATCCTAAACAAGAATAACAAGATCCAGGGCGGCATAGACAGTAGGTAACCAAAAATACACGGGATAATAAAGTAAATATATGTAATGTTTCCATCCCTAATCAGTTGATACTGAAAGATTTTGGATTGCTAAATCCAAAAATCAAAGGTGGGACTTTAAATGAGACTGTGGCCATCCGGCACACAAGCCTCCATCCCTGGCAATATGCAAAAAAGGGGGACTAATGGGGACTAAGGGAAGGTTGGGACTGCATTCTTGCTGGTTGCATTGTTTATCACGTGTTACTTTGCTTACTATGATACTATTGGAACTCCCCTATGACTGATCGATCATGTTTCCATTATGCATTTTAATACAGTACATATTACCATGTACCTACTTTGCAACATATCCATATGTGCCAATAATAAACAGCTTATTTTAATTTACCTACTGATTCGCTCTGCCCTTTATGTTTTGTTTCATTTAAAGTCCCAACCTTTCCTTAGTCCCCATTAGTCCCCCTGTTTTGCATATTGCCAGGGATGGAGGCTTGTGTGCCAGATGGCCACAGTCTCATTTAAAGTCCCACCTTTGATTTTTGGATTTAGCAATCCAAAATCTTTCAGTATCTACAATTTTCATAGTCATGAACATAAAGAAAACTCTTTGAATGAGAAGGTGTGTCCAAACTTTTGGTCTGTACTGTATATGAAAAATAACTTCAAGAAAAGGGCAGTTATCATATAGTGAGGAAACATAAATACATTAAACTCAGGGCTTTTTTTCTCAAACAATAGGTGCTGGAACTTAACCACAGCCCCACAAAACCCCTCCCCCTACACACACAGTCCAAATCACATCAAATAGTGTAGGGTCTTAAGGGGGCATTAAATACCAGGATTGCATTACATACAGAGTGCAAAGCTGTCACTTGTAAACACAGAAACCAGACTTGTGTGTTTACAAGTAATTGTAGTGAGCAGGCACCAAAGGGTCTGAGCTAGAGGTGGTGGAACTGCGTTCCACCAAGTTCCCCCTGAAAAAAAGCCCTGATTAAACTAATACCACATACAGTCTTCTGCCTGTTGGTGAACTAAAGGATCACATAGCCAAGTTGCTGATGGCAGTCTCTGCTGCACCAGTTAGGTAAAGGATTGAATTTGTGTGGGCAGATGCAGGATACATATCTGTTATTATTAACCCTCTGGGTCTTCATTACAGAAATTCTTCTGTCCACAACAGGAGCATGGCTAACTGGGAGGAGCTGAGAGAAATTAAAAATACTTTTCTTTTGCTAGGATATAATTGGTTAAGTGCAGTGAACACAGTTGCACTTTACTAAGCTCAATGAACATTGGATATTATCTACTCCTTTAGACACCTTTCACCCTGGGGCCTTGGCCACGTCAGCGCTAAATGTGCCCGTGTCCGAAGCATTTTTTAGGTGCTTTGGAAGCGTTGACCTTTCATTTCAATGGGCAGGGCGTTTTGGGAGAGCTAAATACAGCACTCCCAAACCGCCCCAAAGATGCTGTTTGCAGGACTTTTCCTAATGGGGACTAAGGGAAGGTTGGGACTTTAAATGAAACAAAACATAAAGGGCAGAGTGAATCAGTAAGTAAATTAAAATAAGCTGTTTATTATTGGCACATATGGATACGCCCCAGTGTGAAAAGTCACACTAAATAAAATGGGAGGCGGTTTTCAGGTGCTTTACAGGCACTGGCCCAGATTCAAGAAGCTATTGCGCCAATAGCTGTTTTGCTCCCGCGTAGCGAATGCCCCTGATTCAGGAACATCGCTACGCGGACTGCAGCCTAGGATATGACAGACATAAGCCTCCTTATGCCTTCTTATCTCAGGCTGCATTCTTGCGTTGGCCGCTAGGGTGCGCGGCCATTGTGATCAGCGTATAGTATGCAAATTGCATACTACCACCGATTCACAAAAGTTGCGCACGCAAGGTACAGACTTTCCGTACGGCGACTTTAGCGCAAGGTTGCTCCTGCTAATAGCAGGGGCAGCCAATGCTAAAGTATAGCCGCCCTTCCCGCTCGTGAAATTTAAATTTCACGTCGTTTACGTAAGTGATTCGTGAATGGCGCTGGACGCCATTCACGTTCACTTAGAAGCAAATGACGTCCTTGCGACGTCATTTGCCGCAATGCACGTCGGGAAAGTTTCCCGACGGAGCATGCTCTGTTCACTCGGCGCGGGAGCGCGCCTAATTTAAATGATTCCCGCCCCGTCATTTACATTAGGCGCCCTTACGCCGGGCTAATTAGCATAGCGCCCGCGCAATTTACTGCTCCGTGAATCGCGGGCAAATCGAAATATTTGCGTGGGCGCAGAGCAAAAATCGTTGCCCTTTGCCCACGCAAATATTGCGCGGATCTACCTGAATCTGGGCCACTATTTCTATCGCTAAAACACCTGAAAACCGACTCAGTGTGAAAGGGGTCTTAGTAAATCAACACCATTGCCTCTGCACTACATTTGAGAATACTCATGCAGTACATTTTCCCTGTGTGGCAAACACCTTAAATTGTGTTAAACAAGTTACATCTAGAGTTAATATGTTCTAGACCTACCTGTACAAATTCTGGCTAAACATACACCACAGTTGTCAGGATTTTATTGTTTCCTATCTCATTCTAGGGAGAGATAAGAGTACTGGTCCCGAATGAGTGGAGTTGCCATGTTCTGGCATATAAAATTAATTATATTTTCACAAGAACTAAAACTTGCCCACCAAATTGGTATATATATATATGTAACAATTTGGTAGGCAAGTTTTTAATATATTTTTATATGTTTTATATATATTATAATATCCAAATGTATGTATTTAATATGAATATCTATTTCTTATATGTTTAACTATGTTTTACTTAAGATTGTCCTTTTACCTCATCATTTTGTAATTTTCTCTGGTAAAGAAAACTGCAGTAAATGGTGTTCCCTGTACAATTTGTATGCCTTATACTTTAATTTGTAATGATACTACTCTGACCTAAGGACTATTTACATTACCCTCTTGATTTCTATAATTGGTTTTGTACCAGGGATCATGGTCCACTGAAACAGAAGTGTTGGATACATTACACATGAGGTATGTTATTGTATTTTAGCAGGAATGAGGCCAGTCAAAATATTGAAAGAGTTATGACTACTTGAGCAACAGTGAAAGCTTGGGATTTCCCATAGTAATGTTATGTTTTAGAAGTAAAAATAAAAAGATCACTGCTTATTTTCTACACATTGGACATATATGCAAAGCACCTTGATATTGCCATAATGCCGCATACACACGATCATTTTTCAGCATGAAAAATACGTTGTTTTTAAAAAATGTCATTTAAAATGATCGTGTGTGGGCTTCACATGATTTTTCAGGTTCTGAAAAACGAAAAAAAAAAATTCCGAACATGCTGCATTTTTTAACGTAATTTTAAACAATGTCGTTTTTCAGGTTGTAAAAAATGATCGTGTGTGGGCTAAAACGACGTTAAAAACCTGCGCATGCTCAGAAGCAAGTTATGAGATAGGAGCGCTCGTTCTGGTAAAACTACCGTTCATAATGGAGTAAGCACATTCATCACGCTGTAACAGACAGAAAAGCGCGAATCATCTTTTACTAACACAGAATCAGCTAAAGCAGCCCAAAGGCGAATGGAACTTCACCTTTATAGTGCCGTTGTACGTGTTGTACGTCACCGCGCTTTGCTAGAGCATTTTTTAAAAATGATGGTGTGTGGGCAACGTCGTTTTAATGATGAAGTTGGAAAAACTACGTTTTTTCTACATGCTGAAAAACGTCGATTTTTTTCATGCCGAAAAATGATCGTGTGTACGCGGCATAAGAACAGCCTCTACAAAATTAAAGTGTTATTAAACCCAAGAGCCTGCTTTCACTATATCTGGACTTCCACAGTACACAGAACATGGAAATACAATATTTTAGCAAATATAAATTGCTAAATACCTTTTATCATCAGCAGTATATAAGAATTTTTTTTTTTATTCTCCCCCGATTGTCCTATGAGGCTGCAGGACCCCTGACCCTCTGTCTGGACAGTGCTGATTGGCCCTCTGCTGATCACATGCACCCTCTCAAGAAGAAAAAAAAACTCTTTAGTAATACACACTCAGATGAGCATGTGCAGAGTATAACAAGAATGCTTTACTGTATATAGAAACTGATTTTACTGTTGTGGGTTTGGTAACACTTTAATATACTGTAATGAAGAATTCAAATAAAATAAAAAAGACTGATATCATATATATAATGCTGGTGTGATCTTCTGTAAGTGGGCTAGTGTCAGTCTGTCTCACAGAATTGTTTTACTTGGTACAAGATTTCAAAATGTGTCCAGTAAGTCTTAAAGTGGAGGTTCACTCAAAAATCCACTTTTTGACATTAGCTCCAGCATACTGCTAACATCTGCGGTATGCTGTTTTTTTTTTCTCGTATCTATCGTTATATAAGCCCTTGTTATCCAGCTGCGAGCGGGGAATCCTGCGGGGAATGGGCGTTTCTAAGCGAAGAGGAGTTGATTGACGGCTGCTAAGGCGCGTCACGCCTGCCGAAAATACCCGAAGTGACAGTCGGGCGTTTAAGGCGCCTGCGCCTGCTGTGTAGAGCTGACTGTGCAGGCGCCGTAAACACCCGAGTGTGACTTTGAGTATTTTCGGAAGGCGTGACGCGCTTTAGCAGCTCGTCAATCAACTCCTCTTCGCTTAGGAACGCCTATACCCGGAAGTAATCCTCCGCTCGGAGCCGGATAACAAGGGCTCGTATAACGATAAGTACAAAAAAAAAAAAAAACAGCATACTGCAGATGTTAGCAGTATGCTGGAGGGATGTAGCTAATGTTAAAAAGTTTATTTTTGGGTGAACCCCCGCTTTAAGTTATAAACAGCCCTTCTAGACATCACAGACAGGTCGGTGACCTTCCTTTTCTCTAGTCCAGGTAAGTAAAACAGCCTGGTCACCTTCCACCCCCAACCCCATGATTGCAAAATAAGCAGCCCTCTCAGCAATTCTTTACTTTTTATGCAAAAACGTGCTCTTGCAATATTGCACTAAGCAAAATGTTAAACATGTATAAATTCGGGTTGATTTACATCAGGAGTAGAGCATGTTTACCTTTCAAAGTAAATTTTGACTTTGCAAGAAATTTTTGGATTAGCTTAGAGATTGAAGTGAAGCTCCTTTTTTTTACTTTCCTTGCACATGATTTTATTTTTTGTTTGTGCTTTTTTTTTGTTTTATGGAGGTTCCCTTTCTCCCCTGGCCTGTTCTCTCAGATCTTTGTATGGTGATTGGCTATCCTAGTCTTTCTGGTGTTTTCTATGGTCTTTCCTTTTATTTGGTCTGCAAATAAACTTAAAGAGGAGCTCCAGTCTCCCCCAAAAAAATTCAATTGGCTTTTGCTCCAGGCATTGGCTTAAGTGAGAGAAAACGGCAGTAAAACCTTGCGGCATCACTTTCAGTGACATGATTCCAGTTTTTGCATCATGATGAGATGCATTCCTTCTTCCTACTGCCATGACGGATGTGTTGAAGGGGGACTGTCTCTCTGTTGTTCCTATCTCATTGGGGGGCATTTAACAGTGTCTTGCCTCTGCTTGATTTGTGCCCAAATATTTACATGTAAGAACATGGATGTGCTTCCTTTACCAACTATAAGGTCTATTGGTCTCCCCCCCATTTTGTAACATTTCTATAGAAGATCACATTTCCTGGATGATTTTTCTTTTTGTATATGTATTTGGTCCTTTTGTGGTATTTTTGGTTTACCACGGACTTCTCCTTGTCTATGAAGGCTACTGGGATGGCTCCTGCAGCTACGGACATCATCCCCGGTATTGTTTTTTTTTCAGTAGGCAATTGTCTTTTTTGTAAAAGTCATCCTAGCAGCTAATTAATGACTCCTCCCGCCGCCCGCTAGTGCCTTTCTGGTCTCTACCGTCCCACTACCAAGCCCAGACTCAGAGGTTATGCAGGCTTACCATAGAGCTGATCAAGGACCGGAAGGTCCCCGATCAGCCCTATGGTATAAGACTGGAAGAGACAAGTATTTTATCACTTTTGGTATACCCAGGATGTAAACAGCGCAGTATTTAAATTGTGAAAGCATCTGATCACACCAATCTTGGGTCTAATATAGCAGAAATCTCTCCATAAAGCATGTTTATATTTATTGTGCCATCAATTAAAGTGATCAAAAATTTTAAGTAATAGTGTAAAAAAATTCAATAAAAAACTTTTTTTTTTGCGAACCCCCGTGCTTGAGCGCAAATGCTAATGTTGGTCCCACATGCATACATGAATGGTGGTCGCACCACACATGTGAAGTATTGCCACCAATGTCAGCACAAGAACAATAATTCTAGCACCAGGCACCAGGCCTCCTGTAACTTGAAACTGCTAACCTGTAAAGGCTTTTAAAGTGTCATCTATGAAGATTATTAAATACCATAGTTTGGCGCCATTCCACAAGCACAATTGTTAGGTATCTATTTACTTGCCGTAACACCGTCTTTTATATTTTACCATAATTGTATATTGTGTTTGTGTGCATTAAAATTCCTTAAAGTGTATTTTCCCCAAAAAATTATGTTCGAAAAACCATTGCGCAAATATAGTGTCACATTAACAATTGCAAAACCTACCATTTTATTCTCTAGGGCATCTGCTAAAAAATATATAATGCTTGTAGTTTCTATCTAATTTTCTAGCAGAAAAATACAGATTTTTACATATAAACAAAAAGTGTCAGAAAAGGCCTGGTCTTAAAGTGGTTTAAACCTTTTTATCATTATTTCTATTTCTATGAGGAACATGTAGACTGGTCTTCTCAAGAAGAGATAGTACTTCACAGCATGTTTTCAATGGCTGTTCATTTTTATATGGATATCTACATAGACAATAAATTGGATTAGAACCTTACAGAAACCTTAACCTTAAGAAAATTGTTGATCACATAAATCCCATTTTAGTGACAGGTATATGTTGTAGTGTATGTTTTATTGTTTTATCGCTCAAAAGTGTAAATGAGATCTCATGACCATTTATAAAAGGCAGCTAGTCAGAGATCACACAACTCATTGTGAGTGATGTTAACTGACAGTTGACACTAGAGTTTTTTCAAGTGGCGGCAAACCACTATTTGATGACAATAATTATTACTGTTCACTTTTGTGAATATTTGTTAACAATATACATTTTCCATTAATATTTAAATTTACATAACATGCCTGAATAAATAAGTGGCATCTATAAAGCATAGGGTTAAGGGAAAGAACTTTTTACTACCCTTTAAATCTTTAGAAGATATTTCTGCCCTTTATAAATGTTAAGCGATTATATTAATGTGTTTTGGAAGTCAACTGTAAGAAAGATGGCAGAATATAAAAGAAAGTATGAAATACAGGAATCCCAGAATTTTCATTGCTAACCATTTCATTTTGAGCTGTGGTTTTCATTAGTGTGGTTACATGGAACCACAGGCCCCAAAAAAGAACTGGCAGAAGGATACACATGTTTTCTGGGTTTCTTAAAACAGCAGAAGGAAGTCAAATTGTGTTGATTCACTCAGCCGGGATTGGTGTGACTCACAGATATTTTATGAAACAAATACAGTTCTTAAGAAAAATGACTGTAATATGTTTAGTTAATTTCAATGTATTTCAATAATATATGATAATCACAAGTATTTACCATTTTTACATTATTTGGGATGAGAGAATCAGCTTGGAATTGATTCACAGGCAATTCACTGAGCCTATAATAAAGTCTAAAAATTGTGATCTTTAATCCAAATTCCCTATTTTGGTTAATCTTAAAAATCAACTGTATCTATTTTTTTGTGTCTATATGAGGTGGTCCTTAAATAGGCTGTGATGCCACAGGCCAGCAGAAGGGGCATTGTGATTGGATGAACAGTGCTGACATCAATGCGTGCCTGCTTGCCCTGCAGGCTTCCAGTAGTTGGTAGTTGACCGTGAACTGTCTGGGCATCAATAAAGATTTCCCCAGAACAGGCCCACCCATCCTGACACTGCTTATATGTGTATAGATGTTGTAGAGGTTAAGGTTAATAGGCAACAGATTGTCAAACAAAGGGCATGGGGAATGGAGCACTGCCACTTGGGATATGTATCAATGCAAAAAATGGGCCCTCCTTTTTGTGCAACCTACAGGGTAACATTTTGGGCAGGAACCCCAATCCTTTCAATTACATGCCCGGGAAAAGGTGAAGGTTATAATCCCTGTAAGATTTGTTTTCCAGATCTGTTTGCCATTGCAGAGATTTCACTTCACTTCCTGACTTACAGCTAAACAGGAAGTGAGAGGAAATCCCTGCAAATTAGGGGAACTCCTTGGGGAACCACAGGTTACTTTTCTTGGGATTTTCTTTTACTTTCACATTCAATGATAATGGTAAACACGACACATAGCAGCAATAAAACCTCACAAGCATTCTAATCCCTCTACACTCTATCCAAAACTAAAAAAAATATTTGCCTTTAGTTATTCTTTAACAAACAAGTGGCCCCTGCCCCCACCTATAACTGGCCTTCACAGCAAGGAGCACGTGGAAGGGAAAAAGCATGAAAAACAAAACATTCCATAGCTCAACTTACCAACCAGTCTGCCAACCGACCAAATTAACCAGTCCAACAGTCTGCGTTAAAAACAGGGGTTTAGTTAGCATGCATTTGCAAATGCATGCGTAAGCTGCAAGGTCTCTATGTACAGTGTGCTCCTGTTCCTTTAAGGGGGGTTTGGCTGCCTCCAGGCCCACCTGCCCCTCATCTATCCATTTAATGCATGTGCTTCCATTGTGGAGACACTCATAAATTCAATAGCGTTTAGGACTGCAAGCATACACAGCGTGCCGTGAAGAGGTCTTGCAGCTTACGCATGCGTTTGCAAATTCGTGCTAGCTAAACCCCTTTTCTTAACGCAGACTGTTGGACAGGTTAATTTGGTCGGTTGGCAAACTGGTTGGTGAGTTGAGCTATGGAATGTTCTGTTTTTGTCTTTCATTAGTTATTCTTTAAGCCTTTAGAGTGAAGGATACTTGAATAAAGAGTTCAACGTCAATCATGGATACCTAACCGATAAAAAAATAATGATCGTTTGTAGGCACGTCCATCGGTTAAAAATCCATGCATGCTCAGAATCAAGTCGACGCATGCTTGGAAGCATTGAACTTCATTTTTTTCAGCACGTCGTTGTGTTTTACATCACCGCGTTCTGACACAATCGCTTTTTTAACTGATGGTGTGTAGGCACGACTGATCATCAGTCAGCTTCATCGGTTAACTGATGGAAAAATCCATCAGACCGTTCTCATCGGATTGACCGATCGTGTGTACAGGGCATTAGTCTGATATGAGGTTGAACAACATTTTTGTGAGTTTTTTATGGTACCAAGGAAGATTTTTTAGGATTTTTTCATACATCTATATATATTGTTTTCATGTGATAATGACAATATTTCCCTCCTTATCCGATGGTTTAATAAACAGATTTTTTTTTTCTAGTAAAGAATATTTATAAGATAGATGTAGCCTGACATGAGATGAATTCAACGTCTTTTATAACCAAGTAAATACAGACTTCAACGGGAGTATTTTTTTGGAGAGTGGAATTTGCTAGATTTATTTCTGTAGTCTCAATCTCAGAGGATACCAATGATACCCTCCCACACCTCCTGTTATAGGTTTGCTCAAATTTTCAAGTTTGGTATATATTTTAAGCGCTTTGTAATCAGCACATGTAAATTCATGCCAACAAGACAGAAGTCCTTCCAAAGTAAACTTTTTCTGCTTGATTTTCAGACTTTGAAAACGGCACTTAAAGTTAAAATTTCAAGCAAATAAATGAATATGTTTAACAATATCAAAGTAATCAAAGTTCCTAGATGAACAGAAATTAGGGCTTAAGAGGAGTAAGTCAAGTTCCTCTTGAGCAAAATACTGTGAGGATAGATTAATAAGCCTGAAGTCTCCATCATCAGTTAATTGGGGCCCGTGACATATTGATCTATACGTCCCCCTGTTATCTGACAGAAGTTGTTGGTGCTTCGATTTTCATGATTTAGGTGTGCCCAATGCCAGATAAAGGCAAGCAAAAGGCCACCGTTTGGAGACCACTGGTCGTATACATTACTGAACCTGCAGTAAGTAACTTATAGCTATAGTTATTATTTATGAGCAAGAGGTCTGGGTATTATTGCAGTAAATGTCATTTATTTTTTGTTGGGCATTTATATTCTTTAAGATGTGGGGTGAGTCTTTATACGCCTCTCCTTTAAACATGCATGTTTTCCCACAGGCTGGGGGAGGAGACAGCAGAAACCAACCACATTACCTGCTTTATTTGTGTGGGGGTTGTGTCATAGGTATGAGTTAAGTGTAGATGTTGAGAATATGGTTAGTTGGTGTGGATGTTGAGTTTGGGCCCCTTGCTGGGTTTTTTTTCCCCTTTTTTTTTTTTATCTTTTTGTTCTCACCTCTAGACTTCACTAGGTGTTTAGAGGGACAGTTTACTTGTTTTGTGGTTTTGTTACATGTATATTATTATCTGTAATGGTTGTAATTTATTTTAGATGAACCTCTGTCTTTCTGGAACTGATATAAGAAAGCTTATCTTCCAGTTTTGAGGAATCAAATGTGTCCACGAAATGCATACACAGATTTATATCTAGCCTTCTGTGTCTTTGAATGATATACATCTGTTCATATATAATACACATTTCTTATCTCCTTACACATATTGGAGATAATATTTTTTTTTCTTTAGTCTATTTATATTTTTGGAAAGTTACAGGATATAAGTGTTTTTAAGCTTTGTATGTAATAAATTATATACCGTGTAAAAAATATTGTTGTGATAATTATGAGCTTAAATATGTCCATATAAGGGCATATTTACAGTCCCACATTTACAAGATATAGTAGCTGGATTAGTACATACCAGGGTGATGCCATCTAGTGACATATCTTTTTATGCTTAAAGGGGTTGTAAAGGAAAAAAATATGTTTCCTAAATAGCTTCCTTTACCTTAGTGCAGTCCTCCTTCACTTACCTCATCCTTCGATTTTGCTTTTAAATGTCCTTATTTCTTCTGAGAAATCCTCACTTCCTGTTCTTCTGTCTGTAACTCCACACAGTAATGTGAGGCTTTCTCCCTGGTGTAGAGTGTCGTGCTCGCCCCCTCCCCTGGAATACAGGAGAGTCAGGACGCCCACTAACACACAGCTCCTTTCTCTATCTGCAACGTAGAGAGCGTCCTGACTCTCCTGTATTCCAGGGGAGGGGGCGAGCACGACACTCCACACCAGGGAGAAAACCTTGCATTACTGTGTGGAGTTACAGACAGAATAACAGGAAGTGAGTATTTCTCAGAAGAAATAAGAACATTTAACCTGCTTAGCGGTATCCCCGAGCGTGACTCGGGGTGTTTTTTCCATGCTGCTATAGGTATCCCCGAGTCACGCTCGGGGTAGATGTGCAGAGCGTGCAGCGGTGCGGCTTACCTTCTCGCTGAATCCACAGGCTTGATTTACTTACCTTGTCCCTGGATCCAGCGATGCATCCCCGCTGTGTGAGCGAGCGGGTCCTCGCTCGATTCACAGTGTCCCCGTGTGCGGCCGATCTCCATTCCCTGAGACGTTACGACGCACGGAGGCGGAGAACGGCGCCAAATTAAAAAAAGTAAACAAACACATTACATACAGTATATTGTAATCTTATAGATTACAGTACTGTATGTAAAAAATACACACCCCCCTTGTCCCTAGTGGTCTGCCCAGTGCCCTACATGCACTTTTATATAATAAAAACTGTTCTTTCTGCCTGCAAACTGTAGATTGTCCATAGCAACCAAAAGTGTCCCTTTATATCATAAATGGTTTTAGAGCCGCTAGAAAACAGCGATAATAAATTATAATCACTTGCAGAATTGAGCGATAGCGATTAGTGGGGAAATTAGTCATAAAAAAATAAAAGTAATGACAGTGACAATTCTGCAACTGAGCAAATTTAAGTGATTTTTAGTTGATTACATTATTGAATATTTTTTATTATAATTAAATTATTATTTGTTATAATTATTTATAATTATTTATTATATTATAATTTATCATTTTGTTTTTAAAAAAAAATCATACCCGGGATGCCTACTAGACTCTTGTTTGGTCAGATTTAAATGAGTTATTCCTGAATTGCAGGCCTACAGTATAAAACGCCAAATTTCCTTGCAAAATAATTGTACTGCTTTTGGTACGTAATTCCAGACAGAATCATACCGCCAGGGAGGTTAAAAGCAAAATTGAAGGATGAGGTAAGTGAAGGAGGAATGCACTAAGGTAAAGGAAGCTATTTAGGAAAAAAAATAATTACCTTTACAACCCCTTTAATGTTGCTTTGACCCCACATTTATAATCCTTTTTACAGCTATTGAAACATTTTGAGACTGTTTTTCAAATAGGTATATAATTTGCATTGTGTTCTGCTGCAGACTACTTTAATTTACCTGTAAGGCCCCATACTCACGAGCAAACATGTCTGCTGAAACTGGCCCGCAGGCCAGTTTCAGCAGACATGTTTGGTCGTGTGTGGGCGCGAGCGGGCCGAATTCCAGCAAACATTTGCCCGCCGGGCCTTTTCCCAGCAGACAAATATTCCTGGACTTGTTTTAAAACAGCCCGCTGGAATTCAGCCCGCTCGGACATGTACGGTCGTCAGTACAGACCTACCGTACATGTCCAGCCGCCCGCCGTGCCTCGCATGCGTCGAATGACTTCGACGCATGCGTGGAAGCATTTTAAAGGCGGGCCGCCCACGTCGCCGCGTCATTGTCGCGGCGACACCGCGTCATCGACGCGGCGACACCGCGGACACGCCCCGCGTATTGTTTACGCGCGGACTTCTGTACGATGGTGTGTACAACCATCGTACAGAAGCCCTCTGGCAGACATGTATGGTGAAAACGGTCCGACGGACCGCTTTCACCATACATGTTTGTCCGTGTGTACCCGGCCTTAGTATTAGCATACAGTATACTGTAGAGTTTCCAAATTACAAAAAAATAAATAACACAGAGAATACAGCCATGTACAGTAGTAGGCAACAGGACAGTTTTAATCAGGGATAATAGGTCTAACTAGTGTATGCCAACATTTTATTTTATCTTTGGGAATAATGGGGTGCAGTTAAATATATTATGTGAAATGGTTTAGGTGCCCAGTATTCTTGCACTAATTGTTTTATGTTTTTGCTTTCAAACAATGAGTAATAATAACCTATGTATGCACTGTCAGCAACAACTGCCTGATGTGTCCCAACCACCCCAAGCTTAAAGTTATAATCTAAAAAAATACTGCAATTCAAACAAGTCAACCATAGCATATGTAACCACATCCATAAAATGTCATATAAGCGTTAACAGCTGGTGATACTAATTTAAAGGTCTCTAATTGGGCATTTTATGTTATGGAATGACTATGCTCTGGCCCTCTATCCCACCGTCTTTTGCCTACAAGTCACTCTGTTGCATGCCTTCGTAAAGGAAGAATGAGCTTCTATGCTGATGCACAATGCCCAGGAATATTATAATGATTTTTTTTAAATCCTTTAAAAATTGCAGCCACAAACAATTAGGAAATATTCCCTATAAAAATGTAGCCATTTATCAGTGAAATGCATGTGAGTGAATCCTGGTTAAGGAAACATTAAAATTGTAACAAGACAAAATAACATATTCAGCCTGTTATGACTGTAGACAATGCATGTTAAGAAGCATAAGGAGGCTGCAGGATACACATCAGCAGCCTTAACAAGTAAATATTTTTCTCCCTAAAGGACATTCTGTAAGGGTTTGAATCTACATTAATACACCATTGCACACAATATAAAACAGCTTTATTATGTTTCATGTACCTGTACAAGGAGCTTAAGAGGGTGGCCTCCTGCACAATTCCATCTAAGCCCCCCAAGGTTCAGATATGAGCAGAGTCAGGTCCCACGACAGGGTCAGTACCAGGTGAACAGTAATTATAATAATTAGGCAAGAAAGATCCAAGAGCGGTTCAGATGGAAGTTGGGTTAGCAACAAAGATCAGGCGCACATTCAGGTTCAGGAATCATGGCAATATAGACTGAAAGACCATTCAGCAATGAGTCTATGTAGAACTCATGTTTAAATAGCCCACTTGGTGTCAATAGCTGTGGCAGTCTTGTGTACACATTTGTGCATACAATACTAACGCAAAGATACCAGTCTAGTTAGGATTGTATTGAATAGAAATATGTGCATACCTATGGAGAGAGAGAAGGCATTTGTTATGATTAAATAAATATTATAATGTATTATTTCAGGGACACTAGCAAGGGACAATAGCAAGAAGTATATAAACTGTTTTAGTGGGGGAGACGCAAGGAGAAAGCCGGGGTTACCCAATGATGTGGACGGGTGACCCCGCCCCCTCTTACGCGTCATGGGGGTTTCGTTCCTCCATGGAAAATGAGTGGAGACTGCAGTGTCGCTAGAGAATGGAACCTCGTTAGACATCGAGAGATGGGATTACATTGCTGGAATTTATTTATTATTTTTAATAAAGGACTTGTCCCAAGCTGTGTCTGTGTGTTTTTAATTTTTTTTTTACACTTTCTTTGTGAAATGGTAGGGGTACAATGTACCCCGTTACCAATTCACATAGGGGGGGCAGGATCTGGAGTTCCCCTTTGTTAAAGAGGGCTTCCAGATTCCAATAAGCCCCCTGCCTGCAGACCCCCACAACCACCGGGCAAAGGTTGTGGGGATGAGGCCCTTGTCCCCATCAACATGGGGACATCCTCCCCATGTTGAGGGCATGTGGCTTGGTATGGTTCAGGAGAGGGGGGCACTCTCTTGTCCCCCCTCTTTTCCTGCGGCCTGCTAGGTTGCGTGCTCTGATAAGGGTCTGGTATGCATTTTTGGGGGGAATCCCATGCCATTTTTTTAATTTTGGCTGTGGGGTTCCCCTTAAAATCCATACCAGACCCCACGCCATTTTAAAAAAAATGCATTTTTTTTCAATGACTTCGATCTGTATTGCCGGGACCGACAATTCATTAATAGCCGCGAGTAGTTTTAAATTACTTTTTTTCCTTTAGAAATTAAATTTTGTAGGGGATAGGGGAAAGTTGAGGTAGAAGAGAGAAGAAAAATCAGGAGGATGTAGGATAGACCCATATTGTTGTTATTGTTCTCAATGTGATGCTGTGTTCATTTTAAATGTAAATTTTTATATATGCTTATAGGAAATAAAATGTAAGTTATATTTGTGTATAAAAAAGTGAATAAAACAAATTTAAACAGAAATTACATTTTGTGCAGAAACAGTTCTAAAGACGGGAAACATGCGCTACTTTACATGCATACTATACACACCCCCCAGGTACAAAATTTAAAGGAATATTTCACTTCTATTGTTTCAGTTTAAGCATTATTGAAACCACTGCTCCCGAAATAATGGCTGCTTTTAAATCTTTTTTTTTTGCTTTGATACATGTCCCATGGGGCAGGACCCGGGTCCCCAAACACTTTTTATGACAATAACTTGCATATTAACTTTTAAAATTAACACTTTTTATTTTTCATGTTCGTGTCCCATAGACTTTAATTGTGTTTGCGTGTTCGAAAAAAAAATGTTTGCCTGTTCGCATGTTCTGGTGCGAACCGAACCGGGAGGTGTTTGGCTTATGCCTATTGTAGTCTATCACTACTTTTATGAACTATGTATTATGTATTATGAACTGTACTCATTAGGCACACATCTTTTTTGTCACGCCATCGCAGTGCTATCATTTTGCCTTTCTGCCAGACAACCATTTCTCCAGTCTTCAGCTTCTTATTGCCAAACATTGGCGGCAAGTTGCCCCGGTTAGCCTTAATGGTTCCAAAGGCATCTGTTTTGTTTTGCAGAAGAAACTCATAAAGTTCAGGAAACGTGTAAAAGTTGTCGGTTGTTACGCAATAGCCCTGATTTAGCAATGGTTCAATGAGTGAAAAAACTGAAGATGTTGCCATTCCGTAGTTGCTGTATTTTGGATTGAATTTTGTTCCTTTCCCAGTTTATAGGACTGAATACCAAATTTAGCCAGTTGACGATTTGCATAGCATGAAGAATTTTATGCCAAACCGTGCTCTCTTTGATGCAATGTATTGTGCCCAGCTGAGCTTTCCCTTGTAGGCTATTAGACTTTCATCTATGCTTATATCTCTTTCTGGCACATAGCTCCGTTGGAAATTCTTTAGAATCATTTGAGATACTTCCCAAAATTTCTTGAGTTTTGGTGCAGGATGAGTAGTTTCATCAAATTCTTCATTGTTTTCAAAGTGTAAATATTTCATGATCAGGGAAAATCTGTACTCTGTACTCTGACATGACCGTGCCAAAGAATGGAGTGACAAGTCATTTGATAGTTGTCCAATACCACTTCTGCAGGGGTTTTCCCACCACTCCCTGAAGTATTATTAGGCCCAGAAATTTCCAAATGTCATCTTTGGTCACCTGTTTCCCACTTTCTGCTTCTTGGAAAATTTTGATGTATAGTAGCTAATAGGGATGAGCTTTGTGTTCGAGTCGAACTCACGTTCGACTCGACCATCATATGTTCGTTCGTTCGTCGAATTACGAACATTATGGGCTGTTCGAGTGGCGTGTCATGGCCCATAATTCACTGCGGCATCGCAGTGCATTGCTGGCTGATGATTGGCCAAGCATGCACTATGACCCGCATGCTTTGGCCAATCACAGCGCGCAAAAAACGGAGAGCCATAATTGGCCAAAGCCAGGGTGGATTTGGCCAATTATGGTTTAGGGGGTTTAGTACACGCCCCACACTATATAAGGCCGCCTGGAAGTCGGCCTTGTGTAGTGTGTTGCAGTGGTTAAGACAGAGAGAGTGTCATTTTTTGAGTTAGATAGAGCAGGCAGGCAGGCTAGTCATTAAACAAATAGTGAAAAAAAAGAGAATAATAGGCGCTCCTTCTGATTCCTTCCAACCCACTGCGCCAATGACTGTGCGAACCTCAAAAAAAAAAGCAGCTACTTAAATAATAATAATGTGTACCAGAAATTCTGAATGAACAAAATAGTAGCGCTAAAAAATAACTAAACGTTTCTAAATATTAAACAATACATTCGTGATACAAAAAATATGGTAAGGAATGCAGGAATATATAAATAAAGTGAAAAAATTGTATAAATATATATGTGAAAAAGCATCCACATAGAAAATCCAAGGTGATAATATTCCAGGTGAAAACAATTAAAGTGTCCAAAGGAAAACAAATCTTCTTAATATGAGACCTTTCACCACACCAAAGTGCTCAGTGACTCCACACCCATAAGAATTACGCTTACCAATGCGATATGCCTTGCATTCTCATGCTTGGCACAAACAGCAAAATATTTCTCCACACGAACTGACCAATTCCACCAGTGATTCTCACAAGCCGAATCGTTGTTCCACATGAAAGGTAAAGCGACTCCAATGGTGAAGTATATCAAACTTGTTTAATTAAAATCAGTAAAAAAGCTTCACACATTGTACTCACATTTGATACAGCAAATCAAGGCACTTCAATAGTGAACTAAGCAGCGGGTTCCTCACAGGTGATTATCTTGTTGCATTATGGTCACAGCGGACCTAAATAAAAACCGTCTGCCTCACCCCCTGCTCCGTTCGTCTCACTCGTCACTTCAAAAACACACTAGTACACATGCGATGGTCGGTACTCGGACGCTTCCTTGGTGTGCCGTGTAACTTTCCCTTAGGGAAACGAGTGACGAGTGACACGAACGGAGCAGGGGGTGAGGCTGACGGTTTTTATTTAGGTCCGCTGTGACCATAATGCAACAAGATAATCACCTGTGAGGAACTGTGAGAAACAATGGTAAAAGTGCAGGCAGGGCACTGGACAAAGCACTAGGGACAAAACTTATTTGTCAAATATTTGATAAAGTAATGTAATCCTAACAGATTACAATGTATTGTGTGTGTGTGTGTTGTGTGTGTTTTGTTTTGTACTTTTTGAATTTCCGTCGGCTCCACCTCCATGCGTCGCGATGCTCGCAGGGAATGGAACAGTAATGCATCAGTAAATCCTGCCGGGGGACACAGCGGGCGTACATCACAGGATCCTAGGGACAAGGTAAGTACCTGTACCTGGATACTGTGATGTAATCCCGAGTTTGATGTTACTGCTTTTGGTACTGAAAATTAACCCAGAGCCACACACGGCAATACCACCAGGGAGGTTAAGGTAAAAAATCTTCCATGTGCAGCTGTCCCCCCTAGCCCCCATAAATACTCAATCCAGCAGTGTGCCTGAAAACAGAAGCGCTGCTCTCTTTTTCTCCTCATAGACTGAGAGACAGCAGCGGGAGCCATTGGCTCCTGTTACTGTCAGTCAAAGCCAGTGAACAGAAAGCAGGGGATGGGGCCGAGCCGCACTGAGTGTGTTTATGACCATACAGAGCTGGCTCGGGAGAAAAACCTGAATGTCTGCCCCTATAGAAAACACTGGCTCTGGGGGCAGACACTGTAAAGGAGGAGCAAAGAGCACCAGCGGGGGACCCCAGAAGAAGTGGATCGGGGCTGCTCTGTACAAAACCACTGCACAGAGCAGGTTTTAACATGACTGTTATTTAAAACAAAAAACAGAACCTTTGCAATCACTTAATTCTGAATGATCTTTAAGTTTGTAAACTTACTTTGTGAAGAATCCCACACATTTACTTCCTTGAATTCTGTGACAAATATTCACTCTACCCTGTGAGTAGGTACTGCTATGTCACACATTTCACAGAGCCTGCCTTCTACAGAGGTCCTGAGAGAATGAGGTTCAGGAGGTTCAGGAGTCGGAGGCGGTACAGAAAACACACCACATCATTACTGATTATAAGCAGCAATTTACTATGGGAAGTCGAAGTAAGCCAAAGGATTGGGCAAAGCATATACAGAAAATCCAGGAAGTTGTGGAAAGAGATGGCTAGCAGACAGGTAGAACTCACAACATGAAAGGACATTTTAAAAGTAAGCTTAGTTTGGATTGTTAAAAAAAACTGTTGTTTTCATTGCAATTACAATGCTGATGTTAGAAATAGATAGATCTCCTTTAGAGGATTAAACTTGATTAATTGCTAGGAACAAGGGCCCGCTTACCTGATGGTGGTATTTGCACATTTCAGATACTCACCCATCCGATGGATCCAGTGTTGACCCGCTGAGATCCTCTCATGCCCAGCCACAACCATGTTCTCTCTGATGTTATTGAGAACCCCCCTGCTCTCCCGAGTTCAGTGACCACTCAATGACATGCTGATAAGCCCACCCCTCCCCCTGTTCTTGAATGGAAGGCTATGCCTCCAGGGATATGTGATGTACATATTCCGGGAGGCGCAGTGGGTAGTGTGTGTGTCCGCGGCTCTTTAACCATGTGATCGGCTGTGTCCAATCACAGCCGGTCACATGTAAACACGGAGATGCCAGTAATCGGCTCTCCTTGCCTCACACTGTCAGAGTGCATGGCAAGGAGAGCCAAGCAGCGGCATCTCCATGCCAGGGCGACATCTACACATGTCATCAGTGCCCTGATTACAATATAGCAATATAGTATCACTAATCCATGCCCACCATTGCCCACCTGTGCCAGCAATTAGTGCCCGCCAGTGGCAGCAATCAGTGCCCACCACTGTCCACAAGTGCCACCAATCAGTGCCCATTAGCGATGGCTATCAGTGCCACCTATTAAAGCTGCCCATCAGTGTCACCCATCAGTGCCACCCATCAATGCCATCAGTTCCCATCAGTACCGCCTATCTGTGCCACCTATCATAGCCCACCAATGCCACCTATCAGTGCCCACCAGTGCCACCTATCAGTGCCCACCAGTGCTGCCTATTAGTGCGCATCAGTGCCACCTAACAGTGCCCATCAATGCCGCCTATCAGTGCTCATCAGTGTCACATATCAGTGCCACCTATCAGTGCCCATAAGTGCGGCATATTAGTGCCTCCTCATCAGTGCCACCCAATCAGTGCCCATAAGTGCCACCTCATCAATGCACACCAATTCAGCCTATCAGTGCCCATCGGTGCCGCCTAATCAGTGCACATCAGTAAAGGAGAAAAATTACTTAGTTACATTTACTGACAGAAACTAAGTAAAACAATGTAATTTTTTTCAAATTTGTAAAGAATAAAAAAAACAGCAGTGATTAAATACCACCAAAAGAAAGCTCTATTTGTGTAAAGAAAATGATAAATGTATTTGGGTACAGTGTAGCTTGACCGTGCAATAGTCATTCAAAGTGTGACAGCGCTGAAAGCTGAAAAATGGCCTGGGCAGGAAGGGGGTGTAAGTGTACCGGAAAAGTGAAGTCAGCGTAAAATACGTTTAGTCTCATTCTACTATGGGTTAAATAAAAAATCACATTGTGAACATTTTAAAACTTAGATATATGGCGCTATTTTTACATTTGAATGAGCAAACTTAGTTTTATTTCTATTTTCTGTATTGACTTTTTCAAGATCATTCTTACTTTTTATGACTACGTTATAAATTATGTGGTTTTCATTTCTCTACAAAGCATTTTTTGGTCTGTCATCATTCCATCTTAATTGTATTTTCTGTTCTTTGCCAAACCTATCTAGTATTTGAAAGTCTTCTGCACTGTTCCAATGGTTTCCTTGTAAACGTAAAAGACATGGTCTGCTTTTTCTCTGTTTCAAATGTTATACCACATACAGGGAACTAGGCTGTGCTACAGTCATAACAATGTGAGAGTGAAGCATCGCATATAAATATTTTTTTCAGGAGTTTCTATGCTATGTAGAAATATTTGCCACACCTTGTACACCTCTGTCCTAATAAAATATACAGGGAGTGCAGAATTATTAGGCAAGTTGTATTTTTGAGGATTCATTTTATTATTGAACAACAACCATGTTCTCAATGAACCCAAAAAACTCATTAATATCAAAGCTGAATATTTTTGGAAGTAGTTTTTAGTTTGTTTTTAGTTTTAGCTATTTTAGGGGGATATCTGTGTGTGCAGGTGACTATTACTGTGCATAATTATTAGGCAACTTAACAAAAAAAAAATATATACCCATTTCAATTATTTATTTTTACCAGTGAAACCAATATAACATCTCAACATTCACAAATATACATTTCTGACATTCAAAAACAAAACGGAAACAAATCAGTGACCAATATAGCCACCTTTCTTTGCAAGGACACTCAAAAGCCTGCCATCCATGGATTCTGTCAGTGTTTTGATCTGTTCACCATCAACATTGCGTGCAGCAGCAACCACAGCCTCCCAGACACTGTTCAGAGAGGTGTACTGTTTTCCCTTCCTTGTAAATCCCACATTTGATGATGGACCACAGGTTCTCAATGGGGTTCAGATCAGGTGAACAAGGAGGCCATGTCATTAGTTTTTCTTCTTTTATACCCTTTCTTGCCAGCCATGCTGTGGAGTACTTGGACGCGTGTGATGGAGCATTGTCCTGCATGAAAATCATGTTTTTCTTGAAGGATGCAGACTTCTTCCTGTACCACTGCTTGAAGAAGGTGTCTTCCAGAAACTGGCAGTAGGACTGGGAGTTGAGCTTGACTCCATCCTCAACCCGAAAACGCCCCACAAGCTCATCTTTGATGATACCAGCCCAAACCAGTACTCCACCTCCACCTTGCTGGTGTCTGAGTCAGACTGGAGCTCTCTGCCCTTTACCAATCCAGCCACGGGCCCATCCATCTGGCCCATCAAGACTCACTCTCATTTCATCAGTCCATAAAACCTTAGAAAAATCAGTCTTGAGATATTTCTTGGCCCAGTCTTGACGTTTCAGCTTGTGTGTCTTGTTCAGTGGTGGTCGTCTTTCAGCCTTTCTTACCTTGGCCATGTCTCTGAGTATTGCACACCTTGTGCTTTTGGGCACTCCAGTGATGTTGCAGCTCTGAAATATGGCCAAACTGGTGGCAAGTGGCATCTTGGCAGCTGCACGCTTGACTTTTCTCAGTTCATGGGCAGTTATTTTGCGCCTTGGTTTTTCCACACGCTTCTTGCGACCCTGTTGACTATTTTGAATGAAACGCTTGATTGTTCGATGATCACGCTTCAGAAGCTTTGCAATTTTAAGAGTGCTGCATCCCTCTGCAAGATATCTCACTATTTTTGACTTTTCTGAGCCTGTCAAGTCCTTCTTTTGACCCATTTTGCCAAAGGAAAGGAAGTTGACTAATAATTATGCACACCTGATATAGGGTGTTGATGTCATTAGACCACACACCTTCTCATTACAGAGATGCACATCACCTAATATGCTTAATTGGTAGTAGGCTTTCGAGCCTATACAGCTTGGAGTAAGACAACATGCATAAAGAGGATGATGTGGTCAAAATACTCATTTGCCTAATAATTCTGCACTCCCTGTAGTCATGCAAAGACAAAAAGCATCTAAACATAGCATACATTTATGAACAATCAGATAAAAAAAACGATCATCTACGCTTATTGGCTGTTTAACTCAGGTATGCTATGGCAATAAACTGATGATTTATCATTACATGTATTAGGGGTCTTCATGTATATTAACATTCTCCACCTGAACAGCTCATACATTACAGAACTGATCCTTCATTTATATGTGTGCACACCTGCTACCTTTTTGCATTATACTACAATATATGGCAGTAGTGGTAAACTTACATATACAGTACTTCAAACCCCCTTAGGCTTAAAAAGAAATTAAGGGCAAAGAGTTTTTGACTAACCAGCCCCCAAACTTTGCAGTATTTCCCTGATGCTTCTTCTTTTGCTGTAGCTGCCCCAAAATACCTAATGAAACGGCATATTAGATGATTTCAGAGCTTATACGTGATTTATAATAATACCCCCTCCATGACATGACAGTTTTCAGATCTAACTATTGGCTGCTCAGGCCAAGCACTAAATTGTCAGATGAATATAAATTAAACGATGCTCACTAAATAAGGTAATCAAAATGTGACAGTGAACACCCTACATAGGTAAACCCCCCTGAGTGAAAGAACAATCAGTAATCAACAAGTGGTAATAAGTGTATCAATAACAGCTGAAATCACAAAAAAAACGCAACTTAATGCACTAAACACTGCAGAACTTAACTACAAAATAGTAAGGGCCAAATCCTCAAAAGAGATATGACGGAGTAACTGCTGTTACTCCGTCGTATCCCTGGTCCTAACTATGGAACTGATCCACAGAATCAGTTTCCCATAGTTAGGACGAAGATCCGACATGTGTAATTGAATTACACTGTCGGATCTTAGGATGCAGTACCGCATCCGCCGCTGGGGGCATTTCACGTCGAAATGCCGCCTCGGGTATGCAAATTAGGACTTACGGAGATCCACGAAGCTTTTCAGCTTCGTTTTTTCTCCGTAAGTTTTATTTTGCAAACGCAAAATTAGGGCTGCTTTTACAAGGTGTAAACTGTTTACACCTTGTAAAAACAGACCTTTCTTGCTAGCGACGCGATTTTTTTTAAATTTTAATTATTTTTTTTGGCGCTGTATCTTTTTTTTTACCCGACGCAACTTTATTGTCCCGTCGCGATCCACAAAGCCCGACGTAACGTAATTTTGCGCTATGCACGTCGGAAAAATGACGTCACGAGCATGCGCAGTACGGCCGGCGCGGGAGCGCGCCTCATTTAAATGGGAATCGCCCCCTGGAGAAGAGGAACGCCTTGCGCTGGCCGGATTTAAGTTACACCGCTCAAAATTTCTAGGTAAGTGCTTTGTGGATCGGGCACTTAGGTAGAAATTTTGCGGCGGTGTAACTTAAATAGGAAAAATTACGTTGCGTCGCTTCTTTGTGGATTACCCCCTAAATACCCTCCAGAGGTGTAAGCCCACCAAATGGAATAAATAAGTGATGAAAGAAATATAGCTTAATGATAAATGTTCCAAGTGCATACATATAAAAATAGACAGAGCTACCGCAGGCACCCCAAAGTGTTCCAACACCCTAATGTATAAATACATATACAAATCAGTGCAAAGAACACAAATCAGTGCAAAGAACACAAGAAAAATCTGTAATAGTCCTATATATATATAGTAACACAAAACTATCCAAGTGAGACAGTGAGGTTTCTTCACATGAAACAACATACATGTAATTAGGTATTTATGTTCAAATGCAAAAAAAAGTCCAAATGTTTAGTAAGTGTTGTTACCTTAGATCCAACACCTGTGCTTCGTTAAGCATAATTAGTGACTGTGATCCTCCACCGGCCAGCATGTACGCTTACCTCCAGCAAAGACCACCAAGGGTCAGCTAACACTTTACAATCAGACTCCATTGCTGCCCACTTTGCTAGCCCACAGTAAGGTGGATCCACTCAATCAGCTCAAAATGACAAAGCAAATGCCTCCATAGTGCAGTAATTTTATATATATAAAAAAACAGTAGCAAGCCATTTACAAAGCTTTGTAAAACAACAGACTCAAAAAGGCCTCACAGTGCCAATATGGCCGACTTCTGGTCTGGAGAGGAAGTGACATCACACGCTACCATTTCACATTACCCTGGGCTAAGCAGAGTGGGCAGTATTGGAGTCTTGATTGTAAAGTGTCAGCCGATCCTTGGGAGTTTTTGCTGGAAGTAAGCATGCATGGTCACAGTCACTGTTTATGCTTAATGAAGCACGGGCGTTGGATATGAAGCAACACCACTTACACATTTGGACTTTTTTTTGCATATATAAAGTTATTAATACCTACCGTGTTTATCGGCGTATATCGCGCACTTTTTTGCCCTGAAAATCAGGGCAAAATCGTGGGTGCGCGATATACGCCGATACCCGCTTTCCCGTTCCGAGTTTTGAATATTGCACCGACATATACCGAGCGCAGAACACTCGGGTATAGTCGGGCAGTCTCGGCTTCTTCCGTGCTCACGTCCTGGACGTACAGGACGTGAGCGCGACAGTTGCCGAGCCTGCCCGAGTGTACTGAGCTCGGTATATGCTGGGGCAATATTCAAAACTCGGCGCGGGAAACGAGCGAGGAGGACGCGAGGACGCCGGATCCGACGAAGAGGACACCCGAAGCCGCAGACGGACGCCGGATTCGCCGATGGACGCCGCGCAAGACACCAAAACTGTAAGTACAAAAAACTCTTTTTTTCCACAGGAATGGGGGCAACTTTAGGGGTGCGCGCTATACGCGGGAGCGCGCTATACCCCGATAAATACGGTACTTACATGTATATCGTTTGATGAGAAGAAACCTCAGTGCCTGTGGCAGCTCTGACTTGTTTTTTGTTTGTTAGATGGGAGCACATTGGTTTTCTCTTTGTTTTTTTAGTCTGAATGGCTAAATCTAAATTGTCTGATGAGATCACATGCTCCTCCATACCCAGTGCACTGAATATTTTGCAGCAGCTCTGACAGTGTAGCAGTGGAAGGAGCAGCAGGGAAATGCTACAAAGGTGACTAAAAGTCGGTTGGAGTTATGCCCTGTACACAGGAACGGAATTCCATTCAAGCTGTCTTGCATACACACTGTCAGACCAAATTCTGACCGTCCAATACATGGTGACGTAAAACACTGCGACAAGCTGAGAAAAATGAAGTTCAATGCTTCCGAGCATGCATTGAATTGATTCTGAGCATGCATGTTTTTTCTCCGTCGGAGTTCCACACAGACGATCGGAATTTCCGATAGCATTTTTTTCCATCGGAAAAAAATAAAACATGTTCTATTTCTAAACTCTGACGGAAAAAAAGTCAGATGGGGCCCACACACGGTCGGAATATCTGATGAGAAAATTCCGTCTGACTTTTTTCATCGGAAATTTCCGATCGTGTGTACAAGGCATTAGGCTAGCAAGAGACGCGAATGGGCAAAGTGACAGGGTCTCTTTAAAAAATGCTCCAGTGCTATAAAGAAAACAGTGCATGGTATTTCTTTAGTTTCACCCGATAAGTGCAAGAAAAAAAAGTTGATAATGCACCTACAGTATATGCACATTGTTGATGAGCTATAATGATACAGATACTCCTGCTATGAGGGAACATTAGAACCCTCTAGGTACCAGCAGATATGTAATACAGTATTGTATTCTCTATTTTTTTTTTTATGTAATAATACTTAATATATTTAAATTCTTGAAGCCCAATTATAACTAGTCCTCTTTAACCTCCCTGGCGGTATGATTCTGTCTGGAATTACGTACCAAAAGCGGTACAATTATTTTGCAAGGAAATTTGGCATTTTATACTGTAGGCCTGCAATTCTTAGGAATAACTAATTTAAATCTGACCAAACAAGAGTCTAGTAGGCATTCCGGGTATGATGTTTTTAAAAAAACAAAATTATGAATTATAATATAATAAATAATTATAAATAATTATAACAAATAATAATATAATTATAATAAAAAGTATTCAATAATGTAATCAACTCAAAATCACTGAAATTTGCTCAGTTGCAGAATTGTCGCTGTCATTACTTTTATTCTTTTATGACGGATTTCCCCACAAATCGCTATCGCACAATTCTGCAAGTGATTATAATTTATTATTGCTGTTTTCTAGCTGCTCTAAAACCATTTTTGACATAAAGGGACACATTTGGTTGCTATGGACAATCTACAGTTTTCAGGCAGAAAGAACAGTTTTTATTATACAAAAGAACATGTAGGGCACTGGGCAGACCACTAGGGACAAGGGGGGTGTGTATTTTTTACATACAGTACTGTAATCTATAAGATTACAGTATACTGTATGTAATGTGTTTGTTTACTTTTTTGAATTTGGCGCCGTTATCCGCCCCCGTGCGTCGTAACGTCGCAGGGAACGGAGATCGGCGGCACACGGGGACACTGTGAATCGAGCGAGGACCCGCTCACTCACACAGCGGGGATGCATCACAGGATCCAGGGACAAGGTGAGTAACTTGTCTGTGGATGCTGCGAGCAGGTAAGCCGCGACGCTGCAAACTCTGCACAGCTACCCCGAGCGTGACTTGGGGATACCGATCCTAGCATGGAAAATCCACCCCGAGTCACGCTCGGGGATACCGCCAGGGAGGTTAAGAATTGAGAATTGAAGTAATAAAATGCCCTTATACACGAAGACAAAATAATTTCTGTTTTCAAGAGTATTCATTCTTTTAAACACATCCCTTCATATACCGATATCTATTCAGGGTCACCATTTTACAAAGATCTTGCAGATTCAAATAATTTTGGCACAGTTTTGTCGCTGCATTCTCCTATAAATATATTATTCATAGAAGGAAATGGCAATATCTGGGAAATTAATTATCATGAATAAAATAATACTGTGGAATTTAGTTTAAAGGTATAACTTTCCATTTCTGTAAAAGAATGACAAATTGTTCTTGGCACAGAAAATGGCCCTTTTCTTGCAGATTTTTGTAGAAGGACAATTTTTGCAGCCTTATAGATTAGACTGGTTCTATATTTTACAAATGGAAATGGATATACAGTCCCATTTTACAGAGCAATTCTCTAGCAGTAGTTAGCTCATGGTACTTAGTGCCTCAGGAAGCCACAAGACCATGGCTGTGGCTTTTCTTAGGGCGCAGGATTAATGCTGTGTGTGGTCTAAAACCAGAAAAAAATAGACCCTCCAAGGTGTGTAATGATAGTGTGCACTATATGACCAACATACAAATGAACTTACAAGGAAACATGCAAGTTAATGGAAATTCCATACCCTATACCAAATGAAATCTTCAAGTTCATGTAAAGACACCATTCGTTTATTGTACCGGAAAGACTCTATGCAAATTAAAGGTCATGTACTAACAAAGAACGAGAATGCAGTTATGATCGTTATACAATTGCTCCCTTTCACTCTGTATATTCCACATTTATGAAGTTCTTTCACGGCATTTTGTGCACTTATGATCAGAAAGGCAGGCAAACAAAGAAATGCCATTGCTGAAAAAAAAAAAGTCTGAGAGTTTCTTTGTATTCATTTGTCCTAAACTGGCATCAACATATAAGCATTAAGTGGTGCACATCTTCATAGATACTCTCCATAGCACCTGTCAAGCCTCAAGGGATCCTAATCCCTATCTCTTCTCTCCTTACCTGTATCTCATGACTGGCCCAAATCGGTGATGGTTGGCCCCGCTGATTATTGGATACAGTATTTGGAAGTGGAAGTACTTAATAGAATTTCCGTTAAAGAGCTCTGGGGACAATGACTAAAGACAAGCCCCAGGGTGGTTTGGAAAGTATTTGAGGACATGTACAGGCATTGACAGCTGCTTGCTTTATCATGCAGATACTAGTGTGCATTGGTGCAACTTTAATACTGGTATTTTTTTTTTTTATATATCGTGATTGTGTGCAATACGTTAATGTAAATACTGTATAATTTTTACTGAAGTTGTAGGTTTATAAACAGTATACGAAAAAAAAGAAGGTCTGGTGTCCCCAGTGACACACTTCCATCCCTATTACATATAGTCAAAAAGGATTCACCCTGGGACTTTAAATGAAGTGGGTAACGTTTCTGCCAGTAAAGATAACAGTAATTGTATAATATATAATTTATTCAAGTCAAATTGTTTACATGCGTAAGGTAAAATTTTTACATACATAGATAACACCAACAATTGCCAATTGAAACAATACATAAACAATAAATATTAGTACACAAGTATAATAGTGGACAGAGTACACGGGCATCGTACTACCCGGCTAGCCTAGTTTCGCAAGATCCAGCTCGCTGTTCAGGGGTGTGTAACACTGTACCACTGAGCTTGACCATGGCTACAAGTGTGCGGCCCCAAGACGGCAGCGGCAATCTCTGCCTTCTGTGTCTTACTTTTATACTTGGGATATTCACCATACTCAGCCTATACTTTTTATGGACTATGAGGTCTCTATGGATACATCACTATACCTATGCCATGCCTGCTCTCCGTTTGGCCCCTGGAGGGGTCCCCTTTTGACTCCGCCCCCTCAGCTCCCATTTGAGACACCTGCCGCTGCCGTCTTGGGGCCACACATTTGTAGCCATGGTCAAGCTCAGTGGTACAGTGTTACACACCCCTGAAGAGCGAGCTGGATCTTGCGAAACTAGGCTAGTCCGGTAGTATGATGCACTTGAACTCTGTCCACTATTATACTTGTGTACTAATATTTATTGTTTATGTATCATTTCAATTGGCAATTGTTGGTGTTATCTATGTATGTAACAATTTTACTTTACACATGTAAACAATTTTACTTGAATAAATTATATATTATACAATTACTGTTATCTTTACTGGCGGAAACGTTACCCACTTCATTTAAAGTCCCGGGGCGAATCCTTTTTGAGTTTATAAACAGTAGGGCAACTATTAAAGTGGTAGTAAACCGCAGTTAAAGAAAAAAAAATTCCCTGCAAGGGAGTATCATAATGTGCTAGTATTAGAGTTGAGCTGACACCTGGATGATCGGGTTCTGCGGGTTCGGCCGAACTTCGGAAAAAAGTCCGGGTTCGGGACCCGAAACTTGACCCGAACCTGAACCACATAAAAATAAACTTAGATCCCCGGAATGCACCCTGCCTTTTTGTTAGACGGTTGGCCCCATAATACCGTACAGGCGGGTCAATTTTTCGCCAAAGGGGCAGCTCTTGTTACAATCGGAGCTTGCTTCCAAAATTTCCAAAACCGTCTTCCCATTCTGGACATACTGTCAAATCCGCCATTTCCTTGCTAAAAAGGCTTCGGGATCGAATTGGTCCAGGGCTACAACTCCGTTTGAAATCTTATGTTCTAGCGGACGGCCACAAAGGCACCTAATTTCGACTATTTACACACATTTATTTTCTTCGCACACATGTAAAGACAACTGGGCCAACCGACAGTGGGAACAAGATCTCGAACTTTACCTCTCGGAAAAGGATTGGGAGAATATTTACAGATTGGCACACAAAGGCTCGGTCAATGTACAGACACAGGAGAATGCGTACAAGATTATCTCCAGGTGGTACAAAACCCCTCTCAAGCTGCACCGCATTAACCCGGTACTTTCGAGTACTTGCTGGAGATGTAAAAGAGAAACGGGTTCTTTTCTCCACATGTGGTGGACATGTCCCAAGCTTCAATCATACTGGAAGGAAGTTTACAACTTTATATCCCGAGTCACTACAATCACATTGGATTTCACGCCCGCTCAGTTTCTCCTCCATTATGCACAGTCGATCCCGCAGGGCTATAACCGGTCTCTAGCAATGCACATGGGGAATGCGGCTCGAATGTGTATACCACTCAAATGGCTTTCTCCCAATCCTCCGTCTGTTCCAGATTGGTTCCAACGTATCCATAAAACAATGGAGATGGAGGAACTGATTCACCAGGCGAGGGACACACCCTCTAAATTCTTTGAGACTTGGGCCTGCTGGATCTATTTCACTACGACTGACGAATACAAATCCCTTTTGGTCTAATGATACTGTGTAAAACCTCCCAGTGGTCGGACTTACTAGAGCTGTGATGGGATCCCCTACCATACCCAGAATCTTCCCTCCTTTTTTTTTTTTTTTACCTCTTTTTCGTTCTTTCAAAGTTACGTGTGCACGAAACACATTGGTGGCTATATATGTTCCTCCCTAAAGATGTTGTAGGCATCTAAGGATGTCAACCCAAGCAGAGTTCGACATTTAGGTTACTGCTGTTTCTCACGTTTCTTAGTCATTCTGATGTTTTCTTTTATTTACAGCTATGTGACGTGCTTAACCCACAACCCCGTTAGTCACTGATGCTTTCCTCGGACGAGGCAAGCTATATGTTCAATGTTCTGTTCTCTATAGCGGCTGCGTCCGCAAATTTCAGTGGCGATGGTTGATGGCTTATATTGTATTCCCTATATCTTTGTTACATGTTATGGATATGTACATCTCTTTACGGCTGCGTCCATTTGTATTGCTACATACTGGATTTATTTGACATGTATGTATCTGTTAAGTTTCAAATAAAAGCTTTTTGAATAAAAAAATAAATAAACTTAGAACTGTCCCTGCGCAAAGTGTCATTTCTGAAAGGAAAAAAAAGTCATTTAAAACCGGCTTTGCGGCTATAATGAATTGTCGGCTTCGGCAATTCAGAAAGGATTCATTCATAAAAAATAAAAAAAATAGCGTGGGGGTTCCCCCAAATTCAATTACCAGGCCCTTCAGGTCTGGAATGGATATTATGGGGAACCCCGCCGTAAATTTAAAAAAAAAATGACGCAGGGTTCCCCCCAAATATCCATTCCAGACCCTTCAGGTCTGGTGTGGATTTTAAAGGGAACTCCACCCCAAATAAAAAAAAAATGGCGTGGAGTTCCCCCCAAAATCCACACCAGACCCTTATCCGAGCACGTTTACCTGGCCGGCTGCAGAAAAGAGGGGGGGACAGAGTGCGGCTCCTGAACCGTACCAGGCCACATGCCCTCAACATGGGGAGGATGTCCCCATGTTGATGGGGACAAGGGACTCATCCCCACAACCCTTGCCTGGTGGTTGTGGGGGTCTGCGGGCGGGGGGCTTATCAGAATCTGGAAGACCCCTTTAACAAAGGGGACCCCCAGATCCTGGCCCCCCCTATGTGAATTGGTAATGGAAGGAAGTGGGGAAGCCCAGGAAGGGGGAAGACTGGGCTTACCCAGTGACGTAGCAGAAGGTGCATCAGAGGGGGCGGGGTCACGTGACGGGTGGCCCTGTCTCCCCTATATAAGAAATGTCACAGCTTCAGTCGCGTCATTCGCTGGGCTGTGTCCAGCGGTGAGAGGAGGTCGCGATGCTGCGCTCTGGATGGATCTTCTCATCGCTGGACCGGAGATCACCCGCACCCATCGCTGGATACACCCGCACCCGTCGCTGGACCGGAGATCACCCGCACCCGTCGCTGGATCAGGACAACGTTGGAGCAGGAAGCCAGGAACGAGTGGATTATCACCGCTGGAGTTTTTTTCCTTTTCTTTTAATTAATAAATGACTTTTTTCTACGGTGTGTTTTTTTTTACAAGAATTTACACTTCCTTTGTGAAATGGTAGGGGTACAGTGTTCCCTTATTACCAATTCACATAGGGGGGGCCAGGATCTAGGGGTCCCCTTTGTTAAAGGGGTCTTCCAGATTCTGATAAGCCCCCCGCCCGCAGACCCCCACAACCACCGGGCAAGGGTTGTGGGGATGAGGCCCTTGTCCCCATCAACATGGGGACATCCTCCCCATGTTGAGGGCATGTGGCCTGGTACGGTTCAGGAGAGGGGGGGCGCACTCTGTCCCCCCCTCTTTTCTGCGGCTGACCAGGTTAACATGCTCGGATAAGGGTCTGGTGTGGATTTTGGGGTGGAGTTCCCCTTAAAATCCACACCAGACCTGAAGGGTCTGGAATGGATATTTGGGGGGAACCCCACGTCATTTTTTTTTAAAATTGACGGCGGGGTTCCCCTTAATATCCATTCCAGACCTGAAGGGCCTGGTAATAGAATTTGGGGGAACCCCCACGCTATTTTTTATGAATGAATCCTCTCTGAATTGCCGAAGCCGACAATTCATTATAGCCACAAAGTCGACAATTCATTATAGCCGCAAAGCCGGTTTTAAATGACTTTTTTTCCTTTCAGAAATGACACTTTGTGCAGTGCCATTACATAGCCGAACTCCGAATCCGAACTTTCAGCAAATTATTCGGATTCGGGTTTGGGTCAAAAAAAAAAAAAAAAATTCGGTACGAACCCGAACTTTACAGTTTGGGTTCGCTCAACCCTAGCTAGTATGTATCACATACTAGCACATTATGAGAAACATACCTTAAAACAAAGCCTTACAGCAGTACACTGTCACTGCCGAGAGCTTCCATCTTCACCCAGTCTTCTTTCTGGGTTCACGGCCTCTGGCTCCATGAGTGGCTGGGGTGCGATGATGTCACTCCCGCCGTGCACGTTTACGGCATGGGTTCTGAAGGCCTGGCATGGTGACGTCACGGGTTGCATGCACTCTGAATATCTCCTAAACAGTACAAGTTTAAGAGATATTTACAGTACCTACAGATAAGCCTTATTATAGGCTTACCTGTAGGTATAAGTGGCAAAACAACTGGCATGATTATATTCTACAGAGTCTCTTTTTTGGAAAAAATATAATGTGTGGGTGTTTAACCACTTCCCTATCGCCCAGATGGGATCTCCCATCCTGGGTGGCCGTCTGGGGGGCATCGTGATCATGCCAGGGCCGTGGATCTGTGTGTGTAAACACACAGATCCATGGTCTTGTCAGGTGAGGAGACCGATGTTGTGTTCCCAGTACAGAGGAACACACCGGTCTCCTCCCCTTGTGTGCCCCTCCCCCTACAGTTAGAATCACACACTAGGAAGCATATTAACCCCTTCAGTGCCCCCTAGTGTTAACCCCTACCCTGCCAGTCACATTTATAGTGTCTAAAGTGTCCGATTTGTCCGCCATAATGTCGCAGTCATGATAAAAATCGCTGATGGCCTCCATTACTAGTAAAAAATAAATTATTAATAAAAAAGCCATAAAACTATCCCCTATTTTTGCGCAAACCAATCAATATACGCGTATTGCGATTTTTTTTACCAAAAATATGTAGAGGAATACGTATCGGCCTGAACTAAGGAAAACATTTGTTTTTTTATAGATTTTTGGGGGATGTTTATTATAGGACAAAGAAAAAAAATTGAATTTTTTCCAAAATTGACGCTTTTTGTTTATAGCGCAAAAAATAAAAAACGCAGAGGTGATCAAATACCACCAAAAGAAAGCTCTATTTGTGGGAAAAAAGGATGTCAATTTTGTTTGGGAGCCATGTCGCATGACCGCGCAATTGTCAGTTAAAGCGACGCAGTGCACAATCTCAAAAATTGCTCTGGTAAGGAAGGGGGTAAATTCTTCCGGGGCTGAAGTGGTTAAGTATTCTTTTGACCTAAAATGTGCAAAAAAATGTAAGAAAAAGTTCTAGCAGTGAAAGGGTAATGATTTTAACTTGCTATTAGCAGTACATCTATGGGTGCAAAAACTGAAATAAATTAAGAATCCTGCCATGTCGGTTGTCTAATGCTTGTAAGAATGACACTTTCACATAGACAGGCAGTTTAACGCACCTCAGCTGCCTAACAAAACCAGGCAATGACCACCTGAAAGCCCCATACACGCTCTTGCAGCTAAAAAAAATAGGGCTTTCATGTTCCCTAGACGATACCGCCTGCCATCATGCCCTGTAGAGGTGACTTGGCAGCGATGAAACTATGTCCAATAGATGCGGTTGTGGCACAATGAAGAGGGATTTCAGTGTCAATTTTTTTTTCAAACAGGCATGTAGAAGGGGCATATACCCTCCTGATCGCCTGCCAATTGCAATCCATTTACTGCTGACAATGTGATTCACCATGAATTGTGAGTCAGCAGCAAGGTCCATGTGAAAGACGCCTTAGGCCTCGTACACACGACCGTTTTTCTCGACAAAATCCATCAAGAAAAATGCTGGCAGAGCATTTTTGCCAAGGAAAACGGTTGTGTGTATGTTTTTCGTCGAGAAAACTGTTGTGGATCTCGACGAGAAAAAAAGAGACTTCTCGTTGGGAGTCTCAATTTCCTTGTCGTGTTTCTCGTCTGGCTGGTTTACGACGAGAAACACGTTCATGTGTATGCTTAGAAACCCGTGCATGCTCAGAATAAAGTATGAGACGGGAGCACACCTTCGGTAAAAGTAGCGTTCGTAATGGAGATAGCACATTCGTCACGCTGTAACAGACTGAAAAGCGTGAATTGTCTCTTACCAAACTTACTAACACGCAGTAACATGAGATTAGCAAAAGCAGCCCCAAGGGTGGCGCCAGTGGAATCAAACTTCCCCTTTATAGTGCCGTTGTACGTGTTGTACGTCACCGCGTTTGAGAACGACAAGATTTTGTCTTGACAGTGTGTATGCAAAGAAAGCTTGACAAGATTCTCGACAAGCCTGACAAGAACCTCGTTGAGGAAAACAACGTTTCATTTACGACGAGATTCTCGGTCGTGTGTATGAGGACTGAGTGTGGAAAAATTTACCCCCCCGGTCTAGAAAAAATACAGAAAATAATGTCATTGGCTGTACCTTTTGTACAGTGTATATGTGGCAGACAGTCAAATAATCTAATGCAACTAAATTTCCATGCCACGGTCTAAACTCCACCTAGCAGATTAGGAATATGTGCATATGTTTATACGTTTTAAATAAAGCACTTAAAAGTTTGACAAAGTCCCAAAAAGCATAACAAATGTTAAAAAAAAAAGAAAAAAAGATTTTTCTTGAAAAAATAAATAAATATGACAGCACGCAATAAAAGTAATCCACAGCTAATCTGTATGTATAATCCCATGAACAATACTGTAGTCTTAACTGTCTACTGTAAGATTACTGAAGTTAATAACTGTCTCTGGCTCCACATTTTTCCATATTTAGCTCATTTACAACATATCTGCATGAAATATCATAATACAGTCCACTGTTGTCTGTACACGTCAAGGCTACCTACGTTTTGCAAAGTGACACAAGAGCATCTCGATATCCTTTAATAGATATAATCAGATTTGTTTTATAGCACACATATAATGCAACAACCCTGAAATGATAAAAGTTACATGTTTCTGAGTTAACATTCTCTGTAGCAGCCGTTCACTTGGTGAATTAAAGAGTAAAGACACCACTGTGACCACAAACCCTACACAAACTATTCTGAGGTCACACTGGGGTCTATAATTTAAAGGTTTATTTTAAGAATGTCAAAAAGCGCCTGCATGGGATAATCATAAATATAATACCTGAATTCTCCAAATCTCGTTATGTTTAGGCTTTCCAAAAAAAGACTCACCGTTTTTACATTTCTAATACATGTGCTGTCATGGTATTACCCTTCTTTGAGTTACATAAAGATGTTGCAAATTATTGTAATACCTCGGCTAGAAAGAGTAACTTTACTTCTTCCCGTCCCAATAACCTATTCACTAATATCTTCTTTTTTTACTTTGGTGGACATGTATTTTTTCAAGTTATGTACAGTAACTATGTTCTGAAAATGCTCTGATGGAGCCATTTTTAGCATTTTCACAAGGCAGAGTTTCACTTATAGCAAAAAGAATTGTGTGCATCAAGTAAAAAAAAGAAAAAGAAAAAAAAATCCAGGAAGGAAAGTGCATGTAACAGCAGCCAATTAAATTACAGACATAATTTTTAGTACATGTTGGAAGCAAAGTTGTTTCTACTAGGAGGAAAGGAAATACATTAACTCAGAACCAGTGAAATAACTATAATCATAGAGGCCCTTGCGGCTGCTATGGGGCATTGGGTGGAAGGGGGCAGTAGGTAGGCTGTTATGGAAATTTAAACATAGAAAATCAGTGTGCATGTGGTAATGCAGACTCAAGGCCAGATTCTCGTAGAAGAGCGTATCTTTGTTTCCGGCGTAGCGTATCCTATTTACGCTACGCCTCCGCAACTTAGACGGGCAAGTGCAGTATTCTCAAAGCACTTGCTCCGTAAGTTGCGGCGGCGAAGCGTAAATAGGCCGGCGTAAGCCCGCCTAATTCAAATGTGGATGTTTTATGTAAATGGTATGTGACCTGACGTGATTGACGTTTTTAACGAACGGCGCATGCGCCGTCCGTGGACATATCCCAGTGTGCATTGCTCCAAAGTATGCTGCAAGGACATATTGGTTTCGACGTGAACGTAAATAATGTCCAGCCCCATTCACGGACGACTTACGCAAACTACGTAAAATATTCAAAATTCGACGCGGTAACGACGTCCATACTTAACATTGGTACGCCGCATGTACGCCTCATATAGCAGGGGTAACTTTACGCCGGGAAAAGCCTAACGTAAACAGCGTATCTGTACTGCGTCGGCCGGGCGTACGTTCGTGAATTCGCGTATCTAGCTTATTTACATATTTCTAGGCATAAATCAGCGTACACGCCCCTAGCGGCCAGCGTAAATATGCAGTTAAAACCCGACGGCGTAAGAGACTTACGCCGGTCGGATCTAATACAAATCTATGCGTAACTGATTCTATGAATCAGGCGCATAGATACGACGGCTCAGACTCAGAGATACGACGGCGTATCTGGAGATACACAGTTGTATCTCCTTTGAGAATCTGGGCCTCAGTGCTTTGTCATTTAGTGTTGGAGAAGTTGTAGTTAAAGGTGGCCATTGTAGGATTGAAATTCAGGCATTTAGCAGGGATCAGTTTGTGGCTGCTCCTGATCAACTTCTGTCCAATGTGCTTGTTAAATTTGTTTCTCAATTAGCCGCTGCAGCTGCTGATCAGCGTATTCTGACAGCAGAGAGTCCCCGCTGTCAGAAAACAATGGGGGTTGATTTACTAAAGGCAAATAGACTGTGCACTTTTACAAGTGCAGTTGCACTCTGCAAGTAAATACGGGAGATCTCTGCTGACTTCCATCATCCAATCATGTTTAACCACTAGCCGACCGCGCACCGCCGTTCTACGTCGGCAGGTCGGCTCGGCTGGGCGAGAGCACGTAGTATAACGTCCTCTCTCTCGCCCCCGACTCCCGTGCGTGTGCCCGGCAGGCGCGATCGCCGCCGGGCACACGCGATCGCTCGGTACAGAGCGGGGACCGGGAGCTGTGTGTGTAAACACACAGCTCCCGGTCCTGTCAGCGGGGGAAACGCTGATCTTCTGTTCATACAATGTATGAACAGAAGATCAGTGTTTCCCCTAGTGAGGCCACCCCACAGTAAGAACACACAAGGAACATACGTAACCCCTTCCCCGCCCCCTAGTGTTAACCCCTTCACTGCCAGTGGCATTTTTATAGTAATCCAATGCATTTTTATAGCACTGACCGCTATAAAAATGCCAATGGTCCCAAAAATGTGTCAAAAGTGTCCGAAGTGTCCGCCATAATGTCGCAATACCGAAAAAAAATCGCTGAACGCCGCCATTACTAGTAAAAAAAATATATTAATAAAAATGACATAAAAATACCCCCTATTTTGTAAACGCTATAACTTTTGCGCAAACCAATCAATAAACGCTTATTGCGATTTTTTTTACAAAAAATATGTAGAAGAATACGTATCGGCCTAAACTGAGGAAAAAAAATGTTTTTTTATATATTTTTGGGGCATATTTAATACCGCAAAAAGTAAAAAATATTCATTTTTTTCAAAATTGACGCTCTATTTTTGTTTATAGCGCAAAAAAAAAACGCAGAGGTGATCAAATACCACCAAAAGAAAGCTCTATTTGTGGGAAAAAAAGGACGCCAATTTTGTTTGGGAGCCACGTCGCACGACCGCGCAATTGTCTGTTAAAGCGACGCAGTCCCGAATCGCAAAAAGTACTCTGGTCTTTGGGCAGCAATATGGTCCGGGGGTTAAGTAGTTAAAGGGTCACTAAAGGATTTTTTTTTTTTTAGCTAAATAGCTTCCTTTACCTTACTGCAGTCCTGGTTTCATGTCCTCATTGTTCGTTTTTGCTCCGATGTTGCTGTAATTCTGCTCTGTTCTGGACACTTCCTGGTTGTCTGTTTCCTGATGACCACAGTACTGGGAGTTTCTAGTTTCATGTTCCAAACCATCACTTCTCTATGGCTCTGTATAGCACAGAGGCAGGATAACATGCAAAAATGAAACTAAAAAACTATAGGTACATTATATGATTGATTTTTATCTAGTTTTAATCGTTTTTAAAAGGAATCAGTTAACTATTATGTCTCTATACCCTGTAAACAGTCATTTCAGCAAAAAATAACATTTCCTTCACAACTCCTTTAAGCAAAAGTATTGTTTTTTGGATATTATTTGTAAAGTGAAGCTTTACCTCATTTTCTAAGCTCTGGAGCAACTGTAAATCAACCCCAATGCCTTGGTGGGGGGGATTCCTCTAGTCACCTGAATTGTGTGGATGGAAGAATTTGGATTTTTTTTTTGATCAACCCACTATGGCAACCTCTACGCTGACCCCTGTAAAGTCTGCAGTAAGGAGGAGCTTATGTAAGATGCACATATTGGTTGTTTGAGATCATGGTGTCATCTCTCCCTTGCTTTCTCTGTGCTGCAAGTAGCTGCTGTACAAACAGAATAATGTCTAAGCCTGGTTATTGTCCTCATCAGGGAGTAGATTTATGGCACCACCCTTAGTAAGCACTGTATGCCTAACAGTCTTATTGAGCCTGTAAAAACTTGACCAAAAAGGTAAGATTTGTAGTTCTGCAAAGAAACTCAGGAGCCAATGCGCGCACGTCCTGTTAGGGGAGAGGAGACCGATTGCATGTTCCTAGTATAGAGGAACACCCATCAGTCTCCTCCCCTAGTCATTCACCTCTCCCCAGAGTTAGAATCACTCCCTAGTTAACGCATTTAACCCCTTGATCGCCCCTAGTGTTAACCCCTTCCCTGCCAGTGACATTTATACAGTAATCAGTGCAGTAAAAAATGCACTGATTACTGTATAAATGTCACTGGCAGGGAAGGGGTTAACACTAGGGGGCAATCTGTTTATAGCGCAAAACATAAAAACCACAGAGGTGATCAAATACCAAGAATAGAAAGCTCTATTTGTGGGTACAAAAAATGATCAAAATGTCATATGGGTACAGTGTTGCATTACCGCACAATTGTCATTCAAAATGTTACAGCGCTGAAAGCTAAAAATCGGCCTGGTCAGGAAGTGCTTTTTTTTACCACTACTATTCCTTTATATTGACTTTTGGAATTTATAAATGAAGCAATTTAGAATTTGGATGAAAGTTTAGCGCTGGAAAACACGTTTTCATAGATAAAAAGTGTATTTTATATACAACTATATAGGTGAGACCAAAATCAGGGACAATAAGGAGGAGAGAGGGACAAAAGGATGTTGCTCCAAATCAGGGACAGTCCCTCGAAATCAGTTACAGTTGGGAGCTATGATTGACATTGCCCGGTGTCACAGAGAGAGATGTCTTTGATTGCTGCATATGCAGACTCCACTTCTTGCTGGTTCTTTGCTGATCTCTTTACTGTTTCTAACTACAAGCCTTCCAGACAGGGTCTGACTAATTAAAAGCAATACACATAAACATCTAATATGCAGTATGTGATCTGGCAAGTGGAAACTTGGAGTAAATATAACATTTCATATCAAGAAAAATATACTTTTTTTTTTTTTTTTTGCTTAAAATAATAATGAGATTTGATAATGCTTAGTGTCATTTTAATGATAGGTTAATTTTACCTTTGAATAAGCACATTTCCCCAAAGTTTATCTTTAGATTTTTGATTAAAAAAAGAAATACACGATTTTCACATGGACAAACTGTAGAGTGCAAAATTTGGCGCAGTTCTGCATATAAACCAATCAGCTTCCAGGTTTTATTGTCAAAGCTTAATTGAACACGCTGAAGTTAGAAGCTGATTGTTTACCATGTACAACTGCACCAGATTCTGTGTGCCCCAGTTTTAGTAGATCTCCCCAAATGCTGCTGTGGTTTCTGCACATATTGGGTCTGAGATTTAAAAAGTGTAAATATCTTTTAATCTATAGAAACTAGACAGCTTCCTTGTTTTGCTTTGAAATCCTGGCTGCATTATTGGCAGTTAGAAACTGACCATTGCAATGGGAAACAAGATATATTATACTATTCAAGCACTTAATGTATCAGCGCTATTGTGTTATATGCTGAAATAAAATATTCACTTTTTGACATAATTGTTGACAAAGATTGTTATAGGGTCTGAGCTCTATATTATACTGCCAATGTGAAAAACGTTTCAGTTTTCACTTTAATGCAGTAGGCTATGAATGTGCAATTCTTAAGCGTGATACTGCTATGGTGCTTTGTCTGGTACTGAGTTTGGCCTCTAGAGGGCTATAGTACTTCATATTTTGGGAGGCTGCAAACAACATAGTCATTTTTGAAAGGTCATAAGAATGAATCATGCCCAGAAAGAAGTTCCTGAGGATTGTATTTATAACCCAGTACATGTTGCATCAGAACAACTTCAGTTTTGTGCATTATTAAATCCAACATCATTTCAGTTACCAAAATTGACACTTGTGCTAAACACAGATCTTACAAACACAAGATTAATTTTAGTATTGTTTTATGAGCATTTTGGGTATTACAGTTGTCCAGAAAACCCAGATGGATCAAGAATTTAATGGCTGAATAGTTATATCTTCTGTTATGATACAACTATTTCAATAGTCTCCTCTTTGGCAATGTGGTCTATATTCTCATTATAGGCATATGCAATAACTGCTATATACAGTTAAATTCATTTCATGCTTATGTCATATAGCCAGGGCTCAAGTCCTGCGGGAACGCGTGGGAACAGAGTCCCTGCACTTTTTTCATAGCAGGAACGCAGTTACCTTTGCAGGACTAGAGCAGCCGAGCCACCCGAGCCAATCCTTCACTAAGCGGCGATACCCAGCTCGAGTCACTGTCAGGGGCAGGGGAACCTTAGTAATCCTTTATGTTACTGGCCGCTTCCTGTATATGGATTCACCGGGTAGTGTGCGGGTATTCCGTCACTTCCTCGATGCTGCAATGTCTCCTGGGAGCTTTTGTCATTGTTCCCAGGAGACATTGCGGAGGTCTGCCACGAGTTATCGCGGGATTTAGAAATAACTAAAGTTAAAACATGCGGTTTAGTAATTATGCATATTTTTTCCCCAGGACTTAAACCCCTGCATATGGCTATGCTGTATACCTCTGATAGATTTTGTGTTTATAGACTCAATCCTGCTAAAACCTCTTCTGCTCTGTATAGGTGATCCATGATTGGAAAATATGTAATTTACTGTAATGCAATGCAGTCTGTGATGCGCTTTCATATATATATTTTTCTTTAATTCAGTATTTTTTATTGTTTTCAACAACATCGTATACAAATTAGAGCATTCTACATTCAAAATACATTAGAAAAATCCAGATACAGTAGGCATACACATATTACATCATCCATTAACCCCCCCCCCCCCCCCCCCCCCAAAAACAAAAAACAACAACAAAAAAAAAACCCTTTTCATATATTAGTTTCAGTTCATCCTAGTGTTGTCTATGCATAAAGATATCATCAGTTTTCACTGTATTGTTAGGGTCATGCGATTGCATTTTATATGTTTGTGTCTCACACACACTGCGTAACAGAAGCCTACTGTTAAAAAAAAAAAACACTATAAAAACTTAATTTGACTGTGCTTTATTTAATGGAAGAATCTTCCTAGCCTAGTGAATCAGGAAATGATCCAAAACAAATATGACATTAACTTATTTATTAAAGGATTTGCATCATTTTGATTTGAATTTGTAATCCCAGTCTTTCTGCATTCATTTGTTGTAATATTTTTTTATTTTTTTATTTTGGCATTTGCTTTCATCTTAAAAATAATATAAAATGGTATATGTTATACAGTGGCAGCGCTACTTAGCACTGCAGTGGAATTCTACAGCTGTAACAGCCATTGAATAACATATTTGTTTCTGTATCTGTTTATAGTACTTGATGTATTGCATCTCCCTAATACAGTATGTACCAGCTCTGCACTATATCTCCCTGAATGTCTTTGTAAATTCAACCTTGCGTCTGGCACACAAATAAACAACACAGTCATTTATTATTATTATAAAATGCTCTTTTCACCTTTTTTAAATAGTTTATTTTGCATCTCAGTAATGCTGACCTACTCTAGCCTCTTTTAGCCTTTACCAGTCTACATGCACTTACTCCAGCTGTATATTATTGCACTGGACTTGTTTACTTATAGGGGCAGTGGTGGAACATGCCTGCAGTGCACAATGGAAAATTAAAAGGGTTAACCTCCCTGGTGGTATTCCCGAGAGTGGCTCGGGTGAATTTTCAGTACCAAGAGCGGTAACCCCAAGCCACACTGCATCGCAGTATCCTGGTATAGGTTACTTATCTTGTCCCCCCGCTGTATCCTCCACCGGATCCTCCGCCAGAATCATCAATGTTCCAGGCTCCGTTCCCTATGACTGTCGCAACGCATGGGGTGAATTAAAAATCGACACAAAACATAACACATACAATACACTGTAATCTGTTAGATTACATTACTGTATGAAACCATTTCACCTCCCTTTTGTCCCTAATGCTTTGTCCAGTGCCCTGCCTGCACTTTTATATTATATATACCATTCTTTCTGCCTGGAAACATGAGAACATCCATGGCATCCAAAAAGCATCCCTCTAGATCAAAAGCAGTTTTAGACCAGCAAAAAAACAGTGATAATGAATTAGAATCACTTGCAGAATTGAGTTATTGTTATTTGTGGGGAAGTGAGTCATCAAACACTGAAAGTAATGAAAGCAACAATTCTGCGACTGAGCAAATTTCAGAGTTTTTGATTTTTATTACATTATTGAATAAAATATATTATTATTATTATTATATTATTATTTTTTTATAATTATTTATAGTTATTTATTATATTATAATTTATGATTTTGTGTTTCAAACTTGATCATACCTGGGATGTCTACTAGACAGATTTAAGTGCGTTATTCCTAAGAATTACAGGCCTACAATATAAAACACCAAATTTCTATGCAAAACAATGTACCTCTTTGAGATTCAAAAATCTGACATAATCATACAACCAGGGAGGTTAAAGACAACTTTTGAATTCAAATTTTTAACATATTAAAGGCTAAGTTCACCTTCTTTTCTAAATTCTAGCTTCCTTATGTTCCAATTAGGGATGAGTCGAATACCCCCCGGTTCGGTTCACAGCAGAACATGTAAACAGGCAAAAATTGATCACGCGAACACCGTTAAAGTCTATGGGACACGAACATGAAAAATCAAAAGTGCTCATTTTAAAGGTTAATATGCAAGTTATTGTCATAAAAAGTGTTTGGGGACCTGGGTCCGGCCCCAGGGGACATGTATCAATGCAAAACAAGTTTTAAAACTGCATTTTTTTCAGGAGAAGTGATTTTAATAATGCTTAAAGTGAAACATTCCTTTAAATTTCGTACCTGGTGGGTGTCTATAGTATGTCTGTAAAGTAGCGCATTTTTCCTGTGTTTATAACAGTCCCTGCACAAAATTACATTTCTAAAGGAAGAAAACGAATTTAAAACTACTCGTGGCTATAATGAATTGTTGGGTCCCGGCAATACAGATAAAAGTCATTGAAAAAAAACGGAATGGGTCCCCCCCCCAGTCCATTATCCTTCGGGTCTGGTATGAATATTAAGGGGAACCCAGAACCAAAATTTTAATAAAAAAAGTGTGGGGGGTCCCCCAAATTCCACATCAGGCCCTTCAGGTCTGGTATGGATATAAAGGCAAAACATGTGCGTGGGGGTCCCCTTCAAAATCCATACCAGACCCTTATGCGAACACGCAACCTGGCAGGCTGCAGGAAAAGAGGGGTGATGAGAGAGCACCCCCCCTCCTGAACCGTACCAGGCCACATGCCCTCAACATGGGCTATATAAGAGCTGTCAGGTTGGAGCGCGTCATTCATCGGGTGCCTCCCGTGGAGGCAGGATCGTGTCGGCGTTGTATCCTCCCTGGAGATCGAGAGAATGGATTTACATCGCTGGAGATCGAGACTGGATTACATCGCTGGAATTATTTTCTTTTTTTTTTCTTTTTAATAAAGCTGTGTACTGTGGTTTTAATTATTTTTTTACACTTTTTCGTCAAATGGTAGGGGTACAATGTACCCCTTACCAATCCACATGGGGGAGCCGGGATCTGGGGGTCCTTTTTGTTAAAGGGGGCTTCCAAACTTTTTTTGTATTGATACATGTCACCTGGGGCAGGACCCAGGTCCCCAAACACTTGTTATGACAATAACTTGCATATTAACCTTTAAAATTAGCACTTTTGATTTTCCCATAGACTTTGAAAGGGTGTTCCACTGCTTTTGAATTTGCCGTGAACACCCCAAATTGTTCGCTATTCGGCGAATGGGCGAACAGCTAGTGTTCGAGTTGAACTCATGTTTGACCCGAACATAAAGCTCATCCCTAGTACCAAAATTGTACCTTTCTCACAGATAAGAAAAAAACTGTCCCTGTATTCTAGAGCAGCCTCATCTCAACATCCATTTTTTTCTATAAAAAACTCCTCCATGACTTCTTGGTACCTGTCCTACAGGATGAGAAAACTGTTAGGCCCCTTTCACACTTGCGGACCGTATGTCCGCTTTTTCATCCATCCGTGTGCAGATGAAAAAGGGACATACAGTACAGACCAAAAGTTTGGACTCACCTTCTCAATCAAAGAGTTTTCTTTATTTTCATGACTATGAAAATTGTAGATTCACACTGAAGGCATCAAAACTATGAATTAACACATGTGGGATTATAAATAACAAAAAAGTGTGAAACAACTGAAAATATATTTCATATTCTAGGTTCTTCAAAGTAGCCACCTTTTGCAGCAGACACATCTCTAGAACTGTTAAGAGGAGACTGTGTGAATCAGGCCTTCATGGTAGAATATCTGCTAGGAAACCACTGCTAAAGAAAGGCAACAAGCAGAAGAGACTTGTTTGTGCTAAAGAACACAAGGAATGGACATTAGACCAGTGGAAATCTGTGCTTTGGTCTGAAACTTGAGATCTTTGGTTCCAACCCCCGTGTCTTTGTGCGACGCAGAAAAGGTGAACGGATGGACTCTACATGCCTTGTTCCCACCGTGAAGCATGAAGGAGGAGGTGTGATGGTGTGGGGGTGCTTTGCTGTTGACACTGTTGGGGATTTAATCAAAATTTAAGGCATACTGAACCAGCATGTCTACCACAGCATCTTGCAGCGGCATGCTATTGCATCCGGTTTGCGTTTAGTTGGACCATCATTTATTTTTCAACAGGACAATGACCCCAAACACACCTCCAGGCTGTGTAAGGGCTATTTGACCAAGAAGGAGAGTGATGGGTTGCTGCGCCAGGTGACTACCTCTTGAAGCTCATCAAGAGAATGCCAAGAGTGTGCCAAGCAGTAATCAAAGCAAAAGGTGGCTACTTTGAAGAACCTAGAATATGAAATATATTTTATTTATTTTTATATTTAGTTTTGATGCCTTCAGTGTGAATCTACAATTTTCATAGTCATGAAAATAAAGAAAACTCTTTGAATGAAAAAGGTGTGTCCAAACTTTTGGTCTGTACTGAACATTGGTCCCAATGAGATTGCGGGTGTCAGCGGATGAACATCCGCTAACACCAGATCTCGCCCGCCTCCACATTCCTCCGATTCTGCAGACGGAGGAAAACCCTATTTTTCCTTCCGTCTGCGGATCGGATGAACATGGACAGACGGTCCGTGTTCATCCGATCCCCCCCATAGAGGAGAGCTAAGAAAAGACAGGGCGGTCCCTGCACAGTGTCCCGCTAAGCAAACTAAGGTTCACGGGGCAGATCATTACTGATCCGCCCCGTCTGAAAGGGCCCTTAGTAGAAGGAGGGAGTACTTCAGCAGCTGACCTCATTAACCACTTCCCACTCAAAGGACGTCATATGACTTTAAGAGCTACAGGCATCATCCCGGTATCTTTTTTTTCTGCCAGTGATGCTCTTTAATATAAAAGCAACCCTAGAGGCAAAATAGTTGCTACTCCCACTGCCTTCCTTCACCTTTCCGGGCTCTCTCGTTCCACCATTTATTGAAGAGATGACTGAGGACCAGAACATCCCCAATAATCTTTATGATCTAACAAATAAATCAGAAGCAATGAGTGTTTTGTCGCTTGCAGTTTCCCCAGGATGTAAACAAGCAATTACTGGCTTGTGAAAGCATCTGATCAAACCAATTTTGGTTTGATCAGATGCTTTTAAGGACAGAGGAGAGATCTGGGGTTTGTTGCTGATTGGTCGGTAAGTTTTTGTATGTATATGCGCCCTTTCCAGCGCTCCTTATTGTATAGACCAGTCATAGGTAGGGGCAGTGACTTTTGTTTGTTGTATTTATGTCATTAGGGTCAGGCAGCACACTGGTACATTTGCTTCCATTTGCTGAGTGTGCAGTGTGCTCCTGCCCCTTTAATGAGGGCTGGGCTACCTCCAGTCACCTGCCCCTTATCTATCCATCAGCAGTCATGTGCTCCTACTGAGGAGACTTAAAATGCAATGTTATAGTTAGGACTCCAGTATACAGAGTGCCTTGATGGGGCCTGCAGCTTACACATGCATTTGCAAATGCGTGCAACTAAACCGTTTTTTTTTTTAACGCACACAGTTAGACAGGTGAATTTGGTTGGTTGCTGATTGGTCAGTAAGTTTGAGCCTGGAAATTCTATGTTTTTGTATAGAGAGATCTGGGGTCTAATAGACCCTAGGTGTCTCAGTAAAGAGGGCGTGTTACTGCACATGCTATCACAAGGGATGTTGTTGATAGCAAAGAAAGTGACAAAACCTATGAAAGAGACAGTTTAAAAATGTTCAATTTTTTTTTTATTGTATTATTTATTTTAATTTAAAGTGCACTTGCCTCCCATGCTCACGTGCTAAGGCGAATGCATAGATAAGTCCTGCATGCATATGTAAATGGTCCTCGCACCACAGATGTGGTCAGAGTGAGAGCAACGATTGTAGCACCATACCTCCTGTGTAACTCTAAGCTGGTAACTTGTAAAGACTTCTAAAGCTTTGCCAATTGAGGTTTTAGGTAGTGTAGTTTGGTGCCATTCCATGGTGTACACAATTTTAAAGTGTGGCATATTAGTTATCTGTTTACTTGGCATAACATCATCTTTTAAATGTTAGCAGCATGTGTATTTTATTGCATTTGTGTGCTAAAATTCATTAAAGTGTATTTTTCCCAAAGTAATTGCACTTAAAAAAACACTGTGCAAATACCGTGTGTCATATATTGCAAACCCTACCATTTTATTCCCTAGGATCTCTGATTAAAAATATATATAATGCTTGGAGGTGCTAAAAAAGATTCTACATTTTTACATGTAGGAGAGAAATGTCAGAATTGGCCCAGTAGGGCCAAAAAGAACCTTGTCCCCATGTTGATGGGGACAAGGGCCTCATCCCCACAACTCTTGCCCGGATGTTGTGGGGATCTGCGGGCGGGGGGCTTATCGGAATCTGGAAGCCCCCTTTTCACAAAAAAAGTTGAAAAAATTGTAAAAAACACTTGTTTGTTAAAGGGGGGCTTCCAGATTCCGATAAGCCCCCGCCTGCAGATCCCCACAACCACCGGGCAAGGGTTGTGGAGATTAGGGCCTTGTCTCCAAAGCATCCTCCCCATGTTGAGTGCATGTGGCCTGGTACGGTTCAAGAGGGGGATGCTCCCCCGTCCCCCCTCTTTTCCTGCGGCCTGCCAGGTTGCGTGCTTGGATAAGTGTCTGGTATGGATTTTTAGGGGGAACTTCATGCCATTTTTTTTTCATTTTGGTGTGGAGTTCCACTTAAAACCTATACCAGACCTGAAGGGCCTGGTATGGAATTTGGGGGGACCCCCACGCCTTTTTTTAAAATTTTGGTTCTGCTGTTTTTTTCAATTACTTTTATCTGTATTGCCGTGACCTGACAGTTCATTATAGCCGCGAGTAGTTTTAAATGACTTTTTTCCTTTAGAAATATCTTTTTGTGCAGGGATCGTTATAAACATGGGGAAATGCGCCACTTTACAGGCATACTATAGACACCCCAGGTACAAAATTTAAAGGAATATTTTACTTTTATTGTTTCACTTTAAGCATTATTGAAATCACTGTTTCCGAAAAAAAGTCTGTTTTTAAAACTTTTTGTTGCATTGATACATGTCCCCTGGGGCAGGACCCAGGTCCCAAAACACTTTTTATCATAATAACTTGCATAGTAACCTTTAAAATTAGCACTTTTAATTTCTCCTATAACCGTTAAAGGGTGTTCCGCGGCTTTTGAATTTGCTGCGAACACACCAAATTGTTTGACTCGAACATCAGGCTCATCCCTAATCTGCATTATGAGGATAACTTACCAGGAGAGCCACAATATTAGAGATATAGTGTTAGCCTAGACGCCACACTACCTTCTAGAAGGGACATGCATTGGATCTGCCATACTACAACAATGTCTGTGGGGGACATGTCCTCTCTGCCTTTTACTTGGTGAATGTTCTATACTAAAATCTGCCTTGGTGACAAAACAAAAAAAAACACAGATCTTATTCAGGTAAGTTAATCTCTTCTCATCTTCTATCCAGTAACAAATCCTGCACAAACTTCAGATACATGAATGGGTACATTGCACCTTAAAGCCACACACCAACACATAAAGGTGAAGAGATATTTCCGATATGCAATAGTCAAAACCACCACTTATATAACATTCACAAATTGTCTAATTAGACCATAGACCATAGACCATAGAAAAAAGATCCATTACAATCTCATGGTTAAACATTACAGTTTTCCATATGCTTGTTTTCACGTGTTTCTTGTCCACTCTTTCAGGGATGCATAAGCATATGCGATTTAAACACTGAAAATATTCTCATGTGACTAATCATAGTAGATTTTTTATAAAATATATCATGGTCATTAATAAATTGAAAGGAGAAATCAGAAGGCACTCTGTATGGAGCATAGATGCCACATATCCTCAGGAAAGGAAAGGCCCCCAGCAGAGCAGCCACCCAGCCCGCTGCCAGCTACTACCCACCAAAGCTGATTTAGTCAGCTGTCTTCACTTCACAGTCAGGTTACGAAACATTGATTCTTTTACAAACTGCTTTTTAAAACCCTGAAGAAGGAAAGTCCTGACCCCCAAAACATGTTGGTTTCATCCAATGTTCTTGATGAGTAAATATTTTAAACAAATCTTCAAGCTAGGTGACTGTTCTTACTAAGGACTCCTAACAATATAGCCAAGATACATTCTTGGTCTTTTTAATGAAAAAATATAATTTGAAATGTTTTACATATCTAGTGGTTTTTACTTTTGCATATGAGAAATATTCTCTTTTTTCCCATGTTGGGGTGTGGCTTCATAGGTATTTGATTAACCAGATACTGATATGCTAAAACTGATTTATTCTCCCTGATTCCTTTTTTTACTTCTTTTTACTCCTATACTCAGCCTACCGATAGATCAATGCATCACATACAGCTAAATCTGGTACAGATCATAAAATATACTGTATATACAATATTGATGCACATGTTTCTATACACCACCAAGAAAAAAAAACACAACACAAAGCAAGTTAAAATTCCAGAACTGATATAAGGAAAAAACACTAGCTTAAGTGAAATATGACTTGCTTCTGTGGTTTCAAAAGAAAACACAATCTAATATAGAACAGTACACAACAGTAACTCATGTTTGCCTAAACTGTGTGAGTGATTCAAGACCACAAAGTGAAATTGTGAGTGATGCTTCATTATGGATAGCTTGTAAGGCTTACCAAAAGACCCGGAAAGAAGGAATCTTTTTTTACATTTAATCCATGCGTCTAAAAAGATGGAAACGTGGTAAAAAATGAATGTCTTCCTCTTTATGTCACAACATGTTGCAACTTTGTTATGGTTAGTTAGTAGCAGTCTTCTTTGTTATCTGCTCTTAAGCACTATCGTGTATTGTTTCGTGTCAGCAGTTCTCAAGAACAAGTAAATCTATCCCCCAGAGATTGGAATTCCAATTTAATTACTCAAGATCATAAGACAAAAAACATAGCATGTGACATAATTTAATGCATTTCAATCTTATTATGCACATTTAAAGAAAAAGTTTGTAATGTGTCTTCTTTTTTTTTAAAGACATTGAGAAACCTTATGTGTTAGGTTGATTTACTAAAGGCAAATAGGTTGTTGCCTTTGCAAGGGAAGGAAAGTTCCCTTAGCTTAGTGAATTTGGTGAAAACTCATTTTGAAAAGAGTACATACCTAATCATATGCAAGAAAAAAAAAAACTGTATTTTTGCATACACATGATTGGAATATGGAAGTCAGCAGAGCTTCACCGCATTCCCTTGCAAAGTGAACAGCCTATTTCGCTTTGTTAAATCAACCCCATTGCATTTTCATCTTTAAAGAACAGTATGGCCTAAGTGGGTTTCTATATACTGTGAAAGTTGACTTCATGTCTTGCAAGAGTACAGTGGGGGGGGGAGTTTTTAAAGGCAAATAGGCTGCTCACTTTGCAGGGGAAGTTGCACATTGGAAGGAAATTTGCCCCTGAGCTTAGTGAATGAGGTAATGTTCTGGTCACTTCCATCATCCAATAATGTTCTAGCAAAAATGTTGTTTTTTTAAACTTTTCTTACATGTGATTGGGTACTAAAGAGCTATGTGTGTGTGTTAGACAGCCACATCAATTGGAGGTATCAAGACTCCTAAAGTAGCGGGGATATCACCTTGACAACACTGCGTACGCTCTACATGTTTCGCAAAAGAGTTATCTTATTCGGGAGCTTTCTAGTGCATATAAAGAGAGTATAAATCAATGGTTTGTCTGAGCAAGGCCCCACAGTGGCAAACCAAAACCAATCCTATTCTGCATGTGGGGGAAAAGCATAAACGTAACCCAGGTCATTGGAGATAAATCAGTAGAGTACCCAAAGAGATCCTTTATGTAATATGAAGTGTATTGTCAAAGTGCCTGGAGCATTTAACACGTAAGAAAGGTATACACACCATTTAGTCCCATCTTGTTGCATAATGAAAGCCTTGTTAGAGTAGTGGTATATGTTTGCAGGCCTCAATATGAGTGGACACTGCCATCCTACATCAAGCCTCACTGGTAAAGGCACCAAACAATAGATCCTGGTAAGGTTAAGCGATCCGTGGCCCTCTTGCCCGAATAAAGAGCTCTATTTATGTGTTATTATGGGGGCTTTGTTCCATTACAAGCTGGATATGAATCCTTCATTTTTCCCCAAATTATAGGTTGCCTGGAGACAGTTAACTTAGTAGCAGTTTATAGTTGATGGTCACAAAATGGGTGGTATGTGTTCCTGAAGTATTGTTCAAACTGACTAAGTGTTCTATTGGTGAATGAGAGTTGTTGGAGGGAGTTAGGAAGTTTAGGAAGTTAGAGTAGATCCAACCAAATTGACTTGTCTGATTCTATTGGTGAGGGCAAGTCCCGGCATGCTAAAATTATGTAGGAATGTAGGAGAGTGCAAAGAGAGTAGGGATTTTAGATTAGAAAATAGAGTTGTCATTGGTCCAATTATATTTTGTCAACCCTTACAACCTGGGGTAGAAGATATTGAGAGAGGTATACTGCCCTACACAAGGGGTTATATTCTAGGTAGTGCTTTTTTTTTTGAGTGGATACTTTTTTTTAGAGCAGTCCACAATTTGGTTTGTTTATTATGGAACCAATCCACAGTTCTAGTGAGAACCACTACAAAATATTATATATTGAATCCTGGGAGAGATAGGCCTTCCATACAGTATGTTTAGAGAGTGTGAGACTATTCCTATTTTTTTCTAGATCTCTCTTTTTTCTTTAAAAAAATACATTTTGAAATGACTATGTACCTAGTATTACAAATCTCTGCATATAGGGCATAACATGCATCCCGCACCACAGTCTAATCCAAACTTTACTATTGGTTAAATTGTAGGGTTCTGTAGTGTTCTTACATACTGTAGCTACTATTATGCTCTTTTGCTAGAACTAATCCTCCCTGCTGGGCCAATCAGCTCCTCAGGCTTTCTCCTTCCAGTTCTTGCAGCTCTGCCCACAGACATCTGTCAGCATGCCTCTCCCAGCCTCACTGAGGAAGCTGACAGGCTCAGCAGGGCATTCTGTCAGTGGAGGCATCATAGGCCATACAGGGACAGGCAAAGAACGGGATGTGGCCACGAGCCCTCAGTTTGCCCAGGTCTGGTTTAGAGCATCTGTTTTATCATAATTGACCTTAAACTTAAAATTATTAAGGGGTTAAAATGTATTAAACTCTTTCAAATTGTTGTATTAACTACTTATTGATATCGAGGAGGAAATAGATTTTCCCAGACATAATTGTTGTATTGTTGACATGTGTAAAATAGAAATGTTTATTGGGAAATCTGTCACAGTCATTGCTAAAAGATCAAACAGAGAAAGAATAATCCTGCACTGTTTGTGAACCATGCTTGTTAACAAAGGTTTGTATGACAGAAAGTACACAAACAGTTACTCACCTTACATGAGATTTACCAGCTGTGTTTGAGCAGTATAATGGGATTTTATGGGAAACTTTCCTTGGTTTGAAACAGCAGAGCCCTTGCTAAATATATTGTTGGGACATAAACCAGAAAATATCTAAATCAAATATATTAAAGATCAGGGATCTATGCACAATACCTTACCAACACATTTATAGGTTGGTTAAAGTTATTTTTATTTTTTTAACACACATGCAGAGAAAGGATTGTTTCCTCTATGGAAAAATGCCATGTGCACTAAAACGTTATTGAGAAGTAACTGCTGTCAAGTTTTTACTCATATGGAATTTAATATTGGTTCTAATATAGTTCATCCAATTATTATCCTGTGTTGAGACCCGATGAAGGTGGGTTGGTATTGCCCACTAAATATTTAGGATTTTTTTATGACTTTTTACCAACAGTTAAAATAATCTTGGACTCTTTTATCAGGTTTCAACATGGGTCTCCTTTCTGTATTTTTATAGGTTGAGCTACTGTTGTCTGCCCATCGGAGGAGGACTTACTGTGTGATAGCCATCTCGCCAGAGCTATTGAGCTTGTGTAAAGTTTTCACTACACTTCCAAGTTTAAAAGTTCCTCCTTGTGTATGTTGCTTTGAAGGGACATGGAGGGAGAGAGGAAAGCTTTCTTTTGTATATTACACATACTGGAATCAGTGGACCATGCTATATATTTGGGTAAAATAGTTTAGCAAACATGGTGAACAGGGATGAGTTAAACTGTTCTGACTCACTTTTCTAAAATTTATATTAGGGAGTTTGAGATGTTTGAAGTGGGTCTAAACTCAAAAAGTCAAGATTTGCTATCTTGTCCCAAACTCCTCTTGAAAAATTACAGTTCTTTTCTTGCTATGTAAGGATGCACAGGCACCTCTGTGCCTACAGCCTCATATCTGTATATTGGTAATTTGGGATCTAAGGCACTGCTGCCTCCAACTGATTTGGAGTGAGATCTGATTATATCACAACTGAGCTGCTCACTGTTCTCCATGCTGGGGGCTCTTACATGAAGGAGCAAAGCCCTGTCTTTACCAAGATCACCAGCTCCACACAGTGACAGAACAAGGCATGGTCAGTAAGTAATGTAAAAAAGATCTGTTGCAGAGTAACTGCAAATCTGGTGACTAGGGTTCAATGTAAGATTTGGTACAAATACAAGTTCAGATTAAGCTTTTTCTCTTTGGGCATTTGTGGGAGCCAAACGGCATATATATAGTAGTGAGATTTCTATAGTTACTATTTATGACAGTTTCCTATCTGCAATGCTTGCTACGGAAGCCGTGGTTTCTGGTACCTGCTGTGTCCTCTGCAACCAGGGACATCACCTGTCCCCATTCATTTACTGGCCAGGGATTACAGCCATTTAAACTAAAGGGCAGGAATAGTATGACATGGTTATGACCATAATAGGTAATTGACATCACCCTGGAGACCCCACCCCTTGGTTTTAACAGCTCTGTAGCTTACGCATGTATTTGCAAATGTGTGCAACTAAACCTCTGTTTTTAACACATACTGTTGGACAGGTCAATTTGGTTGGTCGCAATGGGATTTTTTTCTTTCAGGGGGTGACAGGCATTTTTCATGATTTTTCATGATTAAGGTGAAACTGCATTGCTGGATAATGTGAATGATAATGGATGCACATTGTGGGACACTTTTTGTATACAGAATTTGTCAACAACTGTGAAAGAATCTCTATTTACTGTTTACTTTTTTTCTATGTACCCCTTACTCATTCACTTAGGGGGCCGGTATCTGGGTGCTGCATTATTGTTAAAGGTAGATTGTATATTTTGATAATCCCCTCTGCCACAGACACCCCCCCCCGTCCACTAAGCCAGAATTAGGTCCTCATCCTCATCAACATAGGGACAAGGTGGTTTGCTAGGAAATTCCTCCCTAACAAGGTACTGCCTCATGTTGAGGGCATATGGCATGATATGGTGATATTTCTTGGGCTGCCAGGCTGCATATTAGGATAAGGGTCTGGTATTTTTTTGGGGGGGCATGCTTTTTTCAATACCAAAAGGGTTTAGAATAGAATTGGGGGGAACCCTACGGCAATTTTTTATTGTTGTTCTTGTGGAGGGTTACTATCATGGATAACAGTCTAGTATATATTTGTAGAGGGAACCCCATGCCTTTTTTGTGAAGGCCCCACATTAACATCTTCATCAGACTCCCATTTAGGATAAGGGTCTGGTATAGAAAGGATTCTGTGAATCATTTTAGGAAACAGTATATTGTAGTGTTTTGCATTTTTTTTGTATTTTACAGCTATTTAATGCTTCTTAATGTATAAATAACAGTTACATACACAAGCAAAAAGAAAAGGACAAACACGTTTATTGTCTCTTTAAAATACCTAAGTTGCTATTTAAACTCTTATTGTCTACAAATTGCACAAAAACAACAAAATACACATAAAAAAGAATTAAAAGCCCCAATGAAAATGCCCATTATTTTGTAATTTTTTTGTTATTTTTTTCTATAGTTTTCATTACAAATTAACATGAAAACTGATCATGATCAAAGCACACGATGTGCTTAAAAACAAATTATATTAAAATAAATACTCCCCCCCCCCCCCAAGAAGTAAAAACAGTTTTCCTATTTTATCACTTATTTTATATTTTAGTTATGCTCTCTCCTCCCCCCTCTTTTCCTGTGGCCTGCCAGGTTGCGTGCTCAGATAAGGGTCTGGTATGGATTTTTGGGGGAACCCCACGCCATTTTTTTTATTTTGGTGGGGGTTTCCCCTTAAAACCCATACCAGACCTGGAGGGTCTGGTATGGATTTTGAGGGGGACCCCTGCACCATTTTTTTTAAATGGCGCAGGGTTACCCTTAATATCCATACCAGAACTGAAGGGCCTGGTATGGAATTTGGGGGGACACCACACATTTTTTTTTTACATTTTGGTTCGGGTTCCCCTTAATATTCATACCAGACCCAAAGGGCCTGGTAATGGACTGGGGGGGACCCATGCTGTTTTTTTCAAATACTTTTATTTGTATTGCCAGGACCTGACAATTCATTATAGCTGCGAGTAGTTTTAAATGACTTTTTTCCTTTAGAAATGTCATTTTGTGCAGGGACAGTTCTAAACATGGGAAACATTTGCAATTTTTCAGACATACTATAAACACCCCCGGTACGAAATTTAAAGGAATATTTCACTTTTATTGCTTCACTTTATGCATTATTAAAATCACTGCTCCTGAAAAAACGGCTGTTTTTAAAACTTCTCTTTGCATTGATACATGTCCCCTGGGGCATGGCCCAGGTCCCCAAACACTTTTTATGGCAATAACTTGCATATAAGCCTTTAAAGTCTTTAAAAAACACTTTTTGATTTTGATTTTTCATGTTCGTGTTCCATTTACTTTAACAGTGTTTGCATGTTCGCACAAATTATTTGCATGTTCGCACAAATTATTTGCCTGTTCGCAAGTTCTGGTGCGAACCGAACCGGTGGGGGTGTTTGGCTTATTCCTAATATAAAACAAATTACAATGTTTTAATGCATCTGTATATACACTAAATGGTAATTAAACAAAAAAATGAAGGCTATTTCCTTTTACAGTTTTTTTTAGAGCACAGCTGGTGTACAGACTACACTTAATCCATCCTGATTTATAAGTATCACATCTACCAATTGTTTAACACATAAAGGAACTATTTACAGTACAGGGTTAATGGACAGATAACAGTTACTTAGCTAGTGATTTAATAACAATCCATAACTGGCAAATTGCTTTTATCAGATGTATACTGAATAGCCTAATGATTAATAAGCACTATGTTGTGTGCATTGCACTAGAAAGCCAGAGGAAAACAACATTAAAACTCAATCAAGTACTCTTTATAGGAGTGTTTTTCAGCATATGATTCATGACAGAAGTGTAACCTGAATGAGGTCAGTGGGCGACCAGCACAATTCTAGCGTTATCGAGGACTCTTCATGTATTGTTGGTCAACTGAAATATTTGATCACATGAAAACACTGACATGCTTAGAATAGTAAAACTGAACTCAAGGCTAACAGCTAAATAGACAGATTAACTACATACAAGAGAGCTGTTTTACTTGCCAACGCATTTGTATTTCCGACCATCCAATTCTGAGATATACACAGCACTGTCACACAGCACAGCCCTGTCTGGCAGGGTAGGAGACCGGATTTTAATCTGCTTCAGTTAAGTAAAACTTATTTTTTTTCCACAAATAGAGCTTTCTTTTGGTGGTATTAAATCACCACTGCGTTTTTTTTTTGTTTGCACTATAAACAAAAAAGACTGGCAATTATGAAAAAAATATATAATTTTTACTTGCTCTGCTATAAAACATATCCAATAAAAAAATGTCTTCATAAATTTAGACCAATAAGTTTTCTGCTACATATTTCCAGTAAAAAAAAATCACAATAAACGTAGTGATTGGTTTGCACTAAAGTTGTAGCATCTACAAACTATGGTATATATATTGGAATTTTTATTTATTCATTTTTTAATACAAGTAATGGCAGCGTTCACCAACTTTTAGCGAGACTGCGATATTGCAGCAGACAATCAGAAACTGACACTTTTGACACTTTGTGGAAAAATATGCACTATGACTGTACTAATGACACTGGCTGGAAAGGGGTTAAACATCTAGGGCAATCGTTCATCAAATCCAGAGCTGCTCTAAAATTAGTGGTTGCTCTATAGTTAGTATAATATATACATAAAAAGAACGGAGACAATTATACGTCCATAATCTTTGTGAAATAAGAGATTATCCTCTTGAGTGCTTGCTGAACTAGTGATCTTCCATCACCAAATAAAGAATAATCTCCTTGTGTGAATCTCCACCATGAGTGAAGAGATTCCATGCTTACCGGCTATAGACGACCTTCAATTTGTAGACAGGTCATAAAGGCTCAGGACAAACATCCAATCAGAGATCATCACTTCCAGGGGACCAGTGGTCTCATATTGGTTCTCCTGCAAACATCCTCTCATTAAATCTATATAGGAACCTTTATAGATTATCTGTAGTACTCTAGTCTCCTTATCCTTGGCATCAAGACACCGCCATGCCGCTTCTTCAGTCCACGTTTAAAGGGTTACTGTGTGTCTAGCCAGTGTTTTTATGTACTGTATGTGCTGCTTTAACTAAGAGAAGTGATGGATTTTATTCCCTGCTTTACAGGGACACACAATTCATTACTTCCCCCTTGTCAGAATGGAGCTATGCCTTGTTTACACTCTGTTCTGTGTCTCTGCCCAACTATCGGCCATCCAGTGCCTGACATCCGCAGATGCTTGCCCCTAGACAGAAGTGCAATATCATGTATATACATGTGATTTTGCATAGGAGGGCCATCTTTAGGCAGTGCTATGGGGCAGTCTGGAAGTGGTTGCGTGAAATCTAGGTACTTAGGGCCAGATTCACGCAGAAGTGCGGCGGCGTAACGTATCGTATATACGTTACACCGCCGCAAGTTTTCATCGCAAGTGCCTAATTCACCAAGCACTTGCGTGAAAACTTACGCCGGCGGCCTCTGACGCAAGCCCGCCTAATTCAAAGGGGCGTGTGCCATTTAAATTAGGTGCGCTCCCGCGCCGGATGTACTGCGCATGCTCCGTTTTGAAATTCCTGCCGTGCTTTGCACGAAGTGACGTCATTTTTTGGAACGGCGACGTGCGTAGCGTACTTTCGTATTCCCGGACGTCTTACGCAAGAAAAAAAAAATTGAAATTCGACGCGGGAAAGACGGCCATACTTTAACATGGCTCGACTAAAGTTAAGCCATGTTAAAGCAGCCTTAACTTTGCGACGGGACACTATTACTAGCGACGACGTAACGACCGCGAAAACCGTTGTGGATCGCCGTAAATACTCATTTGCATACCCGACGCTGGAATACGACGCAAACTCCACCCAGCGGCGGCCGACCGTAAGACAATTACACCTGTCGGATCTAAGGGCTATCTATGCGTAACTGATTCTATGAATCAGTCGCATAGATACTCTGAGAGATACGACGGCGTTTCACAGATATGCCGTCGTATCTCTTCTGTGAATCTGGCCCATAAGTTTTATTAGTTGTATCTAAATTAATACAGCGCTAAAATTATGTGTGTTTTTGTATCTGTCTGGAGTGTAGATTGGGGTGATGTGTGTCTAAAGCCAAAGTGCTCTCTATGTACCAGTAGGAAGGGTTTCTGCTCGTTTGCTGTTGTGTCACTTAGGACTAGAAGTGCGAAGAATCTCGGCAATTGAAACACAAGCAATAAAAATGCTTCTTAATACAATGGAGAATGGTTGAAGCCTCAATCAAGTTTATTTTATCCCTGAAGAGCTTTCCTTACTTCCTGTTAGGTGACAGAGGCAGGAAGTGAAAGTAAATCTCTCCAACAGGTACATGGTCTGCAATAAAAACTGACAGGTGCTCATACCTTTCTACACAAATTAAAACGTTGCCCAGAGTTCCGTTTTAGGCAATTCAGATAAAATCCTAATCAAAGGGATGTTCAACCTGCAGCCCACAGGCCACATTCAGCCCAAGATGGCTATGTACTCTAGTACTCAACACAACGGCCCAACACAACGGGCCGACACAAAATTGTAAACTTACTTAAAAATTTAGATTTTTTTTTCTATTCCTGTAACACATGTGGCCAAAGAAAAAATTGGCAGTGTCTCTTTATTGGACTGTTATAAGTTTCATCTTCCCAAAGAAAAATCTCCTACTCTTCACAATCACTCCTTATTTATGTCATCAGTTTTCGGCAGCACCTATATTTGTGAGAAACTATTTCCATGGATAAATCACACGGAGAGCAAATTAGAACCAAAATATTGAATGAACACCTTGAGAATTCATTGAGAGTTGCTACCACATCTATCAAACCAGATATTGATGCATTAGTTTATCAAAAACAGTGTCAACTATTGCACTTGTTTCATGTTGCCCTCATTTACAATAATTTTTATTTATTTTTTATTACGTTTTATTACTCAGACAGGTACATTATCTACATCAGTGATTGGTAACTTTTGATCTGCCTGCAATTTGCTGCTCATCAGCTATCTATATTGTTAGTATATTTCATGGGTGGCCCAAGACAATTCTTCTTCTTCCAATGTGGCTCAGGAAGGTCAAAAGGTTGGAACCCCCCCACCCAATCCAAATTTATTTTACTCTGTTTATTTAGGTCTGCCCATTCATTCAGTACAATGGTTGAGATAGATCTGTAGATGATTATGCAAGTAAAAATCTCTTATTGTTAAAGATATTTCATTGTGTGTATAAAGGTTTTCCATTTTGTTTATAAGAAAGGGAACTGAGTCATCAGAGCAGAGAAAATAAGAACAAACGTGTACTTATTTCTACCACCTCTATGGGTTTCACCTTTCACGCTCCCTCTACATAAGGTACAAAAAACTCCTGGTCCTGGCTTTCTCTTTGCCTCTTTTTTGAATAAATCTCCTGACAGTAAAATAAACTGTTTGCAATAGTTTGTCAAGAGGAGTACATAAGCAGAGTATTTTATACCTTATAGTGTGGATCATGTTAGAGTGGGTCCTATAGGCAAAATGGCACCAACACAGTGATAATAAAAATGGGTTATGGCTTTGATGAGACATCTGTATAATACTAGGTTTGAAAAGAAACATTTCCTAACAGAAACATGAAAACTGGCATCCTGAAAATGCTAGCTGCCTGGATGCTATGTTGATTCTCTGGCTTCATTGACTTATGGGTCACTGACCTGGAACCTGGACCTGGAAGCTTCACTTAAATTTTGTCATGTGAATATTCACACAATTTATCATACATCATTCTTCAATCCTTTAGTAAACCGACCTCAAGGCCTTTAAGCTTCCCCCTATCTTCTTTGATAACGATAGGTCAGCAGGAGTAAACAGTGAACAAAAATCCAGACTGAGGTTGATTTCCCTGTGGACTTTAGGGGACCATTTCTACCGAAAAGGAGCAGTGTTTGGGGAGTGGATGGCAGGAGAGAAAAGTTTATACAGTTCTCCCTTACACAGAGAAGTAAAGAACTAAAAAGTCATTCACTAATAGAAGATCACAGATAGCAATAAATTCAAGCTATTTGATTGTGGGACTGTTTTTAAATCTTTCACCACCCTCCTCTTCTGCACATCTCAGTTCTATGCATGTGACCACCTCACCTCCCACCTTGCATATCTGCCTATTGACCCCCGCATTTTCATCCTCCCACTGTGTATTATCTATAGTCTTCTCCATCCATCACTAATATATCCGTTTTGCATGGATCACCTCTCTTCTTAAAGATTCTGGTGGTGATATGTGTGCCAAGATCCCATAATTGATGGGTAAGGCTACCTGGCATCCTCTCCTATAACTGAAACATTGGTCTGGGGTAAAGTGACTGTCTAAAGGCATCATATTGTAGACACACACAAGATTAGGTATCTCAATACCAGCATGTTTCTTAATTTCCAAATAATTGTGGCAAAAATTAGGGTGCCTACTTTACAAAAATGGGACATTTGGGTGGGGGGTGCTTGTACGGTCCAGGCATTTTTTTTCTAATTTTAACTATAAGTAAGTTATATTGTTTTGTTTCAAATCCATTAGTCTGTTTTTCTAAAAAGATAAAATGAATTTAGGTACACGTTGCATGGCCAAATAATTGTCAGTCAAATTATCACTGCATTGAAAACTGAAAATGACATGGAAAGTAAGTGGATGTTACATACTGGTATTAAAGTGGTTCAAAAAAAGGCCAGACATTTTTCTAAATGCAGGAAATATAACTGGCTATTAATTTTCATAAGTAATAATGCTGTAGATTGTTGGTCTAGGAAGTATCAGATTGCCTTAGGGGATTGGAAAGGAATTTTTCCCTATTGGAACATATTGGACCATGCTATAAAAGTTTTTTTTGCCTTTCTTTGGATAAGCTGTAAGTTTTCTGAGCATTCCAGTTTTTATCGTATTTATGTTTTTTCTTTTGGTTGAATTTAGTGGAAATGTTTCCTTTTTTCAACCTTACTATCCTCTAAAATGAACACAGTTTTAGAAATGACAAGATTTCATGATCATGGGCGATCCTTCTGGTCATACCTGTATATTACTGAAAACTTTTATAATTCTTTTCTTGCAGCAAATGATCTACTTGCCATCCAACAGGAAAACTATCTTTATTTACATCTGTGTCTTTTCTAATCAGACTTGATTAGGGAATTCAAGTTTGTGACAGGATAGCGGCCAATTTTTAGCTCTAATATTTGAGAAAAGATTGTACGGATAATGAGCAAATAGCATCACAATCCTTTGACAAATGTTGACCATTACAGATTTTGATAACTGCACTGTTACATTGACTCTTTTGTTAAAACATATAGTGTAGGCAGAGCAAGCAACATTTTTTGTACAACTGTTAAGAGTTGAGCTGATAGTGTTATTTCCTGTTAACCCATAGTTGTCATAATTTAACAGTACTTTATTCTGAGATGACCCAATATATTTCAAGTATAACTGAAGCGCAACAGCTAAATGCATAGCTGAAATATATGTAAGCTTGTTACCCTTCCAAAATATATATTTTTTTTATTATTTTCACCTTCAATCCATAGACAAAAATAAATGCTGGTAATTAGGATTACAGCTCTGTAGCTTCTTGTGTCACAACCCTTTCTACAACCTGCTTATTAGACTGTAAATTTGCATTACCCTGGTGGTGAAGCTCTACTTAAAGCTAACTTAGGCAAGCTCTTCCCTTAATAAAGGTTAACGGGACACCTCCTCTAGTTAATCCCAAATTTAATTTCTTAAAACAAAGTGCCCTATTTAATTGAGTCTGCTGTGCCATGACATTCTGGGGCTAGAATCTTCTTTCCTCTTTCCTGCAGTGTCCCTTTATTTTGTTAAGCGCTGTGCAAACTGTTGACAGTATACAAATCCTGTATAATAATAATAATTAATCATTGATAAAATCTTCGTAAAATTGCAAAGAAAAAGCTGTGTATACAGACAAGACATAGGTGAGGTCTCACTAGAAAAAAATAGATATGAAATGTGCACATTTTCAAATATAAAAATGTAAATCACATCACCCAATAAAAAACTCCAGCCTGGGAAACCTGCATTGAAGGTAAGGTAAACAATAGTCCCTCTTTTACAATTGTCCTTGTATATACAACACATAGTTCATGTTATACAGTGCTTCACAATTGAACCAATTTGTTGACACAGTCCTAAAGTTGTTTAACAAAATATCTCAAATCAATTGGCACTGCAATGAATATTGTGCATACAGAGGGAGATAAAGCACGGATCATGTGAAAGTTCAAAATCACATGTTTGTATTTGCTGCTGCTATGGGTAACTTGGAATAGCACAGTGTTGTTAAAAATGCATATGTAGCACTACTGGTGGTGCCTGCTTTCTGACAACAGTAACAGATGACAAAATCCACTTGGCTACTATACAGTACTGAAAAAGTCACTGAGAGTGAAATATAACATGTATAATAATACTAGGACATTTCAGTTTGTAGTACACTGCTCACAAAAAATAAAGGAACACCTTTGAATCAGAACTCCTGGGATATTGATCTGGTCAGTTAAGTAGTAGAGGGGGAGGGGTGTATACAGAGGGGGCTGTTAATCAGTTTCAGCTGTTTTGCTGTTAATTGAAATTAACAACAGGTGCACTAGATGAGCAACAATGAGACTATCTCCAAAACAGGAATGTTTTTTCAGGTGGAGGTGTCTGACATTTGTTTTCCCTACTCATCTTTTCTGACTGTTTTTCACTAGTTTTGCATTTGGCTAGGGTCAGTGTCACTACTGGTAGCACAAGGCAATACTTGGAGCCTATAAAGGTTCCACAGGCAGTCCAACTCCTCCAGGATGGCACTTCAATACATGTCATTGCCAGAAGGTTTGCCGTGTCTCCCAGAACAGTCTCAAGAGCATGGAGGAGATTCCAGGAGACAGGCAGTTACTCTAGGAGAGCTGGACAGAGCCGTAGAAGGTCCTTAACCCATCAGCAGGCTCCTTTGTGCAAGGAGGAATAGTATGAGCACTGCCAGAGCCCTACAAAATGACCTCCAGCAGGCCACTGGTGTGAATGTCTCTGACCAAACAATCATAAACAGACTTCATGGGGGTGGCCTGGGGGCCCAACGTCCTTTACTGTGCTCTGCGCTCACTGCCGGACACTGTGGACCTCGATTGTCATTTTCCATTGAACACCAGAATTGTCAGGTCCACCACTGGTGCCCCATGCTTTTCACAGATGAGAGCAGGTTCACCCTGAGCATATGTGACAGATGTGAAAGGGTCTGGAGAAGCCGCAAAGAACTTCATGCTGCCTGTAACATCGTTCAGCATGACAGGTTTGGTGGTGGGTCAGTGATGGTCTAGGGAGGCATATCCATGGAGGGACACACAGACCTCTACAGGCTTCAAAATGGCACCCTGACTGCCATTAGGTATTGGGATGAAATCCTTGGACCCATTGTCAGACCCTACGCTGGTGCAGTGGGTCCTGAGTTCCTCCTGGTGCACGACAATGCCCGGCCTCATGTGGCGAGTTCCTGGAGGATGAAGAAATTGATACCATTGAATGGCCCCCACGCTCACCTGACCTTAATCCAAAAGAACACCTCTGGGACATTATGTTTCGGTCCATCTGAGGTCAAGGGGTTCCTCACCCATGAAATGGATACAGCGCCCAGAGGCGATTCAGTTTGCAGGTGTTGCGCTTTACAAGTTTCTCACTCACTCATCTGGTGACGCCAAGTTGCACCTCAGTCTGTTCAGGAGCTCAGTGATGCTCTGGTCCAGATCTTGGAGGAAATACCCCAGGACACCATCCGTTGTCTCATTAGGAGCATGCCCTGATGTTGTCAGGCATGCATACAAGCAAATGGGGGCCATACAAACTACTGAGAACCATTTTGAGTTGTTGCAATAAAATTTCAGCAAAATGGACTAGCTTGCTACATAATCTTTTCACTTTGACTTTCGGGGTGGCTTTGAATTCAGCCCTCTGTAGGTGGATAATTTAAATTAAAATTTTAATGTCCATCAAATGATGTGCCATCCTTTCATTCCTAACACGTTACCCATTCCATTTCAGTATAGATATCCAGCATGAGATCTTTGCCCATTGAGATCTGACATGTTTTCAAAGTGTTCTTTTAATTAGTTTGAGCAGTGTATATTGGTATATTAACCCTCAAAGTGATATACAGTATGTCACAAAAGTGAGTACACCCCTCACATTTATGTAAATATTTTATTCTATCTTTTCATGTGACAACACTGAAGAAATTACACTTTGCTACAATGTAAAGTAGTGAGTGTACAGCTTGTATACGTAACAGTGTAAATTTGCTGTCCCCCTCAAAATAAATTAACACACAGCTAATTGAAAATGTCCCAAATGTTCTTTCATGAGTCTTTCAAGATGGATCCATCATCAATCACAATGCCTGCCAAAAAAAGACAAACCTGGTCCAAGCAACACTTCCAGCCCTATTCCTCACTAATTTAATTTACACATTTTGAGCTTTCATCAGCTATATAAGTGAAGGGATGGGTATAGGGATGACTTTATTTACCAAATTTGGCCATGTGTTCTTAGCCATGTAAAGTATGGGGGGGTGTAATGGCGCTTGCCACTATTAACTTAATAATGGATAAAAATAATTAATAAAAATGTGTTTCACTCCTTATTCCTTAGAGAAACCTCCAAACATCAATTACAAATGATGAGAAGGATGAATACCGTGAAAAATAATGAATATCCAAAATAAGATTGACTAAAAACCATTAAGGTCATCAGACACTTTTCAAATAAATATCTCAAAATGATAATAAATAAAAGTGCGAAAATAAATCCTTCAGTGAATAAATAGTGACATCAAACATCCAGTGTGTAATATAATAAACAAAAAATGTTGCAAGAAAAAAATTGCAATAAAAAGAATATATCAAAAAAGGGGGTCCATGTGCACAATCCCTGTGCTAAAAAATTCAAACAAATAAATCAGTGCTTCAATAATGTTTTCAAACAGTGCGTAGTGTTTCAAAGAATAATAATCCAAATAAAGTATTTCCAAAGTGCAAATGTGCTTGAAAGATAACTGTAATCCACCGTACAATCTTTAAGTGTAACTGTGCAGAACCAACACCAGTGTATGGTAGTACAAGCCTCTCACCTTAAGAAAGGCTATAATGAGCCTATAATGAAATGCTGAAAAGCCCAGCAGGTATCCCTGTAGATCAGTGTTTCTAGGACAAATCCTTCTCCATAATCCCAGCTGCAGCTCTCACAGGTCCCAGTCAGAACGCTCCCAGCATGGATGGCACTCAATAAAACACATATGATATCCCCATAGTGTAGTATGCAAACATAGGTTTTAATGAGAAAAAGGAAATGCACTCACATTTAGAACGATAAAATAAAACATCAGGCAGCATAAAGCTGACAGGCGTGTGTCTCTGAGTAGTCTCCGTTCTCGGCGGCCGAGAACGGAGACTACTCAGAGACACACGCCTGTCAGCTTTATGCTGCCTGATGTTTTATTTTATCGTTCTAAATGTGAGTGCATTTCCTTTTTCTCATTAAAACCTATGTTTGCATACTACACTATGGGGATATCATATGTGTTTTATTGAGTGCCATCCATGCTGGGAGCGTTCTGACTGGGACCTGTGAGAGCTGCAGCTGGGATTATGGAGAAGGATTTGTCCTAGAAACACTGATCTACAGGGATACCTGCTGGGCTTTTCAGCATTTCATTATAGGCTCATTATAGCCTTTCTTAAGGTGAGAGGCTTGTACTACCATACACTGGTGTTGGTTCTGCACAGTTACACTTAAAGATTGTACGGTGGATTACAGTTATCTTTCAAGCACATTTGCACTTTGGAAATACTTTATTTGGATTATTATTCTTTGAAACACTACGCACTGTTTGAAAACATTATTGAAGCACTGATTTATTTGTTTGAATTTTTTAGCACAGGGATTGTGCACATGGACCCCCTTTTTTGATATATTCTTTTTATTGCAATTTTTTTCTTGCAACATTTTTTGTTTATTATATTACACACTGGATGTTTGATGTCACTATTTATTCACTGAAGGATTTATTTTCGCACTTTTATTTATTATCATTTTGAGATATTTATTTGAAAAGTGTCTGATGACCTTAATGGTTTTTAGTCAATCTTATTTTGGATATTCATTATTTTTCACGGTATTCATCCTTCTCATCATTTGTAATTGATGTTTGGAGGTTTCTCTAAGGAATAAGGAGTGAAACACATTTTTATTAATTATTTTTATCCATTATTAAGTTAATAGTGGCAAGCGCCATTACACCCCCCCATACTTTACATTGTTGCTGGTGCGTGAGCATCTTTTAGTAGTGGCTGCTGCCTTCATATTTTATTTATTTTATTGTTTCCTATTCATATATTAATATTAGGTTTTAGTGTCCTAGAGTGGTTTTGCGCATTAGTTCCCCCCCCTTACACATATTTTCTTAGCCATGTAATGTCAATGGTGTTGGTCATATCATCAGTTGCCAATACCCACTCCTTCCTTTACAACCATTGACAGCGCGAGGCTGCCATATATAGACACAGTAGAAATACTGTTTCTATATATAATGTTTGGATCTGGCCAGAGGGCAGATTGAGTAGACATGTGCGTTCCCGTTCGTAACAAATGGATTTTCATACGAATTTGTTAGTATTCGTATATTCGGATCAATTCAAACATCCGAAAAGCTGAAAGAACCAAAATACGAAAATTACGGAATTACGAATAAGCTAAATACCGAACAAGCGAAAATACGAACGTACGATTGCACAATCTTACCACAATACGAAACACCGGAACAGCAAAAGAACGAAAATGACATCTATAATGAACGATTTGCATTTCGTATTTTAAATCCTTTGTCTGTTCGTATTTTCATTCATATGTTCGTATTTTCATTTGTGTGTTTTGTAAATCCTTCTCTTTGTCTGTTCGTAAATTTGTGTACTCGTATCGTTCTTTTGATTGGGCACTGGGCAGTGTAGTTAGTGAGTGATGTATCTTACTTAATATCTTAGCCAATCAGCTTATCTCTTTTGTGCTGAGTCACATTGTACAGTGTAAAGCATCGTACATACGATCGGACTTCAAACAAACTTTTTCGTGGATTTTTGTCTGAAGGGAGTTGGCCAAACTTTTGAAACCGAAAAAGTTTGTCCGATGGAGCGTACACACGGTCGATTTTTTGGAAAACGCTAATTTTGAAGTTTGTTGGCAAAAAGTCAGACCGTGTGTACGGGGCTTAAGAGAAAGTCTATCTTAATATGGATTAGCCGTGTGTTGCGATGTATTTACGAAAGTACTAAATAACAAATCCTTTAAACAGAACATGGCATAGGTACATAAAGAAGCTCTTATCTCCAAAAACATCCTGCTTCCCACTCCATAGGTACAGGTTTGTGCACAATAGGGCTTTCCATTGCTACACCATGCACCTAGAGGTTGGTATCCCATTTGGTCTAAAAGGTAAGTCCACCTGGTCCGAAATTTTTTAACAATTATAGAATTATCATATTTATGTAGTATTGTAGAATAGAATGGAAAATAGAATGGAAGAGAGATGCCTTTTTCCTGTAGCATTTTATTAATGCAAATACCAATTTTTCTGGCAAGGAGGCTCTGCCTGATAAGTACAGGGGTGATGGAATTAAGTAGCTTAAAAAATTATTGTGTTTCTGTTGTAATCAACAAATATTTTATCCCTCAAATGTAGGTGAAGGTTGCCACTATCCCTAATATGTCGAACTACAAACTTCCTGTGCAGCGTAGCTGGTCGGAAACAGGAAAACGCTATCTCGGGAGACAAATACCAACACAGGATTTCTACCCAAGCCCAAGCCCCTATGATGGTAAAGGGGCCATCCTCCATATGCCACGGGAAAATAGCTGAATCTGTTGACACAAGCAAAAACATAAAATTAAGAATATGCATTACAAATATAAGATATTCCTCAGCTTAAACAACAATATGAGAAAATGCCCAAGAGTTTGGCAACCTATGTCTTCTTCTGTGTTACCAAGCATAATTGTGCAAGGTATATCTTCATAGATTAGTTTGTCGCTAAACTTGTATCATTAGGATTATAAAAGTTGTGTCCCCAATGTTGTGATGTGATCACAGTATTACATGAACAGTGCTTTCTATATAATTGTCCTTGAAAACTGCTGTTCACAGACGCGTTTCATTCAATCTGACAGAGCTTGAGCTATTTTACAAAGAAGAATGGGCAAAAATGTCACTCTTTGGATATGCAAAGCTGGTAGAGACATCCCCAAAAAGACTTGCAGCTGTAATTTCAGCTGGTGGTTCAACAAAATATTGACTCTGGGGGGGGGGGGGGCTGAATACAAATGCACACCACACTTTTCAGATAATTTTGTAGCAGTGAGGCCTGCTAATAGACTCTGTACCCCACTGATTACCTTGACTCTGCAAATCCTACCTTACCTCTGACACCCTGGGTTCCGTCATATTACCAACTGTAGTAGTAAATAGAGACTCACACAGTATTGAAGAAACAGTTCAAATATGTTTACTGTATTAATAAAACACAAAATGCGTATAAATCAACTTTGTCGGTTAGTAAGAATATACTAGTGCAAAGTTCCCTTGATTGTAAATGAACACAAATATTAACCCAATCACAAAAAGCTATGAACAGGTTAACAGAAAGGTAGACAACTGACACTATATCTTCTGTGTCAGATTTCTCCCTTCTGCCTCCTCAACTCACAGGCCAGTAAATCCTGCACAATATAGAGAAACACTATGCAAACTATTACATTCAAATAGGATGGCTCCCTTTAGCAGTCCAATGCAATTAAACAGATGAGGAAAAAAGGATAATAAATGCAGATGTCTTCAGCTAGCCTCTTTATGTTGTAAATAAAGTAATCCTGGATGACAGAGTGTAGCAAATTTGGCAGAACTTTAGTTTAACCTTGTATTATGACTTCCTTCTTTTATGATCCTAAAGGTTTTATCCAATATGGCTACTAGAATCAATAATGTGGGCATAGGTGTCTGCTTTCAGTGTTTGTTATAACATAGGATTTAACTTCTGTGGGACTACAAGTACCACCAGCTGAACTGTGTAAATGATGTCCGAAAGCAGTGTCCTTAACTATAACATGGGCTATGCCCGCTCACCATTCTGGATTTCAGATTAAGTTGGCAAAGATGCAAATGATAAGAAGACTCCAGCCAGAACTCTCTCTCTCTGTACCTTGGCTCTGAGTAATGACGTCCGCCAGGCCACGCTGCAGTCCACTGGCATCTGAAGTGCAGGCGTTTTTGGATGACCTGGAACACCCTCTGGTCTGCTGCATGGAAGAAGTGATGCTATCCTCAGAGATCCCTCTGGGTATAGCTGTCCGGCTCCCCACTGTGTTGGCCGCAAATCATCAGCAACTCACTGTCACACAGACCTCCTGCTGGCAGAGTCAAACGGCTTCCAGAGAGGCTGATATAGGCTGCACCAGCCCTTTTATGTCCTTTCCCAGCAATCTGTTCTGTCCACTTAGCATTCTGCTAATTATAGTTCAGATCAGTCATGCTGGCATAGTCACTTCAGCATTCTGAACTACACATCCCATGATGCTTTGCTCTAAATCCTAACACAGGAAAAATTTAATTAACATATAGAGTCCAGGAAACACTAGAGGGAGCCAATCCCACATTAATAACACAAAAAATGTCTCTAGATTGTAGGCATAATAGCCAACCCTGGCTACAGTTATTTGTAAAAAGAAAGGAAAATCATTTATCATTTTAATTCTACATTACAATTATGTGCCACTTTGTTTTGGTCTAGCACAGGGGTCTCCAAACCCCGGCCCGCGGGCCACATCCGGCCCGCTTGAATGTTTTATCCGGCCCGCAGCTCATTCAGAGACTGCCTGCTTAAATTCCCCCGCACGCACAGTGGGACAGAGCAGAAGGCAGGCGGGCGATGTATGTGTACCGCTGACAGAGCGGATCCAATGAAGCAGAGGAAGGTGGAGCGGTGGGCAGATTACCATGCATGCAGGGAGGAGGCGGGGCCCCACTGTCGGGCAGCATGGATGTGGGCTGGCTGTGTGTGCTGAAGTCAGGTAGGGTCCTGCAAGATACATGTCCCGGCGAGGGGGAAGGGGGCATGGGAGAGCAATGAGCGGAACCCGCAGGAGACCTGGAGACTGACACTGCAGAGAGGGTGGAGACACTGAGGAGGCAAGGCCATCTTAATGCAAGGGCCCGAGGTGTATGGGGAGCCCCTGAAGTTTCATCCGCCGCAGACTGAACATGGGGTAGCTGCCTATCAGTAACAATGACACTCTGCCGAACGCTGGCAAATACAAACTGCACGTGCACAGTTTAACAGCCAGCCGTTCTTCATAAGCTGAGCTTGGAATGGGGCATGCTTAGAGTTCTGTCTGATGACACTCGGGGGCGGACCCTGTGTTTAAACATCTCGGGAGCTGGGCATTTTCCCGCTGCCCCATGGAGCAGAAAGTGCATTGCATGCAGAGAGGGGTACACTGCCTGCAAAGAACTGCTACACCGGCAGGCTGAGTGGATAAAAGACATCAGAATATGCAGGTGTGTGTTTATCTTTCCCCTTCACTGAGAAGCATTAGAGCAGTCAGATCACCCAGAGCTACACACAGGAGTCGTGGATGGCTTTGATCTTCAGATGGTCATGGTAAGCCTGACACTTTACTCCTGGATACTATGCCCTTTCCAGGTGACAGAGCTCTGTAACACCTCCTGTACTGTGCCCCCTGTGAAGGACATTTTACCTATATGCTTCAGTTTAATCCTCCCTGCTTGTTTAAGGCTGTTATGGTATTTACCCTTCTGCAGCTAGTCCTGTTTCAAATGTTAATTGTTCTAGCCCTGTGTTTACTGGTTACTGTGATTAGATAAGTGGCTCATGTTAATTATGCTGATTGCTTCATTGTGGTAATTATCTCTCTATATGCGGTGCCGAACCGGCTAGATACTGATTAGTTCAAAGAAATATCTTTATTTCAAAGGAGCTGTATTGAAGACCCCCCACTGTGTAAGAGGGGGGCGGAGATTTGTCATTGTAACAGTTTTGGAAATGACATATAAGCTGTGTGTGTTATAACATTAAACTCTGTGTTGTTCCAGCAGTAAGCTTGGCATGTGTGGCTTTCTGGGCGACTCCAGGGATATTCCTTCTCGTGGAATATTGGGGTGATTTTCGTTATGGGAAGAAGGGAACGTTGACGGGGATATCCTACCAATACCGTCACAATTGGTTGGCAGCAGTGGGATTTTTCCCTTCTATTCCCCTTCACACCCGGATTCCAAGCAGACACTGGAAGAACTACTGGAAGTTCGTGGAAGGATTGCTAGCAACAAAACCAAGCGGGTCATCATAGCAGAATCAATGGAGATAGACCAGGAGGACGGGATTGCAGCAACGCCAGCAGTACAAGAGATGGAGACACCAGTGATTCAGGAGGAGGAATCGCCAGCCAACAAGCTAATGAGAGAGAAGCTAGCGTGGTTCGGCCCGAACCCAACGGCAGATGTGGTGCTGAGAGTGATGGACCTGTTAGCGAAGGAGGCTAAACAAATAAGAGACGCAGAGCTACAGAAGGATAAACAAATAAGGGACGCAGAACTACAGTTAAAACTGGCAGCAGTCCAACAAGCAGCCGCACCTTCTCCGAACAGTGAGTACAGCACAGCAGACACAAGGAAGATTCCGTTTAGCGCTTTTAAAGCTTTTGATGAAAAGGACTGTGAAATTGATAACTACCTGGCGGATTTTGAGCGACAATGTAACCTGCACCGAATAGCTAGAGGAGAGTGGGTTGCAATATTGTCAGGCAAACTGTCAGGCAAAGCTTCTGATGCTTTCCGGACCGTGCCAGATCAGGATATCCATAGCTACGCCAGGGTTAAAGAAGTGCTCCTGGCTCGTTATGCAGTAACCCCAGAGTCCCACCGACAGAAGTTCAGGGACTCACGCAAAACCACGAAAGACTCTTACGCGGAATGGGCATGCCAGTTGTCCCTGTCGGCCTCTAACTGGGTTAACAGCAGCCAGGCCACCACCGCAGAGGACATTTTGCAACTAATGCTCCTGGAGCAATTTTACAATCACATCCAGACGGACGTCAAGGATTGGGTGAGAGATCGCAGGCCCATGACTCTACCAGAGGCCGCGAAGTTGGCGGATGAATATGCGGATACTCGCAAGACAAACCAGGTCACACCACGGGTACAACCTCCACAACCAACGGCGCCCTCACACCCACCAGCCGCTAGATACCAACCGCCTAACAGACCGATGACATCTAGCCCTCGCTACCCACGCCAGGAGGACAACGAACAACGCTGCTTCCGGTGCAAACAGTTGGGTCACTTCAAGCAGAATTGCCCCATGAATGACAACACCAGGTCAAATTGGTCTCAACCGGGGTACCGCCCACCAGCAGCAGCCCATTGTGTAGGCTTGGGATCCCCAGGAGCTGGGTCAGGAAGAACCATTGGGCACCCCTTACGAAGCCCTCATGGTACAATCTGTTATTACGGACAACAGGGAACACCATTGTCAGCTGGTCATGGGCGACAGCCATGAGCCGGAGGGGCCTTGGAGGGAGCTGGGCAGAAAGAGGCACCGCCAGCTACCCTCCAAGAAGAAGAGGTCCTGGAAGTCATATAACCAGCGGACCTGGGAGGAGAAGAAGCGACTGGAGGAGATGGAATCGCAGCGGGCGCCCCAGATGCGGGCCGAGATGTTCGCCAAGGGCCCACCGGTGGCCCCTTACACCACCACCCAGTTCCTGATGATGAAGGACCACGTGGAAAGCCTGCAGGACATGAGCAAGCAGGAGTACATAGAGCTGGAGGAGTGCATAAGCCGCATGGAGGAGGAGAACAACCACCTGAGGTCACAGCGGGCTGACCCCCCAGGCTCCATGAACTGGAGATGGAGCTGGAGAAGCTCAAAGAGGAGAACCGGCAGCTGCGGAGGGAGCAGGGGGTGGCTGACCTTATGGGGCTCAGAGTCCCCCCCCCCCCCCCCCGGACTCTGAGCACCGGTGCTACAGCATTTTAACAAATATAACTTTTTCTTTTTATGAATCTCCTGTGACTGTCACTTCAGAGCCATAACCTGCCCCTCCCATAGCGGGACACCTAGATGGACACCTAGATGGCGGCGCACAGACCCATTCGCCGTCTTCACACTGACTTCTGGTGACTCTGCAGATCGCACAAAGACTTGGGGACTGAACGGCGTGGGATCTGACGACCCGGTGGCATACCTGAGTCTGAAGCAGTTGCCAAGGGAGGTCAGTCACGCCAAACGGAGTTAAACTCGGACTAAAAGCTCTGAACCCGTCAACCCTACTGGACCAGGGAAGGTCCAACCGGGTTTGCCGGAGCAGGGAGAAAGGGGGGCCATTGTGAAGGACTTTTTACCTATATGCTTCAGTTTAATCCTCCCTGCTTGTTTAAGGCTGTTATGGTATTTACCCTTCTGCAGCTAGTCCTGTTTCAAATGTTAATTGTTCTAGCCCTGTGTTTACTGGTTACTGTGATTAGATAAGTGGCTCATGTTAATTATGCTGATTGCTTCATTGTGGTAATTATCTCTCTATATGCGGTGCCGAACCGGCTAGATACTGATTAGTTCAAAGAAATATCTTTATTTCAAAGGAGCTGTATTGAAGACCCCCCACTGTGTAAGAGGGGGGCGGAGATTTGTCATTGTAACAGTTTTGGAAATGACATATAAGCTGTGTGTGTTATAACATTAAACTCTGTGTTGTTCCAGCAGTAAGCTTGGCATGTGTGGCTTTCTGGGCGACTGCAGGGATATTCCTTCTCGTGGAATATTGGGGTGATTTTCGTTATGGGAAGAAGGGAACGTTGATGGGGATATCCTACCAATACCGTCACACCCCCCTTGTACTGTGACCCCCTGTACTGTGCCAACCTATACTGTGCCCTCCTGTCCCCATGCTCCATGTATTATTCCCCCTGCCTCATGTACTGTGCCTCCCCTGCATTGTTCCCTCTTGCTTGCCCTGTAAAGACATACTTAAATACAGGCCACTGATAGGCTGTGAGATATATTTATGACAGGGGAGCAGTGTGTACATGGAGGGGGGTGGCATAAAAAAGGAGTGGGAGCAGCTCCCCATTATCTGTACACCATCCATCCCCATTCTACTGCACCAAGTATAGTGTCAACACTGACTGTAGCTATGTACAAGGACAGCAAGAGCCTTCCCCACTCTACCCATATAAATGTCTATATAGCACCAACATCTTCACAGCCCAGTACAAAGACATTTGTCCTTCCAGCAACACTATCAATGCAGAGACATTTATTTTTTTAGTGACACCACATATGCAGGTGCATTTCCACCCATACTGTAGTGGCCTGTAGCTGGTCTTGCCTAGGGTGCAAATTACCAGCCCTGTGATGAGGTTGGAGTGGAGGAGGCTCCCTCTCTGTGCAGCTGCCACCGCCAGATTTCTAGAAAGGTATTGTGCCTGTTCCAGTGACAGCTAACCCACCCTGGTGTGCTGCAGATTCCTCCACTGTCATCATCTGGAGGAGGAGCCGCAGGACTGGGAGGAACTGTCTGCAGAAATGCAAAACCCAAAGGTGTGTGTTAGGAGAGAGGTATGAGGAAGGGGGGGTGTGATTAGAGTGGAGAGATATAGGGGTGTGTGTGATCAGACTGGGGGTATCTGGGGTAGTGGTGATCAGGCTGGGGGGGGTGGGTATGAGTGGTGTTATCATATTAGGGGGGTATCTGGGTGTATTATCAGGGTGGGGGACACAGAAATGAGGAAAGGCTCTGAGATTATTTACATTTTTATTCATTTATTTCTAAATACATTTTTTCGGCCCGCGAATACTTAGAAAATCTACAATGTGGCCCCCGGGCTAAAAAGTTTAGAGACCCCTGGTCTAGCACATACAATCCCAATAAAACACATTTACATTTTGGTTGTAACATGACAAAATGTGAAAAATTTCAAGGGGTATGAATGGACACTGTATATAGCATTTATCACAAAATAAAGGACAAAAAAGCACCAAAAGGGTTGATTGACCAAAGAGCTATCAATCAGAATACAAATACAGTTTCCTAACTGACCGATTGAAAGTACGGTTTCCTAATATCTATCTATGCAGTTTGACAGCTTTCCCTATACAGTTTACAATACACTTACATTATAGCTTGATCAGATTTATTTGCCCTTCTAACCCTGATGTTCATAGTTCAAAGAATGTGTAGTTCTTAATGGTTTGAAAAAGTTCTCCTGGGTGAATTTGCACAAAAAATTACCAGGTTCGCAGATCTCAAACCTGCACGTTTGGTTTCAAACCCATGGTAGTGGTGAATCCAAACCTTATCCCTATTAAAATACATTAAAAGAAAATTAAGAGAAGAGAGCTCTTACTGTTAACTTTTTCTTGCTGGGTTGTAGTGGCTTGACCTAATTACCTAATTTTCAAGTATCCACCACAGTTAAGTTTTTTAGTAGGGGCCTATGTATGAATTTCCTTCAGTTCAAATATTTAATTTGCACTTCCAATATCCCCTTAGTTTCCAAAATGGTGTAATATTGAAACCATCATTCTTCTATGTTTAATATCCCTTAAAATGTAGCCTTAGCTTAGCTTATAAGACAGATGTTATTGTTATTCTGACACAAGCTAGCACATTAGGGATTTTACTTTCAAAACCACTTCATAATGCATATAGTTCCATGCACATGTTAAGAATACTCAGGAGTATAGTTTGCATTGGTATATCCAACTGCTTATACACATACACAGCATACTTCTATATTAATTGATATTTCAAAGGAATCCCTGGCTGATTTGGCAGTACATTGGAATGTTCCACTCTCCTCTGTATTGTATCTTTTAATTGACTTCTCTGATGAAATTAGCTTATTTTATGATATAGGGAATGCAAAAAATGAGGACAATGATGGAAATAAGAAGGCAATTAACATACTTGCATTTTTTAAATAAAAAATGCATTAAAAAAAAAAATATATATATATATATATATATATATATTACTGTTATGAAATAAGATGAGGGAACTGGGTGTTGTAAGGTCATATTAGAGCAGATGGTTAATGTTTTGAGCTTAGAGGCAACACCCTCAAGACTCAAAGCATAATCAGAACAATTGTGGAAATTCAATTTATTTTTATTTTTTATAAAAAGTTTATACTAGACCTTCCACTTAATGTTCAGCTATTGGAAACATTAAAATAGTTATATAAATAAATACATTTAACAAAAGCAACCGTTGAAATACATTTTTCAATTGTTAAGAATTAGACCTTGTACACACGATAGGTTAAACAGAGGACAACGGTCTGATGGACCGTTTTCATCGGTCAAAACCGATCGTGTGTGGGCCCCATAGGTTATTTAACCATCGTTTAAAAAAAATCGAACTTGCTTTAAATTTAACCGATGGATTCCTAACCGATAGGTCAAAACCGATCGTTAGTAGGCACGACCATCGGTTAAAAATCCAGGCATGCTCAGAATCAAGTCGACGCATGCTTGGAAGCATTGAACTTCGTTTTTTTCAGCACGTCTTTGTGTTTTAGTTCACCGCGTTCTGACATGATCGTTTTTTTAACTGATGGTGTGTAGGCGTGACGGACCATCAGTCAGCTTCATAGGTTAACCTCTGACAACGGTCCATCGGTCCGTTCTCATCGGATGGACTGATCGTGTGTACGCGGCATAAGACTACATTAGCCATTTGTATTTCTATTACTGAGATATTTAACCACTTGATGGAATCCGCTTCATTTGCAGAATACTGAGGAAGCATAAAGGTAATAAAAGTTTTTGGACAGCTAGATGCAGGGGGTGACACAGTGGTAATTTTTGGTAAAACCCCTCTGGCCTGTGAAAAGAGGACAGATACATACAATACAAGAAAAGAGTGGGTTGCAATGGACTTTAAAGCGGAAGCAAAAGCGGAAGCAAACCCATCCATGTGCCAGAAATGTAACACTCCAATTGGTTGTGCTCTCAACCAAACTGTCAAACCATCCAATGGCTGGTGTCTAGACATGTGCAGCATCATGCCAGTTGTAGATTAAACAGAGGCAAAATGGCAGCTTCATTGGCTGAAAATGATAGGGGGGGTTACTTACACTTTAAAGAACTATAACTGAACTTTATGATTAAAATATAAAACTTGACTAATCCTTTCAGTAGGTTATCATTCTAATGAAATTTACTATACTGTGTTTTATTTAGATGATAAAGTTGGCAGCCATATCTTAAAACACTAAATGATGCAGTAATGTATTAATTAAAAATCTCTAAATGCTCATATTTAACAAGCAACTAGTGTTAAGTACCTGAACTTTTCTTCATTCTGAACATTCCCTGTTCAGCATAATTAAGGCCGATACACACGATCTGACTTTTTGACAACAACGGTCCGGGGACTTGTTTTATCGGACAATCGGACCGTGTATATGCTCCATCGGACAATTGTTTCAGTTTTTTTCAACAGACAAATGTTCGCTTTGCATGCTCTCAAACTTTCCAGCAACAAATGTCCGATGGAGGATAATCATATTGTGTGTACACAAGTCCATCGGACTAAAGTCCAAAGTACAAACACGCATGCTCAGAACCAATGCTAAAGATCAGACAACGATAGCAGAAGTTGCCCAAAGGGTGGCGGTAAAGAGCTGAAAAACCATGTAATTTGGTGAAAGTTGGCTGAAAATGTTCTGCCATGTGTATGCAGAACAAGTTCTGCAAACGCCCATTCGGACAAAAATCCACGGACAAGTCAGAAGGAAGTCCAATCGTGTGTATGGGGTTTATCACTCAGGATGAATGAGCAGCACTAAGCCAATTAGTGCTGATAGTGAGCATGTTCACCAAAAGAGAGGAGAGAGAATAGGGGAATTATCACTTCAGTGAACTGCTTCTTATTTTTTATCCAATCTGCAGGCATGTGTATGTTCCCTTGACAAAGACACACATATTGGGGCAGATCCACGTACCTCTGCGCCGGGCGCAGCGTATCTAAGATACAATACGCCGCCGTAACTTATTTATTTTATTTCGAATCCTCAAAGAATTTGCGCCGTAAGTTACGGCGGCGTAGTGTATCTCTGGCGGCGTAAGGGCGCGGAATTCAAATGGATGTAATGGGGGCGTGTTTTATGTAAATACGTCGTGACCCGACGTAAACAACGTTTTTTTTTAACGGCGCATGTGCCGTCCGTGGGGGTATCCCAGTGCGCATGCTCGAAATTAAACCGGAACCAGCCAATGCTTACGATGGTGACGTAATTTTACGCAAATTCCTATTCGCGAACGACTTACGCAAACAACGTAAAAAATTAAAAATTGGACGCGGGAACGACGGCCATACTTAACATTGAGTACGCCTCAGAATAGCAGCTTTAACTATACGCCGGAAAATGCCGAACGCAAACGACGTAAAAACAATGCGCCGGCCGGACGTACGTTCGTGGATCGCCGTAACTAGCTAATTTTCATACTCGACGGAATTCGACGGAAACGCCACCTAGCGGCCGCCGAAAAATTGCAGCTTAGATCCGACGGTGTACTAAGACGTACGCCTGTCGGATCTAGCCGAGATGCCGTCGTATCTTGTTTTGAGGATACAAAACAAAGATACGACGCGCAAAATTTGAAATTACCTTTGTGGATCTGCCCCATTATTTCTGCAGACTGTGCAGTTGCGCAAGGGACCTCTGAAACTTTGGGGATCATTTATACTGACAATTGCGCGGTTGTGCGCCGTGGCTCCCAAAAAAAATTGACGTCCTTTTTTTCCCACAAATAGAGATTTATTTTGGTGGTATTTGATCACCTCTGTGGTTTTTATTTTTTGTGCTATAAAAAAAAATAAAGCGACGATTTTTAAAAACATTCAATGTTTTTAACTTTTTGCTATAATAAATATCCCCCAAAAATATATATATAATTTTTTTCCCCTCAGTTTAGGCCGATACATATTCTTCTACATATTTTTGGTAAAATAGGGGATAGTTTTATGGCATATTTATTAATATTTTTTTTTTACTAGTAATGGCGGCGATCAGCGACTTTTAATCGTACATCGTACGTACGCGATTGTACATTTCCGGTCGAATCATTTTGCCTACAAGCTAGCTATAGTAAAATTCTAATCTTATTAATTATTATTACTAGTCAACCAACATTAGAATTTTTCTATAGCCTATGGGCTGAGCATTTGACTGGAAATGTACGATTGCAGCATCGTACAGTTTAGCTGCTCCGTCGAATCTTCTTAGAACTTTCGACAGACACCATAAGCCTTCAATGACAGATTCAACGTGTATATGTTTTTCAATGCTTTTTCGAATATTCGTCGTTCATGTTGAATTGTCAAGTTAGTTCTAGCTATTTTACTGCTCCTCCTCTTTGGTTACAATCAGCCAATAACATTCATCATCATCACTATTTTTATTTTACTTCCCCCACCCAATTCCAGCAGTGATCTTTTCTCTCTATGTCGAATCTTTTCTCTCTATGTAGAATAATATTGGACTAATAGAGTTAAAGGGTCATTAAAGGAATTTTTTTTTAGCTAAATAGCTTCCTTTACCTTATGGCAGTCCTGGTTTCATGTCCTCATTGTTCGTTTTTGCTCTGATGTTGCTGTAATTCTCCTCTGTTTTGGATACTTCCTGGTTGTCTGTTTCCTGATCACCACAGTACTGGGAGATTTTAGTTTAGTTTTCAAACCAATACTGCTCTATGGCACTGTCCAGCACAGATACAGCATAACATGCTAAAACGAAACTAAATGCAAAATCGAAACTAAAAAACTACAGGTACATTATATGATTGATTTTTATCTATTTTTTATCGTTTTTAAAAGGAATCAGTTAACTATTATGTCTCTATACCCTGTAAACAGTCATTTCAGCAAAAAAAAATTTTTCCTTTAGTGACCCTTTAAGGTTAGGCACATTCGACCACAGGTTCGATAGACACAGATTGTTATTGTCAGCGTCATGTCGAATCTCCTATCTATATCGAATTGTTGTTGCAACGAAAACAAAAATAAAGCATATGTTTATGTCGGATCTTTCGCTTTTAGTTCTCTGGACATTCGTTTTCGTTTGTTAAAACGATAACGAAAATACCTGAAATTCGGGCGAAGATGCATTCGGACGAAAACGAAAGCACATGTCTATTGCTCACCACGATTTCTGACAAAAGCAAGTTGCCTGGCTGATTTAATAACTTTAATGACCTGAAAGAAGTATGCAGATCAGGAGTTCTGACTTTTATCTGACTTTACTAAGGGCATGCTTGTTCAGGGTCAGTGACTCAATTATCAGTCAATGGATTTGCATGACCCCCAGGAAAGTAGCATCGACAGCACCTATGTTTCTTTTTAATACAGATTTCCTTTCAGATTGTCTTTGTAACACCTGTTAATGAAACATGTAATATTTGATTTTCCTTTCTGGCTTCTTATTAAATGATAGCTAAGTAGCTAAAAGCTACACCTGTGTTTCCAATCTTCCTGTATACTATGAGCCATTGTTGCATATGAAGTATTGGGTATCTTTTGCTTTAACATATTGCACAAAACTTTCATATTTATTGTTGTTTACATTAGTTACAAGACCGTTGCTGGGAAATACCTATGTATTCTTGTATCACTGTATACAGTACTAACATTGCCTGTGTATATAGGTTGAGGTAGATTGTTGAATACAAATGATCTTGTCAGTAAATGGGATCTTTATTTACTTAAAGCCAGTATCCACATAATCCCATTATTTATTTCAAATTCTATATTATTAACACTTAATCTATAAATACTGTAATCTATAAAAGGTTTTAAATGTAAATACATTGCTATTACATACAAATGTAAAAAAGGCAAAGGTGAGACCTCCCAGATGGGCTTTGTCACACAATACCATTGCTAGGAATTACTAGAGTTTATTAGTACTTAGTTTCAGCTGAAAGTACATAAACAGCACAACGTTACACAATTCTACTCGGTATAGAACCAAAATAAGCAGGATGTGATTAATATTTGTCTGACTGTGTGAAGATCGGTTGTTTCCCGGGCAATGCTCTGTTTCTGATTAGGGTGAAGATATATGGCTCAGTTCATATAGAACTAGGATTTTTTTTTTTTTGGGCAATATCGCTACCTGAAATTCAGAAAGTAAATTATCATAATGCATTTTCTGTCTGTTTTTATTGTTGTTATTTGTTTTCTCTGGAGTCAAAGTTGTTCTATACAATACTGATCGTTTTTCAGAAACTTGAGTATGGTGTTTCTCAGGCCTATGGTATTTACCGATTCCTTATCGAGTCATTGTAAAATGACATCGGCAGGAACCTTCCCTCCCTCCGGGTGGACGTCATATGACGTCTTGAGTTTCCCGGCCATCTAGGGGGTGCGCGGTCACCACCAGTGGCGCGCGCTCCCACCGCATCGCTTGGCACCCGCGATTACAGCAGGACAGTGGATCTGTGTGTGTAAACACACAGATCCACATCCTGTCAGAGGAGGGGAGACTGATGTGGATAGAGGAAAACAGATCGGTCTCCTCCCCTTGTGAGGCCCCTCCCCCTACAATTAGAATCACTCCCTAGGGAACATATTAACCCCTTGATTACCCTCTAGTGTTACCCCTTCCCTGACAGTCACATTTACACAGTAATCAGTGCAGTTTTATAGCACTAAGCGCTGTATAAATGTGAATGGTCCCAAAAACGTGTCAAAAGTATCCGATATGTCCGTCGCAATGTCACAGTTACAATAAAAATCGCAGATCGCTGCCATTACTAGTGGAAAAAAATGCCATAAATCTATTCCCTATTTTGTAGATGCTATAACTTTTGCACAAACCAATCAATATACGGTTATTGCAATTATTTTTACCGAAAATATGTAGAAGACTATATATCGGCCTAAACTATTTCTTTCAAAATTGTCGCTCTTTTTTTGTTTATAAAATAAAACCTGCAGAGGCGATTAAATACCATCAAACGAAAGCTCTATTTGTGGGGAAAAAAACAAAGATTTCAATTCGGTACAGTGTTGCATGACCGTGCAATTGTCATTCAAAGTGCGACAGCGCTGAAAACTAAAAATTGGTCTGGGCAGGAAGGGGGTGAAAATGCCCTGTATTGAAGTGGTTAAAGAAGAAATCCACCCAAAATTGCTTTTACTGTATGTGGGAGACAGTAGATGGTTTTCATGAACTGTGGGGCAACTGTGACAACATTTTTTGCTCCTTATAACAATTTAGTTAAAGCCTTTAAAGTGAATGTAAACCTGATTTATGAAATCTAGGCACATACAGTATGTCAAAAAAAGGAGTACACCCCTCATATTTTTGTAAATATTTAATTACATCTTTTCATGTGACAACACTGAAGAAATTACACTTTGCTACAATATAAAGTAGTGAGTGTACAGCTTGTATAACAGTGTACAGTTGCTGTCCCCTCAAAATAACTCAACACACAGCCATGTCTAAACCTCTGGCAACAAAAGTGAGTACACCCCTAAGTGAAAATGACCAAATTGAGCTAATTAGCCATTTTCCCTCCCCGGTGTCATGTGACTCATGTGACTCGTTAGTGTTAAAAGGTCTCAGGTGTGAATGGGAAGCAATTGTGTTACATTTTGGTGTTATAGCTCTCACTCTCTCATACTGGTCACTGGATGTTCAACATGTTATTCTCTGAGGATCACTTTTTTGAGATACTGTATATCTGTAGTGTTTTCTTATCTCTCGCTAAAGCCCAAAGTCCTGTGTCTTCATGCTACTTCGTTCTTCTGTTATCAGCATGATAACTTCTGACACATTCTACTAGATGGGAGATAAAAGCAGCTGAAAATTTGTGTCGAGGGAGGTTGCTATAAATAGATTAGCAGAGAGCTTGTCTTGTCTTGTCACAGCTCTGAAAGTATTTTTGTTCTTCTGCCAAGTTGGAGGAGGGTGTCTGCCTTTCCTTCAATCAGCTGTCTCCCAGTGAGTGTAAGCCAAGACTACACTGCTATTGCTGAACGAGGAAGTAGAAATTCATACCTAATGTAAGAATTCTAAAGAATATAAGCTTAAGCAGCAGATATACATGTAAAACTTATGTATGGAGATTTGTTTCATCTCTGTGTATCATCTGAGGTTGTATACTTCACTGGGTATATGTCAGGGTTTACATCCACTTTAAGTCATGTCCTACATCTTGATGCTGGGTACTTTCTAGACATGTGCATTAATTTTTTGTCAGAATTTCAGGTATTTTCGTTATCGTTTTAACAAACGAAAACGAACATGTACAATCTGAAATCCGAAAGATCTGACATAGAAAAATGCTTTATTTTCGTTTTCGTTGCTGCAACAATCCTATATAGATAGGAGATTCGACATGATGCTGACAATAGAAATCTGTGTCTATCGAACCTGTAATCGAATGTGCCTAACCTTAACTCTAATAGTCCAATATTATTCTACATAGAGAGAAAAGATTTGACATAGAGAGAAAAAATTCGACATTATAGAGGCAGTTTTGGGGTAGAGTATTCGACATGAACAACGAAGATTCGACGAAGCAGCGAAAAACATACAAATGTCGAATCTGTCATTGAAGGCTTATGGTGTCTGTGGAATGTTCTAAGAAGAGTCGACAAGCAGCTAAACTGTACGACGCTGCAATCGTACATTTCCAGTCAAATGCTAGGCCCATAGGCTATAGAAGAATTTGAATGTTGGTTGACTAGTAATAATAATTAATAAATATAATTATTAATAGTCATTACTCATTATTACTAGTCATACAACATTAGAATTCTTCTATAGCTTGTAGGCGGAACATTCGGCCGAAATTGTACGATCGCGGCGTCATACAGTTTAGCTGCTCCGTCGAATCTTCTTAGAACATTCGACAGACACATAAGCCTTCAATGACAGATTCGATCTTAATTAATTCAGATTTTCGGACAAATGCATTTTTTAATGAAACTAAATAAATAAAAACGAATTTTGGGAGTAACTAAATAAATGTATTTTTCAGATAAAAACAAAATTCCGAAACAAAATATTTCAGTGTGCAACATGTCTAGTAATTTCTTACTTTCTGTTGTATCAGCAGAACATTAAGTGAGTGGAAGTCTCCACAATGACAAAAAAAATAAAAAATTGACGAAGGTCATAGCCCTTTTCAAAACACAATGCTAGTACACATATACATATTCTGTAATACTTTATAATCTGGGTATACACTCTTTTATCTGAGATTTTAAGAAGAAATGCCATTCTGAACATCCCAAATGCATTAGCTTTCTTTTGGACATTCTGAACGAAAAATATAAATTTACAATTGGTTGGTGTTCTCCGTATGTAATACTTAATATGTTTTTATTGTTGCACTTGCATCTCCCTAATAAAAACGCAAAGAGGGATAAACATCTTATAGAGGTTCTTAACATTCCCAGTTCAAATGTCATTGTTTATTGAATTAAAAACATTTTCAGTTTCTATACAGGGAATGAAAGAAACCTTTCTGCACTCTATATGAAACTAAAGTTTTGTTTTGCTTGTATTTCCAATTTAAATGAATCAAATGTATAAGGTAATAGGAAATATGACATACACCAAAACATAATAATAATTCTTAAGGAAATGTATAGTGGATCTAAATACCAAGTGAGGAATAATAAAGAACTATAAAGGCATATAGCAGGGTGTTCTCTATTTCTATTTCTCTTTCTCATAACTCAGGGTAATGTATTTAAAAAAGCGACAAAGAGACTAATGGTAACAATTTCTTTAGTTATATTTATATGATTTAGTTTCACAGTTTTTATTTTGTTCCTTTCTAGTTGGTGTGGACAGTTAGGGCCACTGGTTTTGTCCAAGTTATGGGAACTGCGATGTGCTCCAACCGCCCTCCCCTTCTTTCGTATCTTCCTTTGATGTGAGGGTGGAGGCGGGTTGTGGCAGCAGCGCATCAGCGCCACACCTTCCGTGCCAGACGCGTGCTGTCACTACTGTGGCGCCGACACGTGGTTAGTCAACATCGTTCATTCTATGAGGGAGGTTTCCGTGGCGCCAAATACCTGATTGGCAACAGCTGATCAGCCGATGACGCATCTCCTCATATGGAACACCTGTGTGACGCTGGGAGATATCCCAATGCACGTTTGAGGGGGTATACCTCTTCGTACGAGGATTGAATTTGTACTTTCCCTGGGCATATTTGACACATCAGATAACACAAGGTAAACTAGTTAGTGGTGTTAGTTGTTGGACCTTATTTTAATAACACATTAGGACTGATATTTCATCAGATCCCTGTGGGTTTTTCCCATTTGGGGTCTCACATTTTGACACTATTTCCTTTCTTTTTTTCTTTCTCTACTCTTGTAAAGTGAAACACACTTTTCATTTACTATTGTGCACGCTAAATGTTTTAGTGCATTCTCTATCCTATCATTTAGGTATTGTATATATTGGTACACTATTATATTCACTCTATAGTTCTTCTTTCTCCTGGTTTGGGGAATTAGTAGCCTATACTCTTGTAAAGTGGAACACACTTTTAATTTACTATTGTGCACTTTATATGTTTTAGTGGATTCTCTATCCTATCATTTAGGTATTGTATATATTGGTACACTATTATATTCACTCTATAGTTCTTCTTTCTCCTGGTTTGGGGAATTAGTAGCCAGACTATATATAGGTCACCTTATTAATTAATATACCTATATTGCAAATATATACATTCTATACACTTTTATAGAACCCTATGTGGACGACTAGCTGAGTCATCAGTGATTCCCCATTGGAGATTTTCACTTTTTCTGTAGTCCCTATCACAATCTAACGTGCACGGGTATTGCTCCTACATTTCCTGGGTGGACCTCCCCAGTAGGCCCTCGGTCCTAAACACCATGTGTTAACAGCCTAGTTGATCTGTAAGTCAAACTTCTGAAGGGCATTGCTCTGAATTGTTTTTTTTTTAACATATTATGTGTCAATTAACTAGATACATGTTGTTTATATATCTCCATTTGTTTATAAATTGTATCTTTATAACATTTTCAAAAGTACACACAGAAAATAAATGCCAAATATACAGTACAGCTTATAAGCATGCTAAATGAAAAGGCATATAACAGATGTTAAAAGTAAACCATAGATATAACACTACAATGTTACTAAATTCACAAAAGCATAATAATTCAACTGTATAGACTAGGGAAGGTGGAAAGAGGGAAGGGGAAGGGGAACCCAGGGAGTGGGCGGCACCAACAAAAAAAAAAAAATATTTCATATATCTCCATTTGTAGATACATGGATTGCATCTGCTCCTATGGAAATTAATTTCATGAAACATGTAGAGCAGTGGTTCTCAACCTTTCTAGAGCCGTGACCCCTTGATAAAAATTTCCAAGTTGTGGGGACCCCTAACAGTAAAATTATTTTCGGAGCATGGGTTGTCAGCACCCAAGACAAGTAATTTGCAGCCCTAACCCACAGACATTTAGCGCTCCCCGAGTCCCTTCCACTCGTACAGTATTAAACCCTTTATGGTACATTTTAGGATGTACCAATCTTTCTCTTTGTTCTCCTTTCTTTCCCTTTTATACCTCGCTGTCCTAATTTGTTTATTTTTCCCCCATCCCTCTCTCTAGCCATCTTTTTTGTTCTCTTATTCTCTCTCCTTTTTCTTAGTTCCACCCTCTTTTCCTCTCCCTTCCATGTATTCTCTATTTTTATTCCTTCTCTTACTCCTTGGTAGGGGGGTGGGTGAATGGCAGTGCTGGGGGAGAGTTGGGGGATGAGTAGCAGTGCTGGGGGTAGTTGGAAAGAGTGGCAATCCTGGGGAGATTTCTGATCAGCCAACTTAGGTGCTCTTGATCAAGGTCCTCTGCTGATCTGAGAACTGTAGTGGGGACTTATAATGACAACTCTAATCACAGGTAGTGTTACTCACTGTGTCTCTTGTGTCTCTGGCTTTGTGGTGTCTCCTAGCAGTGACACCTATACCGAAATCAGGAGATAGGGTCTCCTCCAGCCCCTCCCACTTCACATTCTTCACCAGTCAGCTGACCTCTAGTCTCTGCCTCCCAGCCATGCCGTGAACTGAATGGGCGGCTGCGGGCTTCAGGAACAGTCCTGCTGGGTGGCTGCGAAAAGGCTGGGAGAGCAGTGTGGGCTTCAGGGATAGCCCAGGATTTCGTGACCCCTTCCAAATCGTCATTTGACCCCCGAGGGGGTCCCGACCCCCAGGTTGAGAACCACTGACGTAGAGCATAATAGGGTGCAATCTTTTTGGTTTTGGCGTGTATTTAGATGCTTATCTCTATATTCCATACCACTGTGATTTTTTTATAAAACAGTTTCTATATTTTACATCTCTATGAGCATTCTATGACTCAACAGTACCATTGATGTATAAATTAATTGTTTCAATCATGATGTATACTTTTACAATTTGCTGACTAGATTATCTAATAAAATATTTGTCTTTTATATGTAGCTACCTTTTCCGTACGTGAATGTATACCATGATCACATGTAATATACCAACAGTTGGTCACACACCTCACACAAAGTCCCAAACCTATTTTTGTTTTCCTATAAATAGAGATGGAGGCACATCAGTACATGTGTCTCATTTAAAGTCACAAACTCTTCTTTGTATGCAACTAAGCAACTAAATTCAGTGAAGACTACAAAGCAGCTTGGATATCTCTAAATTGAATATCTAAAAAGAAAATCTTATTGGTTATAAAGCCTAAAAATATTTTACTTTAATGCATTCCTTGTATTAAGGTAAACAACTTTAGGCATCAGTTTTGCCCCCTCAAGCCCTCTACATATCTTTTAGTTACCAGAGTCCTCATTTGATCCAGCACAATGCCTGTCTGCAGCTCTTCTCTCTCCTCACTTCCTGGCCTCACTGGCTTTGCTGGGGCAGCGGGAGATATTAGCTATTGCAGCTGACAATCAAAGCCAGTGACAAGGGAGCAGAGGGTCTATAAATGCAGACAGCAAGGCTTGGGAGAAAGCCATCACAAGTCCCACTGGGCACTCACCAGAGAGGAGGAGCTAGAAAGACATTTACAGTCACTTTAAAAGGTGAGAAGTCTGAGAAGTTGTAAATGCAAATAAACAGTTAGGAATGCTATGAAATTTAACCACTTTGTTCTTGAGGACATAAAGATGATGTGTACAGATATTGCTAGCTTGGGGACATAAGGACATCCAATGGGGATCTGAAGCTACTGTATAAATAGTGTTGTTCAAATATGCCTCTATTACAGTCACAGGCAGTTCAGCCAAACAGGTCGAAATGTTCAGCATACGGAAGACATTTAATCTGAAATCCATTGAAGTCAATGGGGAAGATTTCTGATGGACCTCCAGAGGGCAATTACAGCAGCCAAATGCAACATTGGAAGCACACCATGGGGGTTATTTACTAAAGGCAAATCCACTTTGCACTACAAGTGCACTTGGAAGTGCAGTCGCTGTAGATCTTAGAGGGACATGCAAGGGAAATAAAACACAGCATTTTTGCTTGCACATGATTTAATAATAAAATCAGCAGAGCTTCCCCTCATTTCAGAGCTTCCCATCAGATCTACAGCGACTGCACTTCCAAGTGCACTTTCAGTGCACTTGTAGTGCAAAGTGGATTTAACTTTAGTAAATCAACCCCCATATGTCTAATGAATATGTTGCTATTTAAAAAGAGGGGGAAATGTGCACAGCACTAAAAAAGGTGCATGTTATACAACTTTGACAAGTCATGGCTTGCTACAGTTAGCATTAGAAAGCTGCAGGTTCTCAAAGAAGATCTTAAAATTCATATTGGGCATCCAGCTGGCCACTGATATCCTAATATTGAGAGAGAAATCATATCAGAGACCAGAAGGTATACATTGTATCAGAGGTAAAAATGTAAATACATTAGCCATGCTCTTTTGCAGGAGCTAGAAGAGGAAGCCTAGAGCTTCTTGTAAGAAATTAGAGGAAGAACAAATGTAAACAGTCTTAAAAATTCTATAGCAAGATATTAAAAAATTATTACATGGGGTGGAAAGCATCCTTTGTACCACCAAGGAGTAAAAGCAAAAAGGAAAGACAAATTTCTTTCAAATTCAAACCCTTGACAATCTCAACTTTTTCAGACCCATTAATAGATGACAGGAACTTAATGACATGGTGATATATTTTGCTCTTTCTCCCAGTACTTGGTGACAATGTCTTTAAGTTGTCATTGTATGTTTTCAGTTGTAATATTTTCAGAAGTATGGCATACAACATGAAGTTAGATTATGCAGATGAATACCAGGGAGACCTAACATTCGCATAATAAGGGTTAACACCATTCCTGTATGTTGTCTATCTTGACATATGTTACTGGAAGGCGCCTGGCTTTCCACTAGGGCTTTGGCAGGCATGCTAGAACATAAATATTGTTAATTTGCAATATTTATCTATACTAAAGCCACGATCACTCACACAGCAAATGAAGAAAGTAACAGTTAAACAGGCAGATATAGGGGTAATAAAACTGACAATCACTGTAGCAGCTGAATAATGTAATCTCAGAGTTTGAGAGAAACCAAGTTATGTTAGCCACAATTTACTTGCTGTTGGCATCATTTATACACTCCTAACAATGAAGAGGAACAACACACAGATTTATTAAATACATTTTGGAAGAGACACTGGAGAACATTTGACCTTAAAGGATTGGGCTGGGCACCATGTTGTTTGAAATAATACTGGATAGATTAAAATTAAATTTTTTACACTTTAATATAAAGCAAATAAAGACAAAAAGGGATTTAAAACTTGCGAGAAGTTATTTTTGTATAGGTAACTGTGAAAAAAGATGACTAAGAATAAGTGTTAATTTCGACAACGAAAGAAGTTTCGTCATCATTTTCGTCAGCTGCATTTTTGCAGTGACGAAAACGAAACAAAAAGTACACCACATTTTCATCCACTGACAGTTTCCACGTAGCTCCGCCTTCTTCCTCTAAATGGAGCCTGGCATTTGTAGATAGGAGGCTGTCCAAGCTGATGGTTTATTCCATCAATGTCTGTTATCTGCAGCCTGAAGAGGGATATTCTCTTAGGATGATGGGGGCTTGGTTGTGTAGTTAACCCTCTCACACACTGTCTCTGCAGATACACAACTGCAGGGCTGATTGGATATCTACTAGTCCAGTGAGGTAAGGGCTGTGTGTCCCGGAAGACAGAGTGCTCTGATCACACTGATTTCCACTACAGGAGAGGAGCACTGATCTATGCAGAATTAATCCTTTTGCTGCCAGAGCTGTTTTTGCACCCATGCTTAAAAAATCTATTTAGGCCTAAAGATTACATAAACACCCCCCAAAAAACATGATGTAGCAACCTGGGTTTTAGTCAGGGATGCTCCTCACAAATTTACTTGCCAGGAGTAGTTACCCTGGTCAATTGTTAGAGATCCATTGATTTCTCTCCAAGCTTGGCCTTGTTGTACCTTTCTCTTCTACCAGGTGGTGGCCGGGCACTTGATGGTACTAGATATGAGAAGGACAACTTAAGGTCAGGTTATGGGTATATGGGGTATCTTAGCCAATGGGCAGGCGTTTTCTTGAAGTCAGGTGATCTATGTTCTGTGCAAGTGGGGTGTGTTTCCGCGCCAAATGTGAAAAGTAAATTAATTAATCCCCAAAGATATAAATGATTACTTAAATTGCCAAGCCGCTCCTCTGGTTCAAAAATTGCCAAATATATATTTATATTTGTTCTGTGCCACCTGGACGGCTGTCTGGGTTGACATTTGTCGTGGACCCCGGGCTGCTATGCTGGAGATTGGGCCTATCCCGGGGGCATCTGGTTGCTAGGCTATGTGAGGGCCTATCCAGAAATAAGAGAGCAGCGCAGGGTTGGGATTGCCGCTTGCAGTCCAACCAGAAGTGGCGGTTCTTCCGGCCAGAGAACCTGTCAGTGGTCGGAGGTAGAAGGGAAGATGTTACCACAAATGGACCAACCACCTTATTACCAGGGACCACAGAGAGTAACTGAAGCAAGTACCAGAGCAGCATTCTCACTGAACGGGCATGGTGGGGAATCAGGAAACTTCAGGTGGTGATCAAGTCAGGGACCCAACCAGCGGAGGTGATACTTGCAGTGCAGCCTTGTTAGTCAAGCCAGGGACTGAGCCAGTCAACAGCAGTAAAACTTGAGAAGTATCTGGATGCCAAGCTAGGGACCCAGCAGGGAAGCATGGATGACTCTTGAGGGAGATACCACCACTAGGGATGAGCCGAACACCCCCCCCCCATTCTGTTCGCACCAGAACCTGCGAATAGACCAAAAGTTTGTGTGAACTTTAGAACCCCGTTAGAAGTCCAGATTCACGTACCTGGGCGCATCTTTGTGCGGGCATAGCGTATCTTATTTATGCTACGCCGGCGCAACTTAGAGAGGCAAGTGCAGTATTCACAAAGCACTTGCTCCGTAAGTTGCGGCGGCATAGCGTAAATTGTCCGGCGTAAGCCCGCCTAATTCAAAGTAGGAAGCAGGTGGGCGTCATCTATTTAAATTAAGTGTTACACCGGCTTGAGCCATGTTTCCCGTGCTTAGAACTGTTTCTGCACAAAGTGTAATTTCTGAAGAAAAAAAAGTCATTTAAAATCACTCGCGGCTATAATGAATTGTCGGCTCCAATTCAGAGAAAAGTCATTCATAAAAAAAAAACAAAAAAACATGGGGGTCCCCCCAAATTCAATTACCAGGCCCTTCAGGTCTGGTATGGATATTAAGGGGAACCCCGCCGTCAATTAAAAAAAATGATGTGGGGTTCCCCCCAAATATCCATTCCAGATCCTTCAGGTCTGGTGTGGATTTTAAGGGGAACTCCACCCCAAATAAAAAAAAATGGCGTGGAGTTCCCACAAAAATCCACACCAGACCCCTTATCCGAGCATGCAACCTGGCCGGCCCCCAAACCGTACCAGGCCACATGCCCTCAACATGGGGATGATGCTTTGGGGGTCTGTGACCCCTCAAAGCACCATGTCCCAATGTTGATGGGGACAAGGGCCTCATCCTCACAACCCTTGCCCGGTGGTTGTGGGGGTCTGTGGGCGGGGGGCTTATCGGAATCTGGAAGACCCCTTTAACAAAAATGTTATGTGAATTGGTATTGGGGTACATTGTACCTCTACCATTTCACTAAGAACGTGTAAAGAATTGTAAAAATAAAACACCCTTATTAAAAAAAAAATACAGCCGTGATAATCCACTCTCAATCCCCGCTCCAACATTGTCAGTATCCTGCGACGGGTGATTTCCTCTCCGCCGGGGTCCAGTGATGAGAAGATCTCTTCTTCCAGGTCCAGGATCCAAAGCGCTTGCATCGCCGGCCGCCTATCCACACCGGAGACAGCCCGGCGAATGACACGGCTTGAGCCAGTGAAAGCTCTTATATAGGTGAGGCGGGGCCACCCTTCATGTGACTCTGTCCCCCTCTGACGCACCCTCTGACTACGTCACTGGGGAAGCCCAGGCTTTCCCTTGCATCAGAGGGGGGCGGGGTCACTGGCTCAAGCCGCGTCATTCGCCAAGCTGTCTTCAGTGGAGACAGGCGGCTGGCGATACGTGCGCTCTGAATCCCGGACCTGGAAGAACAGATCTTCGCAGGATACCGACAACGTTGGAGCGTAGACCGAGAGTGGATTACCACCGCTGGATTTATTTTTATTTTTTTAATAAAGGACTTTTTCCACGGTGTGTATGTTTTATTCTTACAATTCTTTACACGTTCTTAGTGAAATGGTAGAGGTACAATGTACCCCATTACCAATTCACATAGGGGGGGGGCCGGGATCTGGGGGTCCCCTTTATTGAGGGGGTCTTCCAGATTCCAATAAGCCCCCCGCCCACAGACCCCCACAACCACCGGGCAAGGGTTGTGGGGATGAGGCCCTTGTTCCCATAAACATGGGGACATGGTGCTTTGAGGGGTCACAGACCCCCAAAGCATTCTCCCAATATTGTGGGCATGTGGCCTGGTACGGTTCAGGGGGGGTGCTCTCTAGTTCCCCCCTCTTTTGCTGCGGCCGGCCATGTTGCGTGCTCAGATAAGGGGTCTGGTGTGGATTTTTGGGGGAACTCCACAGTATTTTTTTTTATTTGGGGTGGAGTTCCCCTTAAAATCCACACCAGACCTGAAGGGCCTGGTAATTGAATTTGGGGGGACCCCCACGCTTTTTCTTTTTTTTTATGAATGACTTTTCTCTGAATTCCCGGGAGCCGACAATTCATTATAGCCGCGAGTGATTTTAAATGACTTTTTTTCCTTCAGAAATTACACTTTGTGCAGAGACATTTCTAAGCACGGGAAAAATGCTCTGCTTCACAGGCATACTATACACCCCCCAGGTACGAATTTTAAAGGAATATTTCACTTTTATTGTTTCACTTTAAGCGTTATTAAAATCACTGCTCCCTAAAAAAACTGCAGTTTTTAAAACTTTTTTTTGCATTGATACATGTCCCCTGGGGTAGGACGCGGGTCCAGAAAAACACTTTTTTAGACAATAACTTGCATATTAGCCTTTAAAATTAGCACTTTAGATTTCTCCCATAGACTTTAACAGGGTGTTCTGCGGCTTTTCAAATTTGCCGCGAACACCCCAAATTGTTCGCTGTTTGCCGAACATGAGAACGGGCAATGTTCGAGTTGAACATGAGTTTGACTCGAACTCGAAGCTCATCCCTAACCACCACAAAGATTGGAGGCACTCAAGGGATTAAGAGTCAGTGAATTAGAGGGTCTAGTGCTGAGTGTTAAGCTCAGTGTTGAAGAACTACAAGAGGCAGTTGTAGTGAAGCTGAAGGAACGGTTAAGTTTGAGTTAGGAACTGTTTAAGACTGTTGCCATAGGAGACAGCATTCCTGCACATGCAGATGTGGTGCCTTTCTGGGGCTTTTTCCTGCATGGCTGTCCTCCTATTGAGGTCTCAGAGTCTGCCAATTGAATCTACAACTACTTAAGGGTGCCCTCTTTCCCAAACAAATACAAAAGGGACTATTATAAAAAATAAAACCTCTTTTACATCCAAGAAGTGTCTGGCGCCCAATAACTTTGTCCACCTTGCACCCACTATGCCTCACAACCCATCACATTTGGCCTGGAAAGTGCTCCTTAGACTGGACAAAGCCAGAGACCTTGCTACAATTATATGTTTTCTGAAAGCAGACACGTTCAAGTAAATGTGCACTGCAAGGTGTAATCATCATGCAAAGCACCCCCTCATGTTGAGGGCATGTGACCTCCATGCCATTTTTTAAATACATTTTTATATTGCTGCCAATGTTTGTTTTTTTCATTCAGGTGTCAGTGGGGAAGCCCATTGACAGCTGATGACTGACGACGCACTCCTTATCAGCCAGCTATTCACTATGCCCTAATTGGGCAAAGCTTTGCCCAATCAGAACTTAGAATGCACCCTAGCAGCACACAGTGCATTGTGGGGCGCTCTGTGGGTAAACAGGCGATGTTCATGGCAAACTTTTGCTTAGCTGGAACCATTCGCTCCAACTCTAATTTGGACTCATCTATCATTTGGTATAGTGCTCCTTCTATTGGTACATGTTTTTTAATTGCTGTGCATCAAGGCATTGCTAAAGAACACTTTGCAGGTAAAATATGATGTATCAAACATTCTGAATGTACATACTGTATAACAATTTACATGATCCAGAACGAAACAATAAATCATAGGATTGATGATGTTCACAGTCTGCATCAGATTGTGCAAGAATTCTTGTAATCTGCCAACAACCACATAAACCATTAGATACATATTTGAGCAAAATACTATAATTCTGTATCTCAATACCCATAGGTTTTCATATACAAAAACGAATACAAGACATCATTCACACATCAGACAAGGATTTTGACTCCGAGACAATAATGAGAACAGAGAGACACATTTAAATTGAGCAATTTAACCCCTAGCCTGAACAAAGAATCTATATAGCTTAATATATTATATTAAAACTATCTTTTTTATTATTTCATATGTTAAACACTCTAAAAACGAAATCCCCTTTAAAAAATAGCAGGCCCCTGTACCTGGAATAACTAAATGAGCAACAGCCTATTATTTAGCCTAACCAGAACATTAATACATGCAGTTTGCAACTGACCTGTGCATTCCATAGCAAATAAAACACTAAACCTCTCTCCTGAACTTGTGTACGACACAGTTGCATATTACTATATTGACAGTGTGCGCAGTGTGCGCAGCCTATTAGGGGCATTAGGGTGTGCAGCCCAAAGCTCAAACACACATTATCAATCACTCACTGTATTCATTCAGAAGGGAAAGGGGCCGGTAAATGACATTACTTCTTCCCCCACTCATCTTGAAACATAATCTGTGTGTGCCCACAGCAGGAGCTGATGGGAGAGGAGGTAAGCCAGCATCTCTGTGGGAGGGGGCCCCGGGCAGCAGGGAAATCTGTGACGCAGGGGGTGATTAGGATATTAATGGGCGCATGCCCATGTCGACAGAATTGCACCAACAAAATGTGGAGCCGATGAAAAATATGGAATATGTGGTGTCTAAATTCCATGTTCAAAGACAAAAGTCTATGATACCAGAGATTTTCAGTCCATATCACCAGTTACCCAAGTTCTGAAGACATCAATCACTAACTTTGCTATACAACATTCTACACATTATTGTGATAATCAGCGTCTTAACCCCCTCTAGCACCTCAAAGTTCTAGTTAATCATAAAAATACAGCATGAGTGAGTTTGTGAGTGCAAGCTTTGAAGCTTAATATTTTAAGCTATTAATAGCATTGCCCTTGTGAGAAACATGTTAATATCTAAGAAAAGATCTTTCAGTGGAAGAATCTTTTCAACATAAGGCAGGAATCTACAGCACAATTTAATAGCCACAATGAATTCATTGTTGCTTTAAAAAAAGTTTAATAAACACAAAAATTGTTTTATACACCTAAAATCATCAGAAATCAACAACTTAATGAATACAACCTTTATAGAGAAAGTACCTTACACACTTTTTAAATATTTATAAGTTGCGTACCACCATTACTGTGTGTCCAGTCTGTGGGCAAAGTGAGCACAAGTTCTGCCACCAGATTTAGTGAATACAGTTAAGGTTTTTAATGTTTGTTCATTTGTTAAGTCCAAGTGAAAATGGAACACACTGGTCTATAGCTGTGTCTGTCATATTTTAGACCCCTTGAAAACATTTTTGAAGCCTCAATTGATGTCAGAACTCTTTGGGTAGAAGAGCACACATCATATTTCACTCTCTGGCACACAGTTGTGAAACTTATTTATATATCTACTTTATTTTGGAACCCACATTCCACTATTAATCTTAGCATATGTTTTTATCTCTCAGCTTTTTCACTATGCTGCATGGTCGAATGAACATACAAAGCTGATATTAGAAACAGAAATACAAATTTATTTAACAAGGCCCATCTGTTGCAGGATGAGAACTAACACACAAAAGAGACCTAGACAAGTAATTGTTAAGAAAATCGAAACTTATGATATGAATGCAGAATATTAATATATTTGATGACCAGATATAATGACAAGTCTCTTCTTTCCAAGTTCTACATGCCATTGTCCACTTAAAGAGACCCTGTTACTTTACCTATTCATGCCAAATAGACATTATCTTTGACACTGACCTCCTGACCAACAGTCAGTCACCATGTTCACCTGCTACTCTTTCAAAATTATTGGGAAATACCTGGAGTTTTAGTAGAAACATGTGATTTCCTCCCAGGGTATAGCACTTGGGCCTGAGCCAGACCCAAACACTGTAATGTGAATGATGTCAACTCTGTGTGTGCTCTGACACCATTTGACATAGAGTTTGGACTCCCGGTCTAAACAAAGCAATGGATCGATGTGGGAAAAAGATGTAAGTTAACATTAATGTGGAGCTACACTGCATCTGATCACCACAAACCACATATATATAAAACAAAATTAGCTTAGCCATTTAAGCTCAAGCTAAACTTAAAAACATGAAATATAACATCCCCTTTCCAAGAAGGAATTAAAACCCCTTAGAAAAGGCCACGACAGGGAGGGAGGGTGGGATGTGCTTCTCTTTCTCATTCTTCTCCATCTTCTGCCCACTAATGACGCATCCTGTTTCTTTATATAGGGTGCTAGAGCAGGGCTCAAAATTTCAAGTCCTGAGCTACTAGCCAGGCCTCAAGAGTTACTCACCATACACTGCCCTGCGCCTAATTGCACCCGTAAACACGCTCTCGTAGATTATCTCATGGAATGACAATGTTTTATGCAAAATCAAGTTACAAAATTAAATATTACCAACAACAACTTTAACAAAATGGGACAGGGCATTGGGGGCAGACTAGAGGGACAGGGCACTGGGGGCAGACCAGAGGGACAGGGCACTGGGGGCAGACCAGAGGGACAGGGCACCGGGGGCAGACCAGAGGGACAGGGCACTAGAACTGGGTCTCTTCCCCATTCTCTTCCTGTCTCCTCTGCAACTCCCATCCATCCTCTCTCTCTCTCTCCCATTCATCTCATCATCAAGAGCCTGTGTGTGCGGCTCCACGCTTGCATGTCCCCACTTCCCCCTTTTATTCAGGCTGGCATAGAGGAGAGGAGCTGCAGCACAGCGGGAGGGAGTACAATCCAGCGCTGAGATCCACACAACTGCACAGCCATTGACACCATAGCACAGCGCACACTGACAGCGCACAGCACACATTGAGACCAGTCTGTTCACAGTGCTCAGGCTGAACTGTTGGACACTTACATAGAACACAAGGAGAAGAAAACTGCACAAACTAGAAGGCTGCCGCTCTCATGTCAGGGCAACTTTCAGTGAGCGCTGCACCGGAGTGGTAATTTTTGCAATCCTCCACCTCACTCATTACTTTCTGCTCTCCAGCTACATTGGTCGGGGCCCGGGGGAGGGGGGCAGGCTCAGAGAGGTCATACTGTTAGGTCCCATGGCTTAATAAGAATTGTAAGGAGAGCACCTGTGTACTGCTCTGCCTGTGCGCGGCTCACTAGACTACTTTTCCCGAGCATGCACCTTTCCTCTTCGGCCGCCAATCTCATCGGGACTCTAAGTGTAGGCACAGATTGGAGGGAGATTGTTCATGCAGCCCTGTCATCACTCGCCCCCAGCTTAAATCCACTCGCCAAATGCTAGTAGGCGAGTGGAAATTTTGAGGGCTGTGCTAGAGGACCGTTGGTTGGGGCAACTGTCAACATTGCTAACCAATCATAGGTAAGTATTTTTTTTTTAAATTAAACTTTAATTAAATTTTCAGGTATGACACAGTCCCATAGGTGGTGGGGGCGGGGACATTTCATGCCCCGCCCTTCACTTTCATTCTAGTATATGTATAGTATACCTAAAGCGCCAGCTTCATAGCATGTATGGCAGGTGCCCTGGGCACCTCATGAAGATGGGTGCTATGCAAGGGCAGCACCAGGGAAGTATAGCTTTCTCCGAAAAATCTGCTAGTACACCTAAAGCACCCCAATCAGATTAACAATCAAAGCAACCTTATTTTATAGTGAAACACAGACACAGAGTGCTCTATTGAATGGTGCCAAATAATGTCAAATGTTTCAATGCCCACACCATGGTACTCAAGATTTTTTGCAATGAATTATCAGATTTTTTCATTAACAAAATCAAAAATATCCGTGAAACAATTTAGCAAAATCATTCATAAATCAATCATTTAAGGAAGGCATGGTGCCGACCTCCCTAAAATAAGGCGTAATAAAACCCATTTTAAAAAAACAGAACCTCGACCCAAAGAACCCAAACCAATGTCGACCTATAACAGGTCTCAGCGTCTTCTCCAAGGTCATGAAGAAAGTTGTAGTGCAACAGCTACAACAGCATTTAGACACCCACAAACTACTGGACCCACTACAATCGGGTTTCTGGCCAGGTCACGGCACGGAAACAGCACTTCTCAAAATATGGGAAGCAGCAGACGAAGGAGAATCTTGTCTTCTGATACTTCTGGACCTTAGTGCGGCGTTTGACACAGTAGATCATAAAATCTTGCTGACTCGGCTCACAGAGGTAGCCAGAGTCGCAGACTCAGATCTACCTTGGTTCTCATAATTTCTGGAAAATCGATCCCAGACATTGAAACTAGGACCTTTCTCTTCAGAAGCACGTACTCTGACATGTGAAGTCCGTTGAGGGTCCCCCTATCGCCTGTGTTATTCAATATTTACCTTCGCCCACTCCTCAAAATTATCAGTAACCAGGATCTACTCTAACATTCCTACTCCGATGATACTCAGCTCTACTTTCGTATAAACAACAAAAAGGACCATTACCTCGGACTAGAAAAATCCCTCACTTTGATAGACAACTGGATGATGGAGAGTCACCTCAAACTAAATGGATTAAAAACAGAACTCCTTCTGGTCCATGCAAATACAAAGAGATAAGCCAGGACAACATGGTCGCCCCCGCCGATATTTGGACAGACCATAACCCCCAGCACCAAAGTCAAAAGTCTAGGAGTAATTTTTGACTCCGACATGACAATGGATGCTCAAATTGGGTCAGTAGTCAGCGGGTCTCACCATCTCCTGCATCTACTAAGAAGACTCTTGCCCTTCATTCCGAAAAAAGACACCACAGTATTAGTGGGAACTCTAATAAACTCCAAGCTCGACTATGCTAACTCCCTGTACCTAGGTCTCCCCAAATACCAGATTGCTGGTCTGCAAGTTGTCCAGAACACGGCAGCGTGACTGGTAACAGGCAAAAAACCCTGGGAATCAATTTCCCCCTCCCTGAGGTCCCTCCATTGGCTGCCCGTCAAGGACCGAATCACATTCAAGGCCCTCTGTCTGACACACAAATGTGTACAAGGCATCACCCCCCAATATCTATGTGAGAAAAAAAATACCACAACCCCAATCGCGTTCTCCGATCAGCTAACCAAAATCTACTACAAATCCCCAAGGCCCGTTACAAAAGCAAAGGAGAACCAAGATTTGCAGTCCAAGTACCTCGACTGTGGAACTCATTACCAACTCATATCCGAACAGAAGAGAATCACCAGGCCTTCAGAAAAAAACTCAAGACCCATTTTTTCTGAGGGCTAAATAGAAGGAAAATGGATGCCAAGCACCTTGAGGCAATTCAGTTTGCATTTGTAGCGCTATATAAGTTATTCACTCACTCACCATGGAGGTGCAGGCTCTGTTCCTATGTGGTGGCATCCAGCTCTACCCCCAGTGTTCAGAAAAGAATAGAAATTCATCTCCATCCAGACCTGTTCTGCTTCTTACCCTGATGTTAGGATGTTATGAGGGATCTATAGATATTGATGTGAGGGGGGTTTCTGAGGATACTGATGTGAAGGGACTAGATGGACTCTGAGGGGGAAAAGGGCTCCTGGTGTTAATGTTTTTTTGAGGTGAAAGGAGGGATTCTGGTATGACGGGGGCTCCCATTGTAAAAGGGAGGATTATGATGTGAAAGTTTTCCAACTCAAGGAGATTGCAGAGATGGGGAGAATGACGCAGTGATGCTCACAGCAATGCAGCATGAGCGTCGCTAAGGCAACTAGTCGGTGTTTTTTTTAGAACTCTGTATAACTAGTTGAACTTTCATTTGGTGTCTGCCAGCTTTGTAAACTTCAGATTTCAGGTACATAATTGCAATAGTTGAAAAAAAAATAAGTTATCTCCTATATTGCTTTTTTAAAAGGCAAACAAAACCAAATATGGAGGCATTACCAGTCATTCAGCCCTCATAATTGGTATCTTTAATTATGTGGCTCTAATGTTCTAATTATGAGGCCTCGATGTTCCAGGGTTATCTACATTTACCAGAATAACTGTGCCTATACTATTAACTGTGTCTATACTATACTACTATACTATACTAACATTTATTTACAGTTGTAAAAAATAATAATCAATGTAGACAAACAACATGGCTACCAGAAAAAATAGAATTCAACACATTAGGTACAATACATACTTTACATACTTTAAAGAAACTCTAATATGGAAAAAAAACAACATAACAGCTGCAAGTTAAAGTGATTCTAAAGGCTGAAGCTTCATACATTCTATACATGAAAGTAAAAAAAAGCTTCAGTGTACAGCTCGCCCTTTCCAATACTTACCTGATCTCGATCCAGCAAAGTGTATGAGAGAAGCTCCTCTACTAGCTCTCTCCCTCCTCATTGGCTCAGACACAGCAGTGTCGATCACAGCTAGTGAGGAGGGAGCGGGGGGCAGAGCTGAGCCCCATTCTGTGTGTCAATGGACACACCGAGCTGGGATTGGGAGTGAGCACACACGAATGTCCCCATAGCAAGCGGGGGCACTTTGCAGGAGGAAAGAGCCCAGTACACTGGTGGGGGACCCAAGAAGAGGAAGATGAGGGCTGCTTTGCGAAAAACTATTGCACAGAACAGGAAAGTATGACATGCAGGCACCTAGAGGTACTTGCATAAACCTCCATCAGCCTTATAAACTTTCCTGTAACAGATGAGGTCCTCTTCATGTAAAGCTTCCTGATAGTGCTGATGCTTGACCACTCCCTATAAATTACTACTGGCCAGTGAGACTGTCCATCATGTTGATAGAAATAAATCCAATGAGAGTGACAAACAAACATCCAAGAGTCCAAGGTATTGAATGATAAAATTGCTTTATAATAGAATAGAGCCAACATGTTTCAGGGACACAACACACCCCCCTTCATCAGGGCTTAGTAATTCGTACTGTGTCTAAATGGACTTAGTGGAGCACTTACCAAATACAATGTACATTGTAAAACCGTAATTTACTGTTTGGAAAGTTTCAGGAAAGCAGGTTAGGCCAGTATCAGTGAGTCATGATGAGGGGGGAGTGTGTTTGGCCCCTGAAATGCATTGGCTCTATTTTGCTATGAATCATTTATCAATAAATTATCTTGGACTCTTGGGCATTTGTTTGGCACTCTTATTAGATTATATGTGCATGGATTCTCAACTCTTGGTCGTTTCCCCTTTTCTAAGGGTGGACCAGTGACAATTGCAGCGATCCTTAGTACATCCAAATCCAGTGCCCTGTTTATTCTTGTGTTTGGCTATCATAGGGGCATCGTAGAGGTGAACACATGGCTCTTAAGCCTTGTACACACGACCGAGGAACTCGACGGGCAAAACACATCGTTTTCCTTGTCGAGTTCCTTGTTAGGCTGTCGAGGAACTCGACAAGGCAAGTTTCTCCATTCCTGTCAAGGGAAAAAGAAGACATGCTCTCTTTTTGGCTTGACAGGATCCTCGACAGTTTCCTTGTCGAAAAATGTACACACGACCGGTTTCCTCTGCAAAAAAAAAAATTCCAGCAAGTTTCTTGCTGGTTTTTGCAGAGAAACTCGGTCGTGTGTACGAGGCCTAAGTGTCTTCATTTTACATGTGCAGCACTTTTGGCCTATTTTTCCAATGAAAGAGTCTCTTTAAAGTCTTTATATTCAAAGTTAACCGATTGCAGACTGCCTCATGACTATATACGTTGGCAGAAATTGCCGCCGATGCAGAACAGGGAGATGCCCATGTAAACAAGGCATTTCCCTGTTCTGCCTAGTGACAGGACAGTGATCTACTGCTCCCTGTCATCGGAAGCAGTAATCACTGTCGTATCACTTGTAGACAAGCCCCCATAGTTAGAATCGCTCCCTAGGACACGCTTAACCCCTTCATCGCCCCCTAGCGTTTAACCCCTTCCCTGCCATTGTCATTTACACATTTTCATAACACTGATTGCTGTATAAATGACAATGGTCCCAAGATAGTGTCAAAAGTGTCCGATGTCTCCGCCATAATGTCGCACTCATGATAAAAATTGCTGATCGCCACCGTTACTAATAAAAAAATGTATAATAAAAATGCCATAAAACGATCCCCTATTTTGTAGAAGCTATAACTTTTGCGCAAACCAATCAATATACGCTTATTGCAATTTTTTTTACCAAAGATATGTAGAAGAATACATATAGGCCTACACTGAGAAAAAAATTTGTTTTTTTATGTATTTTTTGGGGATATTTATTATAGCAAAAAGTAAAAAAATATTGGGTTTTTTTTTTCTAAATTGGCACCCTTCTTTTGTTTATAGCACAAAAAATAAACACTACAGAGGTGATCAAATACCACCAAAAGAAATCTCTATTTGTGGGAAAAAAAGGGCGTCAATTTTGGTTGGGTGCCACGTCGCACGGCTGGGCAATTGTCAGTTAAAGCGGCGCAGTGCCGAATCGCAAAAAGTGCTCTGGTCAGGAAGGGGGTAAATTCTTCCGGGGCTGAAGTGCTTAAACAAGATAGGCAAGTATTGTCATATATGTTGTTTAAATCTTTGCCCTTTCTTAGAAATGATCTCAAAATGTAGAGAAATGTATGTATTGGATGTTGAATCCTGGCTATTGGGTGATATATTCACAGAGGTTTCAGTTTCCATAAATGTGCTGCACTGAAATGTTCTTTCTGCCTTACAGATAACTCATACGTTGCAGCACTTTATTAAGCAGTTACAGAGACACAAATTATCAGCATACACAAATAATTTGCAAAATGCTTTCCATCTGTATCAGTGATCTTGACTTTCTTTTGTATTCTATAAGAACATATTTGTTTTGACTGGACATACACACAATTATTTATTGAGCTGTACTGTTTAAGCTGTCTTTTTGTGATTTATATCATAAGAGAGTTTGCCAAGTTTGAATGCATAGTAATTCAAAAAGTAATGTGAAACACTGGAAGTGTTGTAAATGATTCATCTTATATTAATACCAGATTGCATGTGTCATGTGAACAGATAGAAAGACAGAGCGATTGAAAGCCCCTGAAATCATGGATAAATCCACAGTATTATGAGAGTTCTTGCAGCATGTTCTCTTGTATATACCTAAGTCATTTCAAGTAGATGTAAACCCTAACTGGATGACATTTAGTTTGCTAAAGCACTTTATATGATAAACAAGCATGTATTTTATCTTTACAAAATACTGTTTTCATATTTATTTTTTCAATGGTTAGTGTAGCTTAGTAGCCTTCTGTAGCCTTTTTGCAGCCTTTTTCTGTCCATGTGAATTTATACCAGCATCAGCAGCACAAAATTGGTATGGACTGACTTCCCATTAGGGCGAATGATGGACCAAGTCTGCACATTTTTGGAAATTTTTTTTTTACAGTTTTGATGACAGCTTAGAACACAAATAGACACATTTGCATGGTAATATGTAAACATGGTTTATTTTTTTATTCATTATCACAAAAAAGTGGATGTGCCTTTAAAGCGGAGGTTCACCCAAAATTGAACTTCTGCTTTCCGGTGTCACATTTGACACCTTTCAGTGGGGAGGGGGTGCAGATACCTGTATAAAACAGGTATTTGCACTACTTCCTGGTATAGACTCCCGCGGGAGTCCGGCCCCTCCGCGTCACCCCCCCCCCGTTCTGTTCTGGGAAACACTCGGCTCCCAGAAAGTCGGCTTTGGCTGCCGACATCGCGGGCGACCTGGACAGGTAAGTGCCCATGTTTTAAATGTCAGCAGCTGCTGTATTTGTAGCTGCTGGCTTTTAAAAAAATAAATTGCAGGTGAACCCCCGCTTTAACAATGTTTCCTAACTCTGAACCGCAAGTAGCAGCAAACTATTATTATACAGTATGTATAAAGCACAATAGTTTGTGCAGCACTTTACAATATAATGGGAGACAGTACAGTTTCAATCCAATTCGAGATAAGAACGTTAGGAGGATGCTGCTCATAACAACTTACAATGTAAAAAGAAGAGACAAGTGATACAAAAGGTAGTAATTGTGTTGAGAGGAGTTGATGAAGAAAATAAAAGATTATATGTTGGATAGAGGCAAGATAGGCCTAATGCAGGCCATGCATTGGTCGAATTCCGAACAAATTTTCTTTTGAAAATCAGAAATATTGTGTATTTGTGATCCGATGGTGCTACCATTGATTTCAAAATTTGACAGACTAAAGCCCTGTACACACGATTGGATATCCGATGAAGCTGACTTTCATCAGTCTTGCCTACACACCATCAGTCAAAAATCTGATCGTGCCAAAACGCGGTGACGTACAACACTACGATGAGCCGAAAAAAAAGTTCAATGCTTCCAAGCATGTGTCGACTTGATTCTGAGCATGCGTGGATTTTTGACCGATGGAGTTCCATACAGACGATCAGATTTTTCTATCGTTTCATTATCCATAGGAAAAATTTAAAACATGTTCTATTTTTTACACCGATGGAAATAAAACCGATGGGGCCCACACACGATCAGTTTGTCCGATAAAAAACGTCCATCAGTCGGTTTTCAGCGGACGAACCGATCGTGTGTACAGGACTTAAGCCTTCAATTCCACCTCATGTGGCTACACAAAAGAAAATTTGTGGGCAAGAATCTTCTTTTCTTTCCAGGTCACAGCTCATGCGCATTTCTTTTTATATTATGTTTCTTGCATGATTCTCCCATCATTGAATAGAAATTTGTTTGTTTTTCAAAATATTTTCAACAAGCCGGATGACTCCAATTTGATGGCCGCACGAAAATAGACCGTTGTTGCAGCTCACTATTGGTGTGAAATGCGAGTGAAAATTCTTTGTTTTGATGTTTGTAAGAAACTTCTTTCGGAATTTGACACTTGCGCTTTAGGCAAGCTAACAGAGCAAGTGTTTCCCTATCGCTACAAAACATGATCAGTTCTGGATACACAAAGACCAGTTTTCTAAAACAGGGCCAACAGAATAAAGATGTGCAAAATGATTCATAGGATTCCAGATCCACCCTAGATAAGGAAATTAGTGGCCAGCATTCACCTGGTGTAAATATCTACTTGATCCATCTGTATTTGGTGATCTGGGATGAGCACAGGCTAGTCTAAACCCACCTGAGCTATCCCGCCAGGAAGCTGTCACTAAAAACTATTATAATCACCCTAAGCATTCCTTGCCTCACAGCCATGCATATACACTCCCCTGGCATCTCAGGCTGGTATCACTGGAGAAATAAAAGGCAGAAACGGAAAAACAAAAAAAGGTTGATCTAAACATTCCAAAGTTGGATTTCAGCTCACAAACTGCTAGATGAGCATATTTTGATTATTCAACAAGCTCTCCTTTTATTATGTTCCTCCTTATACTGCACAAGCATATTTTATGCTGCTATTAGAGTTTATCAACGTGCTAAGAAAAATGTGCTTTTTTAACGAATTTCAAAATATACTTAATAAACACATTGAGGCCCCTTTCACACTGATCCATTACGATTCTCCCGCAGCAGTGTACCCCCGGTTTTCATGCAGGTTACCTACGCTACGTCATAAGCTTCTATTATGTCCCACGTTTCTTTGTGCGCATTCTGAAAGCTCACCAAAACCACAGGGCATAATAGAAGTTCAAAGGAAAGCACGGCTAACACACATTAAAACTGTGGGTACACTACACTGCACCTACACTGCAGGAGAAGCGCACCAGATCAGTATGAAAGGGGTCTCAAGAAAATTCAGTTGACCACAGTAAATTTGATCCACCAAGTACAGTTATTCATATATCAACTAATTCATAATCATGTCTAAAAAAAACAACAACTCTTCAATACATGCACATCTCTTCATGTTTTGTCTTTTTTAAAACTGCTATAGTACAAAAAATACCTATTGTTCCTGTCAGAAAATATTTTCCTTTACTGAAATGCTAACCAATTTGATCAACCCTGAGCAGTTCTCTCTGTGGACTACAGAAAATCTCCTTTTATGTTATGGAGCTGAGGAGAGAGGGAGATTTTCTGCGGGAAAAGAACTCTGCAGGGATGACAAAACGACATGGAATTTCAGTGCAAAAAAGGCAGTCTTAGCTCAAACAGGACACTAGAAACAGGTATTTTTTTTATAAATGCAGCATTTTTAAACTTGCAAATATGGGTAAATACAGAATATTGCCGATATGTACTGAATATTTTTTTGCCCAAACATACACTTGTGGAATTGTATCCACCTACTCCTCCCTCACTGCTCTGTTCGTCAACACCACCATTTTCTCCAACAGTCTTCCAGGTCCGATGTTGTGCAGAGATACCATGCATCCCCACAGATACCATTCTCAAAGGAGGTGAGGTACATCATCTTTGGCATCTGATTGCATTCCCAGCATATTACAGGTGCCAAAGTTGAGCCAGTGTGTACAGCATTCTAAAAAAAATGCTAGCAGAGAGAAGAAATTTCAGCAACAAAAAAAACTTTAAATAAGAACTCTGATGCCGTGTACACACAACCGTTTTTCATGACGTGAATTTTTTTTTTTTTTTTAATGTCATTAAAAACGATCATGTGTGGGCTCCAGACCATTTTTCACGTTGTCGTTTTTCACGTCGTAAAAAATGATCGTGTGTAGGCTTTAACGACGAGAAAAAAACACGCATGCTCAGAAGCAAGTTATGAGACGGGAGCGCTCATTCTGGTAAAACTAGGGTTTGTAATGGAGATAGCACATTCATCACGCTGTAACAGACTGAAAAGCACAAAGACTGAAAAGCGCGAATCGTCTCTCACCAAACGTTTACTAACACAAAATCAGCAAAAGCAGCCCAAGGGTGGCACCATCTGAATGGAACTTCCCCTTTATAGTACCGTCACTTGTATGTATGCGTTGTACGTCACCACGCTTTGCTCCAGCATTTTGTTTTTCACGATCGTGTGTATGCAAGGCAGGCTTGACAAGAATCACGACAAGAAAAACTTTGTTTTTTGTAGGACATAAAAAACGGTTGTGTGTACGTGGAATGAGAGTTTTTTTCTTATACAGAGAGGGGCTGTGTCTGCACTGCATGGGTTAACTGCTAATTTTTGCCTATGGGTGACGAGAGTGGATATATACTTACCTAATCCACCGATCCTTCGATTGCAAGACCAGTGCCTGCCATTCCCACCCCCCTCGAATGCTAGTAGTCTTATGCATGGACTGTTCCTGACATCATCACCCCCATAGATCAGCTCTGGACATGAGGAAGGCTTTTGGTGCGCCTCTTGACAAAACAAGGGGTTAACCCATGCAGTTACACTTACACGCACTCGAAATTGGGTTAACATGCACGCACTTTGACCACGCGGTCTCTAAAAAGAGAGGCGAAGGACTAACGGGGCTGGTTGAGCGGGCTAGATCCTCTCACTCCCTTATAGGGAGTCCCTCTGCCCCGTTGGGCTTCAAAGCGGAGCAGGTAGGGCGGGCTGTGTGGGAGGACCCCCTCACACACCCACCATTGCCACCCGGGGCATGGAGAAAGGTGGCAGATTGCCTCTGGGGGAGGCCTGCCTACTCCCAACTCCTGCAGTCCGGCTCCTCTCTCGAGTACATGCACAAAATACACTTAAAAAAAAACCCATGCAGTGCAGGTACAGCCCCACTGCAAGGGAGAATTTTTTTCCCCCCAGAGTTCTTCTTTAACTGAAATCTGTTTGCTATGTGTTACAGTACATACATTATCATTATTCTTCACACTGCCTGGCTAAAAAGGTCTAATATCACCCGGAAACAACAGTCCATAAACATTGGCGATAGCCTCTCAAAGGCTGGCAGCCCTTTCCTCTTTTATCCACAGTATTATCTTCCTTCTTTTTTCCCTTTCCCTCTTGTTTATTCTACATTCCACACTACCTGTTAATGGATCACTTGACAAAGTTCATATGACCTAAAGAGTTCTTAAGCACAACCAGGCTCCGAATGACTCCCAAGGCTGAGGTGCCTAATGAGACTGGTCCCTCAGTGGACCCACAGCACCTATACATCTACGCCACGGTGGCTAATATAGGTTTTAGAATGGTATGGGATGGCAATTCACCCACCTTACCCCGGGCACAGCTTGATCCCATTGGGGGTGTCTGGAGTGGGGGGAATACCCACGCCCACCTATTTTATATTGCACACAATCCACAAGATAGACGCTAACAGAAAGGCCAGTCGGCTCTTACCTTTACCTTACAAACCTGGATAATCCAATGTTAATAAGGTGATCAATGTTTTGTACAATGACCTCTATTGTAATGTCTTTATTTTGTTGATTTATTGAAAACCAATGCAAGCTTTTTAAATTAAGAGGTTGGAAACCTCAGACATGGAATTTAAACAAAGCAAAAAAAAAGTCTAATATCATACTGCAATGCATCAACAACAGTTATTTTTTTCCCTACAATAAATTATAGTTGATGCTGTAATTAGGGCTGTTCAAAATCATCACAAACTGCCAAGTCATATCAAGAGCTTTGTTTCTTTCACTAAGATACAACATAGAGTGGGCAGACGTCTGAAACTAAATTATCCTTGTAAATACTCTCAGATGGCAGGTTAAGATCTAGTCATCACTATTTAATTTAGTCTTTAATCATAAATATAAGTTCTTGTTTTTGGATTACTGTACAAAGTAGCATTACTTGTATACTTTATCTAGTGCCAACACATCCTACAGCACTTAACAGTTACCTCGTAAGAGAGATTATTTTTTTTTTAAATAACAGAAGAGGCATTAGTCCACTTTTTCTTTTAAGAAGAACGGAGTATGATCATTTGTGGGAATATTCCTTTCTCTGTATTATCATTATAATCCACTCTGACCCTTCAGACTTCAACCTAAAGACAATCCCACAATTAAGATCTATGACATTGTACAGTAGTAGAATAAAGCTTATCATACTCTGATGCCAAACTGATAAATCTTGCTGTGTTAACAACAAATTTATTTTAGCCTATGTTTATACTTGCCGATGTTATGTACTAGAGATGTATGCTAAATGTATTTAAGACAAGCTACTGTTCTATTATTGGACCAAAACGACTGATATACTGTATATGATTGCAATAAATACTAAAGCAATACTCACAACTAGGGATGAGCCGAACACACCCCCCCCCCCCGTTCGGTTCGCACCAGAACCGTCGAACGGACCGAACGTTAGCGCAAACTTTTTGAACCCCATTGAAGTCTATGGGACTCGAACGTTCAAATTCAAAAGTGCTCATTTTAAAGGCTAATATGCAAGTTATTGTTGTAAAACGGGTTTGAGAACCCGGGTCTTGCCCCAGGGAACATGTATCAATGGAAAAAAAAGTTTTAAAAATGGTTGTTTTTTCTGGAGCAGTAATTTTAATGATGCTTAAAGTGAAAAAAAAAAACTGAAAAATTCCTTTAAATATCGTACCTGCTAGGTGTTACTATGAGAAAAAAGTAATTTAAAACTGCTTATGGCTTTAATGTAATGTCTGGTCCCTGCAATATGGATGAAAATCATTGAGAAAAATAGCATGGGTTTCCCCGCCCCCCTCCACCCAGGGCATTACCAGCCCCTTTGGCCCTATATACTTTGAACAGCAGTATACAGGTGGTGAAAGGTAAAGTGACGAGCGCAATGAATATGACTAAGTAATCAAAGTGTTAATCAGTGAACATTGATAATAAACTAAAATTGAAACAAAGTGCTAAAAAACATTAAAAACATCAATAATGAATAAAAACGTTCAGCCAGCAAGTGGCCAGTGAAAAAAAAAAAAAAAAAAAGTATGCACAAAAATAGCTGCAAAAGTCAGCAGGCAAACATAAATATGAAGCCTAAATCAGTCCTGGAATAATAGGCTAACAATACAGCCTTTATACGTGCATAAAAGTGTAGGAAGTTCCATAAAGACAAAAATAAATATAAACTTCTCCAATAGTGATAAACAAATGTTTAAAATCTTCTCATGTGGATCTTCAAATAATGTGGGCTCACAATGCGCTTACCTTCCCAAGGTAGTAATCAAGCCTTGATTAAATGGATATCCACAAGGGGTGTTGTTGAATCTGCAACTAGCTGTGGATGTCCAGGGCGTCCTGTATAATCCAATGTTTGTAGGCTCCAGATTTCTATTTGGCAGCGGTGGTGCTCAGCATGGGGAAATAAAAAAGGTAGCTTCCCATAGTGTAGTAAACCAAGGCTAATTTATTGGTAAAAACGCTAACAAGTGCATTTTAAAAGATCAAAGAAAACGAAACTAAGAAACAGCTGATGACAGCTTACTGATGTATTGCTTCAAAAATCAGTCCGTCCCTTACATGTTACACCACGTCACGTGGCTTCATCAGCATTTTAGTATACAGGTGGTGCAAACAAGACAGGGACTGTAGGTTTGTTTTTAAGTAGAATCTGTTTGTAATTTTGAACTGGTACTTTTTTTAAAGTGTAACTCCAGCCAAAAAATAATTTTTTTAAGCTTTTTGGAAAACATAGAGCAGTGAGTGCGCAGTGAGGTAGGGTAGTACTGAAGTGACTTTGTACAAAACAGCCATGCTATTATCAGCTATCACTGCTGTGGTTTTTGATGCCCCTCGCCCTCCTGACTGTGTTTTAAAGGTTTAACTTCACATCTATGCGATGCATCAGAGTATGCGCCTTGCTGCAGAACAGCCTATTAATTTGAGAATGAACTGCCTGCCACCCCTCAATAGCACCAAAGTGCATGGGCCTTTTTTTTGTATTTAATTTTTTAATGCCGCTGCACCAAAATGCATGGTGCTTTTGTTAGCATGCATTTTTATTTTTGTGATTTTTTTTATTTACACACACATATATATATATATATATATATATATATATATTTATATATATATATATATATTAGTGCTGTCAAACGATTAAATTTTTTAATCGCGATTAATCGCATTAATGTCATAGTTAACTCACGATTAATCTATCTAATTTATGACGAATTTCCCCACAAATATCGCACAATTCTGCAAGTGATTATAATTTATTATCGCTGTTTTCTAGCTGATCTAAAACCATTTTTGACATAAAGGGACACTTTTGGACAATCTACAGTTTTTCAGGCAGAAAGAATAGTTTTTATTTTATAAAAGTACATGTAGGACACTGGGCAGACCACTAGGGACAAGGGGGTGTGTATTTTTTACATACAGTACTGTAATCTATAAGATTACAGTATACTGTGTCTATTGTGTTTGTTTACTTTTTTGAATTTGGCGCCGTTCTCCGCTCCTGTGCGTCGTAACGTCGCAGGGAACGGAGATCGACGGCACACAGGCACTGTGAATCGAGCGAGGACCCGCCGAGCGAGGAGGACCCGCCGAGCGAGGAGGACCCGCCAAGCGAGGAGGACCCGCTCGATCACACAGCGGGGTGGCATCGCTGGATCCAGGGACAAGGTGAGTGACTTGCCTGTGAATCCAGCGAGAAGGTAAGCCGCGCCGCGCCGCTGCACACTCTGCACGTCCACCCCCGTTAATCGCGCGATAAAAATATTGACGGCGTTAACATGGGTTTGCGTTAACGCCGTTAATATCGCGTTTAACGCACAGCCCTAATATATATATATATATATATATATATATATATATATATATATATATATATATATATATATATATATATATATATATATAAAATGTGTGTGTAAATGAAATTAAAGCACCATGCATTTTTTTTTAAATCGTGAGAGAATCGTGATCTTCATTCTAAGCAAAAGAATTGTGATTCTCATTTTTCCCAGAATCATGCAGCTCTACTGCCTTTAGGAATTAATATGAGAAACACCAGCAAATCTATTGACGTAGCTTTAGGTGCACACTGTACAGAGGACACAGACAGTACACCACATGAAAATACTGCAGCTAGCACAATCACCTGCCTGCCTGTCAGTATATTAGGAAGAGCGGATCTATCTAAACTCAATACAGTGTATAAATATATATACAACACCTGGGATGCATATATATCCTCTACACACTGTAAATTTAACTGACTAGCCTGCCTGCCTGCCTGCTCTATCTAACTCCAAAAAATGACACTCTCTCTCTCTCTGTGTCTCTCTCTGTAAACCACCAACACACTACTCAAGGCCGACTTCCAGGCAGCATTATATAGTGTGGGGCGTGTACTAAACCCCCTGAGCCATAATTGGCCAAAGCCACCCTTGCTTTGGCCAATTATGGCTTTTCCGTTTTTTGCGCGCTGTGATTGGCCAAGCATGCGGGTCATAGTGCATGCTTGGCTAATCATTAGCCTGCGATGCCGCAGTGAATTATGGAGCCGAGACACGCCACTCGAGTTTGGCACGAACGGCCCAAAACGTTCGTAATTCGGCGAACGATCGAACATACGATGTTCGAGTCGAACGTGAGTTCGACTTGAATACGAAGCTCATCCCTACTCACAACAGACAAACATAACCAGAAATATGAATTTCCACATTTCGTAGACCTTTTAAAGTGCTCTTTTGCCCCCAGTACAGGCAATTTTTTCCATTGGTTACTTCTCTCTGATGTATTGGACCCAAGCCTTCTGATATCAAGCCAGGTGTTTTGAAAATGGGTCTGTTTCCCTACATTTAACCTAATAGTGTTATTAGGATATATGGATACATTGCACAGTAAGTACACATAATAGATTTATCTTGATAATGCCCCGTGTATTCTTCTGTATTTGACATATGGGGGTTGATTTACTAAAACTGGAGAGTACAAAATCTGGTGCAGTTGTGCATGGTAGCCAATCAGCTTGTTCAATAAAGCTTTGGCAATAAAACCTGGAAACTGATTGGGTTCTATGCAGAGCTGTAAAGGATTTTTCACACCAGTTTTAGTAAATCAACCCCATTGGGACATGTTGCCTTTGAGAGTTTTAATGTGAACATAACTTGACCAAAAATGTTTCCAAGGAAGCAACAGTATTGCGTGCAGAGACCTGGTGGTGGCTGCATACTGTAGTTCTGTTTTAGTTCTTAACCCTTTACCGACAATCATATGCATCTATGCAACCTGTTGGAAGTCGATCTTTATTTGTGGGACTGCATATATAAGTATGTGCTTGTGCTGAGAGTGCTCCTTGTATAGAGACTAGGCTTTCCTACTAACAGCAGGAACTGGGAGGCCCCGTTTCAGATCACCTGATCACAGTAATCAGTGGCATCTTAAGAGCATTATAGGCCCCCGGGTAATACAGTGCACTGGAGCCCTGACTACACAATCACGAATGAGAATAAAATGCAAATTGCCCCCCCCTAGTGGCTTAATAGCGCCGCAAAAACAATGGTAAATCTCAGCTAAAAATAGTGGCGCTTTACGGCCGACGGCGCAACGCCCCAGTGTGAAAGTAGCCTATGTCATCATGTGCCAGGCCCAGGCCCAAGCAGAAGCAAGCAGCCAATCAAATATAGTGCTCAATGTGGATTGAATAAATTATAATTATGCATAAACATAGTTGCCGTGCCGGCGCCGGGGGCTAAATTAGTGCGGGAGGCAGCTGAATGATGCTTGGCTGGGGTTGCTGGGCAGGTGGGGCCCCCTAGGCAAGTGGGGCCCCCGGGGCAACTTCCCAGCGTGCCCATGTGAAAAGACAGCCCTGGCAGTAATAGACTCTGGGGATTCCCATTAACCCTCCTGGCAGTATTCCTGAGTCTGGCTCGGGGTTACATTTTTGTACCAAGAGCGGTATCCCCGAGCCAGACTCGGGCTCGCCTCGCTGCAGCCAGAGACAAAGTTACTTACCTTGTCCCTGGATCCTGCGATGCCGCCACGCTGTGTGAGCGAGCGGGTCCTCGCTCGATTCACACAGTGTCCCCCTGTGCCACCGATCTCCGTTCCCTGCGACGTTACGATGCACGGGGGTGGAGAACGGTGCCAAATTCAAAAAGGTAAACAAACACATTACATACAGTATACTGTAATCTTATAGATTACAGTACTGTATGAAATAAATACACACCTCCTTTGTCCCTAGTGGTCTGCCCAGTGCCCTACATGTACTTTTGTATAATAAAAACTGTTCGTTCTGCCTGCAAACTGTAGATTGTCCATAGCAACCAAAAGTCTCCCTTTATGTCAAAAGTGGTTTTAGAGCAGCTAGAAAACAGCCATAATAAATTATAATCACTTGCAGAATTGAGCGATAGCCATTTGTGGGGAAATTCGTCATAAAAAAATAAAAGTAATGACAGCGACAATTCTGCAACTGAGCAAATTTCAGTGATTTTGAGTTGATTACATTATTGAATAATTTTTATTATAATTATATTATTATTTGTTATAATTATTTATAACTATTTATTACATTATAATTTATAATTTTGTTTTTCAAACTTTTTCATACCCGGGATGCCTACTAGACTCTTGTTTGGTCAGATTTAAGTGAGTTATTCCTAAGAATTACAGGCCTACAGTATAAAATGCCAAATTTCCTTGCAAAATAATGGTACCGCTTTCAGCACCTAAAATCTGAAATAATCATACCGCCAGGGAGGTTAAAATACATATCAGACCTTTGTCATTGATGAAGGTCTGAGGTCTGGTATAGAAGTCAAGGGGAACCCCCACACACAAAAAAAACATAGATCCCCACTAGGGCACCTACTGTAGAAAACAACGTTCTCTGTTCATGCTACAATGCCGCAGTGTTGTGTGGTGCGGAGAAATGCAGAGATCCTTGACTGGGGTGTAATTTTGTCATTAGAAAAAAAAAATGTAGACAGTGTGAACGGTCCCCTAAACAAACTATATAGCTTTATCTGCAGGAATGTGAGTACAATCTGTTGGAATGCTATTGGACCATGTCTCTCAAAAACAAGTGATAACGGCATGCTTTATAAACGTTAATGTACAGTGAGTGGCTGATAAAAAGCAATATATAATCAAAAGAAAATATTGCAGGTTGCAAATAGTCGCTGTTATTACCAGCTTAAAAAACTCAGCATTGGGAGTGAATTTGTTTACAGCTGAAGGAGCTTGGATTTCATTGGTACCTTGACTATACAGCTGACATACTTTACTATTGAATACTACACACTTGTCCAAAAGTAGGAGTACACTATACAGCGTGACTAATGTGAAACTGCACTGAGCAATGTCTATAATTAAGCCATAGTGCAGTTGACCATGCTATTGTTCAGCTACTGCCCCTTAATGGTGAGTGTGTTTCTTGTAAAAAAAATTGGTGTATTTAACTACATTGAATTGAACTGCACAGTTGTATTATGAATTAACCACATGGAGATGTATAGCTTTAACCACTTGCTTACTGGGCACATAAACCCCCTTCGTTCCCAGGGAAATTTCAGCTTCCGGCACTGCGTCGCTTTAACTGACATTTGCGCGGTCGTGCGACGTGGCTCCCAAACAAAATTGACGTCCCTTTTTCCCCACAAATAGAGCTTTATTTTGGTGGTATTTGATCACCTCTGGGGTTTTTATTTTTTGCGCTATAAACAAAAAAAGAGCGACAATTTAAAAAATATATATGTTTTTTTTAGTTGTTGCTATAATAAATCTCCCATTTTTTTTTTAAAAAAAAACAATTTTTTTTCTCAGTTAACGCCGATACGTATTTTTCGACGTATTTAAAAAAAAAAAAAAATCGCAATAAGCGACTGGTTTGCGCAAAAGTTATAGCGCCTACAAAATGGGGAACAGAATTATGATTTTTTTTCATAATTTTTTTTTTACTAGTAATGGCGGCGATCTGCGATTTTTATTGGGATTGCAATATTGCGACGGACGTATCAGACACTTTCGACACAAATTTGGGACCATTCACATTTATACAGCGATCAGTGCTATAAAAATGCACTAATTACTGTATAAATGTGACTGGCAGTGAAGGGGTTAACCACTTGAGCCCGGGCCATCGTCAAATGACGGCCTCACGGTGGCTCTGAATATCCAACAGGACGTCAATTGACGTCCTGGATTCCTCTGGCCACTGGGGGGCACGCGAGCGTGCCGGCGGCGGCGCGCGCGCGGCGCGTCCCCGAGATGCCGATGCGCGTGCCTGGCGGTCGCGATGTCCGCCAGGTACCCGCGATCGGCGGTGACAGCAGGGACGTGGAGCTCTGTGTGTAAACACAGAGCTCCACGTCCTGTCAGGGGAGAGAGGAGACCGATCTGTGTCCCTTGTACATAGGGACATAGATCGGTCACCTCCCCCAGTCACCCCCCCTCCACACACAGTGAGAACACAATACAGGCACACATTTAACCCCTTCCTCACCCCCTTGTGTTAACCCCTTGAATGCCAGTCACATTTATACAGTAATTAGTGCATATTTATCGCACTGATCGCTGTATAAATGTGAATGGCGCCAAAAATGTGTCAAAAGTGTCCGATGTGTCCGCCATAATGTCGCAGTCCCAATAAAAAAAAATCGCAGATCGCCGCCATTACTAGTAAAAAAATAAATTAAAAAAAAATAATAATAATAATAATAATTCTGTCCCATATTTTGTAAGCGCTTTTTGCGATTTTTTTTTACCAAAAATATGTAGAAGAATACGTATCGACCTAAACTGAGAAAAAAAAAAATTTGGAAAAAAAATTAGGCTATTTATTATAGCAACAAGTAAAAAATATTGATTTTTTTTTCAAAATTGTTGCTTTTTTTTGTTTATAGCGCAAAAAATAAAAACCGCAGAGGTGATCAAATACCACCAAAAGAAAGCTCTATTTGTGGGAAAAAAAGGACGTCAATTTTGTTTGGGAGCCACGTCGCACGACCGCGCAATTGTCAGTTAAAGCGACGCAGTGCCGGAAGCTGAAATTTCACCTGGGCAGGAGGGGGGTTTATGTGCCCGGTAAGCAAGTGGTTAACACTAGGGGGTGAGGAAGGGGTTAACGGTGTAGCCTGGGTGTGTTCTAACTGTGTGGGGGGAGGGGGGGACTGGGGGAGGTGACCGATGCTGTGTCTCTATGTACAAGAGACACAGATCGGTCTCCTCTCCTCTGACAGCACGTGGAGCTCTGTGTTTACACACAGAGCTCCACGTCCCTGCTGTTACCGGCTGTGTTCCCGACGATCGCGTGTACCCGGCGGACATCGCGGCTGCCAGGTACACGCATCGGGTCCCCAGCGATGCGGCGGCACAGTGGTTACCCGCCGCGCGCCCCCCAGTGGCGCGCGCGGGTAATGCATTTCAAATGACGTCCAAAGACGTCCACTTGGCACCTGAGAACCATGCTGTTGACGTCTTTTGTCAATAGCGCGGGGCTCAAGTGGTTAAAAAAATAAGCTGTTTCAATTAAGAATTTATCTAAATGAGTTTGTATGGTATTATCTGTATTATCGATCTCAAGTGTGACTAGGCAACTCACTAATAATGGAGGGTCACATACACATTCACCAGCGAACACTTATGGGGATCCAAATGTACTCAGGAGAAGCTATACTGATAGGAATGATGTTCCATATGCCATACGATCATGAAATGATAAAAGGCAGATGCATAGTGCTCTCCGTATAAACAATAATTATTTATTAAAAGTGGTTAAAGCAACTTACAAACAAGACACCTATTTCGGTGCCAGATGATGCAGCGTGTATACAGATCAAACAACGGTGACGTTATGATGCTCCTTACTTCCTGAGCGTCGTGACGTCACCCGCGGCCATCATGTTGTTTGATCTGTATACACGCTGCATCATCTGGCACCGGAATAGGTGCCTTGTTTGTAAGTTGTTTTAACCACTTTTAATAAATAATTATTCCTTAATATATGATCACTGAACTACCTCACGGACTGTGTTTTTATATGTACATGGACTTTATTAGCCCTGCTTTATCTGCTATCTATTCATTTTAGGGATTTTTTGATTATCGACCCTGATGTTCAGCTGCTTGATTTAGGGTCACTTTGTTTTCCATTGCGCTGATTTGTTTTCTCTATATATAACTCAACAAAGTTAAAGTTATAGGCACTATAGCTTTTGCACAAACCAATCAATATATTCGTATTGGGATTTTTTTTACCAAAAAATTGTGGCCTAAATTGCCTAAATTGCTGAAGAAATCGTTTTTTTTTATTGGATATGTTTTATAGCAGAAAAGAATAAAAATATTGTTTTACAGCGTTGCACGACTGCACAATTGTCAATTATAGTAACGCAGTGCCGTTTCACAAAAAAATGGCCTGGTCAGGTAGGGGGTTAAATGTTATGGAGCGGAAGTGATTAAAGTGGTTGTAAAGTCAGAAGGTTTTTTATCTTAAAGTGTTACTAAACCCACAACAGTAAAATCGGTCTGTATATGCAGTAAAGCATTTCTCACTGTGGAAGGGGTTAATCCTTTGCATTCTATATAAAGGCTGATCCTGTCTCTCTGATCCTCCTCTTCTTCCACTGTCTCCAAAAAAAAAATTATATTTACAGAGCCAGCAGACAGGCTGCACATGCTCAGTTTGGTAAGTATTGCTAGATAGGTTTTTTTCTTGGGAGGATGCATGTGATCAGCACAGGGCCAATCAGCACTGTCCAGACATGTCCAGACATAGGATCAGGGGAGTATGAAATCTCCTCCTACAAGCTTTACTAGGAACTTATGGAAGTCACAAGGCTGCTACAGTATATACTGCTAATGAGAAAAGGTATTTATCAGTTTATATTTACTAAAATAATTGCATTTCCATGTTCTGTGTACTGTGGGAGACCAGATATAGTGAATGCAGGGTCCTGTTTCTAGTAACACTTTAATGCATTCTGTGAATTAAGATAAAAAACCTTCTGTGGGGCAGCTGAACCCCATCTCTCTCCAGTGATGTCCACGAGTTTCTCAGCCACCCAGGACTCTCCTCCTGATTGACTGAGACAGAGCAGTGGCGCCATTGACTCCCTCTGCTGTCAATCAAAGGCAGTTAGCCATTCAAGAGAATGAGGGGGCGGGGCCGAATGGGGGCTCCGTGTCTGAATGGACACAGGGAGCTGTGACACGGCTTGGGTGCCCCCATAGCAATCTGTTTACTGTGCGAGCACTCAATAAGAGGCAGGGGCCAGGAGCACCGAAGAGGGACCCGAGAAGAGGAGGATCCAGGCTGCTCTTTGTAAAACCATTGTACAGATAACATATTTTTTTTCTTAGAGAAAGAAAATGCCACTTTACAATCACTTTACGGTAACAACGTGAGTTTAATGATGGTGTGTGATACCTCATCAATAACCTTTAAACCAACATATATGATTGGGATCAATACAGTAAATGCTGTGATCAGTAGTTTAAGGCCCCTTTCACACTGGGGCGTTTTTCGAGCGTTATTTGAGCGTTATTGGAGCGTTATTTGAGCGAAGCCTCATCTGCAATCCCAATGTGAAAGCCTGAGTGCTTTCAGAGCACTTTCACACTGCCAGCGCCCGAAACGTTTTAGGGCGTTTTTGCAGTGCCTCAGTGTGAAAGGGTAAGGCGTTTTTACAGCGTTTTTCAATTCATTTCAATGGAGAGGGAAGTTTTTGGAGCGTTGCTGCTTGCAGGACTTTTCTCAACGCCCCGCCAGTGCAACGCCTCAGTGTGAAAGGGTAAGGTATTTTTACAGCGATTTCAATTCATTTCAATGGAGAGGGGCGTTTTTGGAGTGTTTTTTTCAGCGCCCAAAAGTTGCTCCAAAGATGGGCGTCCGCTGAAATTTTTTCAGAGGGGGGCGCTTCGGTAGCTGGCAGTGTGAAATAGCTCTTGAGATAATTCAGCTTCACTCCATGCCCATATACTGTAAATATAGCCTAGAGAATGTACAGACCCCCCTTCAGCACAGACCCCTCCATTCAGCACAGATGGACCCCCTTCAGCACAGACCCCCCCATTCTGCACAGACCCCTACATTCAGCACAGATGGACCCCCCCTTCAGCACAGACCCCCCCATTCCGCACAGGCCCCTCCATTCAGCACAGACCTCCCTTCAGCACAGACGGACTCCCCTCCCCCATCCCATTCAGTACCTCAGATCAGCCATCAGTGCGGCACAGGCACAGCAGGTTCCCTCCCCCTGTGTACACATAAACACCGGAGCGGGAGGCGGCTTCACTCTGCTCGCTGTGCCTGTGTGACATCCTGGCCGAGACCGCTCAGACAGCCCGCGGCCGCTAGACTCTTTAACACCTACTCGATTTTCCAGGGGGGGGGGTCAACTGTCCCCCCTTGCCCTATGGAGTGGATGCCCATGCCAAAGATGCTGCTTGCAGGACTTAGTGTGAAAGGGTCCATTGAGATGCATTGAGAGTGTTTTATGAGCGTTTTAATAGCACTATTTATAATGTTAAAACGCTGTAAAAACGCTTCAGTGTGAAAGGGGTCTAAATGTATGTATGTTCCTGGAGTATTTAGGGTCCAGGTGTTAAAAATCAAGCCCTTAGTGGCATTTCAATGTTTACAGAAATATTTTTTGGTTTTAGTTCATAATTGTCTTGGCTTGATATCTCACAACATGGCTTAATTATATGATATATTATAAATATACAAACCATATTATCAAACAAAAATAGTTGTTTGTGTTGGAAATGAATCATTTTGGCTAAAACAATAATCAGATGTTTACATTGTCTTGGAAATTGCCAGATTTGACATATTTGAAACTAGTTTGTTCTAAAATGAACATCTGAGAAACCCATCAATAATTTTTATTCTGACGTGAATAATAATAATAATAAAACTGTTTTGTTAATATAACAATATGCGGCACAGTCTGAAAATATGAAGTTTATCGTTGAGTATTCAAATGTTTTTGTCAGCTTTGAATTTACAAAGCTTAGTGTTGAAGATTCATATCTTGACTTTGTGGAAGAGCCTGAAAAATGTAAAACTTTGTGTCAGAATTTCCCAGACTGAAAGGCTGATGCTTACCTTACTGTATTGCTCTTTTCATATGAAAAAGTGCCAGGATGACATAATAAAAAAAAAAAAAAAAAAAAAAAAATCAACCTCTCATCATGTGCAATTTCCATAATTAAAAGCTAAACCTAGAATCATACTTCTGTAAGATGACATTAGAAGCCTTGTACTGTCTTAGCAAAAAGCTGGTTCTAGGCAAATATGGGGCTTTAAAGCGGGGGTTCACCCAAAAATAATTTTTTAACATTACATTCAGCCGAGTTGTGCTAATGACAATCGGCTGTTTTTCTTCCCCCCGTACATACCGTATTTCACCGCCGCTTCCGGGTATGTCTTCTCCAGGACTGGGCGTTCCTATCTGATTCACAGGCTTCCGACCGTCGCATACTACGTGTCACAAGTTGCCGAAAGAAGCCGAACGTTGGTGCGGCTCTATACGGCGCCTGCGCACCGACGTTCGGCTTCTTTCGGCAACTCGTGATGCGTAGTATGCGACAGTCGGAAGCCTGTCAATCAGATAGGAACGCCCAGTCCCGCAGAAGATATACCCGGAAGCGGCGGTGAAAATACGGTATGTACGGGAAAAAAAAACCCAGCCGATTGTCATTAGGACAACTCGGCTGAATGTAATGTTAAAAAAATTTTTTTTTGGGTGAACCTCCGCTTTAAGTATTATTAAACCCAGGAGCCTGCATTCACTATATCTGGCCTCCCAAAGTACACAGAAAATGGAAATGCAATTATTTTAGTAAATATAAACAACCTTTTCTCATCAGCAGTATATAGCAGTCTTGTGACGTCCATCAGTGTCCAGCCAAGCATACATTAAGGCTTCATTTCCACTGGCGTTTTTACAGCCACTTTTCTGAGCGTTTTTTACAGCTTAAAAACGCCTGTCCATGTTATTCTATGGCATCATGCCCACATAGGCGTTTTTGAGCTGCAAATGGCATAGGCTTTTTGAGCTGTAAAAAAAACGCGGGACCAGGGCGTTCTGTGGCTCCAACAATAGAGCTGTAAAAATGCCAGGCATTAAAAAACGCTCAAAAACGCGTGAAAACGCTCAAAAACGCTCAAAACTGCTACCACTGCGTTTTTGAGCTCCAGCTCACAAAAAACATCAACAGTGGCTGTAAAAACGCCAGTGGAAATGAAGCTAAAAGCTTGTAGGAGGAGTTTTCTGACCCTCTGTCTGGACAGTGCTGTGCTGATCATATGCACTCTCCCAAGAAAAAAAAACCTCTCTAGCAATACACACCAAACTGAGCTCTATTTGTATGAAAAAATTACAAACATTTCATATGGGTACAGTGTTGCATGATTGGTCTGGTTAGGAAGGGGGTATAAGTGCCCAGTGGACAAGTGGTTAAAAGATTGATTAAAATTTGCACGTATATTTTTTTCATGTTTGATCTTTTGTCAGTTTAAATTCATTTCTTAAAACAATTAACCATTTAAAATGTCCTATTTTTTTTATTTTTAGCTGGGCAATTTAGTCATATAGATATTGTCAATTTAACCGTTGCATACTTATACTAATGATAAATATGGTCTGGACCTCTAGGCTTTCATGACTTATTATTTTTTAATTCAGATTTGGCTAAATGTGCATTTGTGTCTTCACAAAAGGAAAGCTACTGTATGCACAGTATTTACAAAGGCTGCCACCACATAGTATTTCTCTATAGGCATGTTTCTTTCCCAAGGATTGAGACAGTCAGTTTCACCCTTTACAAAGGATAACATACCAGTAGTATAATTAGACCTGATTAGACCAACTTCTTAGGAAACCCAGCAGTGCAAATAAGACCCTTTCACAGCCAAACTGATTTTCATGGAGTTTTAGTACACATATGAGAACAATCTGGGAAAAATTAAAACCCTTTCCAATAACATTCCAGTGCTTGCCTTATAATACGCACACACACATATACTGTATATATGTAAGGAAATCTCTGCAGGTGTTTCTCATAGTTCATCAAAACATTCAGAAATGAGCACTGAGTGCACATTTTTTCTTTTCTCTTAATTTAATGGAGCATTTAAAATACAAATGGACTTAAATGTTACTATCCTCAGGTTACAGGGACTTTAACATCATGGAAAAAGCAAACAAGAGAAAGCGGAGATCCCAAGACGAGGGGATTCTACAAGTAATTAAAGCCAGAAATGGCTGATAACTACATCACAACTTATTTCCCCCAAGAGGTCACATACTGTAAGATGCACAGCTTTGCTGCACGTGCAAGGCCTGACGGCCAGGACTAAACAATATTTAAAGTCCACACATAAGCTGACAGACCAAAATATTTGTTGGCAAATCCCTATGCAGCTAGTTGCCTAGAACACAGTTACCAAATAAATACTGGCTTTGTCTTCAAGGCTGGCAGCTTTCAACCTAATGTAGTCTTGTTGTAAAAACTGTGAAATTTATAGGTGCCCAAATGTCAAGAAAAACTTGAAGTAAACTGATACAATGCTAGTTTATTTAAGTCTCACAAAAGAATATGAAAACTGTCTGAAGAGGTTTAAGTTTTAACCCATTCACTGCGATAAGCCCATTTGAGGTTGTGAACTTTACATGATTAGGCTACTTTCCATACTCTAAAGCAGGGGTCTTCAAACTTTCTAAAGAAAGAGCAATTTTGCTGCCTTTCAGACTTTAGGGGGGCCGTGCTGTAGCCAATGGAAGTAAAAAATTATCAGCGGGAGTAAACAATACCTTATTGGGAGAAATAGTGCCCCATCATTAGTGTCAGTAGAAGAATAGTTCCCCATTGTTTGTCTCGATGAGAGAAATAATGTCCCACTGTTGGTGTCAGCAGGAAGCTTAATGTTCCACCGTTGAGGTCAGTGGAAAAAATGGTTCCTCATCGTTGGTGCCAGTAGAAGGAATAGTGCCTGATATCACTTGAAGGGATAGTGCCCCAAGGGCTGAATAAAGGCAAACTAAGGGTATCATCCTGAGCAGCAGCCAAATTTAGAGGTCACTGCCCTAAAGGAGCACAAATTACAGAGTGTAGCATTTATTAAAGATCCACAAACCTTTTGGTTTTTTAAATATCTTACATTTTTTAATGCAGAAAACCTATAGAATTAGGAAGTAGCAGAGATTTGTTTACATCCCACGATATTCCAACCAGTGGACAAATACAACATAATCTTCAGAATTCCCACTAACTGTAAATGAGCTGCCAGCAACATAGAAGGCAGATGGAGTGAGGCCTCGTACACACTACCGGTTTCCTCAGCAGAATCCATCAAGAAACTTGGTGGGAGAGCTTTTTTGCCGAGGAAAACGGTCGTGTGTACGTTTTTCATCGAGGAAACTGTCGAGGAACTCGACGAGCAAAAAAGAGAGCAAGCTCTCTTTTTCCTCGACGGGAGTCTGAATTTGCTTGTCGTGTTCCTCGTCGGGCTGGTTTTCGACAAGAAACTCGAGCGTGTGTATGCTAAGAAACCCACGCTTGCTCAGAATAAAGTATGAGACGGGAGTAAAAGTAGCATTTGTAATGGAGATAACACATTTTTCAAGCTGTAACAGACTGAAAAGTGCAAATCGTCTCTTAATAAACTTTTACTTAACACGCAAACACATGAGATTAGCAAAACCAGCCCCAAGAGTTGTGCCAGTGGAATCAAACTTCCCCTGCCGTTGTATGTGTTGTATGTCACCGCGTTTGAGAACGAGGAGATTTTGTCTTGACAGTGTGTACGCAAAGCAAGCTTGTCGAGTTCCTCTACAAGCCTAACAAGGAACTCGTCGAGGAAAATGATGTGTCTTTTCCGACGAGTTCCTCGGTCGTGTGTACGAGGCCTGAGGATGAGAAAATGCCCAACCACCTGCTTACCCAACTCTTAGGTTAGGCACACCTCCCAAATGGGAATGAGGGACACCTATCAGCAAAAGTATGCAGGCATAGGACGCACCCCTTGCCACGCCCCCTTAAAGGAGAATTGTACAAAAAAAACAAGATTGGTTAAACCCACAAGTGCTTTTTTTTACACCTACTGTTCCATTATATTGGCTTTTGGAATTTACAAATGCAGCAATTTAGAAATCAGATGAAAGGTTTAGTGCTGGAAAACACGTTTTGATAAATAAATAGTGCATTTTATACACATCTATATTGAGCTTTCCAAAATGGAGGGACAAATGATGGGAATGAGGGACAGAGGGACATTACTCCAAATGAGGGACAGTCCCTCGAATTCAGGGACAGTTGGGAGCTATGGGTTAGGACTCTTGACCTTAAATCAGAAGTCCTTAGTTCTCATTAGATTCAATCACTGCAGGAGGTACAAATTAGCCTCCTCCACTCTGCCTGTTTTATTTTAGCTTAACTGACATAATAGTTGTACAGACAAGGAACATGTATGCTGACACATCTCTAGCCTTTCTATTTCTCTTTCCTTCTTTGCTTTTCTCCTTGCTCCTCCTGTGTCTTATTCTTACTTTACCCACTCACATCCCAGTGTTGTTTGTACTAATGCCAAGGGAAAAAGTGTTTTCTAATTAGACGGGCATTGGCTATCAGGCCAAGTGCTTAGCTTTGAATCTGCTGTCCCTAACCCCTTGTCTTGGGTATGGATGTGCTTTATGTTCAACTCGAACATGAGTTAGACTCGAACATTGGCTGTTTGCCCGTTCGGCGAACAGTGAACAATTTGGGGTGTTTGCGGCAAATTCGAAAAGCCGCGGAACACCCTTTCAAAGTCTATGGGAGAAATCAAAAATGTTAACTCCAAAGGTTAATATGCACGTTATTGTCATAAAAAGTGTTTGGGGACCCAGGTCCTGCCCCAGGGGACATGTATCAATGCAAAAAAAGTTTTAAAAATGGAAGTTTTTTCGGGAGCAGTGATTTTAATAATGCTTAACCACTTGCTGCTGGCCGTACAACTTTCTACGGCCGCAGTGTGGATCCCTATATACGACCTCCAGCCACCGGCGGCGGTGCGCGCGTGCCCGCCTCATCACTGATATGCCGATGCGCATGCCTGGCGGCCGCGATGTCCGCCAGGCACCCGCGATCGGCGGTTACACAGACAAGGACCTGGATCTGTGTGTGTAAACACACAGATCCACGTCCTGTCAGGGAGAGAGGAGACCGATGCTGTGTCAAAGTCTATGGGAGAAATCAAAAATGTTAACTCCAAAGGTTAATATGCACGTTATTGTCATAAAAAGTGTTTGGGGACCCGGGTCCTGCCCCAGGGGACATGTATCAATGCAAAAAAAGTTTTAAAAATTGAAGTTTTTTCGGGAGCAGTGATTTTAATAATGCTTAACCACTTGCTGCTGGCCGTACAACTTTCTACGGCCGCAGTGTGGATCCCTATATACGGCCTCCAGCCACCGGCGGCGGTGCGCGCGTGCCCGCCTCATTACTGAAATGCCGATGCGCATGCCTGGCGGCCGCGATGTCCGCCAGGCATCCGCGATCGGCGGTTACACAGACAAGGACCTGGATCTGTGTGTGTAAACACACAGATCCACGTCCTGTCAGGGAGAGAGGAGTCCGATGCTGTGTCTCTTGTACATAGGGACACAGATCGGTCACCTCCCCCAGTCAGTCCCCTTCCCCCACAGTTAGAAACACTATGCAGGGTACACATTTAACCCCTTCCTCACCCCTAGTGTTAACCCCTTCCCTGCCAGTCACATGTATACAGTAATTAGTGCATTTTTATAGCACTGCTCGCAGTATAAATGTGAATGGTGCAAAAAATGTGTCAAAAGTGTCCGATGTGTCCGCCATAATGTCGCAGTCCCAATAAAATTTGCAGATCGCCGCCATTAATAGTAAAAAAAAATAATAATTCTGTCCCCTATTTTGTAGGCGCTATAACTTTTGCGCAAACCAGTCGCTTATTGCGATTTTTTTTTTTGTTTTACCAAAAATATGTAGAAGAATACGTATCGGCCTAGACAAGTAAAAAATATATATATTTTTTTTTCGAGGAGTTGACACCATTAGAGAAATTATGCCAATCAGAGAACTCAAAGAGAACTGTCTCAAAATTATATAAATTACTTATAAAGATAGAAGCACAGGGTGAACCCCCTTTCGTCCAGAAATGGGAAAGGGAGTTGGGTATTGGGAGAAGGATTAATACTTCTGAGAGATTAATGCAACTGGCTCACTCGTCTGCCATTGATATGCGTACTTCCGAGACAAACTACAAATGTATATCAGGGTGGTATACAACACCTGACAAAATTAGCAAGTTTAGAACAGATCAGTCGGCTGAGTGTTGGCGAGGATGCCCAGATAGGGCAACGATGGCCCATCTGTGGTGGACCTGCCCGAAAATTCAAAAATTCTGGGATCTCATACTGAGCCAAATAAAAGAGATCACAGGAAAAGAGATCAAAAAAGATCCCTGGGTGGTCCTCTTCCATGAAACTCAAGAGGGAACTAAAAAGCACAAGCAGTCTCTTACACCTCATTTACTTAACGCTGCAAAAAGGCTTATACCAAAAAAGTGGCAGGAAGCTGAATTCCCTCAGACATGGCAATGGATAGATGCAATAGAGGAAACCCATAGGATGGAGGAGTTAAAGGAGAGGGTTACTGAGACAAACAAAGACTTTAAGGAAAAATGGAAAAAGTGGCAAGAGTATAAAAAAACATGATAGGGCTACCATGACGGCAAAACATAACAACATTAATAAATATGGTATAATGCTTGCCTTCGTCTCCATTTACAGTTTTGCATCATCTGTGGTATTTTGCATTTTGTTTATTTCTCTTTTTTTATTTTATTTTTTCGTAATATGCTTTTTTCTTAGAAAAAGTTCGACAATGCCTTAACTTTACTGAAATTCAACCTAGTCGAACCCAGAAACAACTTACCATCCTCCCCCCTCTCCCCCCCCCTCCCCGTGGCTCGCAGGGCTCTATAGACGTTCTGATGTGATGTGAATAATTCCATATTTATTAATGTTGTTATGTTTTTTTTTTTCAAAATTGTCGCTCTTTTTGTGTTTATAGTGCAAAAAATAAAAACCGCAGAGGTGATCAAGTACCACCAAAAGAAAGCTCTACTCTACTCTAAAAGGACATAAATTTTGTTTGGGAGCCATGTCGCACGACTGCGCAATTGTCAGTTAAAGCGACGCAGTGCCGGAAGCTGAAATTTCACCTGGGCAGGAGGGGGGTATATGTGCCCAGTAAGCAAGTGGTTAAAGTGAAACAATAAAAGTAAAATATTCCTTTCAATTTTGTACCTGGGGGGTGTCTAAAGTATGCCTGTAAAGTAGCGCTAATTCCCGTGTTTAGAACTGTCCCTGCACAAAATGTCATTTCTGAAGGAAAAAAAGTAGTTTAAAACTATTTGCGGCTATTCATGAATTGTCCTGTCCCGGCAATACAGAGAAAAGTCATTGAAAAAAATGACAGGGGTCCCCCCCAGTCCATTACCAGGCCCTTTGGAATATTAAGGGGAACCCCTGTCATTTTTTTTAATTACTTTTATCTGTATTGCCGGGAACCGACAATTCATTAATAGCGCAATGCCATTTTATGAAGGGAACCAACATTTTTTTTTTTTTAAATGTGTGGGGGTTCCCCCCAAATTCCATATCAGGCTCTTCAGGTCTGGTATGGATTTTAAGGGGAACTCAGTGCCAAAAAAAAATCCAAACCAGACCCTTATCGGAGCATGCAACCTGGCAGGCCTCAAGAAAAGGGGGGGCAAGAGAGTGGGCCTCCCTCCTGAACCGTACCAGGCCACATGCCCTCAACATGGGGCCATGTTGATGGGGACAAGGGCCTCATCCCCACAACCCTTGCCCGGTGGTTGTGGGGGTCTGCGGGCAGGGGGCTTATCGTAATCTGGAAGCCCCCTTTACAAAAGGGGACCCCCAGATTCCAGCCCCCCCATGTGAATTGGTAACACGGTACATTGTACCTCTACCATTTCACAAAAAAAGTGTCAAAAAAGTAAAGAAAACACAGACAGCTTGGCACAAGTCCTTTAATAAAAAATAAAAAAAATTATTCCAGCGATGTACATCCTTCCATGACCTGGACCCGCACTACACGCCGCTACCCGCCGCTATGAATGATACAGGTCTGGTATGGATTTTGGGGAAACCCCACGCCATTTTTTTAAATTTTGGCTTGGAGTTCCCCTTAAAATACCCTGAAGGGTATGGATTTTTTGGGGAAACCCCACACCATTTTTTTTTTAATTACGCGGGGTTCCCCTTTAATATCCATACTCGACCTGAAGAGCCTGAAGGTTCCCTGCACAAAATGTAATTTTTTAAGGAAAAAACGTAATTTAAAACTACTTGCGCTATTAATGAATTGTCGGGTGCCGGCAATACAGATTAAAGTCATTTAAAAAATGGCAGGGGTTTTCCTTAATATTCATACCAGACCCAAAGGGCACTTTTTATGACAATAATGTGCACATTAGGCTTTAAAATTTGCACTTTTGATTTCTCACGTTCGAGTCCCATAGACTGTTCGCGTGAACTTTTGGTCTGTTCTGGATGCAAACCGAACCGGAAGGTTGTGCCTCCATAGTCTTGGGCTAAAGTTACCTCGTGTCTTGCTATGGTACCTTGGACCTTGTATATTTCCACTGTATCACATTGTATCTCGCTAGATTAAGTGCCTATCTGTTGCTTAGCCTGTTTGCTTGTATCTCATTACAGCCTCACCTTGCTACTTGCTGCCTAGTGAAGTTTTTGTATTATAACTTGGATTTTCTAACATTCTTGCTTTATTGGAGATTTGTCCCTATTGTTACCTTACTATTGCGTCTCATTGCTTTACCACTGTCACCTATGTTTCATGTCTTCTCACTTTAGTCTCAGCCCAGTATTTTTGAAACTCTATGCATTACATTGACCTAGCTTACTGCCCAATCTGTGTAAGTCATCGGCAAGTCTATTGGCAATGAGCTATGCCTCTCAAGTCCATCTTCATTACTAGATGATCCTCCTCCCCAGATGGCCCTACCTCAGTTCCAGGTTGCAGACAACTCCAGCAACCCATGCGTTCCAGTTTGTACATCCTCACATGCTGGAAATGAGTAAGTTTTTTGGAGATGGCCCTTTTCCCATCTCTCTTACTGTCTCCCATTATTTGGGTGTTATGCTAAAATGTACATATTATACTTGTGTCCTGCAGATCTTACCCCACTACGCATCTGTCCCTGAAGATTGGCAATAATTTCAGTTTTAGGACTAACCTCAGGTTTAATGATTCTATATGAGGATTTCTTAAACAATGCGAGGAATAAGTTGTTATACAATGTTTATGGTTCTTGCATCATGCTTTTTTTATGCTCATTGTGTATGTTTATGTATGTTTACTATTATGTATACATTCGAATCGCATTCTCTGCTATGTGTTTTATATAAATAAACGCATCCATATCACACTGTCCTATCTTTAAATCTTCTCATGCATACCTCATTCAAAGTCCCAATCCTCTTCTTTTTTTCTAATCTACATGCAGGGAACCAGACGCATGGATTCCAACTTTTTTTTTTTGAAGCACGTGATTAGAGCCAGATGCTTTTATAGGCTTCATAAAATGATGGGCTCAAGGCGCAGAGACCACCCAGTTGTGTGAAAATAGCAAAAGAATTTTCGCTATTGTCACACTGATTTTCCTCCCATGCAATCAGGAAGCAGGTCCTATTTTCTGACTGGTCGAAAGAAGAAGCGATCCTATTGGCCTAGAAAGAGGAGGCAGGAGGAGGGAGGAGATGCATGGCTGCCGTGATGCTGAAGAGGAGACGCTGAGGAAGCTCGACCAACTGACCCACCAGCCGCCAGGAGGAGTAGGGCAGTTTGCGCTCTATAGACTGTCATCTCCCTCCAGCCGGAGCTCAGTGTGGAGCCAGGGATGCCTGTTTGCTTTGCCCGTTGTACCCATTCCCTGCCACCCTGCCCACCATGACTGATCCTCTGTGGAACTATATGGAAATATCTTAATGGAAGCAATGTCACCACAACAGGACAATGTAAGACAGCAGGCTCGATCTTCATCCTTGACAAGGGAGCCCAATTTATCCGGGATCACAGAAAGGTAAGTACCTCTACTTTGCTGCCATTGATGCCAAGGTAGACTTCAAGACAGAGGGAAGAAAAGGAGGCTGGGACACAGAGGGGGGAAGCCCCCTGGCGGGCACCCTCCACCTGGAGATAGCAGCAGAGGGTAAGAGAGCCGGCGACCGGGGGGGGGTGTATAGTGCATGGTGGCGAGCTGGAGTGATGGGAGGGGTTTGGGGCCGCGGTCAGGTTTCCCTGATCGATGGAGCACCAGTCGCCACAGCTGACCAGGAACATTTATGCAAATAAAAACTTCAGAATTTCTTCAACTTTCCATGACTCAATGTTTCTCATGTCTCAGTAAATCAGAAGAGATTAAAGTCCATAAAACAGTCAGCAAACTAGCATTTTCAGAAAAAGGTCCGTAGTGACATCCCTCATATTATTATTTTTTTGTGAGAGATGTACTTTAAAGTGGAAGAAAAATCTAACTATATCTATTGTTAAAAATGTTCCCTCCCAACTTTCTCCTCCTTATCCTGCCTAAACTGTATATAAAAGATCTATATATATACCTATTTATAATTGTCTCCAGTCTATGTCTATGACTAAGCATCTATCCATGATGTGAAACATGTTAGCTTTTTTGTCCCCTATGTCCACTTTCTACCATTGATTGCAGTGTTGCATGAACTTTTGGATGTTATACAGCTTTGGATTTTATCCTTTGTTCATTTTGTTTCAAATAAATCGCCTATCATAGTGCGGCAGTCCAGGAGCATTTCTTTATTTTCTCCAGTCTAGTCATGTGATCCTACAGCTCTGTGTAAAGGAGCTCTCGACAATGGCTCTGAATTCTGGGAGCCGTGACATTATCTATAGGCTCCCATAGCCCAGCCATTGTTGGCACTCCCCTTCCCTGCAGCAGCCTCTCACTGACACAGGGGAGCTGGAGCTACAGGATCATGTGACTAGACCAAAGTAAAAGCTGGATCATGTGATTGGACTGAAGAGAAAAAAAAAGTAAGGTAATATTTATTTTTAAAAAAGTTAGGCAGGATAGATAGTAGGGGGAGAAGGGATTATTGTTAAGAACAGACATAGTTAGGCTGTAAATCTGTAAACATTGTCAAGTGTTCAATTTGACATTTACATTGTTTAGTACCTAATTTAGTTTGCCATATCCCTTGCCTTGGTGCTATTTTCTTTGTGTGATATGTCACTATACTGCTGAGTTACACTAATCTTACACAATTTGATGTGAAATGCAAGGATGTCAACATTACTTTCAATTTCATGCACCAGACCACTAAAATTTAAATTGAAAATATTAAGCCCAACACTGATCCTTGTGGTACACCACGGTTAAGTGTAGCCAATTTTTACAATTTTCCATTTATAGCTATCATATGCAATTTGCCTTTTAACCTCTTCTATATCCAAATACAAGCATTGTCATCTAATCCTTGTACAGGGCTTTTTTAAAGGCATACAATGTATTGCCTTAGCAAAACATAACATACTGTATATCACATAAATAGAAGTTTCAACATCCTGATTTAAACTTACTGATTATTTCAGATAAACAAATTAACACCTACTAAATGTCTGTTGCCTCTCTGCAGCTTATGTTTGTAGTGTTACCGCTGCAGGAGCCGCTGGATTTTGATTCCCCCTATTCCTGCACAGCCAGGCAACACACATTCCCCACTTGCATCCAGACATTCAGTCCATAAGCTTGTTTTTGTTGTTTTATTTTGGAAATAACTTGGATGGGGTGACTCACACAACTACCATGAGTCAACAAAAATTGAAAATTAGTAACTCCTTGCTCTGTGTATTTGCACTCAGGACTTTTCTTTTCAGGCAAACCATGGTGCTACTCACTTCTTCTGCCAGCTTCTCTGTTTACTAATGACAGAGTGCCTCTTTCAGCAGATCAGACACAGAACTCTCCCTGCCCACATGACACAACGGAGGAGATGAGCCACATCTGCCTCCTGGCAGTGGCTCCACCTGCAGCCCTTGCCAGTTGGAGGACTTCTCCCTGGCACGGGTAAGTACTAACTACTCTTCCACAGCAGCCCTCCTCTGTAACAGTTTGTACTGGGAAGGGTGGTGTGTGGTGCTCTGTACAGGGAATGGAGGGTTGGGGGAGAGCTCTGTACTGGGGGTGTGGGGGAGCTCTGTACAGGGAGATGGGGGTTTGCTCTGTACTTGGAAGAAGGGGGAAGGTGAGAGAGCTCTGTAATGGGGAGTTCTTGCACCCATAGGTGTGCACAGTCTATAGCATTAGGGTGTGCACCCCAAAGCTCAAACACACACTACTGATCACTCACCATGTTCATTCAGAAAGGGAAGGGGATGGTCAATTACATATTTACCGGCCCCTTCCTCCACTCATCCTAAAACATCCTTGCAGCAACAGCTGACAGGAGAGGAGGGAAGCTGGTAGCACAGCAGGGGGAAGGAGGGAGCCAGGCTGGCATACCCTGTGTGCACGTCTATGCTTGCACCTATTGTCTGAGAAAAAAGCCCTGCTTACATCACAGTAAAGTATAACTCCAGGCAAACAGCTAATTACAGATATCAAATACATATACAGAAGGGGGTGTTTTACAAAGGATTTGTAATTCAGTCTATCCAGTTCTTAGATTTACCCAGCTACCAAATAGCTCACCCCTTTTTAGCAGAGCAGATATTGTCCCTCCTCCAGCTGGACAGTGAAAAGATAAGCAGCACATTGATGAGCTCATCTCTCTGTCAGAGTGATTTAAATAAAAACCTCTTAGTATAAACAATAAAGAAATAGTAGTACCATCATCCTAGAAGTCATTTAGAATAGGGTTAGGACTAGAGGGACCCCAAGGACCCAGGAGACCAAGAAAAAGAAGGGGGCAAGAGGATCGGTACTGTGAAAAGAGATAAACTCGAGGAGTAATAGAAGTAAAAGATATATATCAATTTATTAGCATGGTATCAAAAAGAGACAAACATGGTCATAAAATACATCAAAACAATAATATCAAGTGATAGCCATATTGCGAGACCAACCATACAGGTCACCGAGCTAAGATAGTCCCCAGACAGTGGATCACGGTGAAGCGGGAGGTCAAGCAACGCGGAATCTCAACTAGTTTCGCAACTGGTTTGCTTCTTTAGGAGAATTCTATAAAGAGAGCACCAAAATCGCTCGGAAGTCGCAGCTGACCGCGGAGAAAGCCTCCCACGGCGACCAAGGGGGACAACTGCGGAGGTGGACCTGTTTAACTGTGTAAAATTAGGAGCTAAAGTACGAGGGCCCTAGTATCCAATTGCAACGTGCAAATAGTGTGGCGAGTGGTTACACAGGCCCAGTGATACTGTGTGTAATAAATTCAGAAATAAAGTCTGGTACGGTCTCACTTACAAGGGAACAACTTGTTGCTGGATAGAGCAATGTAGAGTCCTAGGGCCTGGTGTCCAACACCTGCCGGTTCACACTACAGCGACTTGGGATCCGTCTTGTCAGACCTCAAGTTGCCCCAAGTCGCTGGACATAAGAAATTCCATTGAAGTGAATGAGAGCTGTCTTAAAGTGGTTGCATAGTGATTTTTGTAACTTTTACCTACAGGTAAGCCTATAATAAGGCTTACCTGTAGGTAAAGAAAAATCCTTTAGGTTTAGGAGATATTCCCCTTGCAATGAGCTGCTGAATGCAGCCGCGCATGCGCACAGGGGATTCTCGGCTGAAGGCCCGGCTAACGCCGGACCTTAAATGGAAGAAGAGGAATTATGGACAGCCGCACTCCAATAAGATGTAAAAAAGTTGTGCCTTTTATTCCAGTAAAAAACACTACAAAAGCAAAAAAACAGCAAACAGTGGGGTAATAGAGCTGACGCGTTTCACATTGATGAACAATGCTTAGTCATATGTCTAAGCATTGTTCATCAATGTGAAACGCGTCAGCTCTATTACCCCACTGTTTGCTGTTTTTTTGCTTTTGTAGTGTTTTTTACTGGAATAAAAGGCACAACTTTTTTACATCTTATTGGAGTGCGGCTGTCCATAATTCCTCTTCTTCCATTTATGCTCTGTGCATTGCCTGCACCCACCGGGTTTTGAGCCATCCATTTACCACTGAAGTGTACGCATCTGGAATGGCGGTTTTTCTCTTTCTAACGCCGGACCTTGCCAGAAAGAAATCTCCCGCGCACATGCGCAGGAGTGATGACATCGCGGCTCCAGTCACTCAGAGCGTTGGTGCCGCGGTACCCAAAGACATGCCGAGGCAACATGTCAGCTACCTCGGCGTGGACCAGGTGAGTTACCAACGCATCGTTCTAAGGTAAGTATTTCATAATGATACTAGCTCATTATGCCTTTTCCCTTACATGTGAGAATAATAATAATTTGGGGCTATACAACCGCTTTAATATACACTACTGAAGTTGCTCTGACTTCAGAAAAGGTTCCTGTACCACTTCAAGACGACTTCTAGGCAACTTGCACCCATAGTTTTCGATGCTGAAGTCACCTCTAAATGGCCTTGCAAAGTCGCGCTGTAAGTCGGGTTGCCCCTGTGTGAACCGCCACTTATAATTTATGGTAAACAATAAAAGCTTAAAATGTCTGATTAATGTGTAAAGAAATACAGACAAATATCAGATAACATAAAACAATACATATTGATAATTATATTTTGGTTATATTTAAAAATAAAAACGCACATTAGGGTTTATACTGACCTGCATAAACAGGTGGTTCTTCACAAATCTGTTTTCTCGATTTTGTCTACAGCTTACATTTACTTTATTTGTACTATTCACATTACATAAATACAACACTCTTCCCAACATGCAACTTTCCCATGGCTAGTAAACTGTTCTTGTTTTATTATCAAATGTCTGCTTGTTGGGTACAAATGTATTTTTCCAATGAAAAACAAACTTGGTTTATTTTTATTATTTTCTTTTTTAGCCGACGGCTTTGCAAAGTAGAGTTTGTTTATGTTCATTTAATGGAACGTTTTTGTCATAGGTCTGAATAGAACCAGACAGCAAACCCAGACTTGCCTTTTGACTTTTGGTGAATTGATGTACTCATTCCGCAGGTCAGTACTTTAAGTTTCTGCATCTGAATGGAAATCTATCATAAAAGCATTTAGCTACAGTAATCTAATCTTTTGAGTGGCGGTGAGCGTAATTCAAGGACCATCCTTTTTCCACTTCCACTTAAGTCTCACCCACACATTTTGCGACATGAAAAAAGAGACGATTAAGTATATGTAGTAACAATAGGAAAGCAAAAGGTCTTAGGTTGCTGGCTTGTTTATTGTATATTTCCTTTTTTATTGATTTTGTCAGGACATTGTATCATTTTATATACACTATATTGTCAAAATTATTGGGACATATGCCTTTACACTCACATTAATTTTAATGGCATCCCAGTCTTAGTGCGCAGGGTTCAATGTTGACTATAACAGCTTGAACTTTTCTGGGAAGGCTATCCACAATGTTTAGGAGTGTGTCTATGGGAATGTTTGACCATTCTACCAGAAATGCATTTGTGAGGTCAGGCACTGCTAACCGAGAAAAACCTTGGTCTGTTCCGCCCCCTTGCTGTGAGTGACAGGTTTTTTACATATCTCATACACTAGCCTGGAGACAGGCATTATTTTTTAATTCCCACCCCCACTCCTTCTCTGAAGTCATGTGGCTACTTTTCTGGGTTTTGACTGGATGTTAGTGATCATAGCAGAATTCAGTGTAAGTAATACACAGGAGAAAATGCATGTTGACAAGGGGAGTGTAGAGGTGGGTGGGGAGTCTACTGACATCACGACTCCACCCACCGAGCTCCAGACAACAGACTCACCCACAGAATCTGCAGGTTTTCAGTTCTTATAACAGACAGGGGGGAGACATTTGACAGGTAAGGATACATGCAGGAGACATCTATATCCTTATAGATCAACACTATGGCAGTAGTTTAGAAAGGATGAGAGTGGGTTTACATCCACTTTAATAATATAACCACTTAATGACCACCCTATAGCAGATTTACTGCTACAGGATGGCCATTCTGTGCAGAATCATGTATATATATATGTGATTCTGCATGTCCGGGTAGATTCCCGTCCTGCTCCTGTTGTGATAAGTCAAGCAGAAGCCGATCAACGGGTGTGGGCCAATGGATGTCCGCTGGCACCTGCTGATCGTCGAGGAGAGAGGCTGGACAGAGCTAAGTAAACAAGGCAGAGCTCCGTTCTGACAGTGGAGAGGAGATGGATTTTCTTTCTCTGCAAAACAGGGAATAAAATCCACCACACCCTTAGTAAAAGCACCATGCAAAGTACATATAAACACTGGCTAGGCAAACAGTTAATCCTTTGATCACCCTACATGTTTAGCCCCTTCCCAGCCAGTATCATTAATACAGTGACCGTGCATATTTTTAGCACTGATCACTGTATTAGTGTCACTGGTTCCTACAAAGTGTTAAAAGTGTCAGTTAGTGTTATTTTGGCCGCCACAATATCACAGCCCTGCTATAAGTTACTGATCTTCGACATTACTAGTATATAAATAAATAAATACGAACTCCAGTATACATCCCAAAGTTTGTAGACGCTATAACTTTTGCGCAAACTAATTAATTTACACTTATTGGGATCTTGTTTACCAAAAATATGTAGCAGAATACATATTAGATTTTTTTTTTTTTATTCTTTTTATACATTTTTAATAAGAAAAAATTACAATAGTAGCATTGCAAAGTATAATAGACAAAATTGATATAACACAGTAATAAATAACATACCTGAGTGTCTCTCTATCAGTTGGAGGGACCGCGCATCCGACTTCACAATGTGGATGCAACGGACTCCTGAAGAGGTTATGTACAGGTGGGTTATATATTTTATCAGAAGAAAGTAAACGTATTACTTGTCTATTGTAGGCAAGCCACTATATAGTGAACAATGAAGAAGGTATAACGTATAAGGAAAGTAAAAACAAAAACAAATACAACTGTACCAGAACAAGATGATTGATTAGATATTAATTGGTTGTAAGCTATCCATTTATAAGGTCAAGCATTATCTGGGAACCGAAAGGTCCATGGTGACCAATGTGCATTAAAGACCTTTAAAGTGTTAGATTGAATAGAAAGTGATTTTTTTGTTACCGTTATGACAAAATGCAAAGTCTAAATGGGTGTTGCAGAAAATATAAAATATAACGTGACTCTTACTTTATGAGATCTCCATTTGTTACCCGGAGCAACATAAACATTTTAATAAAAGTAAAAAAAAAAAAAATCTTTGTTCAAAAAATAATAATACAGATTCCAAAATGCAACTCAGGCCCCGTACACACGACAGAGGAACTCGACGTGCTTGGCACGTCGAGTTCCTCGTCTCGTTTTGGGATGAAGCCGCCGAGGAGCTCGGCGGGCCGCCTTCTCCTATAGAACAACGCGGCCAACGAGAAAATAGAGAACATGTTCTCTATTTTCTCGTCGAGCTCCTCGGCGGCTCCATCGAGCCAAAACTGTACAGACGACAGAGATTCTCGGCAGAATCCGGGTTTTGACCGAGTTTCTCGGCGAATTCTGCCGAGAATCTCTGTCGTGTGTACGAGGCCTGATTCTTTCAATATATGTTTCATATTTCATCTACAACAATCTTATTTTTTTCTACATATACATTCTCAAAACGGTTTGGCAACTAGGTTAGAGAATTTGTCTTCTATCACATCATTAACTGCTCTTTAACAAAATGATGTTCTGTTTTATGGTAAAAGCAGAATAAGACTAGCACAAGCTATCCTGTCCCTATAGAATACAACAATGTAACACGTATATTTATGTGCTAATTTCTGTAACAAGCTCAATCATGAGCACCTCTCGTGCTCTGTGCCAAAAGATGAAGTCTAGCTATAAACAGACAAGTGGGAGCAAGTTAAAAATACTGGAACACTTTTTTTCCATTAAAACATCTGAACATAAATGATAAGTTGTTGAGTAGAAATATATTTTTTTATATTAGGTAATCATAAATTAGAAAGTTTAGCATTTACATGATTTACTAGATGAATTTTAGAATATTTGAATGGAACAATACCTGCTGATGTCGTCAAAAAGTAAAAACTTAAAGTGGTTCTAAAGGCATAAGTTTTTTTATCTTGATGTATTCTATGCAACAGCCCCCTCAGCCCCCCTAATACTTATCTGAGCCCCATCTTGATCCAGCGATGTTGCACGAGAGTCTCGGCTGTCTGGGACTCTTCCTTCTCATTGGCTGAGACAGTAGTGGGCAGCCCAACACTAGCATGAAACACTCTATAATTTCCTGGTAGAGGGCTGTGCTGGCTTTGGACTTGATAAAACACAGTGGACCAACACCATCAGATGACATGGCTCCCCAAATCATCACTAACTGTGGAAACTTCACACTGGACCTCATGCAACTTGGATTATGTGCCTCTCCACTCTTCCTGCAGATTCTGGGACCTTGATTTCCAAATGAAATGCAAACCTTTCAACAGTCTTTGATGATTTGGGGAGCCATGTCATCTGATGGTGTTGGTCCACTGTGTTTTATCAAGTCCAAAGCCAGCACAACACTCTACCAGGAAATTATAGAGTGTTTCATGCTTCCCCTCTGCTGACCAGCTTTATGGAGATGCTGATTTCATTTTCCAGCAGGACTTGGCCCCTGCCCACACTGTCAACAGTACCAATACCTGGTTTAATGATCATGGCATCACTGTGCTTGATTGGCCAGTAAACTCGCCTGACCTAAACCCCATAGAGAATCTGTGGGGTATTGTCAAGAGGAAGATGAGGGACACCAGACCCAACAATGCAGAAAAGCTGAAGGCCGCTATCAAAACAACCTGGGCTTCCATAACACCTCAGCCACAGGATGATCGCTTCCATGCCATTCCGCATTGATGCAGTAATTCATGCAAAAAGAGCCCCAACCAAGTATTGAGTGCATAATTTACTGTACATTGACATACTTTTCAGTAAGCCAAGATTTCTGTATTAAAACATTTTTTTTTTTACTGGTCTTATGTGGTATTCCAATTTTCTGACATAGTGAATTTTAGATTTTTACTAGCTGTAAGCCATAAATATCAAAACCCTTGAGCATATTTTGCAGGGTTCTCAAATAAACTGGCTGAAAAATATATTTTGCTGTAGTACACTATATACAATATGCTATTTAATGGAGTTGGGCATTTTTGTATTTTACTTTAGGAATGATTAAAATTGCTGTTCCCCACCAAACAGTATTTAAAAAAAATAGTTTTTTATTAGTACATGTCCCCCAAAACAGTACCTAACCCCCCTTGCCATTTAGCTCCCACTAACTTCAATTGGCCCAGGTGCTGTATACTGTGTATATATATTGATACACCACCTGAAGTGTATTATATACTGTACACCACCAAATGCACTGTATACATACGCTACACTGAGAGCAGAGTATATATATATATATATATATATATATATATATATATATATATATATATATATATATATATATATATATGTATATATATATATATATATATATATATATATACAGTATCTCACAGAAATGAGTACACCCCTTACATTTTTGTAAATATTTTATTATATCTTTTCATGTGACAACACTGAAGATAACTCAACACACAGCCATTAATATCTAAACCACTGGCAACAAATCTGAGTACAGCACTAAGTGAAAATGTCAAAATTGGGCCCAATCAGCCATTTTCCCTCCCCAGTGTCATGTGACTCATTGGTGTTACAAGATCTCAGGTGTGAATTTATCGATTTGATCGTTTAGAATAAACGTGAGCTGTGGTTTGGAGCCAGTGAAGGTGTGGGAGACGGAGTATCCTTTCAGCTGACCTGCAGGATAACCTCATCTTATAAGCTTGTTTGACCCCCCTGAGAAGGGTGGTGACAGGCTTTTTGGTAAGCCTTTAATTTTACTACTAGGTGATGGGCTGACTTCACGTTTTGTTTGGAATCATTTAACCTACACTGGATGCACAGTTTTCCTCTGAATCCTTTTCTTTGGACTTTCATCTGCTGATTCATTGGACTTATTGTAGTTTGTTTTTTTCACTGAACATTCACCATTATATTTAATATATGCCCTCAGCATATATCTTATGATCCTCACATTATTGCTTTTGATTGTCATAATGTATGACTATTGATTTATTTCCAGCGCTACACTGTTTGTATATAAGCTGTGATACTTGCCAAAGGGGGCAGTACAAGATATTAACTCTGCAGGGTGCCCAAACTTTTGCAGACGCCATTTTTTTGTTTTCTGTAATTTTGAAAGTTTAAATGATGGAAATAAAATCTAACTTTTTTTGGCATATTATAAGAATGTCTAATCTGTAATTTGATGCCTTTTGGAGATGTTTCCATCTTTCCTTGGCTTCGTTATGCACATTAATACAAATTTTTACCTGGGGTGCCCAAACTTTCGATCCCCACTGTAAATGCTGGGGTATTTTCCTGGCATTCATTAGAGCTAAAGAAGTGGCTCCAGTGTTTGTAAGCTAAGAATTTAAGATATTACAGCAACTGAAACATGCCTAGAAAGATTACTTTAAAAAATCATCATGTTGACATCAATTTGGAACTGGACTAATGTTGTCTGAATACAGTTGGGACAACAAACAGTTCCAATGAGGAATCTAAGTAAGCTGCAAGAGCTACCTCATTCTACAAAGCACTCACTGGCTTCTTTGCCAAAACCAAAGAATGCAAAACTTTATATTTCTTCTTTTCTTGATAAATGTCAACCCCTTTCGCCCCCCTTTTCGTCATCAGCACCATTTGCTAATGTTATGACTGTCCATCTTTTCCAACTGTGTGCAGAATAACAGGCAGTTATTAGTATGGTTAAAAATCTTCATCTAAGCAAGGGCACCTTTCAGTATACAAGTGTTAGTGACTTGAACGTTTATAGTCAGATCAATTACATGATAATGGAAAATCCAGTTTAAACATTGGGGAGGACCAGTACTTATTATTTGTTACTACACATACTTTCTTTAGTTGTAACCTCACTTTAAGATGCATATCGGACATGTAATTTCTCTTTTTTTTGTTTTAGGTAAATATTTATACTTAAAGTATCTCACAAAAGTAAGTACACCCTTCACATTTTTGGAAATATTTTATTATATCTTTTCATGTGACAACACTGAAGAAATGACACTTTGCTACAATGTAAAGTAGCGAGTTGTATAACAGTGTAAATTTGCTGCCCCCTCAAAATAACTCCACACACAGCAATTAATGTTTAAACTGCTGGCAACAAAAGTGTGTACACCCATAAGTGAAAATGTCCAACTTGGGCCCAATTAGCCATTTCCCTCCCTGGTGTCATGTTACTCGTTAATGTTACATGTCTCATGTGTGAATGGGGAGCAGGTGTGTTAAATTTGGTGTTATCGCTCTTACTTTCTCATACTGGTCACTACAAGTTCAACATGGCACCCCATGGCAAAGAGCTCTCTGAGGATCTGAAAAAAAGAATTGTTGCTCTACATAAAGATGGCTTAGGCTACAAGAAGATTGTCAAGACCCTGAAAATGATCTACAGGACGGTGGCCAAGACCATACAGCTGTTTAACAGGCCTCGACATGGTCGACCAAAGAAGTTGAGTGCACATGCTCAGCGTCATATCTAGAGGTTGTCTTTGGGAAATAGACATACGTGTGCTGCCAGCATTTCTGCAGAGGTTGAAGGGGTCAGCCTGTTAGTGCTCAGACCATACGCTGCACACTGCAACAAATTGGTCTGCATGGCTGTTGTCCCAGAATGAAGCCTGTTTTAAAGATCATGCACAAGAAAGCCCACAAACAGTTTGATGAAGACAAGCAGACTAAGGACATGGATTACTGGAATCATGTCCTGTGGTCTGATGAGACCACGATACATGTATTTGGTTCAGATGATGTCAAGAATGTGTGACAGCAACCAGGTAAGGAGTGTGTTTTGCCTACAGTCAAGCATGGTGGTGGGAGTGCCATGGTCCGGGGCTGCAGGAGTGCTCCTGGCACTGGGGAGCTACAGTTCGTTGAGGGAGATCATAAATGCCAACATGTACTGTGACATACTGAAGCAGAGCAGGATCCCCTCCCTTTGGAGACTGGGCCACAGGGCAGTATCCCAACATACAAACAACCTCAAACACACCTCTAAGATGACCACTGCCTTGCTTAAAAAAAAGCGTAAAGGTGATGGACTGGCCAAGCATGTCTCCAAACCCTATTGAGCATCTGTGGGGCACCCTCAAACGAAAGGTGGAGGAGTGCAAGGTCTCTAACATCCACCAGCTCCGTGATGTCATCATGGAGGAGTAAAAGTGGACTCCGGTGGCAACCTGTGAAGCTCTGATGAACTCCATGCCCAAGAGGGTTAAGGCAGCGCTGGAAAATAATGGGGCCACACCAAATATTGACAATTTGGGCCCAATTTGGACATTTTCACTTAGGAGTGTACTGATTTTGCTGCCAGCAGTTTAGACATTAATGGCTGTGTATTGAGTTATTTTGAGAAGACAGCAAATTTACACTGTTATACAAGCTGTACACTATACAGTGAAACCTCGGATTACGAGCATAATCCGTTCCAGGAGAATGCTTGTAATCCAAAGTACTCGCATATCAAAGCGAGTTTCCCCATTGAAGTCAATGGAAACAAAAATAATTAGTTCCGCATTGACTTCAAATGGCATGCAATACCGCATGTGGCCAGAGGTGGGGGGCGTTGGAGAGCCTCGGAAATGTCCGGAAAGGCCTGAGGACACTTCGTCTGACCTCGGCAAACCTCAGAAAGGCTGGGGAACAGAGTATTTTCGAGTCTTTTCGTTCGGCTCCCCCCACCTCAGGCCAAACGCGGTACTGCACACCACTTTGGCCTGAATCCTGCTCCTTTTGTGAGACAACACTTGCAAACCGAGTTAGTATTTTATTAAATACAGTGCTCATATTGCGAAACGCTCGTTAACCACATTACTTGCAATCAGAGGTTCCGCTGTACTACTTTACATTGTAGCAAAGTGTAATTTCTTCAGTGTTGTCACATGAAAAGATATAATAAACTATTTACAAAAATGTGAGGGGTGTACTCACTTTTGTGAGATAATGTATTTTATATTTTGGTTTGTTCTTTAATGTGGTGTGATTATTTCCTAGCAAATTTTTCGCCATATAATGCTGCTACACAAAAGTTCCCAGTAAAATCTAGTAAAAAGTTATGCAATACACTACCCCTACAATTTAGCATAATGTAGCATTCCCTTGTGATGTATATAAAGTTAACTGGTTTATGTAACTTAGGTGCCAGGTATTATCCTACAGGTAATCATCAAGGTCACAATGGTACAAGAATGGGCAATAATTCTACACTTGAGAACATTTTGTTTTGAAAGGCCCAGCATTATGGAGACAAATCATTTATGTGTCAAAACATAACCAATATATTAGAAAAGAACTACAGGCAACAGTTCCCTGTAACAACTTGTTTTACCTTTTAACCCTGCTAGTAGATCTATTGTCTTTCTACTTCCCTAAAATGGGTGACAACATAGTTGGTTGTGCAATAAAATTACTGCAGTGTCATCACACAGTGGGAAAGATAGTTTAAATAGACATGTACAGTAGTTTTAGGTTTCTTCAAAATGTATTAATTCTCCATAAAAGACATAACATTCAGATAGAAGATGTTAACGCATTTCAGCCTTGTGGGCCTTGTTTATAGACAAGTTTTGATTTCGAATAGTTTTCCAATTTTCAAAAAGAATAAAATAGACTCGAAAATAAAGAAATAGAATAGAACACATTTTTTTTTCTATTCTATTCCCTTTTTTCTATTCTATTTAATTCTCTTTGGAAATTGGAAAACGATTTAAATCCGAAAACGATTTGAAAACTTTTAGAATTTGAATAGTATTCAAAAACAATTTGAAAACTATTTGAATTTGAATTTATTTTTCGTTATTTCGGATTCATTTTAATTCGGTACTATTTTATTTCGGAGATTCGGATAAATACGAATTTCCGAATAACAAAAATGTGTCCGAATTTTAATTCGAAACAAAACGAACCGTACATGTCTCATTCTTTACAACAAATGCCATGTACAAAAACGACACAATATACAGTATAGTATATAAGCCCCAACTGGCAACAAATGCTGTCAATTAGCCAAATAATAAATAATTTGAATTGCTTTCTTTCTAATGTTTTGGGTGGAACTCCGCTTTAAATAAAACAAATACAATGTTAAACTATTCATGTTACTTGTAATAAAGCTAAAGAATCCTGCCATTCAAGTTTCATTGTGACGTGTGTAAGCCGGACAGAGTCACAAAACCTAGGAGAGCAAGCAGATTAGATGACAAGAAGGTAGACCTACGCATCTAATTAAACAGATCATGTCAAATGAGTGGATAGAGCAGATCATACATGCCTATAACTATAATGAAATCTGGTGTTGTCACGCTACTAATTACTTGTTACTGAAAAAAGAAAACAATAGATGAAACATGTTTTTTTTCCCTAAATATGCCTCCTAGCCTAAATGTAATTACAAAATTGCCTTTTTGACATTCTGTTTAAAGATTACTCAAATTTTCTTGTTGGAATTCGACTGATGTCTCAGTAAACATTACTGCTCACTGAAACTGATATTTAGGTAATAATGTTTGGAAGCTAAGAAGATTAAAATTAGACCATTATTGTGGCTGTATTTGACAAACTGACACCAGTCAGATACCAACCAGTTGATTGTGATGGTTAATACCATCATAGCAATTAAATCAACCAGATTCCAGATGTCAATCCGTTCTATAGGCATTTTTTTATTTATTACACAGACAACATGGGCAAATACAGAACTCTTTTTTGATCACCAGGACAGAAAGTAATGCAAAATCTGAAATTTACCAGTTGTCTTTGGAACTGTAATAGAGGTGAAATCTTCCAATGGGCACACTTGATTAGGTAGGACTTGCGGGACCCCAACACCCGAAAGACCATAAAAAAGAGGGGCAGTAGGACTATTGCAGTACAAAGTTGAGTAGGTAAACTCACACAGAGTAGATAGAATAAAAGTTAATACATTTACTGACATGGTATCAAACAAGATAAAAGGACATCAAAACGACATAAACAATAAAAAACAATACAAGGTATCGTGATAAACCATACTGGTCACCGAGAGTGATAAACCCCTTGGGGGGAATCATGGTGAAGGTAGGGGTCACGAAAGGGATTCTCAACTAGTTTCACGACAGGCGTCGCCTCGTCAGGAGAGTTTTTCTGAAATGAATCAAAATACAATCATTGACTGCAGAGAAAAGGCTGAAACAGTAAAAAAAATACAATTCAACCTACACAAAGACATTATATTAAACATTGGGGAATAATGGCTGTGCTTCTTACCTAAAAATGTAAATCCCGTCAGCTCGGATGCCCAAGCTTCCGAGGAGAGAGTCTCCCGCGGCGGCCGAGGGGGACGGATACGTGAATGGACCTAACAACTAGATATTAAAATATGACTATAAGCATATGGCTGTATTGGTAAAGAGGGGGAGGTGCAGTGTATGCGTGATAAGTGAACCAAACTGTGCCCAAAAAGAGGGGTAAAAATGTGAAAAATGGTGAGTGGAAGTGTGATTGGAAAGTGAGAGTGAATGAGGGAGGGGGGGGTGGGAGGGGAAAGAGAGAAAGGGAGAGGGGAAAGAAATGGGAAACAATAAAGGAAGAAAAGGGGGGAGGGGAGGCAGAGTTAGAGGGGGAGAGAGGGGTTGTGGAGAGAAGGGGGGTGAAAGGGAAGAAAGGGAAGGAGGTTGGGGGGAAAGGGAAAAGGGAAGAATGGGAAGGGGGGAGGAGGGGAAGAGAAGGCAAAGGGGGGGGACTAAGAGAATCACCAGAACAGAAAGTAATGCAAAATCCGAAAATTTACCAGTTGTCTTTGGAACTGCAATAAAGGTGAAATCTTCCAATGGGCACAAATGATTAGGTGACAACTGTCTAAGTAGGGATTTACTTTTACTTTGGAGAGATTGCTTAGTTAGAAAGTGATAGATTTCCTACAGTATCACTTTCTGTTGGGTCTTCATGACCTACCAACAGTAGAAAGAAAAACAGAAGGATTTCAAATCCCAACTCTAACCAAAGCTTTGTTTTTAGCTTTGGAAAAAGTAAATACTTCTACCAGTTTTTTATTTTGTCCATCACTTTATCTCATATCCCCGGGATAGTCTGTGACAGCAGTGCAAAAAGAAAGTGCAGCTTGTTATTACCAGGGCAAGACGTAACAGACAGTAATAATAACCTGACAGAGGACCAAACTCTCTGGTTTTAGGCATGGCTAGATGGGTTGTTAAAGTGGTTGTAAACCCTTACAACACACTTTATGCTACAGGTAAGCCTATATCAGGGATGTCCAAACTTTTTTCAAAGAGGGCCAGATTTTCTGAAGTGTACATGCTTGAGGGCCGACCATTTTTGCCCAACATTCCTTGAACCATTAAAATTTGGTCTAAGTGTGTTCGTTTGAGCACTAATACACTGCCCAACAAGAATTAGCTTGCCTTTGTGGCTGTGTGTGAGTAAAGAGATGAGCTCAGGCATATTATTTGGATATACCATATTTATTGGCGTATAACATGCACCTTCACTTTAAGAGGGAAGTTTCAGGGGAAAAAAAAAAAAATTTAAATAAAGAAATGTGAAGCAAAATAAGGGTCAGTGCCCATCTGCAGCTTTACAGGTGCCCATCTGCAGACCCACCATTTCCATGAATGCAGTACCCCCAAGTGCCAGGAATGCAGCACCCACCATTGCTAGGAATGCAGCACCCACCATTGCAAAGATTGCAGCACCCACCATTGCCAGGATTGCGGCACCCACCATTGCTAGGAATGCATCACCCACCATTGCTAGGTATGCAGCACCCACCTTTGCTAGGAATGCAGCACCCACCATTGCCAGGAATGCAGCACCCACCTTCGCTAGGAGTGCAGCACCCACCATTGCTAGGAATGCATCACCCACCATTGCTAGGTATGCAGCACCCACCTTCGCTAGGAATGCAGCAACCACCATTGCTAGGAATGCAGCACCCACCATTGCTAGGAATGCAGCACCCACCATTGCTAGGAACGCAGACCCACCATTTCCAGGAATGCAGCACCCACCATTGCCATCCATGCAGCCTAATTGATGACCAGCCATCTGCAGCCTTGGAGGGAACAGGAAGGGGGTAGGACGAGCGCCAAAAGATTACATATATAAGAATCTCCTGTTTACACGGCAGCCTCTTCAATAGAAAGTCCCGCCTCCTTTGATAGACAGAACAGTCGTTCAATGGCAGAGCAAGAGACGAGACTTCCTATTACAGAGGCCGCCCGTAAACAGGAAATTCTCTTCCTCTATGTACGGCATGTCTCGCCTCCTCCCTGTCCTCTCCAAGGCTGCCAGCACATATATTTTGTGGCCCCGGCTCTGGGAGATTGCCGGGGCCACAAAATATATATATGTCCAAACAACCAGGCGGGTTGTTCAAAACCAGAACGTGGGCCGTGATTGTCCCACGGGCCGGACTTTGGACATGCCTGGCCTATATTAAGGTTTACCTGTAGCTACCCCGGCGTTTCCCGTGTGCATTTGCGGGAGTGATGTCATTGCGAGCTCTGGCCAATCACAGCACCGGAGCCCGCTATACCCGGTAGTCACTCTGGGAGAGATGTCACCGCCTGAGGGGGAGAACGAGGACCACTGTGGGGGCTTCGATCTCAGGTAAATCATTCATAATGAGCTAGTATGCTATGCTTACTAGCTTATTATGCCTTTATCTTGCAGGGTGATTTTTTTTTGCTTTGTTTTGTTTTTTTCAGGAGAGTTTACAACCACTTTAAAAATCTTAAAGGGCAAATAAGTAAACAATTTGCTGCTGCAGATACCAGCACAAATGCCAGCACATATTCATCGTGTTTGTCATAGAAAATCCAAGCATATGTCTTTTGAACATAGGTTACTGTGGAATACATGATTCATTTCTGAACATGTTTTACAGATTTTAGAAATCTAAAATATATGGTATGTTTATGTCAGAAGTTGTTCAGCAAGGTTGCTGACTATATTTGAAGCACAGAAGGACATAATCAGATAGAACAGTCAAGATCTTTCAGCATGAGTATGTGAAAGAATATTGACCATCATGTCTTGCATGTCTGCGCATGCCACTTGAAGACTTGAGAGGAAGTCCAATGGTCTAGTTTCGGGCTTTGTTTGCAGGTAAGTGTCACATAATGTGCTAGTATGCGATGCATACTAGCACAATATGCTTTTACTTTGCAGGGAACAAAAAAAGGAAGTAAAACCCATGAGGTTTACTTTCTTCTTTAAGGTTGATTGCTACATTTGCTTGATTTAAAGGAACTTCGCACCATTGTTCATTTGTATTTTTTATACATCAAGAAGCAAACAGAAAAAAATGGAAATGTATATTTCACAAACATTTCAAAAATATTAAACTTTGTTCCCCACATTTTTGGTGTATTTTGTTTATTGAGGTTATTTTAGGCCATAGGAAAGTAGCAATTTGTGCACAATGTAAAACACTGTTGTTGTCTTTTTATTGTACTTTTATTGTTAAATGTTAGGAAATGTGAAAAATTAAATGAGTCAAAGAAAAAAAGCTGATTTATTTTGTGCACTGCCCCTTTAAAGTTTTACAGTTTTTTTTCCCTATCCTTTCTTGGATTCAATTTTTTTTATTTTGACCAATTCACTTATCACTAAAAGAACCTAGTGGGGGTGATAAAGACAAATAGCATTTGCCTTTTGCAAAGTGCAGTTGCACTCTACAAGTGCAGTTGCTCCAGAGCTTAGTCAATGATCGGGAGATATGCTGACTTCCATCATCCAATCATGTGCAAGCAAAAATTCATTTTTTTTTCCTGGCATGTGATTGGATAGTTTTTGCAAAGTAAAGCTTTACCTTATTTCATTGCAGAGTGAAAATGCCCTTTGCAAAGGGCACAGTCTATTTGACTTCGGTAAATCAACCTCATAATGTCCTGCAAAGCAACATTTAGACTGGAAGAGGAAAGGGCAGCTCTGTTAGCCACCCACACTTATGACCCCTTTCACACTGATGCGGTTTTCTGCACCACATGTGCAGCGCAGTGTACCCGTGGGTACGCACCAGGTAAGCTGCACTTTCCCTTAGAGTTCTATTGTGTCCCATGATTTTAGTTTGCTATCTGAAAACTCACTATAACTCCTGCATGCAAATCCTTTGGTACAATTGAAATGGAGTTCTATGGCAAAGCGCAGCTAACACGCTTCAAAACCGCGGGTACACTGCACATGCTGTGCAGGAAAATTGCACTGCATCAGTTTGAAAGGGGCCTAACTGCATTGCACTGTGCTGGAAATCTAACACATTTAGCTTGCGAATAGGTGAGCATAAAGAAGGCCTGATCAGTGAGCTGTTGTGAAGCTCCCACTCATTTACCGTATATACTGGAGTATAAGCCGAGTTTTTCAGCACATTGTTTTGTGCTGAAAATGCGCCTGATCTCCCGGATTTGGGGACCCGGTACCGGCTGGCCGCAGGTTCCCTGGACCCCAATCTTGGCACACATGTAGCCCGACTCTTTTTCGACAAGTGTGCAAAATGTGTTGTCCAGGGGACCTACGGCCGGGGAGCACCGATTTTTTAAAGCTGGGCACCCCTTCCATGGACTCCTGTGTTAAATGGTAATTTCTCTGGTAACTTTGGGGACCCAGTACTGGCCGGTTGTTGGTCCCCTGGACCCGGAACTTGCCACACAAGGAGCCCCATTTCTCCTCTACAAGTGTGCAAAGATTGTTGTCTGGGGGACCTACAGCTGGGGAGTACTGATTTTTCAAACCCGGGCACCCCTTTCATAGACTCCCATGTTAAACGTCAGTCTAGTCATGGACACAGTGAGGCATGGGCACAATGAGGCATGGGCACAGTGAGGCATGGGCACAGTGAGGCATGGACACAGTGAAGCATGGACACAGTGAGGCATGCACATGGACACAGTGTGGCATGGACACAGTGAGGCATGGACACAGTGAGACATGGGCACAGTGAGGCATGGGCACAGTGAGGCATGCACATGGACACAGCGAGGCAAAGTGAGGCACAGTGAGGCATGCAGATGGACACCCTAGGCTTAAACTCAAGTCAATACGTTTTCCCAGTTTTTTGTGGTAAAATTAGGTGCCTAGGCTTATATTCGGCTCGGCTTATACTCGAGTATATACGGTACTATTTATTTTCACCAAGGTGAATTACTTCCATTGCAGTGGGAAAAGGTAAATGGTTTGAAACTGGCTATAGTGCATCTGGATTAAAAAACTGGGTAACCAGAGTTGCACATGCTTAGTTGGGAAAAAAAAATCACAAATACATATTTTTGCCTGCAATCATACTTTAAAGCGGAGTTCCACCCTAAAGTGGAAATCCCGCTGATCGGAACCCTCCCCCCCTCCAGTGTCACATTTGACACCTTACAAGGGGGAGGGGGGTGCAGATACCTGTCTAAAGACAGGTATTTGCACCCACTTCCGGCCACACAGTCTGTGGGTAGACTGCGGGCAGAATGTCCCCCCCCCCGTTGTGTTTTGGGAACACTCAGCTCCCAGAACACAGCAGGAACGGCGCAGTGCGACTCGCGCATGCGTCGTAGGGAACCGGGCAGTGAAGCTGGAGCGCTTCACTTCCTGGTTTCCTCACCAAGGATGGCAGGGGGGCAGCAGAGTAACGAGCGATCGCTCGTCCTCTGCTGCGGATGGCGCTGGACTCCAGGACAGGTAAGTGTGCTGATATTAAAAGTCAGCAGCTGCAGTATTTGTAGCTACTGGCTTTTAATATTTTTTTTTCAGCGGACATCCGCTTTAAAGGAGAATTTTGGGGTTACAAAAAAAAAACATACATGCCCCCATGTGACACTGTCAGTCACTGCTCTGACTCTCCAGCACTCATGGGAGCGCCAGGCTGGTATAGGAAGCGGGTTGAGCTGGTTTCCGCACTCAGCTGAGAGCTGAGAGCCTGGGCCAGTTGTCAGTTGGGCAGCTGGGAGGATCCCGACAATATGGTCTGAATCCTTCCAGAGCCTGGAATGGCTCTGAAATGACTTTTCAGACTTGTCAGCTGATTCTGGGTCACAGGAGAGCACAAGTAAGTACACTTCTGTAACCCAAATGAGAAATTTGCCCAAAAAAGCATTGATCATACTTCTCTTTTAATAAGATAGTACAAAGAAAAACTTCAAAAGGATAAGATAATTGCTAACTATCAGCATGTTACTTTTGTTTTATTCAACTAGGATTACCTTATAGTCAGCTTTAATAAATAAAATCCAGCAATATGCAGCAACATCACAGCTGTGCTGCTTTCTGCGATACCTTTACCTCTATTTATCTGACACACACAGTAACATGCTGTCCAAGTTAGTAATCTTCTGATCATGTGCTGAACACAGGCCAGGGCATAGCTATGAAAGAGAACAATGCAGTGAGGTAGACAGATTTCATACTGAAGGTGGAACTAAGCCACATTACACAACTCCTAAGAAATTTGTTACATATGCCACTTGTATAAAACCTGATGTACATGTAGTTATTTCAGTGCTTAAATCACAGTGACAACATGTTTTACAATTTTATATTTGATAAGATGTGTTAGGCTGGTTGTACAAAACCAACCAAGGCTCCATTCACATATCTGCATTGAAAACTGTGGGTGACACTTATTTGCCAAAAAAGCACAGAACAGTTTTGAACTCAGCCCTCCCCCTCTTCCCTCCCTCTCTCAGCCCCCTCCCTCTCTCAGCCCCCCTATTTCTTCCCTTCCTCTCTTAGCCCCCTCTCTTTCAGCCCCCCTCATCTCACTCTCTCAGCCCCCCTCTCTCTCAGCCCCCTCTCCTCCTTCTCTCAGCCTCTTCTCTCTCAGCCCTCCCCACTCTCAGCCCTCCCCTCTCTCAGCCCCCCTCTCTCAGCACTCCCTTTTTTAGCCCTCCCCTCTCTCAGCCCCCAGCAACCCCCCTCACCCTCAACCCCCTCTCTCGCCCTTTACCTCTCCCTCTCTCAGCCCCCTCTCTCTCAGCCCTCCCTTCTCCTAGCCCCTCTCTCAGCCCCCTCTCTTAGTCCTCCCCATTTCTCCTCCCTCTCTCAGCCTCCCTCCACTCTCTCTCTCCCAGCCCACTCTCTCTCAGCCCCCCGCTCTCTTAGCCCCCCTTCTCTTAGCCCTCCCTCTCTCAGCTCTCCCCTCTCTCAGACTCCCTCTCTCTCAGCCCTCCCCTCTTTCAGCCCTCCTTCTCTCAGCCCTCCCTCTTGCAGCCCTCCCCTCTCTCAGCCCCCCTCTCTCCCCATCGCTCCTCCTCTCTCTCAACTCCCCTCTTAACTCCCCTAAAAGCTCATAACCCCAATCGTATTCTGCGATCCACCAATCAAAACCTTGTCCAGATTCCCAAAGCCAGATACAAGACCTAAGGAGATTGAAGGTTTGCTGTCCAGGGACCACGACTGTGGAACGCTCTACCAACCACCATCCGTTTGGAGGGGGACCACTTGGCCTTCAGGAGAAAGATTAAAACCCATCTCTTCTGAGGTCAAGGGGTTTCACCCACGAAAGAGTTACATCGCCCAGAGGCGATTCAGTTCGCATGTGTTGCGATATATAAGTTGTTCACTCACTCACTCACTCTTCCTCAGCCACCCCTCTCTCTCTCAACCCCCCTCTCTCTCAGCCCCCTCTCTCTCAGTCCTCCCTTCTCTCAGCCCTCCCTTCTCTCAGCCCTCCCTTCTCTCAGCACTCCCCTCTCTCAGCCTCCCTAAACCCTCCTCTCCCTCAGCTCTCCCCTTTTTCAACCCCCCCTCTAAGCCCTCACTCTCTCACCCCCCTCACTTTTTTAGGCGGGAGGAGTACAAATAGCCGGTCTTGCCTAGGGCGCAAAATAGTCTAACACTGGCCCTGCCTATTGGCCCTTGTAAGTTTTCCGGCCATAGTGTAAAGGCCAATCAGTGACGTATGGTTTACAAAAATGTTCTCAGGTGAATCTGCACATAAATTCACCGGGACCACCAATCTCCAACCTGCAAGATTCACTTTGAATCCACTATAGTAGCAAAGCTGGACTTCATCCTTAATATTCATAAAGGTGATTGGTAACACTTACAAAATACATCTAAATGTACCAGCTTGCAAGGAAAATGCAAATAGAGAGCTGTGCCTGTTATTATTACCACTGCAGAACCCTGAAACCAGCTGTGACAAACTAAAACTCAATTACAGAGCTATATATGCAAAAATGTTGAGTATGGCCTCAGATAAGCAAAATAACTAATCTTAAGAGTGTACCATCATCCAGGTTGATATATAGAAAAGGGGGTGGGGACAAGGAACAGTGGCTAAGGATGATCCTCTAACATTCCCTCCCCCCACAAGGGGCGATTGATGGACTATCTCGGTACTGGGTAAAAAAATGACATACATATAAAATAATAATGCGTTTTATTACATAAAATTGTTGAACAAAGAATACATGATAAAAATTGGAAAAACAGGACCTCAGGGATACCCCCGGGCAAATTCTGTTATTACAAACATATGGACTGGTCTATGCCTCGACTAGTTTCGCGGTATAACCGCTTCCTCAAGAGAACCAATCTATAAAGCAAATGAATACAATTAATATTAAGCAAACATAATAATTCAACAATAGCCATAATAATACAATACAATAGAAAGGGATAATATAGAGGGAAATAGCTTACCCATAGATGGGTGGTAATGTGTGGCATCAGGCCGCCCAGATAAAATAACCCCCCTGCGGCGGACAAGGGGGATAATGCAGAAAACTCTAAATGGAGGCATAGAGTAGGTAAGAATTCAAGTAAAGAACAATGTCAAGGAGAGAAGGGACACCCGTGGAGGAAGAGAGAAGGGGGGAATGGGGGAGGGGACGGGGGACAGGGAAGGGGGGGAAGGGGGAGGGAGGGAGGAAGAGGGGAAAGGGGAAGAGAAAGCTGGGAAAGAGGGGGGGAAGGGGGGTAGGGGACTGGGTAAGGGATGGGGAAGGTGGGAGGGGGGGAAGGGGGGGTATGGGAGGGTTGGGGAAGGAAAGGGGAAGCAAGGGAATGGGTGGGGGAGGGGGAAAAGCAGGGGGAAAAGGGGAGGGCAGAATGGATACCCATAACAATGACAGGACTGAACAGAACCAATTTAGGCTCACCAGGTAATTGAAGAATAGTGGTATGGGTGCCAAACCATCTGGTGTTTCACTGTGATGCGGGGACGGTGAGGCAAGTTGAAGGTGGGGACAACCCAAGGTACTCCTGACACAGATAGTATCATAGGTAAAAATTGGTTGTATAGGATCCATCATTGCAACGGACTGCCCAGCCAAGGGAAGTCTGTAGATGCGAATGATAGTGGGTTACAATAGGTAAGTAAAGGGCATACAAAATTGCTCCTAAAAGCCAGGAGGAAACATACCTGTGGGAGTCCCCCCTCCAGACAGGAGTAAGCCTCAATACCGTGACCCGCATGTAGGAACCATGAGGAGAAGTCCGCAATGCTCACTCACGGGCTAAGCCCTATAAGTGAGCTCCCCAACCCGTAGACGCCAGAAGCGCCGCCAATCAGCGGCGTCTGACGTCATAGGTCAGTCCCTCCGCACGGCGCTGGTACAACATTGACGCTACCCGTGCGTGCACCTTCCACAATGACCCAAGGGGCAGGGAGCCCGGTCAGGGGAAGGCAAGGAGGGGACGAACCATGGGCTCACCCTTCCCAGGGGAAACACAAGTCCGCAGACATGGGGAGAAAAGAACCAGGCGGCCAACAGCCGCACTAGACCACCAGGGGTCGCTAGAACATTAATAAGGGAAATACATGGCATTAATTGGAATATAAGAACAAATAACAATGAATTGGGGGAGGAATAAATCCCACAAAATCGATTCCACACAGGTTGTTAAACCATGCAGGAAGGTGTCTCTCCTTGACATTGTTCTTTACTTGAATTCTTACCTACTCTATGCCTCCATTTAGAGTTTTCTGCATTATCCCCCTTGTCCGCCGTGGGGGGTTATTTTACCTGGGCGGCCTGATGCCACACATTACCACCCAACTATGGGAAAGGTATTTCCCTCTATATTATCCCTTTCTATTGTATTGTATTATTATGGCTATTGTTGAATTATTATGTTTGCTTAATATTAATTGTATTCATTTGCTTTATAGATTGGTTCTCTTGAGGAAGCGGTTATACCGCGAAACTAGGCAAGGCATAGACCAGTCTATATGTTTGTAATAACAAAATGTGCCCGGGGGTATCCCTGAGGTCCTGTTTTTCCAATTTTTATCATGTATTCTTTGTTCAACAATTTTATGTAATAAAACACATTATTATTTTATATGTATGTCATTTTTTTACCCAGTACCGAGATAGTCCATCAATCGCCCCTTGTGGGGGGAGGGAATGTTAGAGGATCAGCCTTAGCCACTGTCCCTTGTCCCTTGTCCCCACCCCCTTTTCTATACAGAGCTATATACAAACGGATAAGCATTTATCTTAAAGTTCTGTTATTTCCAGTGCTTTATGATATCCAACAAAGCTTATTTAATACAGCAAAGAAATCAACATACTTGTATGATCTCAGAAACCTCTGCTATTCCGTCAACACACTTAAATGCATGTGCTACGATGTGCATTCTTCCCCACCCCCCCCCCCCTCAACTGGAGATTGAGCTATCGCTAAACAGCTTTACTCACTGCGCATCCCTATGGACCAATCAGTGTTAATCCCTGATCATATGTTCACCGTGACTGCCAATTACAGTGAAAACTAGAACAAATGTAAATAAAAATTTGCAGCTGCTTGATCTGTGTTTTCGCTTTCCCTAGAGTGTGAATCTGGCTGTTTAAGAGAGGGATTGCAGTTTGTTTCATTGTAATTTAACAAAACATTACAGTATAAATTGTATTGCATTGGTCAAAAGATAACTGGTTGCCACTTTCTACAGCTGCCAGATTAACATTAATTTAGAAAGCAAACCCAGGTTGTCTCTTGTTTTTCAGGGCAACATTTTAAGAGGAATGGAACATACATTCAGAAACAATGTATTAATCTCTGTTCGTTTTATACACTAGGGCTACTGATTATCTGTGGTAGTATTAGTGATTAGCTATGACTAGGTCCAGTGATTAGGCTTCATTTAGTTAAGGTTAGTAGTTGCTTACTGATAGTTAGCTTTTGTGGTTAATCAATAAGGTTAACATAAGGTTTTGTGATATATTCTTTACTCAGATAAGTTTCTATCTCCTGTTGTGCATACTCCTCCTTGGGGTCAGAAAGACAGCATTGAGCCAAACAGCTTATGATACACCTTTGATGTCAGTTTTCATCTAAAATGCTTCCCTCATGTGGAGCTTTGCCTTGTTTCCTGCTGACCATTCAAGCTATGACAGATCATTGACTTGTACTAATGGTTGCCTTCAATTGTTGGAGCACTGCCCAATAGTCATTAAATGCTCTACTTCTACATCTAGTTTCTGTGGGTCTGGAGGACGAATAGTGTGCTTTGATAAAAAAACAGCAAATATAAGTATGTATATATATATATATATATATATATATATATATATATATATATATAGTAGGTTTGGCAATATTAAATAATAACTATTCTGCAATATGTCTATCTTCAACACTGGTGCAAGTAACTAGCAGACTTCCACTAAGTTCATTTATTTATATAAAAGTACATTTATCTTTTAAGTCAACCCAAAACCCACCTTATTTGTCTAGTAGTTCAAATACTATATGACATTTATTTTTACTTTACTTACTACCAGCAAGATCTTACAAAAGGATATGCATGTCTGTATATGGAACAGTGTGTGGAGTTGCTTGGTAGTGCTAATGATGAGCAGCATTACAGGCTGCGGGTCAGAAGTCGGAGAGTCACAGATGGAGCAGTGCTGGAGTAGCATGCAGAGATCTAATTGACATGGGCTATGGGATTATGTCTGCGGGAAACCATCCCCCTTACCTTTTTTTACCCCCACTTTTTCACTGTGTTAACTACAAACATTTTTTTTCACATTCCCAGTGAAAGTGGTATTTTGCAGAAATATACCAATCTGCTTCTGCACACCATCTTTTTTCTCTGATGTCATCAGAAGCCAACTGTGTCTTTCAGGTTCTTTCTGTCGACCCCCTGATAATGTGCATGCAGTGTTACAAATCATCAGGGGGCTTCAAAAACCAGGAAGATACAGCTGGCTCCCTGATTATGTGCCACAGCACATGCTCTGTAGAGTACCATGAGGCCTTCTAGGATGCATGATGTCAGTATCCGAGGAGGCAGTGGGTGACCTGCATATCAGTCTCGCCTTGGCAAGAATAGCCGAAATGTGGGGAGGGTTCGCCCTCACCCCTCAAAAAAAATATTAGATATTTATTTTTAAATCAGATTGCTAAAGAGGAGGGAGGTAGAAGTGAAAATATGACAGGAGGTAAATGTCTGCTTTAAATACTTTCCTCCCTGCCCCTTGTTGAACTGATGGGGCCCAGGGGCAGAGATGGTACTTAATTATCTTTGGGTGCAGGCAAAGTAATTCTGCAGCTCCCAGCAATTAAAGTTCATTCAGTTCAGCAGGAGGGCCATAGGGGTAGAGAGGGGACTATTTATTTGTTTTTAGGTGAGAATGGAGTAATACTCCATGCTGAAGCTCCTTACAATTAAACAAGAATTCCAGATATGGATATTTGTACATGGTTACAGTACATTGGTCCAGCTTGGGCCAATGTAACTATGCATATACCAAACCTATGGGATTCTCCTGGAAGCTGGAAATCACTATAATAGGCATCATTACTACAGTGATCTCCACTAGCTTTTGGGTCCCATGCCAAGCAGCTATCTTTCTGCAGTGTTGACACAGGAGGTGACAGATACCATTCAGTGCTTCCAAATCCAAGTGCAATTACGCAAATGGCAACATAAGTCAACCTAAATAAGCTGCAGCAAATATCATGTATAGGACAACATACATGGGAATTAATAAATAAACAACATGCTGTGTTAATAATAAATATAAATCAGTGTTAAACATTGGTGATACTCGAGATTCTGTACCAGAGTGGAAGGATCTTTTACTTAAGTGCTTTCAGAATTATCTTGATAGAGAGTCACACAGCTTTTAATAAGGAGACATCTTCACTGGTGTATGCCCACATGTTTTAATTGATAAGTGGAGTTGGGACACAGAAATTTTGCTTGGTAGCATCTGGATTCAATATATGGTTTTGAGCTTTCACATCATCTGCATGAACTTTTTTTTTATGTATCACCAATGTTCATTACTGATGTATACTTATGTATTTTAGCACAGCATTCTGTTTATTGAACCATTCAAAGCTTGCTTTGCATTTTCTCAATGAAAATTGAGAAAGATTTTAATGAGATGGAGAGATAAGGCAGTGACATCAAAATTGACACCTTTTCAAATCATAGAATGCTTTGCAGTCATGTAGTAGCAGTGCCCAGTACAATGATTACCAGAATCCAGAGGAATTGACTATGTGCATTGTTACATTGGTTCTGGCCTGCCCCAGAAGACTGATATAGAAGATAACCTGCTTGTGCCCAAATATGATTAAATACTCTTCTCTCTGTTCCTGTCTCCTGATAAACAGAAGAGCACAGGAAACTTTTCTTTAATTGCTGGGAGCCACGGAATGCATCCACCTGTCCCCAAAGGTAATTACAAAGCCCACTATCTGCCCATATGCTTCCTGCTAAACTCATGGGGCCTGGGAACAGTAGGAAGGCTAGCTCTAGCTATCAGTGACTTTGAACGTCTTGCATTGCCTCTACAACAGAGCTCACATGGGAAGCAGAGCAATGCACCAATTAGATGTGCTGTAGTACAAGGAGCATCCTAATAGGAGGAGAGACCAGAGCTACAGAGAGATAAAGTTATCAGTGTCCTGCTTCTTCTTTCACTGTCCAATGACAGGCTGGGATGACAAATGTAATCTCAGGTGGTGACTCATGTTCCCCTTCTATTTTGAAATAAATATATTTTTAGTGGTATAAGTATATGTCATGCTCACCTGTATTAAAACATATTGCTTTTGATGCGTGAGAAAAATGTTCATAGTGCAGAGAAGCTGTGAATAATAGTTTACTTTGGACGGACTTTTACAGATTTTTATATGGAATAGTTATAGTCAGCATTTTACAAGAAAAACAACCCATTGACATGTTCCAAATTTTTAGTGTGTAACTTCAAGAACAAGTGAATACAATGTACTCAACTGCATTAGTGGAAGAATTTATGGGATGTTTTCAGTCTTAAAACAAGCCTTGCCACCTTAAGCCAAGTAAGTCATTTATAGCTATGAGTCACAACATCTTACATTCTTACACTGGTTTTAAGAAGAAAAATAGAGGATAAATACAGGCAACAAACATTCAATACAAAAAGAAAAAGATCATGAATACCATTTCACAGAAAAAAGACCCAATGTTACAAATGTATTCAATTTTTACTAATTCATTTTTTAGTGTAATAAATACATAGTCCCATATTCTCTCTAAAAATCCGCGGGCTGCGCTTAAGGCACTTACACTCCGCTGTCCCAACTTACAGGAGCAAGTGTTGTATTCCCCAAACACTTGCTCCATAAGTTGGGACGGCGGAGTGTAAATGCCCCGGCGTAGCCTGGCGGATCTCCAAGGGGGCGGCTTGTATTCAAATTAAGCGCGCCCCCGATTCTAATGAACTGCGCATGCGCCGGGCTTCAAAAAGCCCAGTGCGCATGCTCCAGTTCTCGGCGGAAAACGTCAATGACGCCAACGTGTGCGTCATTGACGTAAAGTCGTATTCAAGAACGACTTACGGAAACGACGTACCCGACGCCATCCGTAACATGGCCTACGTGGGACTTGCGGAAATTTACTCCTCATATAGCAGGACTAAATTTCCACTTACGCAAACGACGTTAGCGACGGTTACGCGACGCGAACTCGTTCGGGAATCGGCGTAGAAGGATCATTTGCATACGCAAATGAGCCCTTCACGTAAATGCCATCTAGCGGCGGCCGGCGTCATTACATTTAAGATCCGCCAGTGTAAGTGACTTACAGATGGCGGATCTTAAGTGTATCTATGCGAAAATGATTCTAAGAATCAGTCGCATAGATACACGGGCCAAAAAAGGGAGATACGATGGAGTATCCTGAGATACTCCATCGTAACTTCTATGAGAATATGGCCCTCAATATCTAATAAAATCAGCACCATTTAAATATTTCCAGAAAACTTAGAAGACATGTTTTGTGTGCCGTGCCAAAAATGTTTATTGTTAAGTTGCACTGAATATCGGGCATGGCTTACAGGAGCTTTGTTAAGTTTGAGTCTGAGCCTACATATTGTATACATTGTACTCAGTCTGCAGTCCTTGTACCTAAAAAATACTCCATAATTGCTCTGCTATAGGTGAGCAGATTGGATTATCAGAAATGTAATTGTGAATCCAGAGTTTTCCTTAGGTGGGTTGAGATGTATGTCAGCTTGCAGGGAGTTATGCCTCCCCCTTCTCCACAAACCCAACTCAGGACAGACAGCAATGATGTCTATTCAGGCAAGGCCTATGAAAAGTATGGACAGTTTGGGACAGTGTTGGAACTGTGTCATGAGAAATGAGAAGGCTTACAAGGCATTGGAAGAGCAGTCCATGTACTTACCTGTTGACACTCAGTGACCCGCATCAGTGCCTCCCTCTGATGGAGTCCTCATGTTGGGAAAAAAATCACCCAACCATGCAGCAATTAGCCCTGCCTGATTGACAAATGAGCATTCTAGCACCTGGCCAGTAGTGGAACACAGCATGAATCTGCAAGATGCCAGGATTTTGTTAAAGTCCTAGAACAGGCCCATGCAATGTGGGACTGTTGAGAGCTATTTAGTAGTTTCTCAATCTATATGCATGAGTGGAATTCAAACTTCTATGTAGTTCATGTCTAATAGAGCACATTTGGCAGATTTATCATGAGCCCCCCTATCTGTCAAGTGCTGTTTTCAGGCATTCAGGACGAATACGTATCGACCCCAAAACGTCCCAACCTTGAAGCCTGACATGACTAGCAATGTCACTGAGCTCGCACAGCTGGGCTGAAGCAGAATCCTGCATCCCTAGCAGAGGCAAGCTCTACCCCCTTAATATCACAATCCACTGCATCTTTCTATCTGTGGGCCCATGCTGACCAGGAGATCACACAGCCCAACAGAGCAAAAAAAGGAGATGAGCTGGATCTGGGAATGGGTGTTTCAGCACCCATCCAGTGGCAGGACACAGCCTGGATCTACAGGACACCAGGATTTTGTGAAATTCAGAAATCTGTTGCTTTGCAGATATGGGACAAAATAACAATACCGTTTTACAACCTACTTAAAAACAAAACAAACAGCTGACACTGCTAGAATAGACCGTGCGATGTATATACAGTATAAGGCACAGCCTTCCTGCGTATCACTTTTCAACCTAGATTTGCTGTAGTGTAAAAATCTATCCCAGTCCCATTTATTGGTTTATGGAAAAATGGCAGCTGTTTCTCACATCTACCAATCAAACTCAAATGTGTCTTGCATGTTTTAATTTGGCTAGTGATACACAATGTATAGAGTAATTAGGGAAACTAAGGCCTCGAACACACGATCGGTTAAACCGATGAGAACGGTCTGATGGACCGTTTTCATCGGTCAAAACCCATCGTGTGTGGGCCCCATCGGTTATTTATCCATAGGTTATAAAAAAGCCAACTTGTTTTAAATTTAACCGATGGATTCCTAACCGATGGGAAAAAAACGATCGTTAGTAGGCACAACCATCGGTTAAAAATCCATGCATGCTCAGAATCAAGTCGACGCATGCTTGGAAGCATTGAACTTCCTTTTTTTCAGCACGTCGTTGTGTTTTACGTCACCGCGTTCTGACACGATCGTTTTTTTAACCGATGGTGTGTAGGCGTGACGGACCATCAGTCAGCTTCATCGGTTAACCAATGAAAACGGTCCATCGGTCCGTTCTCATCGGATGGACCGATCGTGTGTACGCGGCATTACTCTACTCAAACACCAGGAGGAACACTCCCACTGACCCTATTGATGATCTGCGTTTGAGTTAGCTGCAGTAAATTGCAAAATAGGAGTTATCTTTCTGATTTGCTTGATAGCATTAGTAATTTACTTATTACTTTCACTTTCTGAATGGAATTGCTCTTTAATTTACTATAGACAAGAGATAAAAGGGTTCATGCAACAAGCAAGACATTTAAAAAAAACATTAAATAGAAGCTTCACACAGGACAATATTCAGGTCACATCTGCTTAACTGTCTAATTTGGATTATCAAAAAAAAACTTTGAATTTAGTCCATAACTGGTTCAGCGTTACAGTATTTACTTAAATGTAGCCATTAGTTATTTATTGTAAGAAGACTGTTTGCCAAATAATATACGTGATCATAACCTAACCACAATATTTAGGAAAGCTATGTTCAGTTCGCAATCCAGAGATAGTTAAACCAAAGGAATTGAACTAATACTTAATAGCTAATCATGCTCCAGCCTTCAGGCAACCTCATTTCCCAGCTGTGTTTATCAATATAAAAGAGAGAATCCCATTCTTGAGCCAATACAGGGTTAGAATTTCCAAAAGCACCCTATTAATTTTTACCAGTCACGGTTTGTTACCTATTCATGCAGTGCCTTTTTTTTAACCAGATGTTCAGTGCAACTTTTTAGGATACACTTAATATAACAGATCTACTGACTGCAATATGGATTCCTGGGCTTCCTTTAAAAGTTGGGCAACAGTGGAGTTCTACTCTCTTTGGAATATTGGGGGTTTCTTAATGATCAGTGAAGCAGAAATTACTACAGAAAGGGAGCCGAGGAAAGTGATATCAAGGATTTTTTTTTATCTGCATCATTGAAACCAAGTGTCAAGTGACTTCTAGGAGGACCTCGGGAGAGATACTGATCTTATGAAGGAGCCCTTTGGCTAAGTAGTAGAAATAAGATTAAGGTTTAGACCCCCTTAAATCTCATACCAGACTCCGTTTTTTGCGTATTTAGGCATACCCCATTAACATCTATACCAGACCCTCATCTAGGATAAGGATAAGGGTCTGGTATAGAAGGGTTTGTTTACAAATAGTAGAAAGCTGCCAGGAGCTGTAATTTTTCTGGCAATTTAACCCCCCTGGCGGTATTCCCGAGTCTGGCTCAGGGTAAGATTTCAGAACCAAAAGCGGTAACCCCGAGCCAGACTCGGGATCGCCTTGCAGTGTCCACAGGCAGGGAATTCCTTACATTGTCCTTGGTTCCTGCGATGGCTTCCCGCTGTGTGATCGAGCTGTCTCCTCGCTCGATTCACACAGTGCCCGTGTGTCGCCAAGCTTGGTTCCCTGCGACGTTACGACGCACGGGGGTGGAAAACGGCGCCAAATTCAAAAAAGTAAATGCACACAATACATACAGTATACTGTAATCTTATAGATTACAGTACTGTATGAAATAAATACACACCCCCCTTTGTCCCTAGTGGTCTGCCCAGTGTCCTACATGCACTTTTATATAATAAAAACTGTTCTTTCTGCCTGGAAACTGTAGATTGTCCATAGCAACCAAAAAGTGTCCCTTTATGTCAAAAGTGGTTGTAGAGCAGCTAGAAAACAGCGATAATAAATTAGAATCACTTGCAGAATTGAGCGATAGCGATTTGTGGGGAAATTCATCATCAAACAATAAAAGTAATGACAGCGACAATTCGACAATTCTGCAACTGAGCAAATTTCAGTGTTTTTGATTTGATTACATTATTGAATATTTTTTATTATAATTCTATTATTATTTGTAATAATTATTTATAGTTATTTATTATATTATAATTTATTATTTTGTTTTTCAAACTTTATCATACCCGAGATGTCTACTAGACTCTTGTTTGGTCAGATTTAAGTGAGTTATTCCTAAGAATTACAGGCCTACAATGTAAAACGCCAAATTTCCATGCAAAATAATGGTACCGCTTTCAGCACCTAAAATCTAAAATAATCATACCGCCAGGGAGGTTAACCCCTTTGTGACTGAGGGTAAAAAAAATTAATGTCTGAAAACAGTTTTGCAACTTTGACATGTGGTAGAAAAACTGAACACATCATTCCAACTACTACGTGTATCCAGATGAAAGCACAACTGCTACAAAGTAGTAAAAAAAAAAATATTTTTTTAAATGTAAATAAACATTTCTTGCTATTACCATAACCTGCCACTAAAGAACAACCCACTCCTGGTGATTGTAGCCATATCATATACGTTTATGTTTTTTGTTGTTTGTAACTGTAGTAGGTTCCAGAAACAATAGTGTGCTTTTCACTTTTATTATCCTACCTTAACCACTTAAGGACCGGAAGAGTTTCCCCCTTTGTTTTGTTTTTTTGCGATATGGCACTGCGTCGCTTTGACTGACAATTGAACGGTCGTGCGATGCTGTATCCAAACAAAATTGGCGTCCTCTTTTCCCCACAAATAGAGCTTTCTTTTGGTGGCATTTGATCACCTCTGCGGTTTTTATTTTTGCTGTGGTATCCCAGGACAGTGCCCAGCCCCCATGCCATTTGTTTAACAACCTCTTATTTATTACCCTAGAAAATGTCCATTACCTAATATTCAGCTCCTTTGACTTTAATAGGGTTCAGCTACTAAACTTTAGTAATACTGGAGCTGAATGATACTTGACTGCTGAGATGCATAGGCTAATCTATGACCAATAAACCAATACCTTGCCCAACAAAAAGACACAAAAGCTGATTAGGCTGGAAATAGCGCATGACCACAGTTTTTTTTAAATTTTCCGAATGTACCAGACAACAATGCCAGTCACAGTTATACTGTGAGCACTCATAAAACATAAACTCACATAGTCAAGGAGGTCTGTCCTTACCATCAGTGACAAACAGACATTAGACTGACCCCAAAATGTAATCACTTGCCTACTGGGCACTTTTACTCCCTTCCTGCCCAGGTAAATTTTTAACTTTCAGCGCTGTTCCACTTTGAATGACAATTGCGCAGTCATGCAACACAAGCACTTTCAGACAAATCAAGCTTTCTTTTGGTGATACTGTATATACCATAATCACCACTGCGTTTTTCATTTTTTTACAAAAAAAATAATAAAAGAATACCAAAAAAATAAATAAAGTTTTTCATAGTTTATTAAATTTTGCAAACAGGTAATTTTTTTCCTTCACTGATGTGCACTGATGAGGCTGCACTGATGGGCACTGATGAGGTGGCATTGAAGGGTACTAATGGGGTGGCACTGATGAGATGGCACTGATGGGCACTGATAGGTTGCACTGATGAGGTGACACTGGTGGGCACTGATAGTCGGCACTCAAGGGCACTGATAGGCACCACTGATGGGAACTGATAGGCAGTACTGATGGGCACTGGTAGGTAGCACTGATAGTGACACTGATGAGGAGGCACTGATGGGCACGGATTGGCAGCTCTTGTGGGCAGTAATTGGCGGCACTGGTGGGCACTGATTGGCAGCATTGATTGGCACTGATAAGCAGCACTGGTTGGCACTGTTGGGATTTCACTGATAATCAGGACACTCTCCTCTCCTTACGCTGACAGCATGGGGAAAGGAATGTCGTTAACCGGCTTGTGTTTACATTTAATTAATTGTGATTGGACACAGCTGATCACATGTTAAAGACCTGCTGTCTGGATTTTTTCCACAGGACACAGTGATCACAGAGCGTGCTGCCCTCGCGCCGCAGCGGGTGAGTGGCAGGCAAAATCACAGGAGGACATCCTCAGAGCAGTTAGACGTGCCCCAGTGTAGCCATTTCCTAGAGTTTACCTCATGTCTTTCTAGCCAATCCTAAACTGAGCAGCTTAACTTCCCTTTTAGGTTTACGCCAATAGTGATGCCATACTTCCAGAAGTCAAGGCTCCCTTTCCCTAAAGGAGTGTCAGGAACCATAAAACAGATGGAGACAGAAAGTGCAGTTGAAATCACACCTTTATTGAAATAGCAAAAAAAAAACAGTTCAGGAACATAGTCAAAAACAGAAGCCAGTGTTTGGATTCCACAGCAGGTAATCAGAAGTGCAGGAATCAGAAGGGAAGCCAGCCAGGCCAAGTCATACACAGGAACACAGAAAGGAATACACTAGAGATCACAGACCACGCAAGGGCAAGGAGGAAATAAGCTAAGCTGCTTAGATATCAAAAAGGGGCTGGCTGTAGGCTGGACAAATTTAGCAGGTGTAAATGGTAACCAGGTAAGTCACTGTGGTAACAATGAGTGGCTGGTAATTAACCGACAGCTGAGCAGCTTCTGAGCACTGAAAGAAAAGAGCTGCTTGTTAAGTAGCAGAAGCCCAGCCTGACGTGGAGGTTCAAGGGGCTTTCATTAAAAGCATCAACAAAGCTTGTTGAAAGGTCAGAAAATGCTTTGTCAATGCTTAGTTTTCACACTACTCTTGAACGAACTGAAGCCTGTGTGAAACAGGCCTTAGAGGTGAAGAGAATATCAGCTGAAAACAATTGTTGTCAATAATGGTACTTTTTCTGAATTCTTCTTCATTAAAGCCAGCCTCATGTATGTATTGGATGCAGTATTTTAGTCATCATCAAATTGTGTTGTGGTGATGTCACAGACATTGAATTTTCATTTTTCTAGAGTTACCTAGCAAATATCCCCATTTCCTTCTTGGGCTCATAATGGTGACATCACACACCTATCTCTATTGATACAGATGTGACACTTCAGTGGGTCTGTATGACTTTCAGGGATCAGGGAATTTATGTGCCATGTGTCCTTGATTTAAAAGTGTACATGGGCCTTCCATCCACATGTGAAAGCAGATTTCCCTCATATACATTACACACATGGATATCATTAAAACAATGTTCAGTTAACATCCCATAATTCTTGCCTGCCTTTACAAATCTGCACTTAATCCTGATTATGTATTCAAATTTTTGTATATTGTTGCTACACCATGGAATATAAACTTGCCATGTGACCTATTTTCATTCATAAATGTACTAATGTATTGTACATTTTTATTGACCTATTTTGTCAGGTGTTATCTTTTGCTTTGACACCATCGGGCATCCACCTTTTAGAATAACATGACCTGTAGTAATGCTATCTCCTGTGAGAAGCTGTCACCTTACTAGTGGATATCTCCAGAGGTACTCTGGGAGGTGGTACTGTTGACAAGAGGGAAATGCCATTGCATTCCCATGAAAGTGAAGTTTAGACAGCTCCCTGGAAAGCAGACTTTTAAAACCATCTCATGGCCTTTAGCCTAACATCATCTTTTTATTTTTCTAGCTATTATTCTCTGAGCTTAGGAAAACAATACAAATCTAAGGCCAGATGCCAAACCATACAAGACCTGAAGTTCTAGTAACAACAACATGCAGCTGTGTCTTAAAGCGGACATATACATTTACTCAATACATTTATTTGAGTTTTTCCTTCTAAGAATACAATTTTCGTTTTTGTAAATATTGATATAAAATATATAATTACTGCAGACGCCATTTTAAATGTAAGTACCATGATTTTCTGTAACTCCCAAAAAAATTAAACGTCCCTTTCATGCTACCATGGGTACAGTTCAGAATTCCCCAGAATTCTCACCTCCTCATACTGTAACTGGATCATCGCCTCTCCCTTAAGTATGCAACGAACTCAAGGTCAAATTATAGACACAATTTGCGTGGTATAAAACATTCCAGGCATGTCCTTACGTTTCCTACACTAAAATTTCCATTTGTGGTCTAAAAGTAAAAAATAAACAGGAATGCTAGGGATGAAATGTTTCATGAGAAGTGTGGGACTGATCATGTGATTATAGTAAAGGAAAACTTCACACTAAGCATTCAGTTTGAAAGATCATTATCTCAATATCTAGAGAAGTACGGAAGACTTTCCTAAAACTCCAGAAACATACATGGTCAATTAGTAGGAATTGCTTTTTCGGCAATAAAACTGGAATTTGCTTTGAGCCGGCCATACATAGATCAAAATGTGGCCAGTTCAGCAGAGACCGACCAAATGTGAATGGGCACCCTGGTTGTACACAAGTTGATTTATTTGATCCAACTAGATTGTCGGATAAATGCCTAAATTGTGTATAGCCAGTTGCCCGGATTCAGATAGGAGATACGACTGATACGCCGTCGTATCTCTGAGTCCGGCCGTCGTATCAGAGAATCAGTTACGCATAGATTTCCCTAAGATCCGACTGGTGTAAGTGTCTTACACCGTCGTATCTTAGGCTGCATTTTTACGCTGGCCGCTAGGTGGCGCTTCCGTATAGTTACGCAATTAATATGCTAATTAGGTAGATACGCCGATTCAGGAACCAACGTCCGCCCGGCGCATTTTTTTTACGCCGTTTGCGTTAGGCTTTTTCCGGCGTAAAGTTACCCCTGCTATATGAGGGGTATATGCGGCGTATCATATGTTAAGTATGGCCGTCGTTCCCGCGTCAAATTTTAAAAATTTTACATCGTTTGCGTAAGTCGTTCGCGAATAGAGCTTTGCGTAAGTTACTTTCACGTCGAAACCAATGAGGCTTTGTGGCGTAATTTCGAGCATGCGCACTGGGATTTTTTCACGAACGGCGCATGCGGCGTTCAAAAAATACGTCAAATACGCGGGGTCACAATTCATTTTAATAAAACACGCCCACATCTTCTTCATTTGAATTAGGCGGGCTTACGCCGGACGAGATACGTTACGCCGCCGTAACTAAGGGCGCAAGTCCTTTCTGAATACGGAACTTGCGCCCAAAATTACGACGGCGTAACGTATCGGAGATACATTACGCCCGCACAAAGATAGAGAAATCTATCTGAATCTGGGCCAGTGTGTTCTGACAGCAGGGAAGTTACCCCACTGTCAGAATACAATAGCTCTGTGGGAATGATTCCCCCATCAATCTCTAATGTGTGCATGCGTGTGGGAGCCGCCGTTAACGGGACAGGGCTCGGAAAGGAACGACACGGCTGGCAGGCGCCAGTAATGTCACTGGCTGCATGTAATGTAAATATCTACTAAATGGTGTACGTTAAGGAGATATTTGGGACTCGTACACACGACCATTTTTCTCGACAAAAACCAGCAAGAAAACTGCTAGCAGAGCTTTTTTGCAGAGAAAAACGTTCGTGTGTATGTTTTTCGTCGAAAAAACTGTTGTGAATCTCGACGAGAAAAAAAGAGAACCTGGTCTCTTTTTTCTCATCAGGAGTCTCAATTTTCTTGTCGTGGTTCTCGTCGCGCTGGTTTACGACAAGAAAAATGTTTGTGTGTATGCTTAGAAACCCGCGCATGCTCAGAATAAAGTATGAGATGGGAGCGCACCTTCGGTAAAAGTAGCGTTCATAATGGAGATAGCACATTTGTCACGCTGTAACAGACTGAAAAGCGCGAAGACTAAAAAGCGTGAATCGTCTCTCACCAAACTTTTACTAACACGCGGTAACACGAGATTAGCAAAAGCAGCCCCAAGGGTGGCGCCAGTGGAATCGAACTTCCCCTTTATAGTGCTGTCGTACATGTTGTACCTCACCACGTTTGAGAACGATGAGATTTTGTCTCGAAGGTGTGTATGCAAGGAAAGCTTCACAAGAATCTCATCGAGAAAAACAACGTTTTTTTACGACGGTCGTGTGTATGAGGCCTTAAACCGGGAAAGTGCAGTCAGTCTACACAGACCCCTCTATGTACATGATACCAATTATTGTCTTTATTACAGGTATTTATATAGCTCCAGAAATTTGCATTCACATCAGTCCCCACCAATATGCATTTACAAATTAAGGTCAGTTTGGACAGGAGCCATTTACACTATCAGCATGTCTTTGGAATGTGGAAGGAAACCAGAGTACCTGTAGGAAACCCACACAAGCACAAGGAAAACTTGCAAACTCCATGCAGATAGTGTCCTGACCAGGATTTAAATCAAGAACCCCTGCACTGCAAGGCAGGAGCGCTAACCACTAAGGTACCATGTTTTTTTTTTAGCTTTATATGTTAGGAAGGTATTTTAACCATTCCTTAACCACTTCAGCCTAGAAGGATTTGGCTGCCAAATAACCGTGCCACTTTTTTGCGATTCGGCACTGCGTTGCTTTAACTGACAATTTCTATAATAAATATCCCACAGAAATATATAAAAAACGAATTTTTTCCTCAGTTTAGGCTGATACTTTTTTTGGTAAAAAAGCCCCGTAACAAGCGTATATTGATTGGTTTGTGCAAAAGTTATAGGCCCAAATTCACAGAGAGTGGGCGCACATTACGCCGCCATAGCGCAAATAATATACGCTACGCAGACGCAGCGCAGAGAGGCAAGCATGGAATTCACAAAGACAGTGCTCCCAAAACTGCGCTGGGTTTCGAAGGCGTACGCCGGCGTAGGTGGAAGTGAGCGTGAGCCATGCAAATGATGGTCCGAGCGCCAGACAGATACGTATCACGAATTGCGCATGCGCCGGGACGTGGACGCATCCCTCTGCGCATGCTCACAACCATGTCAGAACAACTGCCTAAGATACGCCGGATCACTGCGTACGCCATGAATGTAACCTACGCCCATCCAGACACACGTCCAATGTAAAATACGCCGGCTTGGCTGGCTTGTGTTCCCTGGTGCAGACCTTTGCATGTCTGCTGCTGGGTTACACCTCCTTTATGGGGCTTAACTTTACGCCGGATGTACAACTAACGCGCACCTCTCGTAGCCTGCGTCGGGCGCACACAGGTTCGTGAATCGCCGTATTTCCCTCATTTGCATGTTCGAATGACTAATCAATGCGAGCGGCACCATGCTCCCAGCCTAAATGTGCGCCCACTCTACGCCGGCGTAAGCAAGATACGTCGGCGTGGTGTAGCCTGTTTTTAGGCGCATCTCTGTTTGTGGGTCTTGCGCACAGATACGACGGCGCACATTTGCACTTACGTCGGCGTAACTTGTTATACGTCGGCGTAAATGCTTTGTGAATCTGGGCCATAGTGTCTACAAAATATTGGTGGATAGTTTTATGGCATTTTTATTATTCATTTTTTTTTACATAGTAATGGTGGCGAACTGCGAATTTTATCGTGACTGCATCGGAACACTTTTGACGCTTTTTTGTGACCATTTAATAGCGATCAGTGCTATAAAAATGCACTGATTACTGTGTAAATGACACTGGCAGGGAAGGGGTTAACCACTAAGGGGCGAGGAAGGGGTTAAGTGTGTCCTAGGAGTAATTCTAACTGTGTGGGGGCTGGGCTACCAGTGACAGGACACAGATCACTGCTCCCGATGACAGCGAGCAGAAGATCAGGGTCCTGTCTCTAGGCAGAACAGGGAGATTTCGTGTTTACAATGGCATCCCCCCGTTCTGTCGCTCCGTGACACGATCGCGGGGCACCGGTAGACATCGAGTCCGTGGGTCCCGCGGGCGCGGTCACAGAGTGGTAGAGGTACTTTAGATAGATTCATCATAGTTAAAGCGGAAATATACTCACCTTGACTTCAGCAATGCGATGTCCAGGAGCTCCCCACCAGCCACTGACATCTTTGAGTGGCTGGCTTCTAGGTATCGAATACCGGCTGCTTTCATTGGCTAGGAGGGGATGACATGCACAGGAGTTCCATCTGTTTCAGCATTGCTGAATTTCTACAGTGAGCTGAGTGTGTGCAATTCACTGTACAGGGGTGGACAGGCAGGCATGTCATTTTAATGCAATTTTACAAAGCATGTCTCTTTTATTTATGACCTAAAGTTCCACTTTAATTATCATAGATTATATTCAGTAAATATCATTGCAGTTTAATTTGTTTTCATGTGTGCTATTAATAGATTGTATGCATTTTGTTATATATAAATGTAGCATTGGCATACAATTATTGAAGTATTGAGGGAAGTATTAAAGTATAAAATTAAAGATACTGTTCCTTTATTCTATCCCCGCTTTTTTTTTGCTTTTTCCGATTAAGGGGGTTTACTATATAGTTACTGTATAAAAATTTGTAGATATTTCTGCATGACTATTGCCATGAGAGGATAAAAGGAGCTAAAATATTTTGCAAAGCTAATATGCTCCCACATAGTTCCAAAGTACTGTGTTGGAATGTGCTGGTGGAGCTGAAAATCGGAAATATCAGTCATTGCCTCCTTTAAAAGGTGGAAATAACCTTTGCAGAAATTATTCTGAATATTTTTTTTTATACTCTGGTATGCAGTAATCAGTCCATGGAAACCATCAGTAACTATATGATGAAAAATAGCGTGAAACAGTGAAATAATGAATTATAGCAATTGTTTTAAACCTATTTGAAAAAACTATTTTCTTTGGAGACTATTTTCGAAAAATTAGACATAATGGGGTTGATTTACTAAAACTAGCGAGTGCAAAATCTGATGCATTTGTGCATGGTAGCCAATCAGCTTCTAACCACTTCAGCCCCGGACCATTTTGCTGGTCAAAGACCAGGCCACTTTTTGGGATTCGGCGCTGTGTCACTTCAACTGACAATTGCGCGGCCATGCGACGTGGCTTCCAAACAAAATTAAGATACTTTTTTCCCACAAATAGAGCTTTCTGTTGGTGGTATTTGATCACCTCTGCGGGGTTTTTTTTGCGCTATAAACAAAAATAGAGTGACAATCTTGAAAAAAAAACAATATTTTTTACTTTTTGCTATAATACATATCCCCCAAAGATATATAAAAATTTTATTTTTCCCTCAGTTTAGGCCGATACGTATTCTTCTACCTATTTTTGGTAAAACAAATTGCAATAAGTGCTTATTGATTGGTTTGCGCAAAAGTTATAGCGTTTACAAATAGGGGATAGTTTTAAGCCATTTTTATTAATAATTATTTTTTTACTAGTAATGACGGCGATCAGCGATTTTTATCATGACTGCGACATTATGGCGGACACATTGGACACTTTTGACACCATTTTGGGACCATTGTAATTTTTACAGCGATCAGTGCTATAAAAACGCACTGATTACTGTGTAAATGTCACTGGCAGTAAAGGGGTTAACCTGTAGGAATGCTGAAGGGGTAAGTGTGTCCTAGGGAGTGCTTGTAACTGTTAGGGGGTGTAGCTTGCCATGACATGTCACTGATCGTTGTTCCCGATGACAAGGAACACGATCAGTAACAGTGTCACCTAGGCAGAACGGGGAGATGTTGTGTTTACACTAACATCTCCCCGTTCTTCAGCTCTGTGACCCAATTGCGGGACACCAGCGTCGATTGGGTCCGCGCGCGCGACCACGCGGCTCGCAAATTAAAGGGGACGTATCAGTACGCCCATTTGCGCAGCCTTGGCATTCTGTCGACGTACATCGCGGTGAGCCGGTCGGGAACCGGTTAAGCTTGTTAAATTAAGTTTTGACAAAATAAAAATGGAATCTGATTGGTTTCTATGCACTGCACCAGATTTTTCACTCTCCAGTTTTAGTAAGTTAACCTCAAAGTGTAATATGTAAAACTCTAGATATAAATTAACAAGAAAAAAACAAATTATTAGGAAGTAGGCTCTGTTCTAGAATAACAACTACAAAGGATTATTCATGTACATTCTAGGTGCTTGCCTCCAGTTCGGCCACATAGCTGGCACACACCAGGTCTCGCACTGCCATCTGCCCTTTTTCATCATAGGTGGTTTTCACAGCCGGCCCCCTAATGATGCAGCCCATAGTCCTTATTTCTCCAGTGCTGTGATGTTTCAGCTGAATGCCTTGCGGGGGGATTTGACGTGGATATCACAAGAGACTACAGGAGAAGAATAACATTTATCTCACCTATTGTAGGCAAAAATGAGGGCAAGCGGCTGGGTGGGCCAGCGATAAGAAATAAGGCAAATAAACACAAAATAAAGAGTCAGCTTTTTTTAATTAAGTAGGGAGAGTAATGCAATGAGGCAAATGGGTATTTTGAAGTGAAGAACTTCTTTAAAGTGGTATTAAACCCAAAACTAAAAATGTTATATCTTGCAGCTTACCAATCATTAGATGTTATGGCTGCATTACTTTGTTTGGCTTTTTCCCCTCTGTTTTCACCTGGTGATCTGGCCAGTAACACACCTCCTGTATTAGAGTACCTCCACTCTGGATGAAGGAGCACGGGGGACACAACAGACAGAAGTGTTGTTAATCTGGGGGGAGGGGAGTGTTAGATGGATTAGCAGATTTAGATACACTAACAAACTAAAGCCAAGCTCACCCTGCAGTTACATAAGTTTCACCAGGGGAAATTAAAAGAACGTCTAAAAAAATAAAAAAATTAAGAAAATGATTGCAGACACAACATCTAAGAATTGGTAAGCTGTGATATAATAAATGTTTGCTTTTGGGTTTATTACCACTTTAAGTACAGTATGTTCTGAATCAGGGTTCGGCCAGTAAAACCAAGACAATTACACAGCTACAGACTAGTTAATAGCCATTAGATGTAGAATCTAGTGTCTAAAACACTAATGTCGGTCATATTATTTCACTCTTTGTAAAATTAAATATATAAGAATTGCACATTTTTACACTTAAAGTGGATGTAAACCCTCCATACACCAAGTGAAGGGAACAGTCTCATATGATACACAGAGATGAAAAAAATCTCCCTACATAAGTTTTACATGTATATCTGCTGTCTTCACATTTATATACTGTTTAGAAAGTTCAGATTTTGTTAGGAGATTTTCTCTTCCTGTTTAACACAGAGTGTGATGTTTGGGCATACAGCCAAGATAGCTAACTTTGCTGATTGGAGGAAAGGCGCACACCCCCTCTCATCATAGGCAGAGATTCTCAGATGTGTTTTATAACAGGGCCAGCTGCCTGCTAATCTATTTATAGCGACCTCCCTGGACAGAAACTTCAGGCTGCTTTTTATCTGATGTGTCTGAGAATTTGTCAGGAGTTATTAGGCTGATAACAGAGGAACGGATCAGGAGAAAGCTCTTTGAAGAGAGATAACAAAACACTGTAGATATACTATATGTGCCCAGCTCAAATTTCATGAATTGGGTTTACATACACTTTAAAGTTAAAATGGAACTAATGGCTATATGGAAATGCCACTATATGTATCTTCTGCAATAAAAGTTAATTTTTTGCCTACGCAGCTCAGTGTACAATCCCAGCATGTTATACATGTCAGTACAAAGTAAAATGCACATGCATGAGAATAACGTTAGTTTGGGCTGACCAATTAAGATGGCCAAAAATGCCACAAGAAGATCCGGAGAAGATGTCAGCAGCAGAAATAGAGCTTCACAGCCAGCTGACTGAATGGCCTACTGATAATGGTGATAAGTGAGAATTAAGAAGCACTGTCGAACACTTAGACAATGATTTCTTCTTAGACGGGTCTAGTGGTGAAAAGAGCTGTGGCTAGTGAAGAGTGAGCATGGCCACTGGAAGCAAAAGTAACAGTGCCAAGACTCCATTGGGTCAAGATTCCTACTTAGAGAAAAAAGACACCTACTATTTTTTCTGGCTTGGCCAAACAATGTTTGGTGCCATCCCTTAAAAAGCTACTTACTAGCACAAAATGACTTTTAGATATTATATATTTCCTTTTTTTAAGTGTGCCTACAGCTATAGATGAAGTACTTGTTCCATGTTGAGGTTTGTAGTAAAACAAAAACGATTAAAAAGCCTGTTTTTGTGGATGGCCCTTACACCCTCACTCCTATCTGTGTGTGGAGGTCTTATCTCTGTTGAGGTCAGATGCCCACTACTGCAGTACTATTCATATGTAGCAGTTACTTTTGTCAACACTTTATGATTGCATGTTCACTGGTACTCAGGTGCCCCCAGAAACTTAACGTGGAACTTCACTCAAAAGGGTGAACTTACTTATTTACATCCTCCCCCCTTCTCTGTCACATTTGACACATTTGTGGAGGGAGCGGGTACCTGGTTTTGTCAGGTACCCACTCCCACATCCGGTCAGATTGCTGTGGCGATCTGAGCGGAAGTTCGACTCCCCCTTTCTACCCCCGCAACCTTCTGGGACACATCACAGGTCCCGGAAGACTGTGGGACTATTCGCAAAGCATAGTGTTGCTCTCACATGCACAATGGGAAACCAGCTAAGAAGCTACAAGGCTTTAGTGCTGGTTTATCTTAGTCAAAATGCCGGTGCCTGGACCCCAAGCCAACTAAAGAATTGGCCAGGGTGAGGACAAAGCTGGATCCTTAGACAGGTAAGTGTCCTTATTTTAAAAGTTAGCAGCTGCAGTATTTGTAGCTGCTGACTTTAAATTTCTTGGGTGGACTGGAGCTCCTTTTTAAGAACCAGATTATCTGATAACAAGAAGACCCCTTAGCACATTAAGTTAGTAACCAAAAAGGGGGGGGGGGTAGCCACCCGGGGCCCTGGGGACCTCTGGGCCCTTTATAAAAAAAAATATATATATATAAAAAAAAAGAAAAAAAATGTTTTTATAAAAAAAAAAGGCAGGGGGGTTGCCATCCGGGGACCTCTGGGCCCTTTAATAAAAACAAAAAAATATATATAAAAAAAATTATAAAAAAAAAAGGGGGGGGGGGGGTTCCATCCAGGGCCTCCGGGGCCCTGAGGACCTCTCGGCCCTTTAATAAAAACAAAAAAAAAATATATATATATATATATATATATATATATAAAAAGGGGGGTTGCCATCCGAGGCCCTGGGGACCTCCGGGCCCCTTACAGGTGTACTGCCTGTACCCCCCCTGATGGTGGCCCTGGTAACCAATAAGACAGACAAAATACGTTATCCAGTCAGGTAGAGTCAGTGTCAAAAGATCAAAATTATAGTCAGGAATTTACCAAGGGTTGTTAGTGGGATAAACAAGAGCCAAATGTGAAAACCAAACAAGTTATAAACACACAGTCAAAGAATACAGCTGAAGTCAAGATAACAGAGTGCTAGTAAAGTCAGGCAAAGCAAGATCATTAGCGGAAGTCAATCCAAAACACAAAGAGGATGCATGCTGATGTCTGTAGACACATGAGAGGACTCTGTCATGTCCCTGCTGGAGAAATAAAGGTCTGAGTCTATAAAGGAAATGGCATCAGGAGGAGAGTGGAAAAACTCAGGAATTGTCAACAATGGGAGCTGAGTTTAACAAAGTTGGGACCGAACTGATTGACTGGACAAGAGCTTTACAAATGAGTCCCTGACAATGGGCAACACACATTCCACATCGCAAGCCTGTAAGTATTGTGTTTCATTGCCATACTTTATTTTCAATGGGGTTGTTATACTAAAATAGAATAGGCTGTTCACTTTGGAAAAAAATTGAACTTTGCAATGATATTTTTCATTAAATGTGGTGAAAATTCTCTTTGCAAAGAATACCCTATCAAATGCTTAGAAAATAAAAAAAGTGTATTTGCTTGCGCATGATTAGATGATGTAAGTCAGCAGTGCTTCACCTCATTCACTAAGCTCTCGGGAAAATTCACTTGCAAAATGAACAGACTAGTTGCCTTTAGTAAATCATCCCCAATCTTTTCAGTAATGAGCTGCCTTTTCCTTCCGCCTTCAATTGCAAGTCTTGTTTTAAAGGCACTGTGCTGCATTATATCAGTGATATTTTGAAAGGCAAACTGAACTATCAACCCTTCCTGGTTTGGTCATTTTTTACAATCAAAATGATTGGTGTGTGCAGAAATGAGTGTAGAGAATCAATCCTTTTAAACAGGGTATATGTTGGTGGGCCTCTGGGATTAGCCTTTGGGAATACTGCATATTAATGAATGGAATCAACTCAAACCCTAGAGACAATGGAGTCAACGAACATGGCATTATATCTGCAACCAATCTCCAAGAAAGAGGAAGTCAAAAGTGACAACAGCAGTAATAAAATCCCATTTTGTATAAACCTCAACATGTAATCCCTACAACAAGGCCCCTCTGCAATACCTTTAGATTAAATTTTACATTACATTACAGTTCCTTGGGCAAGGCAGTTCCTACATCACACAGCAATCTGTTGTCAGTTTCCTTTTTCAATTACTTCGAAAGTATTTAAGACAAAATTACAGAACTGCAATCTACATGTAGAAAAGATCTGTAGTTGTAGATATATCTCTACTATATATATAGTAGAGATATATCTACAACTATAGTAGAGATATATCTACTGTGAAGAAAATAGACTTTATTCTGTATTTTCTCATAGGTTCGGTTTTTGTTTTTAAGAACCCCTGGACCGATCTGGGTGAAATTTGGATATGTTGGTCCCCCAGATCGGGGCTATCAGGGGATATGTAATTGTAGGGATACCTTGTGTGGAATGGGGCTTTCCAACTTTTGGGAAAATTGTGTGCTCTCTGTCTGGAAATAATTGGTTTATTCCTTAACTGATCTCAATATCTCCCAGGCAGAGAGAGCGGGTGTACTATAAAAGCTTGCTGTGGTAATGTCGTCTGCTACGGGGATGTAAATGAACCTTAGGATGGCTCCTAAAGACCTTTCATTGTGTTATGCTAATGGACACTGTATTGTGTGAATTTCTATTGACGATAAATGTGGATTGTGAGGTAGCACAGTCTAGGGGTCAGATGTCTGACTTTTAGCTCATGTAGATTATCTCGGAAACAGATTGTCTGTCTACTAAAAGATGTGTATTGAGGGGGGCTCATTAGTAACCATTGTATGCTGTTGTGGGTGGAGTGTGTCATTGTCCATTTGATTACTGCAAGTATTCTTTTTGGTGTATATAAGAGCCTGCCTTCTCAATAAAGATGTTCTATGCCTGGTACACCCTTCATGAAGTTTTGGCTCATGTTTGGGGGAATATTCTAACCATTGGGAAGAATCATCCTGGAAACTGCATTCATCTCCACTATCCCTCTACCTCCTATGGTAGCGATAATCACTTATGCTCGGCGATTGAGGGATGGAAAGAAGGCCGCAGTACCATGACCACTGCAGGTCTTAACATCTACAACTATAGTAGAGATATATCTACAACTACAGATATATATAGGTCTGTGTTTTGCACAGACCTATATATATATATATATATATATATATGTCTGTGCAAAACACAGTATTTGACAGTATTTGACAGTTTTGTAACAGAGTTGCTAAAATCCTATAGCTATAAACCTATATTTACAGCCAATTCCCATTTGAGTAAGAAGTTGTGGGATTACTCATGCAGAGATCAGCACAGTAACAGACACAAGTATTTTAAATGTCACAAAGGAAGCTGTAACTGAGTAACTCAACACCAAACATATGTCAGTTGGGTAGATTTCTTTACCTTGTCAAACTGCCACAGCCAGTGACTCCAGCAGCTGTAATTGTCTCAGAGTTTAGTTCCTATGGAGAATCCATTAATGAGCAGAATAATGTACCCTACTCTCCTTTAAGTTGATTCCCTAAGAGATGTATTGAAATGACCCAAGCCAATAACAAGAGTCAAGGGGCCAAGGGCCATGTCCTGAACAGTGGGGAAGGAGATCGCATCCTGCAAAATCTTCTCCATAAAGTGGATTTTCTATTTAAGAGATAACTGCATTTTGAATAATGGTAATCTAGACATTTGAGATTTATGGATTGTTTATTCTTCACAGATTGGACATACAGAAAGGATATAAAGGCTATATTTTGGTAAATATTATTTTTTTTCATTCTGCCTGATTTTTTTTTTATTGATTTGCTTATTCTTAATACTATATAATAGGTGATAATAGTACCTGCTACTACACTACTTACTGTACAGCCAGTATTTCCCAAAGTAAGCTGTAGCTATTGCTGAAGCCCAACATGAACAGGCTGCTTCCATGTATCAATTTGCAATCATGGGCACGGCCGACATTTTGCTAATAGGTTTAGCTTTTATATTATAACACCCTCATTCAGACCTAATAACATTGGAGGTTTAGTGGTGTGTTAAAAAGGACCTTACTACTACCATAGAAACTACAGCAAACCTTTGTGTGAAGATCATGCAACAACATACAATGTGCTACACAAGAGACTTTTCAATGTGCCTAGAATTCAGCTTTGATTTCAACACAGGGGAATAATTAAATTAAACAATTTAAAAAAAGGCACAATAATATCTGAACAAATCATATTGTTTACAAGCCGACCTCAATGCACTGTTTAATTGGGCAACAATGTGGCAAATGAGGTTTAATGTTGATAAATGTAAAGTTATGCACTTGGGGGCTAAGAATATGCATGCATCATACATACCCTGTTTCCCCGAAAATAAGACCTACCCCGAAAATAAGACCTAGTTTAAAATGCCTTTAAAATCCTATAATCTACTCTATTACAGTAGTTTATAATGTACAATGTGTGTGTTTCTGTAATATAATTGAGGGGAAGAGAGCTCAGGCGGGTCACAGAAGCGCAGAGCGGCGATATAACAAAGGTATTTGGCACAGTTATATTACAGAAGTACACACACATTGTACATTATATAATACTGTAATAGAGTGGATTATAGGATTTTACAAGCATTTTAACTCACTTCACACTGGGGAGTCCTGACGGGCAGGGAGAGAGTGGCGGAGAGAAGACATCACATTACATGGTAAGACCTACCCCAAAAATAAGCCCTACTGTGTCTTTTGTTGCCAAAATTTATATAAGACACAGACTTATTTTTGGGGAAACACGGTACTAGGGGGAGTGCAACTGGGGGAATCAATAGTGGAGAATGATCTGTGGTTTTTGGTAGATTATAAGCTAAATAAAAGCATGCAATGCCAAGCTGCGGTTTCCAAAGTGAGCAAAGTCCTTTCTTGTGTTAAGAGAGGTATGGACTCCAGAGAGAGATATAATTTTACCCCTGTTCAAATTCTTAGTAAGAACTAGTTTTGGCCACCAATTGACAATAAGGATATCAGGGAACCTGGAGAAAGTGCAGTAAAGGGCAACCAAATTGAGTAGAGGCATGGAGGAGCTCAGCTATGAGGAAAGATAAGAGGAACTGAATTGATTTTCTCTTGAGAAGAGGAGATTAAGGGAGGGGGTGGGGGTATGATCAACATGTATACATATATAAGGGGTCCAAATAGTGAACTTGGTGTTGAGTTATTAACTTTAAGGTTATCACAGAGGACAAGGGGTACTCTTTACGTCTAGATGAAAAGAGAGTTAATCTTCAAATACAGAAAGGTTTCTTCACAGTAAGAGCTGTGAAAATATGGAGTAGACTCCCTCAAGAGGTGGTTCTCGCTAGCTCAGTAGATTACTTAAAAAAAAAAAAAAACATCCTGGATTCTTTCCTAAATTTACATAATATAACTGTTTACTAACATTTATAGGTAAAGTTGATCTAGGGAATATCTGATTGACTCTCTGGGGATCAGGGAGAATTTGTTCCCCAAATTGAATCATGTTTTGCTATTTTTTTTCCTTCCTCTGGATTAACTGTGGGTAAAGGGTTGTGTATATAGGATTGTATGATTTTTTTTTTTTTTTTTAAGGATATATATTTTTTCTTGGTTGAACTACAGTAGATAGACTTGTGTCTTTTTTCAACCAGACTAACTATGTAAGACTCTGTATTTAGGGATCAGTGGAGATTTCTGTTAAAAAGTATTTATTCTTTTGTGAAATTTAAAAAAAATTCACCTTCATTTTGCCATTGTCCAAAGCTAAATTTCTTATACCTAGAGGGAGAACCAAAGCTGAGCACATTTTTACTGCTCATACCTAATTATGATACACTTTCCTTAACTAATTTAATAGTAAGATTTTTAAATCCGTTACAGCTTTTTTTTTTTTTTTTTAACTCTTTGTATCAATTTTCACAGCATGACACACGGACATTTATTTAGGGCCCATTCACACAGGCTTTCCGATCAGGTTTGCCTGTCAGTTTTTCAGGCGGACCTGATCGGATGCTTAATTCACCTCTATGGTGCAGCGGATGTTGGCGGTGACATGTCGCCTGACACCCGCTGCTATCCAATCCGATCCCGTCCACCCAATCCAGACGGATGGGGTCCCTATTTTCCATCCATTTGGCAGATGGGATTGGATGGGATCGAATGAAAACGGAAATGCGGTCAATCTACATCCAATATACCTATAGGGGAGAGTGGGGCTCTGACAGGTCCATCTCTTCACAGTGAGCAGAGACGGCTCTGTCATCCGCCTGCTCAACGGAGATCAACGGAGCAAACCCCCTCTGAGAAAAGCAGAGTCCACCGAGTGGACCGCCCGTGTAAAAGGACCTATAAGATAGTATCAACAATGTTTACACCAATATTGATAACATTTCACAAAACACATCGGAGGCCTGTTTATAATAATGGCAGCAATGTTTATGTTACTATGATTAGTTTTATGCAACTTTATTGGTGTTCATATAAAACGTATAAATGTTAAGCTGATGTAATGTGTTTGACATAAATATGAAGGTTGCTAAGTATTGTTATTGTAGATGGAGTTAAAAAACACAAGGAAACCAGGCAAATGGAACATATGGAACGCATTTTGCTTTGTGTGTGTGTGTGATTATTTCGAGGGAACAGTAGGTTTTCTTGTGATTCACTTGGATGTAGTGAAATACATTCTGGCATCTGTGTTTGTATATGAAGATGACCATGCAAGCACATTATGCTATGATAATTTGTGATATATGCTGTTAAAGATATTTCAGCATTAAATCATGCTGATGAACTGTGTCAGCCAATGATTTATTGAGAACTAGTGATACAATCAAATGCTGGCTTCAATAACTATTATAAATAAAACAAAATAAAGTTTGGGAAAACATGAATGTGTAATAAAATATGCATTTGTAAACCAGCTTCAGAGTTGTACAATGAGCCGTTGTCTCATAGGAACAGCATGCTATAGTAAGCTTGTTTAATATCACAGCATTCTCAGATTATATGTTAAGATAGGGAATTATGTCTTCTATATTAAGTAATTAATAGAGATGTGCAAACTTCTGAAAAAAAAATCAGATGTGCTTTGGCAGAACTGGAAGTCCCATTAAGGTCAACGGGAAACTAAACATGGTTCCAAAACGTGTATTGCAGACCAGCAAATGATGCAAAATTGTGTGGTACGGCTTGGGAAGCTCCTGGCAGACTTGCCTGATACAATGATGGGACCAAAAAACAGTCCGAACCGCTTACATTACAAATTCAACTAGGAATGGGTGGTATCTATTGGCACTGACAGTCAAGTTAAGGGTACTCTAGGAATAGTAGATGCTGATATAATGCAGAATAAGCCTTTGAAGCAGCCTTTGGTCCTCTCCTCCCAGAAGCATTTTGCCAGAAATACCACTGAAAATCAGATTTGGCTTGGGACATCTGTATTAATGAAATATGGTCTGAATCTAACATCATCCACAATTAATGATCAACTCTAGTCACTAAAGAAAACCTGCCATGTGTACATAAAAAACAATACTCCTGCACTTGAAAAGTTACTGTGAGGCAGGTTGTGTCGAGGATGAGGCCCTGTCTCAAGACAGGGAAACCTGTACTGGTCACTGGCTCAAATTGTATAGCAAGAATGGACACTCTGGGGCAGATCCACAAAGATGAGATACGCTACGCCGCCGTAACTTACTTGGCTTTGGTTTGAATCCTCAACGAATTTGCGCCGTAAGTTACGGCGGCGTAGTGTATCTCTCGCGGCGTAAGGGCGCGGAATTCAAATGCGGCAGGTAGGGGGCGTGTTTCATTTAAATGAAGCGCGTCTCCGCGCCGAACGAACTGCGCATGCGCCGTCCCTAAAATTTCCCGCCGTGCATTGCGCTAAATGACGTCGCAAGGACGTCATTGGTTTTGACGTGAACGTAAATGGCGTCCAGCCCCATTCACGGACGACTTACGCAAAGGACATAAAAATGTTAAAAATTATACGCGGGAACGACGGCCATACTTAACATTGAGTACGCCACCAGATAGCAGCTTTAACTATACGCCGGAAAAAGCCGAACGGAAACGACGTAACAAAATGCGACGGCCGCTCGTACGTTCGTGGATCGTCGGAAATAGCTCATTTGCATACTCAACGCGCATTACGACGGGAACGCCATCTAGCGGACACTGAAAAATTGCATCTAAGATCCGAAGGCGTACGAAGACGTACGCCTGTCGGATCTAACCCAGATGCCGTCGTATCTTGTTTTGAGGATTTAAAACAAAGATACGACGCAGGAATTTTGAAATTACGCCGGCGTATCAATAGATACGCCGGCGTACTTTCATTGTGGATCTGCCCCACAGCCTGCTTGCTGGAGGGACTGCAGCCTGGGCGGCCGCCTTTATTAACAATATGACATCACAAAAAATATGCATTCAGATTGGCCAGCTCGTAAAATTCACTCCCATTTTGCATTCCCCCCTGTGACGTCTGTACTTAGCACATGGCACACATTCCTTGTAAGTCCATATAAGGTATGGGGCTTCTCACAACACATTTAAAGGCCATTTGTACAGGGGTCCTTGGTCAGCTCTGCAAGGGTTTAACCATTTATGGTATAAACAGTTCTTCTTGTCACGGGACACAAAGTTCATTCAGTGAAATGAGGACAGAATTGGGGGGAGGTTGAACACATTTGGAGCATGAGGGAAAAATGGCATCTGCTCTAGACTTCAGTCCTTTGTCCTTCATTTCAAATGGTAACCTTTAAAACTTAATATCTGACACAACCTCTTTAAGGAAAATAAACACTATTGTGATACATATTTTTCACACATGCATATATATAATGAATATAAAAATAAATCAAAAGAATATAAGAAGAGGAAACATTTCAGTGGTTCTAATAAAAGAATTAGCTTAACTTAACTTAACTTAATAAGAGCTCTGGGGGCTCGAGGGGACATCTCTCAAAACATGTCAGATTTTTTGGACTCAACAATTGGTACTTGCCAGCAGATCATGCTGGGTGGTGTATATGGTGAACTATTATTTGCTTGACATATTGGTGCCCTTTTATGAAAGTGCGGTAAAATACCGCTATTCAGTTCTCAGGCATTCTCAGGGGAGATCGCTCTCCTCTGAGTGCCTGTTTATGAAGCTTTGTAGATCGGTTCTCATGTTGAGATGAGGAGCGATCTACAAACGACTGGAAACTCCTGAGAACTGCTTCTCTCACTGTAATCTCGCGAGATGTAGCAGGATTACAGTATGAGGAAGTGAAAAATACAAAAGTTGAACACTAATCAGCACATATTATACACCACATATTAATAAAATAATAAAGTTACATTCCCACCAAACAATATACATTAACCTAATTATTAAAAAACATTGTTTTTATCAATATTTAAAGCTCATACATGTGCCTTTTTAAATGTGAATGGTGTATAGTATATGAATGGAATCCCACATATGTAATGCAGCTATACACCATTCATATAAATAAAAAATACATTTATAATCATTATTTTTTTTTTAATAAAGTATACAAATATAAACCCTGTATAACTGTAATAGAACAGTCCATGGGTAAAACCATATTTTAGGGTTTACATTTTTTTTTACTAATAAATAAAAAATATATAAAATATATATTATATATAAAATATATTAAGTATATATATATATATATATATATATATATATATATACTTATGTGTGTGTGTGTATATATATATATATATATATATATATATATATATATATATGTATATATATATATAGATATATAGATATAGATATATCTATCTATAGATATACATAGAAATAAACACACACACAAATATATATACTATATGATGATGTATATATATATATATATATACACTATAAATATAAATGTCATCTGCCAAAAGTTGCAGATTGTCACTTGCCACATCACCGGCCGCAAGTTGCGGATTGTCACTTGTTCCCATGTCACCTGACACAAGGTGCAGATTGTCACTTGCCATGTCGCTCTGCAGACTGCCCTGTTGCCCCCCTAGATCCGCCCCTGATGTAAACTAAGTTTATCAACAAGACTATTGGTGCTTTTTTTAGAGAGAAATATGGAGGCTGCCAGAGAAGGCATTCTGACCTTCTGAAAACGGTACTACTTGATGCCTTAGTCAGTGGCCTGCAGTAAACAAGTAATACGTGAAATTCCGAGAGAAGACAGAACTCCTGGTTTAGAGTGTATTAAAACCAGAAGGGTAAGCATCAGTGCCAGGACAAGGTTGTCCAGCACCCAGGGCAAAGATTCCAAACTGTGCCCCCCCTTGTCCCCCCGTTTATGCTGTGCAAGCTTCCCAGCAGTCACTCACTTGTCAAAATTACAGCCGCAGTCTCTACTTCTGTCAGCCTTGGAACAGATGAAAAGTGCCCCCATCCCCACAGTAAACCATTGAAAAAAACATTTAATTTTTTTTTTTTTGCATACTGTCACCAGTCAGTGTCTCTGATCACCGCCGCACCAGTAATATTTTTTGTGTTTGTATTTTACAATTTACTCGCTTGGCAAAGAGATGGAAACAAAAATATGACATATGTTTTCTCTGCTGTACTAATATACATATTTATATTTTGGTACAGTATGTCTGCACAAAACTAGAAAAATAGCCACTTTAAGACCAGGCACTTTTTGTTTACATGTAAAAATATGTATTTTTTTTTACAGAATATTACTTAGAACCCCCCAACATTTTATATGGTTTCAAAACAGTGGCCCTAGAGAATAAAACGGTGGGAGTCGGAATTTTGTATGTCAATTTTTTATGTCACACGGTATTGGTGCAGCAGTTTTTCAACGGCGCGGCCATGTCACCGCGTTGTCTGTCCACGCGGATTTCGGTTTGATGGTGTGTACAACCATCAGACCGAAATCTCCGAGTGGACATGTCCGATGAAAACGGTCCGGCGGACCTTTTTCATCGGACTGTCCGCTCGTCTGTACGGGGCCTAACAATTGTCTCCTCCTTCCATGCTCGTCTCCAGAACTTCTCCAAAGTCTCTCCCATCTTTTGGAAATTCCTTACCAAATCTGTCTGACTATCTCCTACTATGTCTACTTTTAGATGATCCATGAAAACCCACCTCTTCAGGGAAGCCTATCCTGCCGTCAGCTACAACAGAATATTTTATTTCTCCCATCTGTTCATTCCTCACAGTTATTACCTTTTGTTCCACTAGCCCCTCCCTATTAGATTGTAAGCTCCCAGGAGAATAGCCCATATTGTCTCACTGTATACTGTAAAGTGCTGAGCAAACTGTTGGCACTATATAAATCCTCTATATTAATATTAATAATAATATTAATATTATCAATATTACTAACACTCATCATCAGTAGCTAAGCAGGCATAACATTTGTTTCTAAGGTAGACAGCTTTACTAACTGTAAAAAATGCATATACTGAATCAATGTATGTACTGTATATCTTTTTGAAAATAATTTATACAGTGTAAATCATCTTATCAATTTTCTCTAATGAATTAAAAGAACAGTGTTTAATGCAAGATCCCTTAGAATACCAGATGTTGTAAACACAGGCTTGACAGGCTTTGGTAATGATGGTATGAGAGGTTTTATGTTGTAGCTTAGAGATGTTTGGAAAAAAAGAAAGAATGTGTACCCTTTCAAATCAAACCCCATTCCACATTAGCTTGTTTCATGGTAGTTCAGGTATGGCATGTGGAAACAAAGACTTCTTCTTGCTAAGTGTCTGGCACTTTTTGCTGTTTTTCACCATTTTTTGATGGCTTTGGACATTCCAGTCCAACAAATGTTCATTCTTGTCTGTAAGTGCTAAATTCCCTGATGTGCTGTATGCATGGCCAACTGGTCTTCACAGAATATCTTCCAGCGGCTCATTCCCAGATTGCACAGGTTGCACTTTTACACTACACACAATCGGATTTTACGTCGGAAAAACCGTGGATGTTTTTTTCGATGGAATTCCACTCAAGCTTGGCTTGCATACACACGGTCACACCAAAGTTCTCTGAACTTTCGACCGTCAAGAACGCAGTGACGTACAACACTACGACAAATCGAGAAAATTAAGTTCAATGCTTCTGAGCATGCGTCAAATTGTTTCCAAGCATGCGTCTGAATTTTACACGTCGGAAATTGCTACAGACGATCAGATTTTCCGACGGAAAATTTGAGAACCAGCTCTCAATCTTTTGTTGGCGGAAATTCCGACAGCAAAAGTCAGATGGAGCCTACACACAGTCGGAATTTCCGTTCAAAAGCTCACATCAGACTTTTGCTGTCGGAATTTCCAATCGTGTGTACGGGGCATAAGTTAACAAATGTATTGGTAGAATTTTTGTTGCAGCTGCAACTGCTAACCTGATTTTGTACTCCACTTGGTCTATAAAATAGCAGTTTTCTTGTGTGAGGCATGCTCCAAGGCCATCTTTGCATACATCTGTTTGTATTTCCAACTGTCAATGCAAGTTATAAAAGCTCAAAACACGTGCACTGTCAAGCTGGTATTGAGTAGATTTAAGATTTTCTTCTATTTGGTTCCCAGTTGTCATAGCATGTAAAAAATGTAATATTCTTAGCAATGCAGTGGAAAAATCTTAGTTGTTGCCTAATATATACACTTAACGACTCAGGCCTCGTACACACGATCGGTTAACCAGAGGATAACGGTCTGATGGACCGTTTTCATCGGTCCAAACCGATCGTGTGTACAGTAGGCCCCATAGGTTATTTAACCTTCGGTTAAAAAAAAGCCGACTTGCTTTAAATTTTAACCGCTGGATTTCTAACCGATAGGTCAAAACCGATCGTTAGTACGCACAACCATCGGTTAAAAATCCATGCATGCTCAGAATCAAGTCGACGCATGCTTGGAAGCATTGAACTTCCTTTTTTTTAAGCACGTTGTTGTGTTTTACATCACCGTGTTCTGACACGATTGTTTTTTTAATCGATGGTGTGTAGGCACGACGGACCATCAGTCAGCTTTATAGGTTAACCTATGACAACAGTCCTTCAGACCGTTCTCATCGGATGGACTGATCGTGTGTACGAGGCTTTAAAGCGGAGGACCTCCGAAAATTTTTGTTTAAAAGCCAGCAGCTACAAATACTGCAGCTGCTGACTTTTAAAAAATGAACACTTACCTGTCCAGCGCGCCCGCAAAGTCGGCAGATGAGGACGAGCAATTGCTCGGTCCTCGGATGCTCCCGCCGCCATCCTCGGTGAGGGAATCAGGAAGTGAAGCCTTGCGGCTTCACTGCCCGTTTCCCTACTGCGCATGCACGAGTAGTGTGGCGCGCCGTCACTGGTCCCCGCTCTCTCCTGGGAACAGTGTGTTTCCCAGAAGACAGCGGGGGGTGATGCAAAGGGGTGTGATTCCCGTGGGAGACGATACCCAGAAGTGGTGCAAATACCTGTCTTAGACAGGTATCTGCCCCCCCCCCCTGAAAGGTGCCAAATGTGACACCGGAGGGGGGGAGGTTACGAAAAGCGGAAGTTCCATTTTTGGGGGGAACTCCGCTTTAAGGACCGGAAAGATTTGCACCTTAATGACCAGGCCATTTTTTGCGAAATACGGCACTGCGTCGCTTTAACTGACAATTGTGCGGTCGTGCAATGCTGCACACAAACCAAATTTTTTTTTTCTCCTACAAATAGAGCTTTCCTTCGGTGGTATTTGATCACCTCTGTGGTTTTTACCTTTTCCACTATAAACAAAAAAAGAGCGACAATTTTTAAAAAATATATATATTTAACTTTTTGCTATAATAAATATCAATTTTTTTTTTAAAACAAATATTTTCATCAGTTTTTAGGCCAATGTGTATTTTTCTACATATTTTTTGTAAAATTAATCGCAAAAAGCGTATATTGATTGATGGGCGCAAAAGTTGTAGCCTCTACAAAATAGGAGATAGATTTAATTTATTTTTTTTTTTCATTAGTAATGGCGGCGATCTGTGATTTTTTGCGAGACTGCGATATCGGGGCAGACAGATCAGACACTTTTGACACTTTTTTGGGATCATTGACATTTATACAGCGATCAGTGCTATAAAAATGCACTAATTACTGTATAAATGTCGCTGGCAGGGAAGGGGTTACCACTAGAGGGCAATCAAGGGGTTAACTGTGTTCAGTCATGTGTGTTTCTAACTTTGGGGGATAGGACTGACTGAAGGAGGAGACATATCACTGTTCCAAATTAATAGGAACAGTAGATCTGTCTCTGCTCCCCTGTCAGAACAGGGATTTGTGTGTTTACATACACAGATCCCCGTTCTGGCTCTCGTGCCTGCGATCACGGGTGGCTGGTGGTCATTGCCACCGCCGGCCATGTGCATCAGGTCCCCCGCTGCGCGCCTGCTATGGCTCTTAAAGGCGCTGACGTACAGGTGCTGCGATTCGCGGGAACGAGCCGACCTGCCGCCGTATAATGACGGCGGCTGGTCGGCAAGTGGTTAACCTATCTGTTCTATGTTTTGGACATACTTCTTAAAATGTAAACTTTTACTAATTTCAAGATTTTTTTTATTTTTTTTTAACAACATTTGAAAAAATGCATTTTATCCTTATCCCTTGTTATTAAAGTCTCATGCACACTGAACGTTATAAAAACAGCAGTAGCGTTAGCTGTAGAAGGCTGTAGCTGTAGAATGATTTTTGCAGCGTTTTTGCAGTAGCGTTTTTCAGCGTTTTTTAGCTGTTGTGTTTCTTTAGATTTTCTTTAAGCAAAACTATACTCTAACAAAAGGTTATGGTTTAAATACTAATAGGTAGATTCAGAAAGAGTTAGGCCGGCTTATCTACAGATAAGCCGACCTAACTCTGAATCTGCACCGACCTATGTTTAAGTGTATTCTCTAACAGAGATACACTTAAACATATCTAAGATAGGACGGCTTGCGCCGTCCTATCTTAGATTGCAATGTTTCTGATGGCCGCTAGGTGGCGCTTCCATTGCGGCCGGCGTAGATTATGTAAATGAGCTTGTACGCCGATTCACGAATGTGCGCCCGGCCGCCGCAGTCGAATTACGTTGTTTCTGTAAGGCCTTAGGCGGCCTAAAGTTATTCCACCTATGAAGTGGAATAACAATGTTAAAGTATGGCCGCCGTTCCGGCCGCGAGGTTTGAATTTTTTACGCCGTTTGGGTAAGTCGTCCGCGAATCGGGAGTTACGTCGTATACATCCACGTTGAAATCAATAGACCCGTACGGCGTACTTAGCCGCAATGCGCACTGGGTAATGTAGGCGCCCGGCGCATGCGCAGTAGCAAGGTACGTCATAAAACGTGAGGTCAAGAATCATTTCCATACAACACGCCCCCCCCCCAACCCATTTGAATTAGGCGCCCTTACGCCCGCCTGCTTTAGGCTACGCCGCCGTATATTAGCAGGTAAGTAGATTGAGAATCACTACTAGCCTAGCTAATTTACGGCGGCGTAGCCTAAACACACTAAGCTACGCCGCCGTAACTTTATTCCACTGTACGTGAATCTACCTATAAATATTTAAATACAGAATAGCTGCAATTTTCAGCGTTTGTTTCAGCGTTTTTAAGCTTTTATTAGAGTTAGAGCATTTTACAGCTTAAAAGGTCCTCCTAAAATTCACAAATTCTGGGGGTTTTTTTAGCAAAAAAACGCCCCTGACAAAAAACGCTGATAACGGCCTATGGGCCTGATTTACTATGCTCTGTGCGCTGCGCTGGTTCATGCCTTAATTAGTGCGCCGGGTGGAGGCTTAATTGGGCGCATGAACCAGCGTAGCAGCCGGCGCATTGAAAGTAATATGTAAAGCCGCGCCGAACTCCCTATAGAAGTCTATGGGAGAAATCAAAAGTGTTCATTTTAAAGGCTAATCTGCTAGTTTTGTCCTAAAAAGTGTTTGGGGACCTCAGTCCTGCCCCAGGGGACATGTATCAATGTTTTTTTAATTTTTTAAAACGGCCGTTTTTTCGGGAGCAGTGAAATTAATAATTCTTAAAGTGAAACAATAAAAGTGAAATATTCCTTTCAATTTCGTACCTAGGGGGGGTGTAATGTCAGCATGTGAAATAGCGCATTTTTCCCGCACTTAGAACTGCCCCTGCACAAAATGACATTCAGAAGGAAAAAAGTCATTTAAAAATTCACACGCGGCTATAATGAATTGTCGGCTCTGACAATTCTAAAGGGATTCATTCATAAAACAAACAAAAAAATGTGTAGGGGTTCCCCCAAATTAAATTACCAGGCCCTTCAGGTCTGGAATGGATATTAAGGGGAACCCCGCCGTAAAAACCCAAAAAAAAAAGACGTGCGGTTCCCGGCAAATATCCATTCCAGGCCCTTCAGGTCTGGTGTGGATTTTAAGAGGAACTACACCCCAAATTGAAAAAAAAAATGGCGTGGAGTCCCCCTAAAAATCCACACCAGACCCTTATCCGAGCACGTTGACCTGGCCGGCCGTAGAAAAGAGGGGGGGACAGAGTGCGGCCCCCCCCTCTCCTGAACCGCACCAGGCCACATGCCCTCAACATGGGGAGGATGTCCCCATGTTGATGGGGACAAGGGCTTCATCCCCACAACCCTTGCCCGGTGGTTGTGGGGGTCTGCGGGCGGGGGCTTATCAGAATCTGGAAGACCCCTTTAACAAAGGGGACCCCCAGATCCTGGCCCCCCCTATGTGAAATGGTAATGGGGTACATTGTACCTCTACCATTTCACCCCCAAAAAAATGTCAAAGTGTTAAAAATGACAGTAGCCGGTTTTTGACAAATCTTTTAATAAAATCTTCTTTTCTTCTTTCCTTCGGGTTTCTTCCACTGCTTCTTTCTTGGGTCTTCTCGTCCACATCTTGCCCGACGTCTTCTTCTATCTTCTCCGTCCGTCCTTCAGCCTTCTGGTCCCGCATCTTGCCCGTTGTCTTCTCCTGTCTTCTTCTCCGTCCGTCCGCCAGCCTCCTCGTCCGCATCTTGTGTCTTCTCCGGTCTTCTTCTCGGTCCGCCAGCCTTCTCGTCCACATCTTTTTCTTCCCCGGACTCAGCATTTGAATTTGATTTGGCCGCCGTGTTGCGCTCCTGGGACCCGCCCCCCTCTGACGCCACAAGTAAACTCCTTAGAAGGTCATGTGCGTCAGAGGGGGGCGGGGTCACAGAGCGTCACACAGCGGGGGAATTCAATTTCAAGCGCGCCGCCCGGAGAAGAAGTTCCCGCCGTGTCACACTCATGTGACCCCGCCCCCCTCTGACGCACATATGCCACACGCGGACTTTCATATGATTTTACCTGTGGCGTCAGAGGGGGGCGGGTCCCAGGAGCGGGAACACGGCGGCCAAATCAAATTCAAACGCTGAGTCCGGGGAAGAAAAAGATGTGGACGAGAAGGCTGGCGGACCGAGAAGAAGACCGGAGAAGACACAAGATGCGGACGAGGAGGCTGGCGGACGGACGGAGAAGAAGACAGGAGAAGACAACGGGCAAGATGCGGGACCAGAAGGCTGAAGGACGGACGGAGAAGATAGAAGAACACGTCGGGCAAGATGTGGACGAGAAGACCCAAGAAAGAAGCAGCGGAAGAAACCCGAAGGAAAGAAGAAAAGAAGATTTTATTAAAAGATTTGTCAAAAACCGGCTACTGTCATTTTTAACACTTTGACATTTTTTTGGGGGTGAAATGGTAGAGGTACAATGTACCCCATTACCATTTCACATAGGGGGGGCCAGGATCTGGGGGTCCCCTTTGTTAAAGGGGTCTTCCAGATTCTGATAACAACCCCGCCCGCAGACCCCCACAACCACCGGGCAAGGGTTGTGGGGATGAGGCCCTTGTCCCCATCAACATGGGGACATCCTCCCCATGTTGAGGGCATGTGGCCTGGTGCGGTTCAGGAGAGGGGGGGCCGCACTCTGTCCCCCCCTCTTTTCTGCGGCCGGCCAGGTCAACGTGCTTGGATAAGGGTCTGGTGTGGATTTTTAGGGGGACTCCACGCCATTTTTTTTTTTCAATTTGGGGTGGAGTTCCCCTTAAAATCCACACCAGACCTGAAGGGTCTGGTATAGATATTTGGGGGGACCCCACGCCATTTTTTGGGGTTTTTTTTACGGCGGGGTTCCCCTTAATATCCATTCCAGACCTGAAGGGCCTGGTAATTTAATTTGGAGGGACCCCCATTTTTTTTTATTTTTTTTTTATTATTTTTAATGAGCAATGACTGTATTCTTTATAGCCATGAGTACTTTAAACTTCCTTTTTTTTGTTTCACTTCAGAAATGACATCTTGTACAGGGACAGTTCTAAGCACGGGAAACATGCGTGTACCCCCCCTCCCCCCCTGTATGAAATTTAAAGGAATATTTCACTTTTATTATTTCACTTTAACCACTTCCATACCGCGCCTATTCTGGCACTTCTCTCCTTCATGTAAAAATTATATTTTGTTCCTGTGAAATTAATCAGGACCCCCAAACATTATATATAATTTTTTAGCAGACACCCTAGGGAATAAAGTTAGCAGTCATTTTTTATTTGATTTCCAACGGTATTTGCGCAATAATTTTTCTAACGCCTTTTTTTTGGCCCAAAAAAAAAAACACGGTTCATGAATTAAAAAAAAAAAAAACAGTAAAGTTAGCCCAATTTTTATGGATAATGTTAAAGATGATGTTACACCGAGTAAATAGATACCTAACTTGTCACGCTTTAATATTGTACACACTCAAGGAATGGCGCCAAACTTTGGGACATAAAAATATCCATAGGCGATGCTTGTTTTTTTTTTTACAGGTGACCAGTTCAGAGTTACAGAGGAGGTCTAGGGCTAGAATTATTGCTCTCGCTCTAACGCACGCGTCAATACCTCACATGTGTGGTTTGAATGGTGTTTACATATGTGGGCGGGACTTACATGCATATTTGCTTCTGAGTGCGAGCTTCTAGGGACAGGGGCGTTATTTTATTTTTTTGTTTGTTTTTTTTACCTCATATTTTTTGTCTTGCACTTTTTTGACACTTTTTTTGATTTTGGATCACTTTTCTTCCTATTACAAGGAATGTAAACATCCCTTGTAATAGGACTAGTGTGTGACAGGTCCTCTTTATGGAGAGAGGCGGGGTCAATAAGGCTGGAAAGCATGGTATTGGAGAAAAAAAAAGATCTCATGCTTTCAACTGCAATCATGTTCGTTCAGCACAGTGGTGTAGTGTATAGCACTTTGACCTAGCAGCAAAAGAGTCGTTGGTTCGAATCCCGCCCGTGACAGCATCTGCATGGAGTTTGCATGTTCTCCCTGTGCCTGCGTGGGTTTCCTCCCACAATATAAAAACACGCTGTAAATCGGATCCGGTCTAAATAAGCCCTAATATGCAGTAGTATATTTAGGTTTTGTTCTGCCCTAGGCCTGACTACATATCTGCACCTCCTAATAGAAAAATGACCCACCCCTTCCTGTCAAGGTCACACCTTGTTTTTGTATGACCCGCCCAGGAATTTTCAGGGGACCCACACACTAGTTCTGGGGGGGAGGGGGGCACTGGATTCCCTTAACCACTTCCATACCAGGCACTTACGCACCTTCCCGCCCAAGCCAATTTTCAGCTTTCAACACTGTCGCACTTTGAATGGCAATTGCGCGGTCATACAACACTGTACCCAAACAAAATTGGCGTCCTTTTTCCCCCACAAATAGAGCTTTCTTTTGTTGTTATTTGATCACCTCTGCGATTTTTTTTTTTTGCGCAACAACTAAAAAAAGAATGCAAATTTTGAAAAAAAAAACGTTTTTATTTGTTTAGGTTAATTTTTTTGTAAATAAGTTTTTCTCTTTCAATTACGGGCACTGATATGGCGGCACTGATGGGCACCGATGAGATGGCACTGATGGACATCGATGAGGTAGTACTGACGGGCACAGATGAGGTGGCATTGATTGGCGGCGCTGGTATGCGGCACTGATGGGCACTCATAGGCGGCACTGATGGGCACTCATGGGCGGCACAGATGGGCACTCATGGGCGGCACTTATGGGTGGCACTGATGGATACTTATGGGTGGCACAGGTGGGCACTGATAGGTGGGCACTGTGCATGGATGGGCACTGTGGGGTGGCACTGATGGACACTGTGGGGTGGCACTGATGGACACTGTGGGGTGGCACTGATTTTCCCAGGTTGCCAGTCAGTGCCCATTTGTGGGCACTGATTGGCATCTTTTTTTTTTAATGCTTTTTGGGTTTTTTTTTGCATATTTTTTTTTTGCCCACCCTGGTGGTCCAGGGTGGGCATCCCTGGTGGTCCAGTGTGGTGATCCGAGGGGGGGCTGCGCTGATAAACAATCAGCGCGAACGCCCCTTGTCAGGAGAGCCGCCGATCGGCTCTCCTATACTCGCGTCTGTCAGACGCGAGTGAGGAAGAGCCATCGATGGCTCTTCCTGTTTACATCGTGATCAGCCGTGATTGGACACGGCTGATCACGTGGTAAAGAGTCTCCATCTCCGTGAGAGACTCTTTACCGAGATCGGAGATGCAGGGTGTCAGACTGACACCCCGCATCACCGATCGCCGCGCTGCGTGCCCCCACAGGCGCGCGCGGCATGAAATCCTGCAGGACGTCCTGTCAGGATTGTGTAACCACTTCCCGGACGTAAATCGGCCATAGGCTGGGCGGGAAGTGGTTAATTTGCATAGTTTTTCTCTCACTTCCTGTTTGGCTATGGGGCAGGAAGTGAAGGCAAATCTCCCCAATTGGACACAGATAATACAAAATAAACTGACAGGGCCTATAACCCTCCCTCACTCTTTTCAAAATTAAAGAAAATAAAACTTGTTGATTATAGTTCTTGTCAGGGGCGGACTGACCATTGAGTCACTCGGGCACTGCCCGAGGGCCCCATGCCACTAGGGGGCCCCATCCGGGTTGCCAGGCTCAGTAAAACCAGGGACAGTATGTAAAAATCTGTGAAGAGAAGAAATACCGCGCTAAGGCACTAAAAAAAATTCCTAACTAAGCTGCAACACAACAGTGTCATACAAACACAATATAAGTAAAGAAAAAAGAAACGTTGCGCTATTAAAATAAATTAAACTAAACAGTCAGTTGATAATGGAAAAAATATGATGAAATTAAAATTAAAAAAGACCCCAAAATTAAAAGGAAATAGAACACATGATTGAAAATATAGTCTCTGTGTCAATGAAGATGGTTAAAAATAAGTTCATCAATATTGAATAAAAGTTCATAGGTTGAAATCATGAGTGGTGGCCGACACCACAAAATAAAAAAGAAAAGGATGGAGGCTTACCGGATGGCAAGCAATAAGAAACTTGCGGCTGCAAACCCCAGCCAGGGCCTTTTGATGATCCTCGCAGAGGGATGAGGAGGGATGGATGCTGAGACTTTCCAAACGCGGATCCACAAGATTGCAGCGTGTCACAAGAAAAACTTAATAGTGAAGTACAACAGGACCAGCACATATAGGATATTTGTGACTCAAGGGACCACCACCACCAAAACACCCTATGGATGGGAGGCTTACCAGAGCATAAAGCAATACAAGCATGCGGCTAAACCCCTAGCCAGGGCCTTTAAGATCCTGAGCGGTGGTGATATATCCTGGAGTCCTCCGGTGTGATGTGGTCAGTAGATACATAGAAAGAATGATATTGCCCACATGGTGAAGTATGTTGACTATGTTGTTTTAATAAAAAAAGTTTAACACTTACAGGACGAAGATAAAAACAGAAATAGATAGAAGCCGGCCGGCTCAATCGAACGCCCGTCCACACGGAACGAAGAAACGTCTTGCGTCAGCACGCTACCTTCCCGACGCACGTTTCGTCAAAAGTTGACGTCATCTGGGGCACGGGCGACGTGCTGACACTACACATATATATACTCTAGCTAGAACCAAGCCTCGATCTGAGTCACGGGCTAAATGACCGCCCATGGAGGCCGCACTGGAACGCAAAACATGAGAGCAAAACCAAAGAGGACTTTTATAGAACAAAAATTCATAGGCCATCTTGTGGTCGAATAAGTGAATAGCGGTCCTAGTCCAATGTGTGAAAAACACACTGAGCTATACCGAATGAATAAATAAATATATTATATGGGAAAAAAAAAAAAAAGGAAGGGGGAATTCGCCACCTTAAGTGAAAAAAATTATTATCGTACCCTTATATTCAGGCAAAAACACAATGAATATATAAAAAGTATGTTAGTGAAACATGTGAAAAATAAAAATAATTAATGATAATTTGGCTTGTAAAATTTAGATAACCAAATAATAAAAATAAGTGAATAAGATGCATGAATTAAATGCAATTTATAATGCGTAAGTGTAGTAAGTTATACACTTATATAGCTAGAAAAAATGAATTCGTAAAAATGTACTGTGAATATAAATAAAAGTGCTCCAAGAAAAAAAGAGGGGAATTGAACATAAAAATGAATATAAATGTGTATATATAGGGAATAAAAAGTGATATATATAATATAGATATATATATAAAGAATTATAATACAGTGTGGTGCTGACCCAATAGTGTACTGTGAAAAAATATGCCAATTAAAATAAATTTTAATGGAAAGCGGGAAAAACAGATAAAACTGTAGGATAAGTACTGATGTGAACCATCAATAAGTACCCTAACCATATTTGGCCAGAAATATATATTTATAAAAAGAAGGGGGGGGGTAAGGCCCCCAAGAGGCCAACATGTAGGTCACCCCGTCACTCAGATCGAGTTCACAAATAACAGGGTAAACTAAAAACAAAATAAACAGTGACAGTGTCATAAAGGTAAGTTTAAGAATTGTCAATAAAAGCATTAACGTCAACCTCTATATTGAGTCCAAAAGGGGTATAACATTTGATTCTGTGGATCCACTGCATTTCGGATTTGGAGATACTCCTCACTAGTGGACTTCCACGCCAGTGGGGGGCATATCTATCGATCCCCAGGAAAATTGTTTTTGAGGGGTCTCAATTTGTGAACCAAACGATAATGTTTAGATACAGAGTGGTTCAAATAACCTGCTAGAATGTTGGTAATGTGTTCATTAAGTCTCACTGAGAGGGCTCTCTTGGTTCTGCCCACATACTGGAGCCCACAGGGGCACTGGAGTAGGTAGACCACCCCTTCGGTCGCGCACGTAATGAAAGGTTTAATAGTGTGCTGTTCACCTGTGACCGTGGAGACAAAATGGTGTGTTCTTCTGTGAATGCAACCACTAAGGGAACACACCCGACATTTCCTACACTGGTAAAAACCAGTGAATGAATTGAGGAAGGTAGTTTTAATGGCAGGTGGCTCAAGAACATTGGGGGCCAATTTATGTCTCAAGGCCGAACCACCCTTAAAAATCACCTGTGGGTTGTCTGGTAAGACAGGGCCCAAAATTGGGTCATTTTTAAGGATGTGCCAATGTTTTTTTAGAAGTTTCTTGACACTGAAATGCTGGGTGGAAAAAGTAGTAACAAAGGGAACAACAGGCAGCTTACTAGTATCACGTGGTTTAGTCCTCAATAGGTCAATCCTATCGATACCTTTAACCTCATTTAATGTGGATATAAGGGTACCCTGATCATAGCCTTTTTCCAAAAATCTATTCATCAAAATAGTAGATTGTACCAAAAAATCTGACTCATTGGAACAATTGCGTTTAATACGCAAAAACTGGCTTTTTGGCACTGATTTCAGCCAAGAGTCATGATGGCAACTGTCCATGGGGATGTAAGAGTTTCTATCCGTACCCTTAAAGAAAGTGCTCGTGCAGAAAACATCACCCTGGACTGAGATTGTGAGATCTAGAAAATTGATGCTAGATTGACTTGCCTCAAAATTGAGGTGGATGCCTCTCTCGTTGTGATTGAGAAATGACATAAAAGATTGAAGCTCTAGAAGAGGGCCATCCCATAGGAGGAGGATGTCGTCAATGTACCTGGCCCACAGCTTAAGCTGGGGTTGTCGGCAAACATAGACGACATCCTCCTCCCACATGGCCATAACCAAAATAGCCAGGCTGGGGGCATATTTGGCCCCCATCGCCACGCCCCTGTCTTGACGGTAGAACTGGTTTTGAAACCAGAAATAGTTTCTAGTCGCAGCAAAATGCAATAACTCTAGTATAAAAAAGATTTGTTCATCAAAAAGACCAGAGTCCCGACGAAGATAGTATTCTACTGCTGATAAGCCTAAATCATGGGGAATCACCGTATAAAGTGACGTTACGTCAGCTGTCACAAGCCACATATTTTGAGAGGGTTTGAGGCTAGATAATAGATTGATGACATGTCGGGAGTCCTTTAAATGAGAAGGCATCTTGGAAACTAACGGCTGTAGAAAAAAATCTATGTACCTGCCCACCCGGGAAGTGAGGGAATCTATCCCACTCACAATAGGACGTCCCGGGGGGCAGGTAAGGTGTTTGTGAATTTTCGGTAAATAATAAATAACTGGTGTTCTTGGAGCCTTAGGTACAAGGTAAAGTTTCTCTTTTTTGTTAAGAATACCATCCTTGTAACCTTTAGAAATGAGTTTAACTAACTGATTGAGGTAAGAATTTTTAGGGTCACACGCTAGAGGAGTATAGGTGTCTCTATCTCCCAATATTCTCTCCATCTCGGCTAAATAGTCGGTCCTATTAAGGACCACTATGCCCCCCCCTTATCAGCAGGCCTAATGACAATCTGTTTGTTGTCACACAGAGAGTCAAGGCCAGCTTTAAGGGTATGGTTAGATTGTGTTTTTTTTTTTAATGTAAAAATCTGTGTTTTTTTTAGATCTGTCCCTGATATGTCCGAAAATGACATGCTTTTAATGTGAATATCCCAAGATTTTAGCTGCCCGCCTCTGCACTACCTCCTGGCGTGGTGGCCATCTGTAAGCCAGAGGGGCCCCATAATCTTCTATTGCCCGGGGGCCCCATGAGTTGTCAGTCCGCCCCTGGTTCTAGTTTAAGCACAAATTTCATAGAGTTTTATTGAGAGCCCTAAGAAAATATAACCATGCCAATAGGCCAGGATACAGCGTGGCTAATATGTATGAATGTGTGTGTTAGAGCACCCCACCCAATGTTAACTAAAAAATTATTAATTTGCAAATAAGTATTATCTGCTCATTTTTTTGGGGATGTCTGCACCCCTGATAGTGACAACATTTGTGAGGTGTCTTCACCCTTTCTAATTCATTCACTTCCTGTCACATAGCCAAACAGGAAGTGAGGGTAAAACCTTACTAATATCTTTTCTTGGGGACACAGAGATCAATCTAAATAGTTTCCCATTATGTAAATTGCACTCTAGCATTTTGCTGTGTACACCCCAAATTATTAGGGATCTTGGACTTTGGGGTCCATTTACTAAAGGCAAATCCACTTTGCACTACAAGTGCAAAGCAAGGAAGAAAGAAAACAAAACAACTTTGCTTCTACAGGATTGGATGTTAAAACCATCAGTGCTTCCTCTCTGATTTTCAGCAACTATGCTTGTACTGCAGAGTGGCTTTGCCTTTACTAAACCCCAAACTAAATAATCATTTGGGGCAGGGATCCTCAAACTACGGCCCTCCAGCTGTTGTAGAACTACACATCCCATGAGGCCTTGTAATGCACTGACATTCACAGACATGACTAGGCATGATGGGAATTGTAGTTCCTGAACAACTGGAGGGCCGTAGTTTGAAGACCCATGATTTGAGGTGTACACAGCAGTGCTGGAGTGCAATTTGCTTAATGGGGACACTAGTTAGATTGACCTGTGTCCCCAAGAAATGACACTGGTAGGGTTTTAACCTCACTTCCTGTTCAGCTGTGTGACAGGAAGTGAAGCCAATTTTAAGAAAAGGGACACAAAGCTCAACCCAAAAATAAAAAAACACAAAGCAGGGGTTCTAACACTCACTTGGCTTCCCTCAAACACCCACAATTTGAATAGGATTGCCTTGCGCTAGATTTAAGCACAGTGCTGTAAATCAGCACGTCAAGCCTGTCCACCAATAGCAAACCCCCCCCCCCACACACACAGGCCATGTTTGCAGGTTTTCCTTCATCTTGCACATGTGCTTTAAAAGACAGTCTGGACAGCAATTCTTGATAAGAGAAATCCACAAAACATGTCCTGTCGGGGGTACTTGAGGGCTGAGGACCACTGCAGAAAAAAGAAAATACTTACCAGTTTTGTCTTTAAAGTCATGGAGAATAAACATGGCAAACATTTCATGATTACACACCAGGAAAGAAGCTTAGACAAAAATCACACATAATTTGTTAGGCCCAAACCGATTTCAGCTGCAGCTGTCAACATATGTAGCATGAAAAAGTAACAAAAAGACAAACTTAAAAATTTTAAAGTAATTTTTATTGGTCAACAAAACAAGGAAAGCAAAAAAAGACAAACAAACAAACACAAACAAAAATACATTTCAAAATTCTAAATAACCATAGCTTTAACATCTTCACACATTTTTCATAAAATAAGGCCACATAGACAAATACATCAAAGTGAACATCATTTAAAAATAAACCAAAACCATTGGCAAAATAAAACAAAACCCATGCAACAAACCACATTTGTGTTTGGCAACAGCATTTCTGCCAGCCTGCCCCTTCTGAGGGCAGCTGAGGACTGATCGATCCCTGCTTTTTATAACAGTGCTAGTAATTAAGCAATTGAAATCACATGAACAAATTGCAGTCTCTAGTTTGGGTGAGCTTGTAATTGGGCACACCTGCAATTAACCCAAACCACGCTCTATGTGCATCCAAGTGTTTTTCACCTTTTAAAAAGAAAGGATAATTTTTTTCTAAGTGTTTGAGCATGCTCAGTTCATCACACATGTAGGAACCAAGCTGCAATGGAATGAGAGCTTTTTTTTTTTTTTTTTCCCTGATCTGATGCTTTCCAGCCTGAAGGGGAGGTGTTAAAGACAGAAGTAAACACGCACATTTAATAATCTATTTGTGGGGAAAAAAAGGTTGCCAATTTTGTTTGGGAGCCACGTCGCACGACTGCGCAATTGTCAGTTAAAGCGACGCCGTGCCGAATCACAAAAACTGGCCCGGTCATTGACCAGAAATATGGTCCGGGCTCAAGTGGTTAAAAATTAACAAAACACAAAAGTTAGCCCAATTTTTGGGGATAATGTGAAAGATGATGTTACACCGAGTAAATAGATACCTTACATGTCACGCTTTACTATTGGAAACACTCCTGCAATGGGGCCAAAATTAATTCCGTGAATATCCCCATAGGCGACCTTTTTCTTTTTTTTCCAGGTTACCAGTTTATAGTTACAAAGAAGGTCTAGTGGTAAAAGTATTGCTCTCGCTCTAACGCACACGTCAATACCTCACATGTGTGGTTTGAACGATGTTTATATATGTGGGCGGGACTTGCGTAAGTCCCGCCCACATATGTAAAAATTATTTTTACTTTTTGCTATAATAAATATCCCCAAAAATATATATTCTAAAAAATAAAAAAACCCTCAGTTTAGGCCGATACGTATTCTACATCTTTTTGGTTCCAAAAAATCGCAAATAGCGTTTAGTGTTTGGTTTTGGCAAAAGTTATAGCGTCTACAAAATATGGCTTTTTTTTGTTTTAACTAGTTATTGCGGCGATCAGCGATTTTTATCGGTACTGCGACATTATGGCGGACACATCGAACACTTTTTTGGAACCATTGGCATTTTTCTAGCGATCAGTGCTGTAAAAATGCATTGCTTACTATAAAAATGCCACTGGCAGGGAAGGGGTTAACACTAGGTGCGAGGGAGGGGTTAAATATGTTCCCTGGGTGTGTTCTAACTGTAGGGGGGGTGGGACTGACATGTGTAAATGACAGATCGCTGTTCATGAAGGGGAACTCCAGACCCCAAAAAAAAAAAAATAAGGTGGGTTCCCTCCAGGTGCATACCAGGCTCTTAGGCTTGGTCTGGAACATAAGGGGTTAAACCCGCGCAAAAAAAAACAGCGTGGGGTCCCCCCCAAGATCCAAACCAAGCCCTTATCCCAGGCACGCAGTCTGGTCAGACAGGAATGGGGGTGGGGACGAGCGAGCGCCCCCCCCCCTCCTGAGCCATACCAGACCACATGCCCTCAACATGGGGGAGTGTGTGCTGTGGGGGAGGGGGGCACTGCCCCCCCACCCCAAAGCACTCTTGTCCCCATGTCGATAGGGACAAGAGCCTCTTCCCGACAACCCTGGCCGTTGGTTGTCGGGGTATGCGGGCGGAGGGCTTATCAGAATCTGAGAGGCCCCTTTAATAAAGGGGCCCCCAGATTCCGGCCCCCCACCCTATGTGAATGAGTATGGGGTACATTGTACCCCTACCCATTCACCTGGGGAAAAAAATGGAAAAAATAATACACCCACACACACATTTAAAAATTAATTTATTAGTCAGCCGGGGGTCTTCTGCCGGGGCCCCCCACCACCACCCCATTAGGCCCCGGGCTTCGCCATCTTCTGCCGGAACCCCCTTCACCAGTGAGTCTCCTGCCTTTGGGGGAGGGTCCCGGGCTTCTATGACGGTTTCTGCGGGGGGGGGGTGCACTGGCACCCCACCCCCGTCTTCAGCGCCGTAATTCACCGGGACCCCCTTCACCAGTGAGGCTCCTGCCTTTGGGGGAGGGTCCCGGGCTTGTACGGTGTCTTCCGCCGGGGGGCGACACCCGCGGGCTTCTGCGATGCCTTCCGCTTCTGCCTGTCTCCTCCGCGGAGCACAGGGCTTGTCTCCGCTGTCTTCTCCCTTCTCTTCCATTCGATGTTGACACGACGAGGTCCGGCGCTGGAATGCCGTCTGAGCAGCGGGCATGGACTTATATAGGGCAATGCCACCATGTGACCTCAACCCATGTGACATCACATTCCCATCATGCCCAGGGAATGTGATGTCACATGGGTTGAGGTCACATGGTGGCATTACCCTATATAAGTCCATGCCCGCCGCTGACACGGCATGTCAGCGCGCAACCTCGTCGTGTCAACATCGAATGGAAGAGAAGGGAGAGGACAGCGCAGACAAGCCCTGTGCTCCCAGAGGAGACAGGCAGAAGAAGGAAGAGAGAAGAAAGAAGACGGAAGAAAGCCCTGGCTCCGCGGGGGAGCCAGGCAGAAGAGGGAGCAGAGAAGACAGAAGAGAAAAGACCTGGGAGTTGGCGCACCCCCGGCAGAAGACCAGGAAGACCGGAACCCTGGCAGAAGGCACCGGAAAGACCGGGGGATAGGCGCCATCCCCCGGCAGAAGACCCCGAAGTCCGGATGCCCCTCCCTAATGTAAAAGAGCTTAAATGGGGTGGGGGCATCCGGCGGAAGGCTCCGGAGAGGACCGAGGGATGGCGCACTCCCCCGGCAGAAATCACCGAAGCCCAGGGTCCCGGCAGAAGATCGGGAGAGAAGAAACCCCCCCTTGTAAGAGAGCTAAAGAAGAAAGGGGGGGCTCCGGAGCAGATTAATAAAATATTTTATTGTGTGGTGTTTTATTTTACTTTACACTTTCCCCCATGTGAATGGGTAGAGGTACGATGTACCCCATACTCATTCACATAGGGTGGGGGGCCGGCATCTGGGGGCCCCCTTATTAAAGGGAGCTCGCAGATTCCGATTAGCCCCGCCCGCATACCCCGACAACCAATGGCAAGGGTTGTCGGGAAGAGGCTCTTGTCCCTATCGACATGGGGGCAAGAGTGCTGTGGGGTGGGGGGGCAGTGCCCCCCTCCCCCACAGCACACACTACCCCATGTTGAGGGCATGCGGTCTGGTACGGCTCAGGAGGGGGGGCGCTCGCTCGTCCCCACCCCCATTCCTGTCCGGGCCAGACTGCGTGCTTGGGATGAGGGCTTGGTTTGGATCTGGGGGGGGACCCCCGCGCCGAATCGGCGCGGGTTTAACCCCTCACGTTCCGGACCAAGCCTAAGAGCCTAATGTAGCCCTGAAGGGGGACCCGCGCCGATTTCAAGTTTGAAATTTGGCGCGGAGTTCCCCTTCATGGCTGAAAACAGCTCGGAGATTCCCGTGCGCCGCGTCACGCAGCACATTCACGGGTACGCCGCTTGGTATTTGCCAAGATTTTCACGGCGTACTGACAAGGCGCACGGGAAGCGCCGAAATTTCTCTCTGCGCATGCCCAGTATGCAAATGAACCTCCCGAGGTTCAGGCGCACTGTGCAAGCGTACGGGGATCTGTTTTCAAAAAACACTTTCCCTTTCAATTCGGCCCGCCAAACACATTCAAACACATGTCACTTCACTTCCCCTGCATCCCCCCACCTCCCCCCCTAATAAACTCCCGCCCGAACCCCCGCAATTTACATTTCAATGTGCCGTGCGCCAGGTCTGTACCTGTACTGGTGCACAATGCACCCTCTCCTGGGCGCACGGAGCACATTAGTAACTAGGGAAATACACTGCACTAGCAGCGTATTTCTTTAGTAAATGGCAAAACGGCTGCTACTCCTGCTTTTACTCCATGAGTCATGGAGTAAAGGCTTGGTAAATCAGCCCCACTGTGTGCATGGACACAAAGGATAACGTTCTGGAGAGTTTATTGGCTGCAGGAAAAAAATGTCTGAAGCCAAAAACAGCAGCTGTAAAAAATGTCCAGTGTGCATAAGGCCTTAGGGTTTTGGCTGTTCCCATAACTTTGTATAGATTATCAGTACAATCCCCTTCCAATTATGACCATGTCTTTGGTTAGTATTTGAATATCTTCAGTGTCTCTAAATCTGTCTGTATTTTTGGTGACACGTCTTATTGGCTGATATGATACCAAATAGTATCCACAAGTTAAATGTATTAAAATTACACAGTAGTGATCATGTTTTTGTCTTGATATTAACCTGCCAGTAGTCATCTTTCTAAAGAAAAAGATGATACATTTTTTTATTTGATTTGGATTTTACATTCTTAGGCAATCGAGCAGGGAAAAAAATAAGAAGCAAATGTCGATTTCACACAAATAAAGGGCTTTCCTTGTACACAACGAAGCACTTAATAAACGTTATGATCTTTGATACTAACCTTTTGTTTCTGGCATCTTTACGTTCAACATACCAATCATCTTAAAGTATAACTTAAGACAATTGTTTTTAGAATATTTTTTTTATGTGCCCCCATAAGGCAGATTCACCTTCTTGTTATGTCCTGTTTATCATTACCGCTAAAATTAAAAGGAAATTCCAAATTTTGGGCTGTCCCCAAAAAAGTAATAGGTTAAAACATCCAATGGGAATACTAGTTTAGTTACCCTGGTGATAACCAAGGGCTCCCTAACTTTGGAGGGATTTCCACTTATTTCCTGTTTTGGCTATGGGACAGGAAGCGAAAAGAAATTTACCCTATGGGACACAGAGGGCAACAAAAAATTTTTTAAATCAAATTTATTCTATTCAAAATTCTTTTGTTTTTATTCTATTATATTAGTTTATATTCTATTATTGTATTTATTATTCTATTATTTTCTTTTCTATTATTTTCTATTCTTCTAAATGTGAATGCCAAAAGATGGTTATATTCTTTCTATTTTATTCTATTATATTGTTTTTTTTATATTGCATTCTTTTCTATTCTATTCTATTTTATTTTTTCTATTCAATTTGAATTCAAATGTATTCTATTTAAAATCTGAATTTCAAAAGATGGTAATATTGTATTGTATTCTTTTTTATTCTATTCTATTCCTTTATTTTCTATTCTATATGTTTCTGTTCTTTTATTCTCTATTATATTTCTATTCTATCCTGTTCTGTTTTACTCTATCGTTTTCTATTCTATTCTTTTAGTTTATATTCTATTTCTTTATTATCTACTATATCCCTTTATTTTCTATTCTATTCTTTTTTGTTCTCTCCATTATTTTCTATTCAATTTTATTTTCTTCTGAAATTCGAGTTTGGTTTGAAAATTATTCAAATTAAAATTTTGTCTCAAATTTTAGTTTAGTTATTTTCGGATTCGTTTAAATTTGTTGCTATTGTAATTCAGAAATTTGGATATATTTGAATTTCCGAATAGCGAAAAATATGTCCGAATTTTGATTTGGGAACTAAGGGGGTAATCCACAAAAGGGATACGCCGGCGTATCTACTGATACGCCGTCGTATCCCTGTTTCTATCTTTGGAACTGATCCACAGAATCAGTTTCCAAGAGATAGACAGAAGATCCGACATGTGTAATTGAATTACACTGTCGGATCTTAAGGATGCAATTCTAGGCTGGCCGCTAGGTGGCGAGGCCATTGCGGCCGGCCTAGAATATGCAAATGAACACTTACGGCGATCCACGAACGCTCCGACGGGCCCGTCGCTCTAATGCTACGTCATTTACGTCGAGTTACGCCGTGTAAAAATAGGGCTGAGTCCTATTTGACTAAGCCCTATTAAGTATGGCCGTCGTTCCCGCGTCGAAAATTCAAACTCTACGTCTAAGCAAATGACGTCGGAGCGACGTCAGTTAGCGCAATGCACGTCGGGTAAGTTACCCGACGGAGCATGCGCAGTACGTCTGGCGCGGGAGCGCGCCTAATTTAAATGGGACTCGCCCCATTAGATTCGGCACGCCTTGCGCCGGACGGATTTGAGTTACACCGCCGCAAATTTCCAGGTAAGTGTGTTGTGGATCGATACCTAACTTAGGAAAAATTTGCGGCAGTGTAACTTAAATCACTTAAGTTACGTTGCGCTGCGGGACTGTGGATTTGGCCCTAAATTGACTGTACGTGTCTAGAATCAGTTTAACGCTGGACAACACAGGCATGCTCACAGGAAAGTATGTTTTGACACTTCTACAGCTCCCAGATTATAAATAGACTTGGCATGGGTGAGCATCACAGGGACAATGCTGCTGTGAGTACTACTGTACTGTATGTTGCTCAGTGTAAACAGACATGCCTTTTTTTGTAGTAGGAAATCAATGGACAGAACTTGAGGCGCACTTATCTAAGCTTCTACAGCTCTTAGAAATATGGGAAAAAGTGCTATATGCAGTTTTGTACACTAGGGGACTGGATTATCAAATAATATAAGAAGTGATAGCTCCTGTTTAAAGAATTACAGCCATTTCACAGATTAGAAAAGTGTTAGTAATTAAAATCAGTTTTAAGCTGGTGTACGTGTAGCCAAGTCCCATGGTGGCGGTAATGCAAGGTCGATTGATGGGCGCCAGACACTTCTTGAATGCAAAAATATTTATTGTCTCTTAAACAGAACTGTGGGAGAGAGGGTTAGGGCCAGGACACCCTTAATGCCGGGTACTGACGAGCAAACATGTACGATAAAACCGGTCCGTCGGACCGTTTTCACCGTACATGTCTGCCCGGGGATTTCTTTTTTTCAAATATATGTTTTATTGAGAAAGCACATGTGGAGAAATTCCAACATTACAGCAGAGATGTACATGAACTCAAAAAGCAAGTACAGAGGAGTCGCTATACATTTCAGCCATTACCGTAACATGTCCCTGTACAGAATCTCACGTGAAAAGGGGACATAACGACATGTACATTGCATTCTATTCAGATATGGATAGCATCAGTGAGCAGGAACCTCCCCGTGCTTAAATTTTATCTTAAATAGAGGTTAAAGTGAAATCAGGTGAAGAAGAGAGAGAACGAAGAGGAGGGAAGGGGGGGGGGAAGAAGTAGGGGGGGGGAAGAGGAGGGGAGAATGGGGGGGAGCACAGACAGGACGAGGGTGGGGATCGGTCAACTCCAAACCCGACCAGGGCGACATCAACGTCCAAGTAGGGAAGCACCCTCATCTGAAAAAATGAAAACATTCCAGATACTCCAGACCTCCGTGAAGGCTTCATGTTTATGCTGCGCGGTGAGAATCAAATCTTCCATTTGTTTTGTTTCCTCCACCTTCCGCAGCCAGCACCCAACCGTCGGTGGGCTCTGCTGCTTCCAGCGGAGGGGGATGCATGCCTTAGCGGCATTTACTAGGTGGCAAACCAACGATTTTTTATAGGACTTAACCAACATCGTTGACAGGTGTAGCAGAAAAAATGACGCGTCGTCCGGGATCTCATATTCCGTGAACGTTTGCGTGATGCGGCGAACCTCCGCCCAGAAACTCGTCAGTCCTGGGCAGGACCAGAAGATGTGTAGTAAGGAGCCCGTGTCCACCCCACACCGCCAGCAGCGGTCCGAGGTAGAAGGGAAACATTTGTGCAACCTGGTGGGCGTGAGGTACCACCTGGAGAAGAGTTTAAAATTGGTTTCCTGTAGTCTGGTGCAGGATGAGGACTTTATTGCTAAGGTAATGATACGTTGTTTCTCTACTACTGAGAAAGTCTGGTCAAGGTCAGACTCCCATCTCTCTAAGCAGCGTAAGCCAGGCTGTGTGGGGGGTGAGTTTAAAAGAGAGTACATTTGTGAAAGAGTTTGTGACGCCGGCCTCCGAGCAGCACTCCTCAAAAGTCGTCAGTGGGCGTGAGAATTTCTGTGGGTCAGGGATAGAATGAAGGAAGTGGTGCAATTTCACCGCCTTCCAAAAGGGTAGGCTGTAGTCGCCCGCGGAGTCTGTCAATTCAGTCAATGAAGCCCAGCGTCCCGATGTCACGAACCCGGACGCCTGCTCCCGACCCCTCTCCCTCAGGTCTGAATATTCCGTCGGATGGAGTCCCGGCGAGAAGTTCGGGTGCCCAATGATCGGATACAGCGGTGAGGACGCGGTCGTCAGGTGATTCCCCACAGCCACCCGGGAACCCAGTCTTAGTGTGGACCCTATCAGTGGGTGAGACTTCAGCCTCGGGGGAACATCATCAAAGCACCACAGTGCACTTTTTAAAGGGATCGCTGTTTGAGACTGCTCTATTTGAGTCCACAATTTATATGCTACGTTGCGTCTCCAATCTATAATTCTACATAGAAGGGCGGCTTGGTGATAGCGTCTGATGTCGGGTACGGCCAGTCCTCCATTCTGCTTGGGTAGGGACATTTGGGTTTTATTCAATCTGGGCTTTTTCTGCGCCCATATGAAGCGTGTAAAAAGGCCCTGTACTTGTTTAAGGAAGGAGACAGGAATCTGGATGGGAAGAGCCTGGAACAGGTATAGGAATTTGGGGAGTATGCACATCTTTATAAGATTGCATCTGCCGAACCAGGAGTGCATTCCTCTATGCCATCTGTCGAGCAGGGAGCGGGCCGTCACTAATACCGGAGGGAAGTTGAGAGTAAACACCCTGGACAGGTCCGCCGGAATCAGAGTCCCCAAGTATTTAAGGGCCGTGTTCGTCCATTGGAAGGGGAAATTCGCTTGGATGGCTGACAAACACTGTGGGGAGATAGCCACCCCCATTGCCTCTGACTTGGAATAATTTATTTTAAGGTTCGAGATGGCTCCATATGTATGGAATTCTTTCAGTAGGTTCGGCAGAGAAATCATTGGGTTCGTCAGGGAAAAAAGGAGGTCATCTGCATATGCAGAGACCTTACATTGTAGGGTCCCCGCCGTGAGACCCCGTATGTCGGGGTTCAGTCTAATTCTACATAGAAAGGGTTCCAAGGAAAGGGCAAAGAGGAGTGGGGACAACGGGCAGCCCTGTCTCGTACCGTTTGTGATAGGAAATGGGTCCGACAGGAGTCCGTTTACCTTAACCTGGGCTGTTGGGTTGGAATAAATCCCCCCTATCCATGACAGCATCCTCCCCCCCACTCCGATGTGACGGAGGACAGAGAACATAAAGTTCCAGTTGACTCTGTCAAACGCCTTTTCGGCGTCGGTACTGACAAAGACGCAAGGGGTACGGCTCGTGTTCGCTAGGTGGACTAGGTTGAGTACCTTGACGGTGTTGTCCCTGGCCTCTCTTGTGGGGATGAAACCTACCTGATCTAGGTGGGACAGAGATTGGAGGTGCTGCGCCAATCGGGTGGACAGTATTTTGGTGAATAATTTTAAATCGGTATTTAAAAGGGAAATTGGCCTATAGCTCCCGCAAGATCCCGAATCCTTACCCTCCTTATGGATCAGTGTGATATGAGCTTTTAAAGTGTCTCTAGGAAACTGCGAACCCGCGCCTATTGCATTAAAGAAGGAAACCATACGCGAGCCCAGGATCGGGAGAAGGGATTTGTAATACTGGACGGTGAAGCCGTCCGGGCCCGGGGCTTTATTCGGCTTCATGGATCCCAGAGCAAGCTGGAGTTCCTCCACCGTGATTGGGGCCTCTAGATCTTCTAGGGCTTCCGGGGGGAGGGAGGGCATTTGTGAGGACGATACGTATTCGTCGATGTCAGCCTGCGGCGGGTCTCTACTCGGCAAGTTATAGAGTGAGTGGTAGAAGTCCTTGAACTCCCGTGAGATATGTTGTGGCATCGTAACCTTACCCCCCTCCTTACCGACGATGTGAGGGATATACGCTGCTGATTGTTGTTCCCTAACCGCCCTGGCCAATGCCTTACCGCACTTGTTGCCCGACTCATAGCCTATTTTCCGACATATCTGTACCGCCGCTTTCGCTCTATAGTGAAGTAGGTCCGTGATTTGTTTGCGCAGGATTTCCAGTTCTGTCCCCAGGTCAGGTGTGGGCCTATGTTTGTGTTGGGATTCCGCTACGTGGAGTTTAGACAGCAGTGTATCGAGTTGAGCGTTACGTTCTCTCTTGATACGCGCTCCATGTCTGATGAGAACACCCCTCATGACAGCCTTATGGGCCTCCCAAAGGGACCCAGGGTCGCAGTCTTGGGTGTCGTTTTCTTGAAAGTACAGGGGGAGCTCTCTCATGACATCCGCCAGGACCTCCGGGGTCTGGAGAAGGCTCTCATTTAGACGCCAGAACTTGGGTCTAGCCGAGACGCCTCCATCTAAGGTGTACGTCAGGTAGATGGGTGCGTGGTCTGACCAGGTGATGTGACCAATCGACGAGTCGGATACTGCGTGCAGCTGATTGTGTGGGATTAAGAAAAAGTCGATCCTGGAATATAGTTTGTGTGGGGCGGAGAAGAACGTGTAATCCCGTTCTGCGGGGTGGTGTAGGCGCCAAACATCTATCAGACGTGCTTTGTGTAGAGCAGTGGCTATTCTTTTTCTTTGCGCCGGGGGTATTGCCGAGCTCCCAGATGAGGTGTCAGAGGGTGGGATCAAGGGGGCGTTAAAGTCTCCGCCGAGGATCAGCTGGCCCTCCGCAAAGTCCGACAGCCTATCCAAGGTGTGAGAGATGAATTTAGCCTGTTGGTCGTTCGGGGCATATATCGTCGCTAGAGTGAGTAACGTGGTTCCCACCAGGCCCTTCAGGAAGACAAATCGTCCCCCGGGGTCTATTAACTCCGCCTGGCATTTCCATGGCACTTTGTTGGAGATTAAAATAGTCACACCCTTGGATTTGGCTGTGGGGTTGGTGGAATGATAAGTCAGTGGGAATAGCCTACTTTTTAATATGGGTAATTTGTCATGCTTAAAGTGAGTCTCCTGTATAAAGGCGACGTCTGTGTGAGACCCTTTCAAATCATTTAGAAGCATTCGCCTCTTTTCAGGCGTGTTCAAGCCCCTGGCATTTAGAGATAGTACTCGTATGGAGTCCATCGCCCTGTCTGCGAGGAGGGGGGGGGGTAAGGGGAAGGGTGGAGTAAGGGGAAGGAGAGGTATAGGAGTTGGAGTAAGAGGGTAGGAAGAGAAAACGAGGAGGTGGCTAAGAACCCAGACACCTCTTCCAGAGGGAAACTAGGACAGCCAAAGGACCTACAAAGTGGGTAGGTGTGAAGTACTAAGAGGAGGGCACAACCGTGCCTGAACACTCACCAGGACAGAAGCTGGTATTAGAGTGTCGTCCTAAGTGGGGGATTGGAAAGAGATAGCCAGCGAGAGGTCCACCGGCCACCCCCAGCCATCCCGGCTTTTTGTGTATTAAGACAAGAAAAATTGTAACAGCATATATCAGATAGGTAGCATGCATGCATAGAACATTTTTCCCGCAGTCCAGTACTACTATAAAGACATTTAAACGATAATAATGCACAAATTCAAACTAAATAGTCAAACCTTAAACTTTCAGATTCGACCGAACCTCCCCCTCCCTCCTTCCGCATGGGGCTGCCCGTTAAGCATCCCTCTAGGCTTACAAACATGTTGCCCACGATCTCATGGGGGGCAGAATAGGGTTGCTGTCAAGGCAGTAAGTGACTCATACAAGGTGCCTCACCTCCCCCCGCCACCCCCTCCCAGTGTCCCCCACATATCGCCCCATCTCGGCAGATGGTTTGAACCAGGGGGCCAGAGTGAGAACGTAGCTAAGTCTGCGACCAGGTCAGGATACGGCAGGAAAGGGGATCACCACCAACGGCCGCCGCTGAGCGGGGGCCTCCGGTACCAAAGTGTTAGCAGTTCCATAGGCAGACGCACAAATGTGGGGTCAAAGTTAGGGCTCTCGTCTAACGGCTGCACACATCAGAGTCCCGTAGGGCAGGTAATGCAGGGCCTAGGCGACATACCCGGGAGCTTCACCGCCATTGCGGCTACAAACATGGGGTGGGGGGGGCAGGGCGACATACGCGGAGGGGGCACTCCCCAACGTCAAAGCAGTGAGGGACAAAGGTGCCAACTGGCAGCAAAACAGTTATCTAATGAGGGGGGGCTCATAACATAGAACCGTGCAGTTCAGAGCACTAGGGCAAGGTATCGCCCGGTCGTTTAAGACTCACGTGACCCCTCAATGGAGGACGAATCTCGCGCTCTCCTGGTGGATCTCTGCTGGCGAGGGGGGAAGCCTCCCCGGTGTGGCCCAGAAGGCTGTCGGTTTGGCTGACGGGGTAAGATGATGAGCCAGTTCAGAACATCTACTGGGTCCGTTGCCAGAAAAACGAAGAGTCCTGGTAGATCTGCTGGGGTGCGCAGGGTGTAAGATGATGTCATCTTGCGGAAGGTTACCGCCAAGGGATATCCCCAGCGGTAGGTGCAGCCCGCTCTCCTGGCGAGATCGAGGACCGGCCTCAGCATGGCCCTCCGCTGTAGTGTAGCTTTAGATAGATCCGGAAGAATCTTTACCGTGGCTCCATCAAAATTCACCTCTCCATGCTCCCAGGCCTTACGGAGGATTAACTCCTTGTGGGTGTAACGGTGGAGCCTGCAAAGGACATCCCGGGGGCGGTCTGGGTCCGAGGACCTGGGGCCTAGAGTTCTGTGGACACGATCCAGCTCAAGGGCAGGGGGTGAGTCGCCTAGCAGACCCTGGAATATTGCCACCACAGACACCGCCAGATCCTCCGATCCCGTAGCCTCCGGTAGGCCCCGCAGCCGCAGATTATTGCGGTGGCCGCGGTCCTCTAAATACTCTAAATGTAGTTGTAGATCTATAGAAGTGGCCGCCTGCACTGCATGAGCGCCCTCCAGTGCCATTACTCTCTGCTCCAGGGAGGAGATCGAAGCCTCCCCTGTATCCACCCTCATTGAGATAGTCTGTAGCTCCTCTCTTACCTCATGAATGGCGCGTCCGTGGGCCTCCTCCACTCGGCGGACAAGGTCTTCAATATCGGCCTTAGTGGGGAGGGCCTGTAGTATGGAGCGGAGGTCGTCCGGCATCTCGCCCTGCTGTTGAGAGGAGCTCTGTATAGACGGGCGGAGGGCTGACGGGATTCCCTGGGATAAGTCTGTGTCCATTGCAGGTAGAGGAAGGGGGGCCAGCGTGTGAACAGTGGAGAGCGCCGGAGGAGACGCACGCGGAGCCTCCGTAATGGCGGCGGCAGATGGATGTCCGGGCTCGCAGAGGAATCTCCTGATGCCGCTCCTCAGAGTGATCGGTCTATTCCTACGGGGTGATGGTCCGTGTCTGGGTCTTTTGTTGTGTAGCATGCCGTGCACGGTGAGTGACAAAGTCCGCTGTATGTCGGGATAAGCCGGGGGGAAGCCTGGAGCTCAAAGGCAAAACGTCCTCACTCGGCCATCGCTAAGCCACGCCCCCCTGCCCGGGGATTTCTGTATGGTGGCTGTACTCACCATCATACAGAAATCCGTGCGTAAACAATACGCGGGGCGTGTCCGCACCATCGCCGCGACGATGACGCGGCGATGTGGGCGGGCCTGCCAGTTAAATGCTTCCACGCATGCGTCAAAGTCATTCGACGCATGCGAGGGATGGCGGGCGCTCGGACATGTACGGTAGGTCTGTACAGACGACCGAACATGTCCGAGGGGACAGGATTCCAGCGGGCTGTTTTAAAACAAGCCCGGAAATATTTGCCCGCTGGGAAAAGGCCCGGCGGGCAAATGTTTGCTGGAATCCTGCCCACTCGGGCCTACAAACGACCGAACATGTATGCTGAAACTGGTCCGCGGACCAGTTTCAGCAGACATGTTCGGTCGTCTGTACGGGGCCTTAGTGTTAATTGACAGACTCCAAGACTTATATAGGCAGACAGCCATGCAGGAAAAGGTATCTAGCCAGACACCACATCTGCATAAGTAGGAAAGCTATCTCCTATGGCAACAGTCTTGTAACAGTTTCTAACAAAAGTTGCAATGAACTCTTTCACTTCTTCTACAATCTCCTATTGTAGAACTTCACTCCACTGAGCTCTCAGTCTTTCACTAGACTTACTGATCCACTGCCACTGGATGCCCTGAGCTCTTCCAATCTAACACTCAGTATCTTCCTCAAACGTCACCCCCACTTCACCGCTAGGTCCCTGGCTTGGCACTCACAGATACACCTCAAGTTTCACCCCTGCCGACACGTTAGGTCCCTGGCTTGGCACTCCACAAGCGTCACCTCTGCGGTCCAGCTGGGTCCCTGGCTTGGCACTTGCTGAAGTTTTCCCACTCCTTCACCGTCCCCAGCTGGTGAGAAGTCTGCTCTGGTACTGGCTTCAGCTTATTCACAATGGTCTCTGGTAGCAAGGTGGATGGTCCCTTTGTGGCAGTTTTCCTTTTCCGACCATGACTTGTTCCCCGGCGGGCGTAACCGTTACTTCTGTTTGGACTACAAGACCGCAGTCCCAACCCTGCACTATTTCTGGATAGGCCCTCAGAAAGCCTAGCAGTCAGATGTACCCGGGATAGGCCTTAGGTTTCTGGCCTAGCAGCCTGGGGCAATATGACACACTTCCACCCAGACAGCCGTCCAGGTGGCACAGAGACCCGATCACCTGGCCTCACCCAAATAAATAGGTTCTCCCAGCAGGCAAAGGGATCTAAGAAAATCCCTGCCCTTGCCTGGGAAATCCCATTCTTTCCTAATCTGTCCTTGCAATGTCCTGGTCTTAGTTAATGCCACCAGATACTTGACAATCTAGTGACAGAAGAGAGAAGTGCAGGAGTTCCAGAATTAGTAAATCGTTTGACCTCCTATAATTGGCCAAGGCAACTATCACTTGGCAGATAAATTTAATAGCCACCCTGCCAAAAAATCAGGGTGCTAAATACGGAATTAATTCAGTATTCAGAATGAGGAGTGTCTGTGCTGGAAAGTTGTCATGTATGTGACAGCTTCCTGTACAGGGTACTACCCCCAGTCGCATTCAGTTGTTGGCCAGGGAAAGCTAAATGTAAACAATGGGTCCAGGAATATTGGTCATGTCATTGCCCAGATATGGCAATGCTCATATTTGGGTCCTGATTTGAGTCAATGGGTGGGTGGAGCCTGATGGGGAACTGAGAGTCAATTTTCCCATCAGTCTGCCTTACTTTTAAAAGGCAGTGTATGGCAGTAGGTGCATTCGAAAGCAGCTAATCGACTGAATAGCAGCTATGGATCCAATCACTGCCCTGTGCTGTTAATCAAAAGTGAGGTGACAATACAGAACTCGTCTCTCAGCCATCAAGATCCATCCACCCCTATTACAAAACTCCTTGGCCATGCACTTGTCAGTGTGACAATGCAGTGCCTGGGGAGGTAGCACACTGAGGAAGTCCAGTATAGGCATTCTGACAAGCACTGCAGTGGCCTGATGGAATTCCCCCCACAGTGCTTAGCTTTCAGGTTCATCTATTTCAGAACAATAACAATTATTTGCACCTCAGTCGTTTGACATGTATATCTAAATATGCAATCCTAAGAAAAAAAGTGCTTTAAAAAAATAGTTACACACGCACAATAAAGGGGAGTTCCAGCCAATTTGTATGTTTATTAAAAGTCAGCAGCTACAAAAAGTGTAGCTGCTGGCTTTTAATAAACAGACACTTACCTGCTCCAGCACTCCAGCGACGCGCCGGCCGGGGCTCCGCTCCTCTCCCCCCCTCCCCGGCCGGCGTCTTCATTCTCAGTGTGGGCACCCGGCCGTGACAGCTTTCCGCTTCACGGCCGGGCACCCACTGCGCATGCGCGAGCGGCACTGCGCATGTGCAAGCGGCGCGGCCCGTCGCTGCGCCGTGTAATTTGCCAGGAGATCGCCTAGGACCTGTGACGTGTCCTAGGCAATCGCCTACAGCAGCCACTTCCTGTAGGCGATTAAGCTTAGTCGCCTACAGGAAGGAGGAAGTGGGACAGGAAGTCCCACTCTTCCTGAAGCCCCCACTCCCCCCCCAAAAAAATTACATGCCAAATGTGGCATGTAAGGGGGAGAGGAGTGGGTTAAGAGGAAGTTCCAAATTTGGGTGGAACTCCTCTTTAAAAGTTTGAAAAGGTTTTTTTTTTTCAAGACAATGAACATTTTTTACTTCATTCTTTTCTAAAAGTGAGTAACCCCTTCACTTTTGACATGAGACTAACATGCCACAAAAAACGGACATTCGGTCGTCTGAAAATCTATGTGTGTGTATGAGGCTTTATAGTAATAAAAAATTGGAGTAGTGGCCATTTTTGTCTAGCTTGCTGGAATTGATGTGGATGCCTTCAGCTGCTATTGTGCTATTCTAAGCTTCTGGTGTATGACATTAAGGAATGGTCTCCCTCCAGGCATCCCTGTCCTTCATTTATCCATTGATACAAAAGTGAGTACACCCCTAACATTTTTGTTAATTTTTTATTATACCTTTTCATGTGACAACACTAAAGAAATTACACTTTGCTACAATGTAAAGTAGTGAGTGTACAGCTTGTATAACAGTGTAAATTTGCTGTTCCCTCAAAATAACTCAACACACAGCCATTAATGTCTAAACCACTGGCAACAAAGGTGAGTACACCCCTAAGTGAAAATGTCCAATTTGATCCCAATTAGCCATTTTCCCTCTCATGTCTTGTTAGTGTTACAAGGTCTTAGGTGTGAATGGGGAGTAGGTGTGTTACATTTGGTGTTATTGCTCTCACTCTCACTTATTGGTCACTGGAAGTTCAACATGGCACCTCATGGTAAAGAACTCTCTGAGGATCTGAAAAAAATAATTGTTGCTCTACATAAAGATGGCCTAGGCTATGCAAAGATTTCCAAGACCCTGAAACTGAGCTGCAGCATGGTGGCCAAGACCATACAGCAGTTTAACAGGACAGGTTCCACTCAGAACAGGCCTCGCTATGGTCTACCAAAGGGGTTGAGCGCACATGCTTAGTGTCATATCCAGAGTTTGTCTTTGGAAAATAGACGTATGAGTGCTGCCAGCATTGCTGCAGAGGTTGAAGAGGTGGGGGGTCAGTCTGTAAGTGCTCAGACCATATGCTGCACACTGCATCAAATTGGTCTGCATGGCTGTAGTCCCAGAAGATGATAGAAATCCCCCAAACAGTTTTCTGAAAACAATCAGACTAAGGACATGCATTACTGGAACCATGTCCTGTGGTCTGATGAGACCAAGATAAACGTATTTGGTTCAGATGGTGTCAAGCGTGTGTGGCAGCAACCAGGTAAGGGAGTACAAAGACAAGTGTGTCTTGCCTACAGTCAAGCATGGTGGTGGGAGTGTCATAGTCTGGGGCAGCATGAGTGCTGCCGGCACTGAGGAGCTACAGTTTATTGAGGGAACCATGAATGCCAACATGTACTGTGACATACTGAAGCAGAGCATGATCCCGTCCCTTCAGAGACTGGGCCGCTGGGCAGTATTCCATGATATACATGATAACGACTCGAAACACACCTCCAAGATGACTAATGCCTTGCTAATGAAGCTGAGGGTAAAGGTGATGGACTGGCCAAGCATGTCTCCAGACCTAAACCCTATTGAGCATCTGTGGGTCATCCTCAAACGGAAGGTGGAGGAGCGCAAGGTCTCTAACATCCACCAGCTCTGTGATGTCATCATGGAGGAGTGGAAGAGGACTCCAGTGGCAACCTGTGAAGCTCTGGTGAACGCTATGCCCAAGATAGTTAAGGGAGTACTGGAAAATAATTGTGGCCACGCAAAATATTAACACTTTGGGCCCAATTTGGACATTTTCACTTAGGGATGTACTCACTTTTGTTATCAGCGGTTTAGACATTAATGGCTATGCGTTGAGTTTTTTTGAGGGGACAGCAAATTTACACTGTTATACAAGCTGTATACTCACTACTTTACATTGTAGCAATGTGTAATTTCTTCAGTGTTGTCACATGAAAAGATATAATAAAATATTTTTAAAAATGTGAGGGGTGTACTAATTTTTGTTAGATACTGTATACAATATGCTCTGACATTGAGACTCTCATAGACTAAAATTAGGACTGCACCACATAGAGGGGCCTTGATGAGGCATTACCTCTGTTTTTAACACATATTGTTAGGCAGTGTAGTTCAGTTTTTTTGCTGGATAGCTGGTAAATGTGACTGGAAATGCATTTTGCTTTGTTTGCTCTTTGTAAAGCTCTTCTATGTGCATCTTACTCCTAAAGTTAGTTATATATTGAGGTGGTTGCCATTTTTTAATAAGCTTGCTGGAATTGTCGTGGGAACATCTTCATTTATCCCATGTCTATCCACTGCTATATATACTTTTCCATGTGCATGTCACTCTAAAAGCTATTTAATAATTGGGGTGGTTGCCATTTTTGCTTAGCTATACAGAAAAGCTGGAGCTTGACTCCACAAATTCCCTCCTTAGAGGGCATGAACAAAGGACAACCTGATCTTTAACGAAACATTTATGTACTACCTACAGATATTTTCCACAATGACCCACATGCATGTATGTTGGAACAACCTTTATTAACCTGTACAAAAACAACCTGTATGGAACAAACATACTAAAAATGGTAAAATATTGTCTCGTTCATTGTCGGTGTGAAGGGGAGGGGTTCTGTGGCAATATAAATTAAGAACATTTGTCAAAAAAAAAAAAGGTTCAGGTGATTTGGTTGTGCTTTCATGCCTAACTCCACTATGGGAAGCTATACAGAGACAGGCATTAGTAGTGTACAAATTTGTACGTTCTACTCCGAGACTATTTCATTTATAATTAAACAATGCAGAAAAGACAGCTAGGTGCACAAGTGCCATCTCCAGCCCTGATTATGCAGACTATAATCACATCTTATAGAGGATTTATTATGTGTACAAACACTATCTTTTGTTTTCTAATGGTGTTCTTACCTTACCTTCTCTGTGCAATGGTTTTGCACAGAGCAGCCCTGATCCCCCTATTCTCGGGTCCCCCACTGTCACTTCTGGCTTCTCCCTCATCACTGGCTGTGATTGACAGCGGTGAGGGCCAATGGCTCCCAATGCTGTATCTGAGCAATTAAGAAGGGAGAGAGCCGAGTCTTAGCCCTCTTGCACACTGCTGGACCGAGATCGGACTCAGGTATGTATTTTGGGGGGGGGGGGGTGCTGTGGGGGGAGCTTCATTCAGAGGATTTTTTACCTTACTGCAAAGAATGCAATAAGGGAAAAAAAAAACTTTCTGCCTTTAAAACCACTTTGATTTAGTACTTGCACAGCTGATATAATATATGTTTTGATACTGGATTAAAAGCCACTGGAGCTTTTACAAACATGTGTTAGTAACATTTTTTTTTTAATTCAAGACATTCACATAGTATTTAGTAATGTTCGTGATTTAGTATATGGCTTATTAAAAACCAAGAAAAGCAAACAAACATTGTTTAATATCAATAAGTCTCAAAGCATTTCCATGTTTTTATCGTCAAGCAGATTATAAGTGAAAACCATAATCAAAGATGACATATTACAGGCTCCTAGCCAATATATCTATACGATGGCCTAGAGAAAGAGAGTCCTTAAGTGATCTTTGCTTTAGTATTTTCCCAGAAACAGCTGACGTTCTGTACATTCTGCATCTTTGGCAGCAAAACTTGATAGAGCTTATAATAAGAGACAAATGGCATCCATGTTCATTGTTGGGTGACAAGTTATAAACAAAAAAAAGATCCTTTCAAATATTAACTGTGAAGCGTAAAAGAATTGTAAGAGATCTCCAAGTATATTTCTGTTTAATTTTTAATGTTACATGTAGTTCACAGTAACAGACTAGTGTTATCAGTCTTAGGTTCTTGGTTGTTTTTAACATGCACATATACAGTACTGTACATGTACCTGAAGTTCTACAACTTGATGTAGAATCAGGTTGTGCAGGGTGACCCTAGTTCACCCATATGTGGAATGTAGATTGTCAGCCAAATGCAGTGCAGGTATTACAATCATTTGGTATAGACACCTGGGGCAGATGCTTTGAGTTTCCTAACAGTCATCTGAGGGGAAACGCTGCAATCAATCTCATTCTTAGTAAAAAAAGGTAATATACGTTGCACCTGGTCAATGCAAGGCACCACTCAGCGCTCTGCATTAGCTTAAAGTGTAAGTTCAGCTTCAGAAACATTTTCCAAATGTAGCGCCCTGCTCCTGTTGATCAGGCGCTGCTTTAAATTTAGTGGGGTTTGAGCTGTTTTTTGGCTCAGACAAGAGTGATCAAGGGCAATTTAGCCTCTGTTCCAGCCGTGACTGTGATGGGAGTATCCACCTTTTTTTGATGGGATAAACACTATCACTATTTTGTTAGCGCAACTCCACCTTTTTTCATTGTTCATTTTGTTTGTATAAACATTTGAGTTTGCAGCTGTATATATTTCACTTGATAAGCGCACTTTTTTTCCCTTTTGATATCCACCATTGTTCGCCTGGGGGTGTAATTACCACCCCAGGCCAAGGGTGGCAGCAGCAAGGTCAAGGTGTCCCCCTCGGCAGTGAATCAATGGGAGTGATTGCACACTGTGCATGCCGGGTAGGGGTACTTAACCACTTCCATACCAGGTACTTACGCAGCTTCCCGCCCAAGCCAATTTTCAGCTTTCAGCACTGTCGCACTTTGAATGGCAATTGCGCGGTCATGCTACACTGTACCCAAACAAAATTGGCGTCCTTTTTTCCCCACAAATAGAGCTTTCTTTTGGTGGTATTTGATCACCTCTGCGATTTTTTTTTTTTGCGCAACAACTAAAAAAAGGCTGAAAATTTGGAAAAAAAATTACGTTTTTATTTTTTTCTGTCAATTTTTTTGTAAATAAGTTTTCTCTTTCAATTACGGGCACTGATATGGCGGCACTAATGGGCACCGATGAGATGGCACTGATGGACATCGATGAGGTAGTACTGACGGGCACAGATGAGGTGGCACTGATTGGCGGCGCTGGTATGCGGCACTGATGGGCACATATAGGCGGCACTGATGGGCACACATAGGCGGCACTGATGGGCACACATAGGCGGCACTGATGGGCACACATAGGCAGCACTGATGGGCACACATAGGCGGCACTGATGGGCACTCATGGGCGGCACAGATGGGCACTCATAGGCGGCACAGATGGGCACTCATGGGCGGCACTGATGGATACTTATGGGTGGCACAGATGGGCACTGCTAGGTGGGCACTGGGCATGGATGGGCACTGTGGGGTGGCACTGATGGACACTGGGGTGGCGCTGATGGACACTGGGGTGGCGCTGATGGACACTGGGGTGGCAGCACTGATTGTTGCCAGTCAGTGCCCATTTGTGGGCACTGACTGGCATCTTTTTTCTTTATGTTTTTTTTTTTTATTTATTTTTTAGACTTTTTTTTTTTTTCTGGCTTTTTTTTTTTTTTTGCCCACCCTGGTGCTCCAGGGTGGGCATCCCTGGTGGTCCAGTGTGGCGATCCGAGGGGGGGCTGCGCTGATAAACAATCAGCGCGAACCCCCCCTGTCAGGAGAGCCGCCGATCGGCTATCCTCTACTCGCGTCTGTCAGACGCGAGTGAGGAAGAGCCATCGGCGGCTCTTCCTGTTTACATCGTGATCAGCCGTGGTTGGACACGGCTGATCACGTGGTAAAGAGTCTCCGCCGGAGGCTCTTTACCGAGATCGGAGATGCAGGGTGTCAGACTGACACCCCGCATCACCGATCGCCGCGATGCGTGCCCCCACGGGCGCGCGCGGCATGAAATCCTGCAGGACGTTCTAGAACGTCCTGTCAGGATTTCATAACCACTTCCCGGACGTAAATCAGCCATAGGCCGGGCGGGAAGTGGTTAACCTCCCTGGCAGTATGATTCTGTCTGAAAAAACATGCTGAAAGCGGTACAATTATTTGCAAGGAAATTTGGTGTTTTATACTGTAGGCCTGTGATTTTTAGGAATAACTCACTTAAATCTGACCAAACAAGAATCTAATAGGCATCTCGGGTATGACATTTTTTTAAAAACAAAATTTTAAATTATAATATAATAAATAATTATAAATAATTATAGCAAGTAATAATATAATTAAAATAAAAATTATTCAATAATGTAATCAACTCAAAATCACTGAAATTTGCTCAGTTGCAGAATTGTTGCTGTCATGATTTTTTTTTTTGTTTATGACGAATTTCCCCGCAAATCGCTATCGCACAATTCTGCAAGTGATTATAATTTATTATCGCTGTTTTTTAGCTGATCTAAAACCATTTTTTGACATAAAGGGACACTTTTGGTTGCTATGGACAATCTACAGTTTTCAGGCAGAAAAAAAGGTTTTTATTATATAAAAGTGCATGCATGACACTGGGCAGACCACTAGGGACAAGGGGGATGTGTTTTTTTACATACAGTACTGTAATCTATAAGATTACAGTATACTGTATGTATAGTGTTTGTTTACTTTTTTGAATTTGGCGCCGATCTCCGCTCCCATGCGTCGTAACGTCGCAGGGAACGGAGATCGGCGGCACAGGAGGACGCTGTGTGAATCGAGCGAGGTCCCGCTCGCTCACACAGCGCGGTGACATCGCTGGATCCAGGAGAAGGTAAGCCAGCGCACGCTGCAGGCTCTGCATGTCTACCCCGAGCGTGACTCGGGGTTACCGATTTTGGTAGAAAAAAATCAACCCCGAGTCACGCTCGGGGATACCGCCAGGGGGGTTAAGGGACAGACGCCACTAGTGCGGGGGCCTGTCGCCCCACACACCTTGTGGCCTGGCTGGCCTGAGGTGCGTGTCCTGAATCCTGGTTCCGGACCATGTTGGCCCGGGGCTGTGACTTTGTTTGTGGGCCCAGTAGTCTGGCTGGGGCCTGCCTTGCAAAGGTGATCCTGTGCTGTCCGTCCTGCGGGAGGAAGCCGCTTGATGAGGGAAGCCAGGGGAGGACCTATCCTGGAGAGGGCCATGCGAGAGTCTGGTACCTTGGGAGAAAGCCTGGAAACTTCATCAAAGGATGCACCGCACACCGAGAGGCTTGACAGTGCCGCCTGTCGGGTCTAAAAGTTCTACCAAAGCTAAGCTAAAGAGATCTGGGTGCTGAATCCTGTGGCAGAGGATTCCGGACCAAAGTGTCTCCTCATAAAGGAAGGTCTGTGGCAGAGACTGTACTTTACTTTGTGCGCCATCCCGGCTGCTAGGCAGTGAGAGGGACCTATCCGGGTGAGCAATGCCCACTCTGGCTAGAGTGGCGATGAGAACTGTTTACTGGAAGCAGGAGTGTTTCCCTATTTGTGACTATGCGCCTGAACCAATACACCCTTTCCACCCCTTATCCTTCTTTTCTACTGAAGTTCTGCAAAATAAACCCAAGAAAAAAAAGTGCATTGTGTGAACATTGAAATTCTTCGGGCTCTCTTTTCACCCTGGACAGCGAGAATATAGAGGTAACGTGCCACCCAAAAATAACCAGCAGCTCCTCCGGGGGTAGTGCTACACAAAGATCCCCTATGTAGTACATACCAGAACACTGTTTCAAATGTTGCTCCACCCATTACACATACAGATACAGACATTTCAATTGTGCACCCCCTAGTGCCCATTCCTAGTGGGCCATTCTAAGATTAAGATTGAGACAAAACAGATCATCTTGAAGGAATTCAGTAGTATCATAAAACCCCACTAAAACATTCCAAGCTGGAAGTAAATCTCCATTAGCCTAAGGCACCTAATGTTGTTGTTCAGTCGTTTAACTGTGTCCGACTCTTTGTGACCTCATGGACCATAGCGCGCCAGACTTTTCCATCCTCCACTGCTTCCCGGAGCTTGCGTAACTTCATGTTCATTGTTTCGATGATACTATCCATCCATCTTGTTTTCTGTAATCCTCTTCTCCTATTTCCTTCCATGTTTCCCAGCATCAGGGTCTTTTTCAATGAGTCCTCTCTTCGTATTAGGTGGCCAAAGTATTCGAGTTTCAGTTTCAGGAAAACCTCATGAACAGAATCAAAAGAAACCTAATGGCCCTGTCGCAAATAAGTGTAAACAGTCTAGTGAAGGATACACATCTGTTGGAGGGGTATTGACCTATACTAACATACAGATGAACAGCACAGAGTTACGTTTCATACAATAACCATAATTCTTACAGTAATTTAGGTACGTTCATAAAAAGTGGTTCTTCTGATATTTGAGAATATACCAATTGGTTAGACCGTTTTTCGTTTACAATATTTTTTTTTTTTTATAAAAGTATTACAGGGGTTATACCCTATGCACAACAGATATATATATATAAATGAAAACAATCTACATATACTAGTAGAATACAATATATATTCTTACATATCTTCTATGCATATCTTCTTCATACCGACATAAGGGGAGGAAGGAAAAGGGAAAAAAGAAAAAAAAAAGGAAAAGAGAGAAAAAAAAAAAAAGAAACAAGGGGTGCTCCTCTTTACCTTATAGGACCGGCCGAGTGGCTATCCAGACAAATAGAGGAAAAAAAAAACTTTTTCATGACGAGAAAAATGCAATTTTTTAAATTGGTCATGTGTAGGCTCCAGAGCATTTTTCTCAACGCGAAAAATGGTCATTAAAAATGTAGAACCTGCTCTATTTTTTCTCGTAGTTTTTCAAGTCGTCGTTTTTCTCGTCATGAAAAACGGTCATGTGTATGCTTTAACGAGGGGGAAAAAAATGCGCATGCTCAGAAGCAAGTTATGAGACGGGAAATTAGAATAATCAGCCCATGTTTAATGGAACTTCCCCTTTATAGTGCCGTTGTACGTGTTGTACGTCACCGCGCTTTGCTCGAGCATTTTTTATCACGATTGTGTTTATGCAAGGCAGGCTTAAGAGGAACCACGTCGGGAAAAATTTCGTTTTTTTCCATGATATGAATAACGGTCGTGTGTATGCGGCATAACACTACCTGGTCCAGCAGACTAATCAAACAAATTAGATCATAAGGTGCACATCACACTTTGTCTCTAACAAGTTGTCACTTCATTCTGTTCATAATCTGTTGGCTGTCAGATTGTAAAAATTTAGAAATTTAGATATACTGTAAATAGAATATAAATGAGAATAAATGTCATTAAAGGAGTGCCCACTGGAGCATATTAAAACATTTCAACACCTCTTCAGCACACCCTTCAGACTCAATTGTTTGTATTAAATCTGTAAGCTCCCTCTTCAGGAACACGAAAATATGGCTGTATTAGCAGCACTGGACTTAATGTCAGAACAATAAAGTAATGAGAAGGCATTATTTACATGGCTGAATCAGCCATGGTGCTGGCAGTGTCTTGTGGAACACTGTGTATAGGAGCCCAGGTGTGTTGCAGACAGCTGGAGATGGGAAGCCCATAGAAAGCAATGACAGACTGACAGTAACTGTAGCCGTTCATTGGTACATGTCAGCAGGAGGCAGAGAAACAACAATATACTGATCTGCCCAGTGAAGAGCTGTGCAGGGGGGGGGGTGTCAGTAGGAGGCAGAGAAGTACAGTACACTGATCTTCTCAGGTAAGATATGCGCTGGGTTTTTTTTTTCAGTAGAAGACAGAGAGACAGCAGTACACTCATCTTTCCAGGGAAGCGCTAGGCAAGGGAGGCGTGTCAGCAGGAGGCAGAAAAACAGCAGTAAAGAGAAAAATTGTACTATGGATGGGACTTTACAGGCACCTAAGGAAAAACACAGATAAGGTACAAAAAGTTTATTATAAAGGTATTTTAAGAAAAGATCAAGGGGCTTAAAAACAATGCAGACTCCATATACATAATTGGCATATCAAAAGACATCCACGTGAATACCCATCAACAAAGACCTGTTTGAGGTTAACTCCTAGAATTTATGATTTTGTATTGGTCTTTGTTGATGAGTATTTAAATGTCTTTTGATATGTCAATTATGCATAGTATATGGGGCCGGTATTGTTTTTATTGCCCTTAATCTTTTTTAAATATATTTGTATAATACACTTTTTGTATCTTATCCGTGTTTTTCTTTGCAGTGCCTGTAAAGTCACATCCATAGTATAGTTCTTCTCTTTATCTCTTTATCCACTTCAGCCCCGGAAGAATTGGCTGCCCAATGACCGGGCCATTTTTTGCGATTCGGCACTGCATCGTTTTAACTGACAATTGCGCGGTCGTGCGATGCTGTACCCCAACAAAATTGACATCTTTTTTTCCCCCACAAATATCAATTTATTTTGGTGGTATTTGATTACCTCTACCTTTTAAACAAAAAAAAATGAATATTTTGTACTTTTTGCTATAACAAATATCTCAATTTAAAAAAAAATTTTCCCTCAGTTTAGACCAATATGTATTCTTCTACATATTTTTGGTAAAAAAAATTGCAATAGGCGTTTATTGATTGGTTTGCTCAAAAGTTATAGCGTCTACAAAATAGGAGGTCATTTTATGGCATTTTTATTATTATTTTTTTTTATACTAGTAATGGTGGTGATTTTTATTGGGACTGTGACTTTATGGCGGACGCATCGGCCACATATTTGGGACCATTGGCATTTATACAACGTTCAGTGCTATAAAAATGCATTGATTACTGTGTAAATGTCACTGGCAGGGAAGGGGTTAACACTAGGGGGCGATTAAGGGGTTAAATGTGTTCCCTAATGTGTGTTCTAACTGAAGGGGGGATGGGACTGACTAGGGAAAGAGACTGATTGGTGTTCATACATAGTATGAACACACGATCAGTCTCCTCGCATCTGAGAGACCCGGGATGTGTGTGTTTACACACACACATCGCCGTTTTTGCTTTGTAATGAGCAATCGCGGGTGCACGGTGGTCGTCGCGAACGCCGGAAACTCGCATCAAGTCCGGGGACACGACTCGTGAGGCGCCTTAAAGAGCCGACGTACAGCTTCAACGGCTCGCGCAGCAGGGCCAGCCTGCCGCAGTATAACTGCTGTGGCTGGTCTGGAAGCAGTTAAAGGATGTGGCACCAGCTACTGTCTGACATAATTTATTTAGAGAAACAGCAGTACACTGATCTTCCCAGTGAAGAGCTGTGCAGGTGGGTGTGTCAGTAGGAGGCAAAGAGACAGCACTACGCTGATCTTCTCACTTAAGTGTTGTGCAGGTGGGTATGTCAGCAGAAGCCACAGAAATATAGGCAGGCTGATTTCCCAAGTAGAATGCGAAGACCAAACCAACCATGATTTAATGGGTGTGCTTCCATGCCCTAGTTTGGTCAGTTTGGAATAGGAAAGCAGGGGGACTGGCAGGATCACCAGGGATTTCAAATAAAGAAAGAAATGCAAAGAGAACATGATACATTTTAATACAGTGCAAGTACATGGAAACAGTGACCATATTAAAAATATGAAATGCTGGGTGAGATAGTATACATTTTAACAATCAATCTCAGTCTGTTGGTGCTTAGATTGTTGTTTCTTGAACTGGAAAATCTCTATGTTGGGGGAAGCTGGTAGTGTGATCATCACAGTGGGCTCTATAGGCTTGAGCCTCATACACACGCATGGTTTACTCGGCCAGAAACAGCAAGAAAACTGCTGGTAGAGCTTTTTGACGAGAAAGCCGCTCGTGTGTATGGTTTTATGTCGAGAAAACTGCCTGGAATCTCGATGGGAAAAATAGAGAACCTGCTCTCTATTTTCTCATTGGGATTCTCAATTTTCTCATCGTGATTCTCGTCGGACTGTTTTACAACGAGAAAAGTGGTCATGTGTATGCCTAAAAAAACGTGCATGCTCAGAATCAAGTATGAGACAGGAGTGCTCCTTCTGGTAAAACTAGCGTTCGTAATGGAGATAGCACATTCTTCACACTGTAACAGACAGAAAAGCACAAGGCTGAAAAGCACGAATCGTCTATCACCAAACATTTACTAACACGCAGTAACACGAGATTAGCAAAAGCAGCCCAAGGGGTGGCGCCATTGGAATCTAACTTCCCCTTTATACTGCCATCGTACGTGTTGTACGTCACAGCGTTTTAGAACAACAAGATTTTGGCTTGACAGCGTGTATGCATTAGGTCAAGCTTGACAAGAATCCCATCGAGAAAAACAACGTTTTTTTTTTTTCCGACGGGATTCCCGCCCTTCTGTACAGGGCTTAAATGCTTTTATCTGACGTAAAGGGTACACTGGAATCTGAGTGGTTGCAATTAACCACACTCTCATTTTCTTTTCTTCAACACATGACAACAGGAACATAATAGAAAATGTATATCCTACATTTTAAACTTTTATATATTCTAATGTTGCTGACAAGAAAGGAAAATCACATACTTTTACAAGGTTTTCATAAAATGTGTTCTTCATTAGAGTTGTATGAAACATTAACAGCAGGGGTGGGCTTTGTGGTTGTCCAGATATTGTTAAACTACAAGATCTTCACACAGCTGCTGAGGAGTGATGATGGGACTTGTGGAACAGAAACAGCTGTAGGGTCACACATTTCTAGATTAATAATTCAGCTTTCAGTCATTTTTCACTAAATAACAAAAACACAACTGAAAAAGAAAAACAAATGCATTTTAGGGGGAGACAATTAGGCAACAATATATATTGTTTTCAACTTAAATGATAAGAAATAAATCCATTATTGATTTGTAAAAGGAATACAATCTTTTTTTTTTTTTTTTTTGGGCCCCTATTTGTCAATAGCACTCATAAATGTCTGAAGGATGACCTACCTGCCCATGTGTTGTCTTTAAAAAGACCCCTAGACCCAATTTGATAACAGATTGTACCATACTCAGCTACTTATTTGTCACAGGTATGCTGCCATGGAGGCCCAGGAAAACAGAAAATTGTACCCTACTTACCGTAATTTTCTTTTCCTGGTGCCTATCCATGGCAGCATACCTGTGACAAGCTCCGCCTTGGCTCCTCCCTCAAGACTAGTGAATATCATAAAAGAATAGGTTAGCGCAGGCCCCACATTCTCCATTATATAGAATACAGAGGGTGGGTTTGTATGCTGCCATGGATAGGCACCAGGAAAAGAAAATTACGGTAAGTATGGTACAATTTTCTGTTTTTCTGGGCCTCCATACCTGTGACAAATAAGTAGCTGAGATGGGTGGGGTAATGCTTATAATGAAGTTTTATTCCAAGAAGATACTATTTAGAGGAAGAAGGAAAGGCTGACTTTATCGCCTGTCTGCCAAACTCCACCAATGAGAGAGCTCCTGGATCCACCCTATAGTGTTTGAGGAAGGTATGTTGTGATGACCAGGTTGCTGCCCTACAGATGGTTTGACACGTTGGCTCTAGCCGCCCAGGAGGCCCGAAACTGATCTGGTGGAGTGTGCCCTGATGGTCAAAGGAGGTTCCAGACCTCTTGCCCTGTACATCTTTTGGATGAGTTTCACGATCCATGAGGCGATTGTTCTTGGCGAAGCCTCCTTACCTCTGTGTTTGCCCCAGGGAATTATGAGTAGCCTAGTTGAGCTTCTGAATGATTCTGTGGCCTGTAGGTAGCATCTCAAGGTGGAGGCGATATCTAGCTCGTGAAGAGAGCCTGAATCCTGCTCTGTAAATGTTAGAAGTGTCTAAGGTTCTGACATACTTGCTGAGGAAGCGACTTTGGGGATAAAACCCGGCACTGTTCTAAGTTCGACTCTATCGGGATAGAATACGACATGATCATGATCTGCTCCCAGAGCTTGGACCTCTGAAACTCTCCTACCGGAGGTTATGGCTATTAGAAAGGTTAGCTTCAAGGTTAGATTCCACAGGCGTGTAGACTCTGAGGAAGCAAAAGGATGGTTTGCGAGAAAATCTAGGATGACGGAGAGGTCCCAGGTGGGAAAGATTCTCTAAGCTGGAGGGCGGATCTTTTTAACAGCCTTGAAGAATTGTATAATTAAAGGGTCCTCGGCCCACCGTTTACTGGTTGTTGCTGAAATTGCCGCTACTTGCACCTTAGTCAAGGCCTGCTTGCAAAAACTCGAGAAGTTCGGAGGGTAGTGGCAATTCCGGATTGAAGCCTCTGCCTACCGCGAATGACCTGAATTTGTTCCACACTCTACTGTAAATACTATTCGTTGACAGCTTCCTTGCCCTGAGCAGGGTTGCGATAACTTCAGTGGAGCAGCCTAAAGATTGGAACCTCTGCCTCTCAGCTGCCAGATGTGAAAATTCAGCTTGTGGGGATCTGGATGGGTGTGACATCCCTGCGATAGGAGAAAGGGTATCATTGGGATCTTGATGGGGGGCTGGACACTCAGGTATAATGCCATGGGAAACCATGGGCGTTTCGGCCAGTACGGCAGGACTGCTATTACTGTTGTGGTTTCCATCATCAGCCTCGTTAGGAACTTCGGAATGAGTGGCCAAGGCGGAAAGGCATAAGCTAGACCGTCTGGCCAGGGGGCTGAGATGGCATCTATATCCTCCGCCTGTGGGTGAGGGAACCCTGAGATAAACCTCGGAAGTTTGGCGTTGGTTGCTGTCACAAATAAGTCCAGCTCGGGGAGACCCCATCGATCTATGATTCAGTCGAAGATCTTCTGGTTCAATGACTACTCATTGGCATACACAAACCTGCGGGATAGACGATCTGCCTTTGAATTCAGACAGCCGGCAAGATAGATCGCCCTCAGGTCTTTCAGATTTTTTTTCGGCCCATAGAATAATGGGCTCCACTTCCTTTAGCAGGGTGCTGCTGTTTGTCCCTCCTTGTCGGTGTATGTAAGACTGGTTGTCCATTCGAAGGAGAACTGGTTTCCCTGAGATTTCGAATTCTAGGTAAGCTGTTAGGATGTCTCCAGGATGTTTGATACCAGGCTGGTTGTGTGGAAAGACCATCTCCCCTGCACCGAGATTTGGCCGCAATGTGCCCCCCAGCCTGCTGCACTGGCATCGGTTGTAATTGTGATCCAGTTGGCAGGCCCTAGAGGGCGAGATCTCAGAAGTGTGTGTCTCGTCGTCCACCAACGTAGGTTTCTAATCATTAGTCTTGTAAGGCGTATGGATTGTGACAGATGCCGTCTGTTCCAAAGCCTGAGAAATTCCAGTTGGAAGTATCTCAGGTGCCAATGTGCCCAGGGGATTATAGAAATACACAATCAGCCCTATCAGGCTCAGGCAGTTCGAAGCTGTCATGCAGGATCTCGCACTCACCTTTTCCATTTGCCGAATAATGGATGTCGCCTTCTGAGGCTGGAGAGACACTGTTCCATTTGCCGTTTTGAATAATGCGCCCAGATAGACCATTTCTTGTGTAGGAACAAGCTGGCTTTTCTCCTGGTTCACCTTCCAGCCAAACTCCGTCAGTGTCAACAGTAGGATACTCCTGTGTTCTAGCAGCTCAACCGGGCTTCTCACGAGTAAGAGAATGTTGTCTAGGTAATGATATACCCTGAGACCTAGCTCTCTCAGGGGGGCTATGATAGCGATCAGTGTCCTTGTGAAGACTCGGGGTGATGTGCAGAGGTCAAATGGTAGGCTCTAAAACTGAAGATGTACCTGCCCCACCGCAAACCTGCGATATTTTTGAAAAGGTGGGAGTATAGGGATGTGCAAGTAGGCATCTTGGAGATCTACCGACAGCATCCAATCTCCTGGTTGGATTGCACAAATTATTGTTTGCAATGACTCCATTTTGAATTTATCCAGGTATATGTAGCGGTTTAGCTTTTTTAAGTCTATCACGGGTCTCCGACCTTTGTTTTTTTGGGAACCAGAAACCAGAATAGAAATAAAAACCAGATTTTTTTACAGATGGAGGTACTGGTATCACTGCCCGTTGTTCCTGTAGGGAAAGAAGGAACTGATGTAAGGCTTCTGCCTTCTGAGGGGACCCTGATATCCTTGTTTGGGTAAAGAAGTCCTTGGGGGTCTGTCCACAAATGTCCAAAAGTGCCCATATTTGACTGTGGAAACCACCCAGGTGTCTTTGCACTTTTGCTCCCAGATTTTCGCGAAGCACTTGAGCCTGGCACCCACTAGGATCTTCTGGGTTAACCTGACGTCAAAAAGGTTTTGTAATGTCCTGTGCAGTGGGCAGGGATCTCTGACTACGGGTCTTGAGGAACGTAGACTGAGTGCTTCTCCAGTTTTGTCTGAAGCCCTTCCCCTGCCTGGACTGCCTGTAGTCCTTATTCTTGAAGTGTTAAAACCTGGGTACGAAAGCTCTGTTATGCCTGGGCCGCCTGTCTTGAGGTAACAAGCCCGATTTCCCACCTGTGACCCAGGAAATGGCCTTGTCAAGTTTCTCTCCAAAACAAGGTTTTGCCATCCAATGGTATTTTACACCAGTTTTGTTTTGAGGCAACATCCGCCGACCAGGGCTTAAGCCATAGGGCTCGTTCGGCCATCACTGTGTGAAGCATTGATCTAGCAGAGCAATGGACTGAGTCGATCGCGGCTTCCCCAATAAAATCTGCAGAGAGCTTTATCTCGTCTAGAAAAGAAACAAAGCGGCGCCTTCTAAGCGTAGTAAGTAGGTATTTAATTGGGTAAAATCAATTCACAAAAATTGTCTACTCACAAATGGAGCGTTACAATAGGCATCTGAAATAAACAAGTGGGTGACTAAAGCGCTAGCCAACAGTGAAAATTAAAAGTGACCAGTGAAAAACAAAATGCTGCTCAAATCTAAAATGTGCTAACAACAAATAAAGGTCTGAATAAAGAATGATGAGCGCAAACTGAAAAAGTGAATATAAAGACAGTCCATAGGGGACTGATAACAATCAATAAAGATATGCAGTGAATTCAAAATTAGTGAAATAACCCAAAACTGATAATATATCCAAAAATAAAAGTCCAAATATATAAATCAAAGTTTGGATAAATCAATCTAGTGTGCCAGTGATAAACAAAAATTCTGCACTTCGGGCATCAATGTGGACAATCTTGATAACTCTTTGCTTAGCCTGGGCTCACAGTGCGCTTACCTCCAGACACTAGGTCATGCGTGTCAACGAAATCCTCCCAAAACTGGAACAGAATCCAAACAGTGGGTAACTCGTGTTGCACGGAATCTTCCCAGTGCTGAGATAGAATCGAGGGGGCGTTCTCTGTATCCAAAACCAGTATAGGTCCAGGTGCAGCGAAGTCGACTCCACGCTAAAAACAACGGACATATTGAATATGCACAACTCAAAATGCCAAAAATTAATTATATTCAATTAAATGTAAAACCCACATTAAAACTTGTCAAAATTTACAGACTACCATCAATTAATAATTGGATAATGTTTAGGACCCCATTGTTTAGGACCTCCATGACCTAGTGTCTGGAGGTAAGCGCACTGTGAGCCCAGGCTAAGCAAAGAGTTATCAAGATTGTCCACATTGATGCCCGAAGTGCAGAGGTTTTGTTTATCACTGGCACACTAGATTGATTTATCCAAACCTTGATTTATATATTTGGACTTTTATTTTTGGATATATTATCAGTTTTGGGTTATTTCACTAATTTTGAATTCACTGCATATCTTTATTGATTGTTATCAGTCCCCTATGGACTGTCTTTATATTCACTTTTAGATTTTCAGTTTGCGCTCATCATCTGAAATAAAGGTTCATCCGCTGGGGGTCCTGGGGAAGACTTTTAGTCACTCGGTGTCCTGTGGACTCGATACAACCGGTTCCCTTGCCTTGAGTGACAGCGTCGGTGGGCCATCGGAATCTTGGAGAAGGGGAGCTTGTTTCCCGAGTGTGCGGCTGTACAAACGTCACTTCCCGGTCAGGGTTCAGCGGGAGGATGCGCGCGTTCGAGACATGCGTGTCTCTTCTTCAGGCATGATAAGGGGGGCTGATAAGAATGACGGTAGTGAACGCGTGCCGCTCCTAAGGACAGCGTGTAGCTAACTAGGGGACAGGAGCGCAATGGGCAGGAAAGGAAAGAACCGAGGAAGGGATACCTGGGGAGAGAGAAAAAAAAAGAAAAAAGAGGCCAAAAAAAGAAAGAAAAGGAAGCAATACACATAGTAGCTGCTTGCTCTGGTGCCACCCGAGCCAATGCCTAGGATGAATACATATGCAGGTAAAAAGGCTCTTACTTAAGAGGAAAGAACTGCTGGTCCCAAAAGATCCTACAGAAGGGAATCCCCACCTTATAAGTGCATTTAGCTGCCCAAGAGAAGGGACCGCATCCGGGAGAGGCTTGAACCCAGATGGAAGCTGCCGAATGCAGAAGGTAAGGACGTTCGTTCCCAGAACTCACTGCCATGAGGTATGAGGAAAAAAAGGAGAATGTGGGGGCTGCGCTAACCTATTCTTTTATGATATTCACTAGTCCTGAGGGAGGAGGCAAGGCGGAGCTTGTCACAGGTATGCTGCCATGGAGGCACCAGGAAAATACCTTGCCAGCTCTCATCCATCACTTCTTCCTCTGTCACAGCCAACACCAAAACATTCTGTGTGATAAGGGCCATGTGCACTAGGCCCAAGCATTGTCACATGGGAGGATGTCACATTCTCCCCCATACCCAGAAGACTAATGTAGCGCTGCCCTCTTGAGGGTCACAAGATAAATCAGTACCCCTCATGTTGCTCTGACCCTGCAAATCCTCTGCCACCTTGAGTTCAAACATTTTTTTTCCTACTAGATAACAGCAGTAAGAAGGAAATACACCAGAGTTGATTAAATCAGACATAGTTTAATCAATGAGATATCAGGAACAGATATCAAAGAGTCAACTTAAGTTTACACCTCAAAATATTGTCTCTCAAAGAATGTCTCTCAAAGAACTATCACCTCCAAGATTCAAACAGTAAACACTACAATCTCTATGCTCAAGTAAGTTCATATAATGCCTATGTAAATAGGCTATAGAAGAGCAGAGGAATAGCCCATTTGAGTGTCAGACCCCTCTATACTGCTCCTTCACATACAAATGTGGAATAGTAGACAAACAAGTACAACTTTTAGCAAACAGAAACTGTATTTCAATTCAACCTGCTCTTACAGAGAGTTCTTGGTGAACTGTAGCTCTACAAACTTCAGAAAAACAAATCCCTGAAGTGGTGAGGGAGGTGAAAGTAGTCCTGTGCTGCTGTGTGGCAATCAGGTTAATCTTTAGATAGCTCTTATGCCTTGTACACACGATCAGAATTTCCGATGGAAAAAGTCGGAATGTTTTCATCGGATATTCCGACTGTGTGTGTGCCCCATCTGAGTTTTTCCATCGGAAATTCCGACGTATTTAGAAAGAGAACGTGTTCTCTTTTTTTCCGATGAAAATTTTTTTTATCGGAAATTTTGTTCGTCTGTATGGAACTCCGATGGAGAAAAAAACACGCATGCTCAGAATCAAGTCGACGCATGCTCGGAAGCATTGAACTTAATTTTTCTCGGTTCGCCGTTGTGTTGTACGTCACCACGTTTTGGATGGTCGGAATTTGGTGTGACAGTGTGTATGCAAGACAGCTTGAATGGAATTCCATCAGAAAAATCTGTCTGAGTTTATCCCAATGGAAATTCCGATCATGTGTACGGGGCATTAGGTGTTTAATTGCATACAAGAAATATTGAATGGTAAAGCAAAATAGCGGATCCAATAGGTTGTGTATAACCAGCAGACAATGTTCCTGTGTAAATCAAAACTGTAACTGGCTTCACAGTGATCACCGACTTAAAGATGTTGTATTCTGTTGAACTAAAAAGCAACAGCAGAACAATGGATGGCAAAGATGTCTGTATATAATGTCTATGATATGTTGGTACAGTTCCTTGAACTAAAGATGGTAATGAGTGCAGCAGACAATAGTGTCTATATACAGTGTCTATAAGACTGGGCTATTTCCCGTTTACCACACTGGAACAGGAGATGATGATGATGGTTTATAAAGATAATAACCTCTCAGGTTATGATGGCTCAAGGGATGAAATCCTGCCTCCGCCGCACCGCACAATGGCTCACACAAATCCGATATCTCTGCAGGATGGATGGAACAGGAACGCCTCCAGGCTGCCACCTGGCAGTGAAGGAGAACTGCAGGTAGATCCATGCCGGTCCCAAGAGAGTGCGCCAGGTCTTAAGCCTTCCCTCTTATGGTCTCTAACAGAGGTCTACTCTTCTCCATCAGCCAGCCGGTAGTTGTAATTTCACATAATACAGCCAGAGGACGAATCCTATCTGTATGGACTACATGTCCCAAGATGCTTTGCTCTGTCCTGTCTCTGATTTAAGAAAGTAACCAGACATCCCACACTGGAACACTAGATGGAAACAGCTCCCCCTGAAACAATGCCACACAGCATCTTCTGATTGCAGGAATAGGTAGGTATCCAGCTCCTGGCTACATCAGGCAAATTGCATTGGCTTGGGTGATGGAAGGAGCAGTGGTGATGCACTGGAAAGGTAAGTATCAGTGTGGGAGATAATTTAGTCATTCCTCTGACTCCCCCCATTCACAGATCAAGTTATTTGCAGTTTAATGCACAGGCTTTCCTCAATGAATAAAGGTAAGGAGAAGGTGGGAAGGCAGCCATATAAACTCACAGTAGACTCTGAGATATTAGCCCCCTTAGCACTGAAAGTTGAGCAGCAGGAAGAGGACCTCCAATCACTTCAAAAAAGATTTCTATAGGATCCATAGGATATATAGTACCTGAGAGGGTGGTTGCAGTGCAGCCCCATTCACCTGTGGGTATACTTCTAGCTGTGGCCACAGCGTGTGTACACCCCCAGTTGCTGCATCTGCAGCTAAAGGGGGAGTGGCTGGGGTCATAAAAACAGCTCAACCATGTGGTTTTACCACCCCCCCAACCTCACATGTGAATAAGCACTTGGTTCACATCTGTGTGGCTGTGTGCTGCGTGTAGGGCAGCCCGTGCATTTCAATGAGCTACCCTACCCATAGAAATGTAGGGAAATAAGCCCCTGATCCTTTTTTTAACCACTTAAGGACCAGGCCTATTTTTCAAACTTGTTGTTTACATGTTAAAATCATTTTTTTTTGCTAGAAAATTACTCCAACCCCAAAACATTATATATATATTTTTTCTAACACCCTAGAGAATAATATGGCGGTCATTTCATGACTTCCTGTCACACTGTATTTGCGCAATGGTCCTACAAGCGCACTTTTTTGGGGAAAAAACACTTTTTTTATAAAAAAAAATAAGACAACAGTAAAGTTAGCCCAATTTTGTTATTTTGGGAAAGATGATGTTACGCTGAGTAAATTGATATCCCACATGTCACGTTTCAAAATTGCGCCTACTCGTGGAATGGCGACAAACTTTTATCCTTAAATATCTCTATAGGCAATGTTTAAAAAATTCTACAGGTTGCATGTTTTGAGTTATAGAGGAGGACTAGGGATCTCGCTCTCATAATCGCAGTGTTACCTCGCATGTGTGGTTTGAACACCGTTTTCATATGCAGGTGCTACATATGCGTTCACTTCTGAACGTGAGCTCGGCGTGACGGGGTGTGTTAAAAAAAAAATCTTATTTATTTTACTTTTTATCTTTTATTTTTACACTGTTCTTTAAAAAAAAAAAAAAAAAATTGTCACTTGTATTCCTATTACATGGAATGTAATAGAAAAAAAGCATGACAGGACCTCTTAAATAAGAGATCTGGGGTCAAAAAGACCTCAGATCTCAAATTTACACTAAAATGCAATATAAAAAAATATATAAATAAAAAAGTCCCTTTAGGAGCTATGGCCGAAAGTGACGTTTTGACGTCGCTTCCGCCCATACAATGGTATGGAGCCGGGTGGGGGCCATCTTCATCTCAGCTCCATGCCAAGCAGGGGACGGGGTCCGATCACCTCTGCCGATGCTGGCAGCTCCGGTAAGGGCACCGGAGCGCGGAGGGAGGGGAGGCCTCTCCCGCCACCGATAAAAGTGATCTTGCTGTAAATCTGAAGCTGAGACCACTTTTACCTGAAAGCGGACCGCCCGCTGAAGAAGTGAATACCAGGGTCACGGTAGCTAGCTGCTGCCATAACAGCAATATTTCACTTCAATGTGCCACCGTATAATGAAAGCGGGTGGTCCGTAAGTGGTTAAATAGTGCCACACATGTGTGGGGTACCACTAAGAATTAATAGCATCCCTAATAAGCATAATGTTTGTCTGTGTTTCAGGAATGGGAATGATTTTGGGTGCGTTCTGTGACACACTGTAACGTTGTACAGGGGGGCCTCAAGACTGAAAATACTTTTCAAGGGACCGACTGGAAAAAGGTTGAGAAACACTGAAATAGAGAAAATTTACAAGAAGACTTAATACAAATAGGATGTCTTTGACCTGGAATGTGTCAAGAGAAGGGCAACAAAACTAACAAGGCGGTTGGAGTACCTCAGATATGATGAACAGCTATAAAAATTGAAATTAAAAGGCGCTTAGAAGGGGCTATAATCTCAATATACAAACCTTTAAATGATGACTGTATCACTGGGAGAAAATCATTTCATCTAAGTAGCAAATAAACACAGAAACACATATACTGTAGGTTCAACTGGATGGAACTGTTTCTTTATTCACCCTTACCAACTATGGGCCAGATTCTCGTAGATTCCGGCGTAGCGTATAGTGTTGCTCACGAATATTCGCATTGCGAATATTCGACTCGAATATAGCATATTCGAGAAATCGCGCTATATTTCGAATTTCGCGGTGAATATTCGCAATTCCGAATATTCGCATTTTTTCAATTTGATTTTTAAAACAGATCACATCCTATCGACGTCTAAAAGCATTGCTGGTATGATTAGAGACCCTGGGCCGAGTAGCTAAGCTGAGGCGATCCTATTATGTTGCCAAATTGAAAAAAAAAAAATTGCGATTTTTCGCTATTGCGAATGCGAAAATGATTGCGAATTTTCGATAACTGTGGTAGGAGAACTCTGATTGTCTCTGATGCAAAAGGGGGGGGCTTTGTGTATGTGTATGTGTATGTTATGAATATTTGTATGTTTGATATTATTATTTTTTGTAAGAAGGAAAAAATTGCGCATACCTTAAAAAAGGGGAGAATACAGCAGCAACTCAAAAATGTTATACAACATAAATTAATACAAGACAGAAAATGGAGTCGCTCTACAAGAATAAAAAATATGTCTAGTGACAAGACATGTGGGCAAATTATAAAATAAGCAAGCGCAAATAACTTGTGAAATACACAGTGAAACAAATATATAAAGAAATATAGTCCCAATAATAGAAAAATAATCTTTCATAAAAATGTCTTTGATATGTGAAGTGAAAAAAAGTCCAAAGCATGCAGCATGAACGTGTTCAATCTTTAAGGTGTTTGATTGACAAACGGCTGTGACAGATGGATAGAGTAAAGAATCACCACCAATGCAAAACACTTTTTATTTTCTATTGTAAAATATCAAGAATATTCTGAGCCAATCAGAGTGCTCCTTCCGCATTTGCCGAATATTCGCAATTATTTTGTATTGTAAAATATCAAGAATATTCTGAGCCAATCAGAGTGCTCCTTCTGCATTTGCCGAATATTCGCAATTATTTTGTATTGTAAAATATCAAGAATATTCTGAGCCAATCAGAGTGCTCCTTCTGCATTTGCCGAATATTCGCAATTATTTTGTATTGTAAAATATCAAGAATATTCTGAGCCAATCAGAGTGCTCCTTCCGCATTTGCCGAATATTCGCAATTATTTTGTATTGTAAAATATCACGAATATTCTGAGCCAATCAGAGTGCTCCTACAGCATTTCTCGAAATTGCGCAATAAATATCGCATTCGCATGTTGCGATATTTCGATAAAATATCACGAATATTCTGAGCCAATCAGAGCGCTCCTCCAGCATTTCTCGAAATTGCGCAATAAATATCGCATTCGCATGTTGCGATATTTCGATAAAATATCACGAATATTCTGAGCCAATCAGAGTGCTCCTACCGCAGTTATCAAAAAATCGCAATTATTTTCGCATTCGCAATAGCGAAAAATCGCAATCATTTACTTTCGATAAAATATCACGAATATTCGAATTTAGCGAATATATCTCGAATATTCGAATATATATTCGAGATATATCGCGAAATCGAATATGGCATATTCTGCTCAACACTAGTAGCGTAGCGTAAGCTATTTACACTACGCTGCTGCAACTTAGTGGAGCAAGTGCCGTATTCTCAAAGCACTTGCTCCATAATTTGCGGCGGCGTGGTGTAAATGGCCCGGCGTATCCCCGCGTAATTCAAAGGGGGGCGGCTTTTATTTAAATTAAGCTCACCCCCGTGCCGAACGAACTGCGCATGCACCGGCCTTAAACGTAGGCCACTGTGCATGCTCCGTAGTACGCCGCAAATACATTGGTTGCGACGTGAACGTAATTAACGCACAGCCCTATTCGCGATGAGTTATGTAAACAACGTAAATGACGGAAAAACCTGACGCTGTCCCGACGGCCATACTTAACATGGCATACGGCGGCCCGACGTAAGGTTACCCCTCATATAGCAGGGGTAACCTTACGCTTACGGAAACGGTGTAAACTACGGCGAAGCGGCGCAAAAACGTTTTTATTCGGCTCATTTGCATATGCGACGCTGAAATCGACGTAAAAGCCACCTACCGGCCAGCGTAGTATTGCATTTAGGATCCGACGGTGTAAGTGACTTACACCAGTCGGATCCTAGCCTAATTCTGGCGTATCTTGTTTTGAGAATACAAAACAATGATATGCCGGCGGGATTTTCGAATTACGCCGGTGTATCTGTATTCTTTCGAGAATCTGGCCCTATGTAACTGTGAATGTGAACAGTAGGTCTGCAGGCACATTTTTGGTGGAGATGACAACTGGAGATGCATAAATGTATTTTAAGGTCTGATTTCAAGACATATCGAATGACAAACATTCAACTTTTGTAATATTTGAGTTCAGTCCGGGAAGCATACCCTTTCGACATTTCATAGCCTTCTTGATTGCTCTTTCTACATACCAAGCTTGTTCCTAAACCTGTTTGATGTATTTGCTGGACCTATCCCACACCAATTAATTATATGCTGTCTTCAGCAAAGACTATTCATTTGTTTGGAATGTTCCATTATGAATTTTACATTGTACAATTTGTGATGCTTTCATTAAAAGAATAGTAATTATGAGTTATGCCTCATACTCCTCTAAGCACTTAATAGGGTGCACTATAAATCAATTACCAAATACATTTCATTCATTTCAACTGTTTAGGGCAGACCATCATAGTAAGGAGTGAGGACAAAGAGCTAACCAGTAAAAGCATGACATACTTCCAAACTACACATAATAAAGTACTAGTAATATAGCTATAAGAAAAATATGGTGATAAAACATATTTAACCACTTCAATAACAGGCACTTCAGCTTTCAGTGCTGTCACTTTTTAAATGACAATTGCACGGTCATGCTTCACTGTACCCAAGCAAAATTTTTATCATTTTGTTCCGACAAATAAAGCTTTCTTTTGGTGGTATTTGATCACCTCTGTGGTTTTTATTTGTTGCTAAACAAATTAAAAAAAGCAGAAAAAAAATGTTTTTCTTTGTTTCTTTTATTTCTTGTTCACTGATCTGCACTGATAAGCTGCACTGACGGGCACTGATAAGGCGGCACCGATGAGATGGCACTAATGAGGTGGCACTGACAATGGGCACTGAAAGGTGGCACTGGTGGGTGACACTGATATGCAGCACTGATGGGCATTAATAGGCGGCACTGATGGGCACTCATAGGTGGCACTGGTGGGCACTGAAAGGCTGCACTGATGGGTACTTATGGGTGGCACTGATAGGCGGCACTGCTGGGAACTGATAGGCGGCACTGATGGACACTAAAAGGCAGCACTGATGGGGCACTGATGGCTGGCACTGATAGACTGCACTGATAGGCATCACTGGTAGCACTGGCACTGGTAGGCATTTTTATTTGCCATTGATTGGCAGCTGCCTGGGCACTGATTGGCAGCTGCCTGGGCACAGATTGGCATATCCCTGGTTGTCTAGGGTGGCATACCTTTTGGTCCAGTGTGGTGTCCTTCCCTGGTGGTCCTGGCAGCATCCTGGTGGTCCTGGGCGGGCACATGAGGGGGGCTGCACTAATAAACAATCAGCACAGACCCCCCCCCCCGTCAGGAGAGCAGCCAATCAGCTCTCCTCTACTTGCATCTGTCAGACGCGAGTAAGGAAAAGCCGATCCATGGCTCTTCCTGTTTACATCGTGATCAGCTGTGATTGGACACAGCTAAACACGTGTTAAGAGCCTCCGTCAGAGACTTTTTACCAAGAGCAGTGTAGCGGTGTGTCATATGACGCCCAGTCAGGATAACTGAACCACTGCCCATACATCATTCTGCTATAGGCTGGGCAGGAAGTGGTTAAAGTTGTTTCACCTGCCAAAAGATTTGTATTTCTGTCCATTGCATTCTGAGATAACACAGCTTCTTCTCACAAAACAGACCTGTCTGGCAGGGCTGGAGGCTCAATTTTTTTCTGCTGTGCTGCAGTTAACACTTATGCTGCGTACACGCGATCATTTTTCGGCATGTAAAAAACAACGTTTTAAAAAAAAATTCATTTAAAACGATGGTGTGTGGGCTTTACATAATTTTTCAGGTTCTGAAAAACGAAAAAATAAATTTTCAAACATGCTGCATTTTTTAACGACGTTTTAAACAATGTCGTTTTTCGGGTTGTAAAAAATGATCGCGTGTGGGCTAAAACGACGTGAACAACCTGCGCATGCTCAGAAGCAAGTTATGAGACGGGAGCGCTCGTTCTGGTAAAACTAGCGTTCGGAATGGAGTAAGCACATTCATCATCATTCATTGGTCCCAAAAATGTGTTAAAATTGTCCGATGTGTCCACAATAATGCCGCAGTCACGAAAAAAATCGCTAATCTCCGCCATTAGTAGTAAAAAAAAAAATATTAATAAAAATGCCATAAAACTATCCCCTATTTTGTAAACGCTATAAATTTTGCGCAAACCAATCGTTAAACGCTTATTGTGATTTTTTTTTACCAAAAAAATGTACAAGAATACGTATCGGGCTAAACTGAGAATTTTTTTTTTTTATATATATATCTTTTTTTTGGGGGGTATTTATTATAGCAAAAAGTAAAAAATATTGATTTTTTTTCAAAACTGTCACTCTATTTTTGTTTATAGCGCAAAAAATTAAAACCGCAGAGGTGATCAAATACCACCAAGAGAAAGCTCTATTTGTGGGAAAAAAATGACGCCAATTGTGTTTGGGAGCCACATCGCACGACTGCGGCAATTGTCAGTTAAAGCGACGCAGTGCCGAATCGTAAAAACTGGCCAGGTCCTTTACCTGCGTAATGGTCCGGGTCTTAAAGCGGAGGTTCACCCATGGAGAGCACATTTTCCCCTTAGATTCCTGCTCGTTTTCTCTAGGGGAATCGGCTATTTGTTTTAAAATATGATCCGTACTTACCCGTTTTCGAGATGCATCTTCTCCGTCGCTTCCGGGTATGGGCTGCGGGACTGGGCGTTCCTTCTTGATTGACAGTCTTCCGAGAGGCTTCCGACGGTCGCATTCCACCGCGTCATGATTTTCCGAAAGAAGCCGAACGTCGGTGCGCAGGCGCAGTATAGAGCCGCACCGATGTTCGGCTTCTTTCGGCTACGAGTGACGCGATGGATGCGACCGTCGGAAGCCTCTCGGAAGACTGTCAATCAAGAAGGAACGCCCGCTCCCGAAGACCCATACCCGGAAGCGACGGAAGAAGATGCATCTCGAAAACGGTAAGTACAGGTCATATTTTAAAACAAATAGCCGATTCCCCTAGACAAAACGAGCATCCAGCTATGGGGAAAAGAGAAACAAAAATACAAATGGGTGAACTCCCGCTTTAAGTGGTTAAATCACATTGCTATTTGCCTAGCGTATTTGTTTGTAGCCTAAATACTGAAATGTGCACCTAAAAATGTAATTTAGTAACTTTTGTAAATGCCAGTAAAAACGTGGCTGTGCCAGTAAATTTTGGGTGTCGTGCCAGTAAATTTCTATCTGCTAGGCTGGCAACACTGGTATTAATAAATATAGAGATGCAATCTTTTGTGTCTTGTATATCTACCTGTAGTTCAGGAAACCACGTCTTAAAAAAATCTGAATACTGAATTCAAGTAATACCTGTGCTGCCATTAACGAGTTGCCAGCTTCCAGGTATTCATGCTCCTCATTATGTAATGAATCACTTATTTGAAGCAAGTATGCAGATTTGCCATGCTGACTTTACTACACATCACAATATTGACTAGAGCATACATCTACATTAAAACATTAAGGGGCAGCCCATGTTTACAAGAATATTGGAGTAAATTACACTTATTTTATTTTTTTATATATACAGTTGGCATCAACAGGTTAAACCAGGGGCCATAACAGAAAATAACAACACACTCCTGCGCTAGAGTCAGCTGACTGTGTAGTGTCACAGGTGCCTGGTCAAATCATGGATAATCTCATAGATGCCTTGCTGTCCTCTAGGACTGGGGTCGTCCTGACAGTGCTGTAAGAATAGAAAAAGAAAAGAGGGCGCACTGACCTAGTACATGATTTAACACATTTATTCAAATATATGAATGAAATCATAAAGATGTCTACTCACAAACATAAGTTAAAAACACGCTTGTCTGGCCACATGTCTGGCTATCTCGCATCGGTTGCTCAAATCACCGAACCTGGGAGTGGGGGGTCCTGCATGAGACCCCTCAGGCTAACGCGCTTCGAAAGACTGGCCTACTTCTTCAGAGCCTAGCTTGAAATAGCTTATTTCACAGTACTTATACCCTACAAACACACCCTACAGACACACCCATGACGTGAGGGCCATGGGATGGAATGAGGGAGGGCTAAGAGGTGAAACGAAGTACATCAATGCACCAACCACATGAACACCACAAAAATACCAAAACACCCACAAGGCAGATATGCAGCTACCAGGGAAGAACAAATGCACATGCTGCATTATGATACAGGACCCCCAACAACGAAAATCATCACATCGTTACTACACTCCAAATGCTAGCGATGAGTGACTACATTAATAAATAGCAAAGAGCTAGGGGATTCGGAGATGTTAACTGTAGTGTGAACATAGTATCACTGTATGTGCACTTACCACAACGATGCAAGTGGCCCAATAGGTGGGAAGGCATGTGGAACACTCATTTGCTGTGAGAGTCACTGGTGTGTTCCCTGGAATAACACAGCATGGTTCTTCTGTGTGGAACACGCGCCTTACCGAAAAACCCAGAAGTGGGGTCGGAAATACGTTCCAGTGAACACTTGCTTGCTGCTACTATGCATGTCATTTTCTCTCCACGAGCCGCCACCATCTTGGTAAAGATGAAAATGTAGAGGTCAAAGCTCTGTATTCTCTGGAAAATCCTTCCTCACTATTGGGCCACTTGCATCGTTGTGGTAAGTGCACATACAGTGATACTATGTTAAATTAGATAAGCAGTCAGGATTAATCAATTTTCAAACATATATACCATAGTTTATAGACTCTATAACTTTCACACAGACTAAATAATATACACTGATTTGGGTTATATTTACTAAAGAATGTAGTAGAATACATTTCGGCCAAAATATATGAAGAAAGATTATTTAATAGCAAAATGTTATACAGTGGCGGCCCATTCATTAATTAATTGCAAAATTATATACAGTGGCGGCCCGCCCCCCCTCCCCCAGTCAGTAAAAATAAAAAATAAATTATAAAAAAAAATATCTAAAAAAAAAAAATGTATTAAAACATGTCCCCCATGTCCCTAAGAAAAAAAATCCCCAAATTATACCTTCATTGTGATCTGACAGGCGTGGCTCCGCCCACTTCACTGTCACGCCGAGTCATAGCAGCAGCAGACGAACGCATGCTGCTGGACTTTTCCTTGCAGATGGAGTGGCAAGCTCACTAGTCTGCTGCCTCCAAAGTCACACTGGGCCACTATGCCTGAGTACAGTGGGAGAACAGAAGAAGGGCTGTGGCAGAAAAGTCAAGGTGCTTCTGAGGGGAGAAAAAAAATCTCTCTCTCTCTCTCTCGGGTACAGTATTGCACGACCTTGCAATTGTCATTTAAAATAACGCACTGTCGCATTGCAAAAAAATGCCCTGGTCAGGAAGGGGGGTAACCCTTCCAGGGCTGAAGTGGTTAAGCCGATGACATTGGGAGGAAGAACGGCCCTGGGGTGGAGGAATGAAGGTGCCGGGTTCTCTCGCTCGCTTCAGTGGTGTTATCTGGGAGAATGTGGATTTATTTAAAAAAAATTAAAACCTTTTTTAAAAAAATTCTATATAGGATGCTGCATCTGCTGACAGACGACGGTGGCAAATGACATGCTGCATCTGGTGACAGACAACGGTGGCATGTGACAGGATGCATCTGGTGACAGGCGACAGAGGCAAATGACATGCTGCATCTGGTGACAGGCGACGGTGGCAAGTGACACGCTGCATCTGGTGACAGGCGACGGTGGCAAGTGACACGCTGCATCTGGTGACAGGCGACAGTGGCAAGTGACACACTGCATCTGGTGACAGGCGACGGTGGCATGTGACACGCTGCATCTGGTGACAGGCGACAGAGGCAAATGACATGCTGCATCTGGTGGCAGGCGACGGTGGCAAGTGACATGCTGCATCTGGTGACAGGCGACGGTGGCAAGTGACACACTGCATCTGGTGACAGGCGACGGTGGCAAGTGACATGCTGCATCTGGTGACAGGTGATGGTGGCAAGTGATGTTCTGCATCTGGCGACAGGCGACAGTGGGAAGTGACACGCTGCATCTGGTAGCAGGACATGTGGCAAGTGACATGCCCAGGACTCCCACTGATTCTGCATTATGATCAGTTGAACCACTTCATTATATATTACAATGCGCTTCAATCACCCTGACACCATATGAACCATGGTGCCATGATGATTGATGTGCCAACACCAGCCATTGCACGCCAAAAATTCCTTACCATCGGCGTGCCCCCTGGCATCTGGTGACAGACAACGGTGGCATGTGACACGCTGCATCTGGTGACAGGCGACGGTGGCAAGTGACACGCTGCATCTGGTGACAGGCGATGGTGGCAAGTGACACACTGCATCTGGTGACAGGCGACGGTGGTAAGTGACACGCTGCATCTGGTGACAGGCGACGGTGGTAAGTGACACGCTGCATCTGGTGACAGGCGACAGAGGCAAATGACATGCTGCATCTGGTGGCAGGCGACGGTGGCAAGTGACATGCTGCATCTGGTGACAGGCAACGGTGGCAAGTGACACACTGCATCTGGTGACAGGCGACGGTGGCAAGTGACATGCTGCATCTGGTGACAGGCGACGGTGGCAAGTGACACACTGCATCTGGTGACAGGCGACGGTGGCAAGTGACATGCTGCATCTGGTGACAGGTGACGGTGGCAAGTGATGTTCTGCATCTGGCGACAGGCGACAGTGGGAAGTGACACGCTGCATCTGGTGACAGACAACGGTGGCATGTGACAGGCTGCATCTGGTGACAGGCGACAGAGGCAAATGACATGCTGCATCTGGTGACAGGCGACAGTGGCAAGTGACACACTGCATCTGGTGACAGGCGACGGTGGCATGTGACACGCTGCATCTGGTGACAGGCGACAGAGGCAAATGACATGCTGCATCTGGTGGCAGGCGACGGTGGCAAGTGACATGCTGCATCTGGTGACAGGCGACGGTGGCAAGTGACACACTGCATCTGGTGACAGGCGACGGTGGCAAGTGACATGCTGCATCTGGTGACAGGTGATGGTGGCAAGTGATGTTCTGCATCTGGCGACAGGCGACAGTGGGAAGTGACACGCTGCATCTGGTAGCAGGACATGTGGCAAGTGACATGCCCAGGACTCCCACTGATTCTGCATTATGATCAGTTGAACCACTTCATTATATATTACAATGCGCTTCAATCACCCTGACACCATATGAACCATGGTGCCATGATGATTGATGTGCCAACACCAGCCATTGCACGCCAAAAATTCCTTACCATCGGCGTGCCCCCTGGCATCTGGTGACAGACAACGGTGGCATGTGACACGCTGCATCTGGTGACAGGCGACGGTGGCAAGTGACACGCTGCATCTGGTGACAGGCGATGGTGGCAAGTGACACACTGCATCTGGTGACAGGCGACGGTGGTAAGTGACACGCTGCATCTGGTGACAGGCGACGGTGGTAAGTGACACGCTGCATCTGGTGACAGGCGACAGAGGCAAATGACATGCTGCATCTGGTGGCAGGCGACGGTGGCAAGTGACATGCTGCATCTGGTGACAGGCGACGGTGGCAAGTGACACACTGCATCTGGTGACAGGCGACGGTGGCAAGTGACATGCTGCATCTGGTGACAGGTGACGGTGGCAAGTGATGTTCTGCATCTGGCGACAGGCGACAGTGGGAAGTGACACGCTGCATCTGGTGACAGGCGACGGTGGCATGTGACACGCTGCATCTGGTGACAGGCGACAGAGGCAAGTGACATGCTGCATCTGGTGACAGGCGACGGTGGCAAGTGACACACTGCATCTGGTGACAGGCGACGGTGGCAAGTGACATGCTGCATCTGGTGACAGGTGACGGTGGCAAGTGATGTTCTGCATCTGGCGACAGGCGACAGTGGGAAGTGACACGCTGCATCTGGTAGCAGGACATGTGGCAAGTGACATGCCCAGGACTCCCACTGATTCTGCATTATGATCAGTTGAACCACTTCATTATATATTACAATGCGCTTCAATCACCCTGACACCATATGAACCATGGTGCCATGATGATTGATGTGCCAACACCAGCCATTGCACGCCAAAAATTCCTTACCATCGGCGTGCCCCCCCCCCCCCCCCCCCCCGCGGCCCTGCAAAAAGGTTGGTGACCGCTGCTATGGGCTCTGGCCCCATATCTTTTGCAGACCTACTGTAGCAACCCCCCCGGTGACAATGCTGAAATTTGGCCTGGGCAGGAAGGGGGTGAAAGTGTCCGGTATTGAAGTAGTTAAATAATAAAAATGGGATCCCCAGGACAGCTATCCAGCTTAAAAAAATATGAATATGTTTGTTTTAGTTGCACACTTTTGTATACATATACCCTTCTTTCCAGCACAGACTGTCATTGGATAGAAAGGTGGAATGACAATGTAGATAACCACAACTTGGCAGCCAATTATAAGGTAAAATGGGGGGGGGGGCACATTACACATGGTAAATATGCATCTTTTTTTTTTAACAGGCTGGTTTTAGTTTAATTTCATACTGTTAGAAACAGGGTCACTTTAAGCATTCTGCAGCTAAAGTGCAACTTCTTGGAATAAAAGAGTGATTTCTAGCAGAAAGTTTCAGGTAAGATCAGTTATTTTGTTACAAAAACAGAATATTTTTTTTTAACCTACTTAAACCCACCCACTAGTACAAGCCACAACCATCTCTCACTGCTGCATGATTGAACACCTCGTTTGGGGATCCTCCGGTTTACAGGCCCCAATAACTCAAACTCTAAAAACTCAAAAGTGCTCCAGCACAAACAGGAAATTGTATAGAATTTAATTATTAGAACAGTTGTGTATCATGTGTATCACTAGTTTAACAATGTTACGCTAATCCTTTCACCAAGAGGTCAGGCAAAATGTTTTATGTAATATTTAATGTTTTTAGTGTTCATCCAAGACAAGGCTTTAATGCCAAACCTTTTTATTTATTTATCACAAGTCTCTGTCGATAGGCTTTTATTATAACCTTTTAATACAAACCTTTAAAACAAAGGTATGTGTTTTGCCTTGTAAAGATTCTTGGAAAAGTTTTGCAGATAAAGAGTGTGTTAAATGTAAGGTTGACTTTCATTCTAATAAAAACCTTTTATAAAGTCACATATAGTCCCACTGTTTCACAAATAAACAGCTTTTAAATGCTGTTAAAACAAAGAAAAACTGCTGCATTATTGTTACCTTTATGTCTACACCAACAATCAGACAAATTAGCCATATCGCAGAAAGGTCTATACAGCTTAGATGAGTGGCTGACAACCCTGGGAATTTACAAATGTCATTTAGAAACACTGAAGTTTTAAAGTGTATACAAATACACGCCCCTGACACCGACACGCGTGCCCGATGGGCGCGATCACCGCCAGGCACCCGCGATCGCTCGTTACAGAGCGAGAACCGGGAGCTGTGTGTGTAAACACACAGCTCCTGGTCCTTTTAGGGGGAGAAATGCTTGATCGTCTGTTCAAACAATGTATGAACAGCGATCAGTCATTTCCCCTAGTCAGTCCCACCCCCCCTTCAGTTAGAACACACACAGGGAACATAATTACCCCTTACTCGCCCCCTAGTGTTAACCCCTTCCCTGCCAGTGGCATTTTTATAGTAATCAATGCATTTTTATAGCACTGATCGCCAGGGCTATCTTAATGAGAGGGCACACCTGGGCACTGCCCAGGGGCCCCAGCTGCATGGGGGGCCCTGCACTTTCCCCAAAGCAGCTGGTTCTTGAGCCCACGCTGCCCTGAAATTGGGGGCCCCATGATAGCACTGAGAGTGATAGATACACAGGGGAGGCAGTCTGCCTCCTACCTACTTGATGTCTGTTTACCTGCACTGTCATCATTGTAGGGGTCCCAGAGCATTACTTTGCCCAGAGGCCCATGATGCTATTAAGATGGCCCTGCTGATCGCTATAAAAATGCCAATGGTCCCAAAAATGAGTCAACAATGTCCGAAGTGTCCGCCATAATGTCGCAGTACCGATAAAAATCGCTGATCGCCGCCATTACTAGTAAAAAAAAATATTAATAAAAATGCCATGAAACTATCCCCTATTTTGTAAACGCTATAACTTTTGCGCAAACCAGTCAATGAACGCTTATTGCGATTTTATTTTACGAAAAATATGAAGAAGAATACGTATCGGCCTAAACTGAGGAACAAAAATGTTTTTTTATATATTTTTGGGGGATATTTATTATAGCAAAAAGTAAAAAATATTAATTTTTTTCAAAATGTACGCTCTATTTTTGTTTATAGCGCAAAAACTAAAAACCGCAGAGGTGATCAAATACCACCAAAAGAAAGCTCTCTTTTTGGGAAAAAAAGGACGCCAATTGTGTTTGGGAGCCACGTCACACGACTGCGCAATTGTCAGTTAAAGCGACGCAGTGCCGAATCGCAAAAAGTGGCCCGGTCTTTGACCAGCAATATGGTCCAGGGCTTAAGTGGTTAACAGACTGCAAAGTAAGGTATTATGCCTTGTACACACGGTCGTAATTTCCGATGAAAAAAGTCAGACGGAATTTTTTCTTCGGATATTACGATTGTGTATAGTTTAGAAATAGAACATGTTTTATTTTTTTCGGAAATTACGATCGTCTGTGTGGAACTCCGACGGAGAAAAAAACACGCATGCTCAGAATCAAGTCGACGCATGCTTGGAAGCATTGAACTTCATTTTTCTCGGCTCGTCGTAGTGTTTTACGTCACCGCGTTTTGGACTGTCGGAATTTGGTCTGACAGTGTGTATGCAAGACAGCTTGAACGGAATTTTTGTTAGGGTCTTTCATCTCATAATAGTGCAGTGCAATTTATTGCACCATAGCATTATATCCTAAATCCCCTTATTGCCATAGGTACTAATACACTTTTTATTTCACTTTTTATGTGAAATAAATACACTCTAATGTATATTTTTGGATTAAAAGCTGAATGTTGTTTCTCTTATTTAAATATGGCTTACCAAAATAAACACTACTTATGGAGTCAGTACAATGTTTCCTTCTTCTTTGTGAAATGCAGTATATACATTTTAATGTGGATTGTAGGGATTTAAATCTGCATGCTGTGTGTCATTTTTAAAATGTTGCCTACTGCTGCAATGTACGGTACTTGTGTCTATACAATTACAATTAAACCCCTTGTTTAATTGTTATGAAAATAAATTCATTGGCTTGCTAATACAGAGGAGAACAACATTGTGGACATTGTGGACATTTTAAAATAGGATTCCAGAGATTAAAAATAATCTGGTACTTTTTAAGGAGTTACCAGATTATTAACAGCTGTATGGCAAGCTACAGGAATTTTTAACAAAAAATGTTTGATGTTAAAAATAAAATATATATAAAAAAAATTCTGAGATGTTAGTGGTTACAAAAAAGTATAGGGACATAAATGGCAGGTGGCATGAAAAACTGTCCAGGATTCTAAGGAATCTTCAGGATTGAGGAAAAGGTGAGGGAATTTAAATTTAAGAGAAGAAATAGAGGACGAAACCATTTAGGGAACTTTTATAAACAAAGGAAATTTTTTTAGGGAAAGGGATTTTTAACCTGAGCAACACTGTTTTAACCAAATGAGATACTAAAGTTTTAGACTTGGTATTAAAATTTGCACACAATAGACCAATTAATACATTTATTACCTACATAGTAATTACATGTGAAAGAATACATTTTTCTAATCCAAGGAACTACAAATAAAGCCAATAACATATCTGGTAGACCTCGTTATGCTCATAATGGATTGGCTAATAGTTTTGTGTTTATTCCCTCTATGGTATCTAATCAGTTTTCTAAAGTATTTAAAACCATGGTGAATAAAGATATTAGCAATTTGAGTACAAAAAATAACAAAAGACTATATTGTATTAAAGGAGAGAATAAATAATTCGAAAAGAAGAAGGATCTTGTTATCAGACATGCAGATAAGAAACAGGGATTGTCTTACGTATTAACGGAAGAAAAAGATGGATAGGATTTAATCAAATAATAGAGTATAGAATATTAAACTAACATTTAATAATTTATATTATATTATAATAAATATTTAAACCCTTGAAAGCAGACCCAAAAGGTACATTTATGAAAGAACTGGTAAAAGAAGAGAAACAAGGACACGATAGGTACATTTATGAAAGAACTGGTAAAAGAAGAGAAAACAAGGAATGATAGATAGAGTGCTCAGCATAAATGAGTACACCCCAACAGATTTGTGAAAAAAACGTTACTTTACTTTCAGAATCAACATTTTCTATGGGACACTATACTACAAAATACTCCCACAAACAGGGACCATTGATTGCAACCAAGACTTGTTAATTTATACACACAAAACAGTATTTTTTAAAGTCATGTTGCAAAAATGAATACACCCCAATGAAAGCTTCATGCCGCGTACACACGATCATTTTTCAGCATAAAAAAAATGTTGTTTTTAAAAAATGTCATTTAAAATGATTGTGTGTGGGCTTCACATAATTTTTCAGGTTCTGAAAAACGACAATTTATTTTTTCGAACATGCTGCATTTTTTAACGACGTTTTAAACTGTGACGTTTTTCGGGTTGTAAAAAATGATTGTGTGTGGGCTAAAACGACGTTAAAAACCCGCGCATGCTCAGAAGCAAGTTATGAGATGGGAGTGCTCGTTCTGGTTAAACTACCATTCGTAATGGTAAGCACATTCATCACGCTGTAACAGACAAAAAAGCGCAAATCGTCTTTTACTAACACGGAATCAGCTAAAGCAGCCCCAAGGGTGGCGTCATCCGCATGGAACTTCCCCTTTATAGTGCCATCGTACGTGTTGTACGTCACTGCGCTTTGCTAGAGCATTTTTTTTAAACGATGGTGTGTAGGCAACAACGTTTTAATGATGAAGTTGGAAAAACGTTGTTTTTTCTACATGCCGAAAAACGTTGTTTTTTTTTTCATGACGAAAGACGATCGTGTGTACGCGGCATCAGGAGCAAAGCTAATCTTTAGGGCCCTTTCAGACGCGCGGACCGTATGTCCGCTTTTTCACCCATCCGTTTGCGGATGAAAAAGGACATACATTGGTCCCTATGTGATTGCGGGTGTCAGCGGATAAACATCCGCTGACACCCGTAATCCCCCGCCTCCGCAAAGATCCGATTTTGCTGACGGAAGATGTCCAGCAGACGTTGATTTTAAAAGGGCTTTATTTAACAAATAAAACACTTTCCCATTTCATGCTGTCAGCAATTGCACTACATGGAAGAGAAATGTCACAACGTCTGAAAAGGAAAATAATTTCTTTACATAAGAAAGGTGAAGGCTACAAGATCAGCAAAGCTTTATTTATCAGTCAGAATACTGTAGCAAAAGTAATACAAAAATTTAACAAAGATGAATCTACAACTATCTCACAGAGACGTCCAGGCCATTCATGGAAGTTAACACCTTGACAGGAAAGTCTTCAGATGAGAAGGGTTGAAGAAACTCACCATGCAAGTTAACTGCAGTTAGCTAAAGAAGTAGAAAGCCAAACTAGGGTTATTGTTTTTCCTGTGACAAAATACAGCGTACAATGCAGAGAAAGGGCATACATGGGTGTCGTCCACAAAGAAAGCCTCTCCTAAAGCCCATGCACAAAAAAGCCTGCTTATAATTGCCAGGGCCCATGCTGAAAAAGAAGAAGACTACTGTACTTTGGAGTGATGAGACCAAGATAAATGTTTTTGGAAAGGTGAGGAGTACAAAATGCATGGTACCTACAGTGAAACATGGTGGTGGCAGTGTCTTTCTGCATGAGAACTGCTGGTGTTGGGCAGCTGCATTTCATTGATGGTATCATGAATTCACAGATGTACTGCTCTATATTGAAAGGGAAGATGCTACCATCACTCTGTGTCCTTGGTTGTCGTTCACTTTTCCAACATAACAATGATCCAAAACACACATCTAAGGCCACGGTTGCATTTCTGAAGAAGAACAGAGTGAAAGTGATTCAGTCAAGTATGTTTCCTGATCTGAACCCAATCGAACATGTGTGGGGAATTGTAAAGAGACAAGTTGAGCAGCACTCTCCAGCCAGCACCCAAGCTCTAAAAGAGGTCGTTCTTGAAGAATGGAAAAAGATAGATGTTGCAATATGTCGCCAACTTGTTCATCCCATGCCTAGAAGACTTGGTGCTGTCCTTACAAATCATGGAGTTCATACAAAATACTAGATTTAGTAGATTTTTTTGTGGGGTGTATTCATTTTTGCATCAACTAATTTGAGTAAAACTGAAGATTTTTTAATCTAAGTTACAGTATCTCACAAAAGTGAGTACACCCCTCACATTTTTGTAAATATTTTATTATATCTTTTCATGTGACAACACTAAAGAAATTACACTTTGCTATAATGGAAAGTAGTGAGTGTACAGCTTGTATAACAGTGTCAATTTGCTGTTCCCTCAAAATAACTCAACACACAGCCATTAATGTCAAAACCACTGTTAACAAAAGTGAGTACACCCCTAAGTGAAAATGTCCAAATTGGGCTCAATTAGCAATTTTCAATCCCAAGTATCATGTGACTCATTTTACAAGGTTGCAGGTGTCAATGGGGAGCAGGTGTTCAATTTGGTGTTATCCCTCTCACTCTTTCATACTGGTCACTGGAAGTTCAACATGGCACCTCATGGCAAAGAACTCCCTGAGTATCTGAAAAAAAAATTTTTTGCTGTACATAAAGATGGTCTAGGCTATAAGAAGATTGCCAAGACCCTAAAACTGATCTGCACCACGGTGGCCAAGACCATACAGCAGTTTAACAGGACAGGTTCCACTCAGAACAGGCCTCGCCATGGTCGACCAAAGAAGTTGAGTGCATGTGCTCAGCGTCATATCCAGAGGCTGTCTTTGGAAAATAGACGTATGAGTGCTGCCAGCATTTCTGCAGAGGTTGAAGGGTTGGGGGGTCAGCCTGTCATTGCTCAGACCATATGCCACACACTGCATCAAATTGGTCTGCATGCCTGTCTTCCCAGAAGGAAGCCTCTTCTAAAGATGATGCACAAGAAAGCCCGCAAGCAGTTTGCTGAGGACAAGCAGACTAAGGACATTGATTACTGGAACCATGTCCTGTGGTCTGATGAGACCAAGATAAACTTATTTGGTTCAGATGTTGTCAAGCGTGTGTGGCGGCAACCAGGTGAGGAGTACAAAGACAAGTGTGTCTTGCCTACAGTCAAGTATGCTGGTGGTAGTGTCATGGTCTGGGGTTGCATGAGTGCTGCTGACACTGGGGAGCTATAGTTCATTGAGGGAAACATAAATGCCAACATGTACTGTGACATACTGAAGCAGAGCATGATCACCTCCCTTCGGAAACTGGGCTGCAGGGCAGTGTTCCAACATGATAACGACCCCAAACACACTTCCAAGACAATCACTGCCTTGTTAAAGAAGCTGAGGGTACACAAAATATAGACACTTTGGGCCCAATTTGGACATTTTCACTTATGGGTGTTCTCACTTTTGTTGCCAGCAGTTTAAACATTAATGGCTCTGTGTTCAGTTTTTTTTTTTTTGAGGGGACAGCAAATTTACACTTTTATACGATGTACACTCACTACTTTACATTTTAGCAAAGTATAATTTCTTCAGTGTTGTCACATTAAAAGGTATAATGATTATTTTTTTTTAAATGTGAGGGGTGTACTCACTTTTGTGGGATACTATATATTATTAACCTTACTTTTGTGAAATGAGCTAAATAAATGTTCTATATTTTACATTTTGGAAATTGTTCTTGTGTTCATTGAGATATTGATTTAAATCCTACTTTTACTCATTTATGCTAAGCACTGTAAATAGATATATAGATAGATAGATAGATAGATAGATAGATAGATAGATAGATAGATAGATAGATAGATAGATAGATAGATAGATAGATAGATAGATAGGTAGGTAGGTAGATAGATAGATAGATAGATAGATAGATAGATAGATAGATAGATAGATAGATAGATAGATAGATAGATAGATAGATGATGACTTTTTACAAAAAAAAAACAGCCAAAAAGCAGGGGTCGTCTTATACGCCGGGTCAGTCCCTCAGATAGCCGCTGGATGTGCTGTAATACATCGCGGGGGGCGTGGTCTCGCTGCAACTGAATATGGCTGCTTAATCCCGGAGCTCCACTCTTCCACAGAGCTACACAGAGCCATCCAGCTGCCCACCTGAGCTCTTCTCCACTAGAACAGGGGATATCGACACCGTTCATCCCCCAGATCATGACCCGCAGCAGCTTCCAATCATCAGGAGCATGCAGGCTACTTACTACATGCAGCCCCCAGAGCTTCCAGACCAAAATGGCGCCGATCGGAACAGAGACATCCCGCTGCCGAGCTCACTGCCTGTGTCTGAACCACATGACGATCAGGTATCTGACATGGAGGAGACAGCAGCAACAACCTCATCTGGACTCCTCTCCCTCCCTAAGAGGTCTGCCATGTTACCTGCACACTTTTCCAAAAAGCCTCCCCCTGTGAAGAGACAGCATGGTGCTGAGCCTTGTAGTCCCACAGCTGAAGTTACTTCTACCTAGCCTCTGGCAACGTTTACAACCACAAGAAGGAAGAAATTTGAAGCCTCAGATGGGGGGGTCGTCTTATATGGTGAGTACATGCAAAAACTCTTAAAATAACTGTAAAATTAGGGGGTCGTATAAATAGATAGATAGATAGATAGATAGATAGATAGATAGATACAACCAGTGGTTGCTATGGCCCAATCTATTTTTAAAATATAGCCAACATTTGAGTGCATTATTAGCGAAGTCCCATAGAATGAAAATGTATTTTTAATGTCAGTAAATATAAATTTATTGTCTCTGAATAGGTCGATAGAAAAGGTGGTCAAATGGTTTTTAGAGAAGGAAATTAAGTTGCATAGTGGACATATTAATTACTGTATAAAATGTCTTAATTTTGTAATGAGCTAAAACTGTATTTTGTTATGGGGATGAAATTTACCAAAGAGGTGGCAATGTGGGCTAAAATTCCCCTAGTGTTACAAAGTGCTTTGTGGAAAAGAGTATATTTTTTATAAAAATGTTTCAAATTTAAAACTTTGGAGGAGTGTTTATATTTTTGGGAGGGAACCTTGGATACTATGTATTAGGGATCTTAATGAAAATTTGTATTCCTTTAAATTCATAGGGGATGTTAGTTAACAAAGTATTGTTTGATTTTTTTCTAATCTGGTTATTTTTAACAATAGAAATATTATTTGTATAAACACATTTTTGGAACAACTGATTGAAACAGCTACCCTACCTATAGCTGTTATTATCTGAAATGGATAAATAAGGTACCAACACAACAGCTTACCAAGATTAGGTGGAGCTGTAACAGGGCAGAAGATTTTAGAAAGCAAGAAGGCAGATAGCCCTTTCTCTTAGACCAGTGTTTCTCAACCTTTCTAGTGCTGTGACCCCTTAATAAAATTTCCCAAGTTGTGGGGATCCCTAAGAGTAAAATTATTTTCGTAGCTCGGGTTGTCAGCACCCAAGGCAAGACAAGAAATTTGCGCCCCTAACCCACGGAAATTTAGCGCCTCCTGAGTCCCTTCCATTTGTACAGTATTAAAACCCCTTATGGTACTTTTTAAGATGCACCACTCTTTCTCTTTGCTCTCCTTTCTTCCTATTTTATTTCTATCCCATTTTTTTTTTCCAATCGTTCTTTCTAGCCGTTTTTCTTGTTCTTGTTCTTTCTCTTATTCTTTTTCTCCCTTTTTCTTTGTTCCTCTCCCTCTTTTCCTCTCCCTTCCATGTATTCTCTATGTTTATTCCTTCTCTTATTCCTTGGTGGAGGATGGGGGAATGGGATGAGTGGCAGTGCTGGCGGGAGTTGGGATGAAGAGCAGTGTTGAGGGGAGTTCTGATAAGAGAGAACTGTAGTGGGGACTTTTAATGGCAACTATAATAACAGGTAGTGTTACTAAATGTGTCTCCGACTTTGTGGTGTCTCGTAGCAGTGACACCTATGCTGAAATCAGGATATAAGGTTTCCTCCAGCCCCTTCCCACTTCACATTTTTCACCTTTCACCTGACCTTGAGTCTCTGCCCTTCAGTCATACCGTGAACTGAATGGGTGGCTGTGGGTGGTTGTGGGCTCCAGGAACAGCCCAGCTGGGTGTCCACAGGCTACAGGGACAGCCCTGCTGGGTCACCACAGACTCCAGGGACAGCCCTGCTGGGCGGCCCTAAAAAGGCTGAGAGAGTGGTGCGGGCTTCAGGAACAGCCCAGGATTCAGTGGCCCCTGGCAAATCATCATTCGACCCCCGAGGGGGGTCCTGACTTTCAGGTTGTGAACTTTATAGGAGGCACTAACCCTATAAAGAAGGGTAATTTTAGGTCAGGGAATGTATTTAAAATTGATACATTTATTTCATGTGACACCACTCATATAATCTATGTGCTGGAGTGTCTTTGTGGCCTCCAATATGTGGGTTGACCTAGAACAGTGGTCTCCAAACTGCGGCCCGAGGGCCAGATGTGGCCCTTTGCTTGCCTTTACCCGGCCCCTGGGGCACTATTCCTCCCACTGATACAATACACTATTTTGCCATCTGACACCAAAAATGGAGCACCATTTTTCCCACCGACACAAATAATGAGGGCTCTATTCTTCCTTAGGATACCAACAGTGGAGCACTATTCCCGCTCCTCCCCCTCATACCAAATGTGGTGATGTATACTCCCACTGATGCTAGAATTTCTACTCCTGCTGGCCATAATCCGACCCTCCTAAATTCTGAAGGACAATAAACTGGCCCTTTGTTTAAAATGTTTGGAGACCCCTGCACTAGAAGAAAGTTATCTATCACAATAAGGGAACATATAAATATACGGAATGGATTTGATAAACATAAATAAACAGTCAGCAGCAGTGGAGTAACGTGTTCTCCCCCTTTACTTTTCTGAGAAAATCAACCCTTAGTGTGGGGAGAAAGTGCTATTTCCTTAAAATGATTTTAGTTGTTCTCGGCTTTTTTATGTTTTAAAAAATGTTCTTTTGCCTGATTCATTCCAACGAGGATACAAATTTGTCAGAGCCCACGTTGGAGAAGACCAGGATCAATTACAAGTGCTGTTAGACCAGATTATTTACTGGTCAACTCCCTCTGTTTTCATTGGGTTAGCTGTAGTGGTGTATCTGAAAATTACCCTTGGAAGGACCAATGGCGGATCCAGAGTCTAGTCTCGGGAGGGGCACTGCCAGAAAATAAGGTGTTGCTTACAGAACTCAATTAGGTGTCTGGTGTGTCCGCTGCAATGTTGCAGTACCGCTAAAAAATCAATGTTTGCCGCCATTACTAGTAAAAAATATTTAAATATAAATGCCAAAAATCTATCCCATAGTTTGTAGACGATTGTCAGGGACTGCAGACATGGTACAAGAGATGGTCAGAGACTGCAGACGTGGTACAAGAGATGGTCAGAGACCGCAGACGTGGTACAAGAGATGGTCAGAGACTGCAGACATGGTACAAGAGATGGTCAGAGACTGCAGACATGGTACCAAGTCTCTTCAGACGAAACGTTGGGAGGCGAAGTTCTGACGTCACCGCACACTGAGGACAAATCCTCGTTCTGCTACGCCGGCCGGCTGTTTGATTTTATGCTCGTTTTCAACCTTCTAAGTGTAAGTGTACCCGATTACTTTTTTATTAAACTACCTGGCGGTATTACACTATCTTGAGTTTTTCCTTATTTATGGCCATCCCGCAACTTCCTTGGTGACCTCGTGGAGCCATCCATCTAGGACCTTTTTTCCACCAACACTGGAGTGTACCTTCCCTGCTCTGTCTGATCCTCACTGGGATCTTTTGGTCTGGTAAGGGTCAGTGTGTTTGGTGGTGGTGGTGGTTACATTATTTCACACTGTCCGTCAGTCAACCACTGGGTGTAGTCCTGTGTGTTTTGATTTATGGTTTTACATTATGTGAGTTTTTTTCTCTTTGGATGCTCTGTGACGTGTTCGGTGGCTACTGTGGACCCCGTTAGGTGGCGTGCTACATCCATCCCTATTGTGATTATCCCTGCATTACTTGATCCGTTGGAATCATTGTTTCTGGTAAGGGTCCGCACTGTCGTTTGGGTTATCTACATATTGTCTTCATCTATTGCAGCAGTGGTCTCTATCACAACACAGACTGAGCACCGTTTATATTTTGCAGGAATTTTTGTTTTTTTGAACTAATTTTGGACTCCATCTATACTATTATCATCACAGACTTTTATTTTGCACATTTAATATTTCTTCATTGGGATATTTTCAATCGTTTTAGCGCGACTCCACCTTTTTTCTTTGTACTATTTATGTTGTATAACATTTTTGAGTCGCAGCTTCATTTTGGTTCTTTTTGTGGTATGGGCACTGTTTTCCCTATTTTATATATTGATTGACTCATACCCCTGAGGAAGGCAACGCTTTGCCGAAACATTTCGGGATTTTTTTTAACATCTCTTGTCAATTCTATTTGATCTCTAATGTTTTTATAAGATTTTTTCTATTATCAATAAAATGTTTATATTTACATACTTTATTGTTTATTGTATAAGACTTGTTTAAAAAGGCACCACTATAATCCCTCTCAACCTTCCACAATCCCCTAATTATTAATAAATAGCTACAAAAAGTATAGTATTCCTCACACAATGCTATTAAATATAGACCTAATATACTGTATAAAGATAGGATCAGAACAAATGAAGCACAGGTTCACAGCAGAAAGCAAATTCCTGCATCAGCCACTGTCCAGTCAATATTGACAAGGAAGTGACAAAGATAAACAGTTTGAAAGGTTAAAGCAATTTATGTTACATTCATAAAACTAATTTTAATAAGAAAGCATTTCTGTTAGTAAAGAAAAAAGTCACACAGGAAACACCTAACATTACAAATGTGTGAAAAGTAAAACTTTATTTCATAATCTGTGCAATAATAATATGTGCAATTTTGTAACATGAAAACAAAATTGTGGGTCTCACAACTAGAGTTCAAAGCAGTAAAGGTTTAGTGGTCCTGTTAATATTACATGCGCAGTGAAAATATATTTGTAAAACATGTACACCTTTGGTATATACTGTATGTACAGAGTGCTGTCATTTGGAGCCAGTTATATGCCCATCTTGCTCATTTGATGATTCATCAGTCTCAGACATTGCAGCAACTGTGCCACTCATGCCCCACTAATATGAGGCCGTACCCTCAGAAACCTTTTAATTTACCACTTGACCACCAGTAGGTTTTACCCCCTTCATGACCAAGGCATCCCTTAAGTTCTCTATCTAACACTAAAAAGACATTTAGATACAGCTTGAGCAACATAATCATAAACACTTATATTTCTATAGAAATTACAGGTGTAACGGGAAAATCATGGCTCCATTCATAATCCCATAAACAGCCTTTTTTGCTTCCATATAGATTTTGGCATAAGGCTGCACTTTCCAAGGACTCTTGTTCAATCTCCAGTTTACAAAAAAACGTAGTATTTTGCCTACAACAATGAAGATGTGCAGGACTGCCATATGGAAATGAAGGAACAATGACAGCTTTAGAATGGGAGAACCAAAGCATCAAGTCAGGATATCAGCTACTTTAATTGGTAGGTTCCAGGTAGATTTTCATTATCAATACCAGGTTGTCAGATTGATTGTGTTTGTGTCAAAACTGTTTCTTTCCTCATACAAGTCAATGGGAATGCAAAAGCAGCTTTAAGCAGGATTATGCAGCTTGGATAGAAGTCAAAAGTAGGCCAAAATGAGGCCAAATGCACATGTCAATGAACTTTGAATGATCTTAAAAGTGTCTCTAACCAATCTCAAATACTGGTGGATTGAATCTGAAAGTTGCATTAACACAAGCCCAAAGTCTGTCAACAAAGGCCCTATATTAAATATAGGGAGTTATGTTGGTGCATTTGAAGAAATTATCTTCACAGAAGGAAAACATTTTTGTAACCCTTGCAGCATCTGAAGAAGAGCCTTAACCAATATTTTTCAGGACTGTTTAAAATAATTCAGAAATTTCATTAGGCCTGTTCACAATACCCATGCCCTACAGATAGGATGACCAATGTGATATTTCAGGTAGATGTGTAGGTCTCCTTTATCAAGGTGACAAATTTGGATATCCATGACTGTTTGACTGTGATATGAAATGATATGAAAAACACTAGAGAAAAATGTAATAATACATGTAAGTGTTTGTTCACCAATGCCAGAAGTTTGCCAAGCAAAATATGTAAGTTGGAAGCTCTGGTGCATGAGGAGAGCTATGATGTATTTGGTATTGCTGAAACTTGGCTTCAATCCTCACATGACTGGGCTATTAATATTCCTGGCTATGCACTCTTTCAGAGAGACAGGGTAAAAAGGAAAGGTGGCGGGGTCTGTCTCTATGTAAGAAGTGATCTCAAAGCAAGCATGAAAGAGGACCTGGTTGATGGAGAGTGTGATGAAGCTGAAGCATTATGGGTGGAACTGCATACAGATGTGCGTAGTTCAAAGTTAATCATTGGAGTTTGTTATAGACCACCCAATGTTTCACGAGGAAAAATGTAATAAGACATTAAAGTCTTTGTTCACCAATGCCAGACGTTTGCCAAGCAAAATAGGTGAGTTGGAAGCTCTGGTGCATGAGGAGAGCTATGGTGTATTTGGTATTGCTGAAACTTGGCTTCAATCCTCACATGACTGGGCTATTATTATTCCTGGCTATGCACTCTTTCGGAGAGACAAGGTAAAAAGGAAAGGTGGCGGGGTCTGTCTCTATGTGAGAAGTGATCTCAAAACAAGCGTGAAAGAGGACCTGGTTGATGGAGTGTGTGATGAGGCTAAAGCATTATGGGTGGAACTGCATATAGATGTGGCTCGGGGTTACCGATTTTGGTCCTGAAATTCCACCCCGAGCCAGACTCGGCAATACCGCCAGGGGGGTTAAAGGGCAAAAATTTACAAACCTATTACAGGACAATTTTATGGTCCAGTTTATTGAGCCCCCAACTAGGATTGATGCTCTTTTGGACCTGGTAATCTCAAACCATGCAGAGCTTATTACTAATGTTCAGATAAAGAAACATCTGGGTAGCAGTGATCATAACATGATTTCATTTGATGTTAGCTGAAAGCAAGAAATACTTACAGGAAAGATAAAAACACTTCATTTCAAGAGAGCAAATTTTCCAAGGATGAGGGCTGCTCTCCGGGACTTAAGCTTCGTACACATGCTCGATTTACTTGGCAAGAACCAGCAAGAAAACTGCTGGCAGAGCTTTCTTGCCGAGTATACCGAGCGTGTGTACGAGGCTTTCAGGTTTCTCGTCAAGAAAACTGCCTAAAATCTCGACGAGAAAAATAGAGAACCTGTTCTCTATTTTCTCATCGTGATTCTCGGCAGTGTTTTCCTGCTGAGAAACCAGAGAGTGTGCATACTAACCTGACGCCGTGGAAACGCGCGCATGACTTTGGCGCATTTGTGGTAGCTTCCTAGCCATAGGTAGGGTGCAGCAAGATGGTAGCTATGGCATTGAATGTGACGAGCGCATGCTGATTCTGGTCCGCGTATACAGGGCTTTAGACTGGGAGAGAATATTGGCATCGATAAACACAGAACAGAAATGGGAATTCTTCAAAAAGACTGTTTGGGACCTCACTGCAAAGTATATTCCCATGGGCAATAAGTTTAAAAGGCTAAAAATAAAACCTATGTGGCTCACGGTCAAAATTAAAAAAGCTATAAACAATAAGAAAATAGCTTTTAAAAAATATAAAAATGAAGGAACACTAGTGTCGTTTAAATGTTACAAAGAATAACAGGATATGTAAAAAGGAAATCAAGGATGCAAAAATTCAAAACGAACGACAGATTGCAAAAGACAAACCCCAAAAAATTCTTCAAATATATTAATAATAAAAAAGGTCAGGTCTGAGCATGTAGGCCCTATACAAAATAATCTAGAGTGGATGACTGGGGGCAAAGAGAAGGCTAATTTATTAAATACTTTCTTCAGCTCATTCGTCCTTATTCTGTTGCGACAGCACACCTCATGTATCATAATAAGATGGTTTAATACAGCATACTAAATGCCCTCCCAGATACCCAGTGTTGTAAGTAACGGCGTTAAAATAAACGTTGTTACCTAACGATGCCCCTTTTGAGGGTAACACGTAATCTACCAGATTACTCTTCCCCTCGCGGTAACCGCAATTACATGTACCTGTGTGTCAGCCTTTGGCGGCCATCCATTATTAAAAAAGTGCTCCTCCTCCTCTGACTGTTCCGTGGACCGTGATAGGCGGAACACTAATTTTCCCAACAGAGCCTCTGTTTAGTGTTCAGCCTATCACGGATGCCTTCTCATCCTCAGCCTCGGCCTTGGACGAGAGGACATCCGTGATAGGCTGAACACTAAACAGAGGCTCTGCTGGGAAAATGACTGTTCCACCTATCACGGAACAGCCTGAGAAGGAGGCGCGGCTTTTGAATAATGGATGGCCGCCGCTGTATTTTCACATTCTGCTGCCTACGGCTCCCTCTCCCCTCCTCCTCCCTCCCTCCCTCACAGTCTAGAGCCGCCCGCCGACTCCGAGTCACCGACAGCGCAGCAGGGAGCGGCCATCCCAGTCATGGCACCAAGCCAAGGACGTAGGACGGTAACCACTCCACCACCGAGCTGGTAATGAAAAAAAAAAACGAAGTTTGCTTTTATACTGGCTGGTGATAAAGCAGGGCAATTGCAGCCTAGTACAGTTTACAACGAGACATAAATTACTTAGTTGCCATAAGATTTGTGAAGGCAAGCTCAGAGTAACTCAGTGCATCCTGTATTGGCATGAGTGGGGGGGATGCAACAACCATTCTATGCATTGCAGAGAAATCTGTGCCATGGCTCCACTGCCTGCACATTTTTTTCTTGATTACTGTAGCTGTGAAGTGTCCCCTCGGCCGGGGCTGTCGGCACAGTGAGGGGTCGTCTTATACAGTGAGTATATCCCAAAACCAACATTTTAGCTGGAAAATTAGGGGGTCGTCTTATACGCCCAGTCGTCTTATACACCAACAAAAAAAAAGTCACAGTTACTTTCCTGAGTAACTAATTACTTTTTCAATGTAGTAACTGAGTCACTAACGCAATTACTTTTTCGGAGAAGTAATTTGTAACTGTAATTAATTACTTTTTTAAAGTAAGATGAGCAACACTGCAGATACCACAATTAAGCATACATGCAAGGATCCGTTTCATCCTTATACAATAACAAAGAGGGATTGGGATTACCTTTAAGTGTCCATGCACACTGGTTTAAAAAAACGCTCTTGACAAAAAATTAAAATTTTGAGTGTTTTTTTGTACTAGCGTTTAGGAGTGTTTAGCAGCGCTTAGCTTTTTTATGGCAAAAAAACGCTCACAAAAATACAAACTAGAAGGTTTATTTTCTCTTCCTGAGCTTAAAATATGCCTTTAAACGACCTAATGTGCATGGACACATAGGATAACATTAGTTGCTTCTACAGGCAAAATACTAAACTCCTCTAGGAGTAGCATTTTTTTTTAAGCCATTGCACATGGACCCTGAATCATCAAAGACATTTGCACATTCTAATTAGACTATGGGCCAGATTCACAGTCAGCGGCGTAAATGTAGGGGGACGTATCGTATCGTAGTTACGCTACGCCGCCGCAACTTAGAGAGGCAAGTGCTGTATTCACAAAGCACTTGCGTCTAAAGTTACGGCGGCGTATCGTAAATGTGCCGGCGTAAGCACGCCTAAATCAAATGAGGAACAGGGGGGCGTGTTTTATGTAAACTAATCATGACCCCACGTAAATGACGCTTCTTTCGAATGGCGCATGCGTGCGCATGCTCAGTATCACGTCGAATTTTCAAATTAAATTACGCCCCCTCAATGCCTAGTCGACGTGAACGTAACTTACGTCCAGCCCCATTCACGGACGACTTACGCAAACGACGTAAACCACGACGCTGTTCCGACGTCCATACCTAACATGACTTACCCCTGCTTTATGAGGGGTAACTTTACGCCGGCGTATGTCTTACGTAAACGACGTATCTTGCTACGCCGGGCGCACGTACGTTCGTAAATCGGCGTATCTAGCTCATTAGCATATTCAACGCCAAATTTATGCGGAACTGATTCTAAGAATCAGCCGCATAGATACGACGGCTCTCATTCTGACTTACGACTGCGTACAATAGCGATACGCCGTCGTAAGTCCTTTGAGAATCTGGGCCTATATGTTTTCCATAGGCTGCACAGTTGATAATAGATTGTAGTAGGGTTGTCAGATAGAATCACCTAGGCTTCATTTCAGGATTTCATGCCTATATTTGCCATTTGAACCCACAGAAATCTAGTTTCACACAATTCTATTTGAGTGACTGCTAACTTATAATGTTTAGACCGAAACCAAAACATGTTCCAGTCACACTGAAAACTGAATAAAACAAATCGTAAAGCAAATATAAAACTAAACAAACATTGACTTGCTGGTCTTGCATCAACATTTGCCACTTTCTCTTGGCATTATATCAAATTGAATAATTTTGTCAATATGTACAGTGACTAAGGCATGTAAGGACAGTCTGATAAAAGGTATTAAGAAAAAAGATTTTAATATCACTGACATTTGGATAACAGCTATCTTTAGAGCAGATAAAATATTTAACTTCAGCAATGAGCAAGTATTGTATTATATTACTCATATATTTACAGTATTATGCAAATAGTTAAAACTTGATGTTGTCACGACCTCCAGAGTCCTTTGCACCTCCATATCTGCTCAAGTGTGAAAGGGATCTAGGTCTGTAATTTTTAAAAGAGCAGAGGGATCATATTCTATATTTCTCCCACTTCTCTTCCATTGCAAAGAAATACTAATGCCGCGTACACACGGTCATTTTTTGTCTTGTAAAAAAACGTTGTTTTAAAAAACTACGTTGCCTACACACCATCGTTTTTTCAAAATGCTCTAGCAAAGCGCGGTTACGTTCAGCACGTACGGGGGCACTCTGTTCCATTCAAGCTCGTGTCATAACTTGCTTCTGAGCATGCGCGAGTTTAAAAACATTGTTTTAGCCTACACATGATCATTTTTTATGACACAAATAACGACATTTTGAAAAACGATATAAAAAATTGAAGCATGTTCGAATTATTTTTTTGTCGTTTTTCAGAAGACATAAAACAAAGTTTTCCCCACACACGGTCATTTTAAAAGACGTTTTTAAAGATGTCGTTTTTTTTTTCATCACAAAAAACGACCGTGTGTACGCGGCATCACAGTCACTAATTGTCACTTCTTATTTCGTTTCTTTAGCAGTAAAAGCAAATTTACTAATTGGCCATGTTATATACTATAAGGATTATATACTATATACTATAAGGAAGCAGCTGCTATCATCTCTGCATTACTAATTGTTGTCTTTTTAACAGCTCCCAGTTTTTTATTTAATCATGCAGAGATGAGGCATTTGACAGGGTCCAACTATACATTCACTGATGCCATTTGTTTTAAATAACATTGACTCCACTCACTTCCTGCAGCTGCTTCCTTCTTCCTAGGTACTAACAGGAAGATCTTCTTGTATAATCAAATGATCAATTAGAGTAAAAAACTAACAGTACATAAGCAAATGTGCAGCTCTGTGCCTTTAAATGAATATGAACTAAATCAATACAGCTTAAAAGCCCACATGTGCATATCATAATTAAACAATAAGTCTACCAAAAAGTGTGAAATCAGTGCCAGCAGAAGTAAATGTATACTTATGAAAGTCCACGTATCGATATAAAAGTCCACCCAAAAAAATTTGAAAAAAAATCCTTCTGTGACACGCCATCCTTGTGTGCTGACCACCAAAGACCCACATAGCTTCTTACCAGAGGGCTAGACCTCAAATACAGGGAGGTCTAAAAGTACTTTATATAAATGGACTTATAAGGGTGGATGGATGGTGGCATACCAACTTGGGCTCAATCCTCCATGAATCAGCACAGCTCCAATTCGGTTGCACACAGAATTTCCCTCCATCATATCAGTCATTAGGGACATAAGTTCAACTCGCCCGTTCGCGGAATACCAAACATTATGGGGCGTTCGCGGCAAATTAAAGCACCACATAACGCCTCATAATGCACTGCGAGATTGCAGTGCATTGATGTCTGATGATTGGCCAAAGCATGCACCTGGCCTGCATTCTTTGGTCAATCACAGCACGCAGGGTGCCTTTAGCCAATCATGATTTAGGGGGCTTAGTCCATCCCCCACACGGCCGTATATATTGTGATGATTGAGAGAACATTAGCTAGAGGCAGGTTAGTTAGTGGCGTGCAGGCAGTTTAGTATATATATATATATATATATATATATATATATATATATATATACTGTATATACACTGTGTAGTCAGTGTAGTGTAGACTATATATACAGTGCATGCAGTCAGTCAGTGCAGGCAGGCAGTGCAGTCAGTGTAGAGTACATAATACAGTGTATTAAAGTGGTTAAGGGGAACCCTATGACAGAATTAAGAAAACAAAAATGCATGGGTCGTCTCCTCCCCCAAGTCCATACCCCCATGGATGACATCACCCAGTGACCACGCCACATGCCAATATAAGTCGTTGCGCACCGCGCATGCGGCATTACAGCGAGAGAGATAGAGTTGCGTCAACATCGGAAGAAGAGAAGAGGGAAGAAGACGATGAAGAAGACAGGCCAACCACTAGTAAAAGAATGGGCAAAAGAGTAGAACATAGCGGAGGAGCACGACAGAAGACACTGGACAGCGGGAGAAGACACCGGACAGCGGGAGAAGAGGCCTGAGAGAGTGGAGAAGTCAGAAAAGAGACCCCCGGAGCTGCCTAATAAATTACTTCAACCACGTAAGGACCAAGCCTCTTTTTCAGACTCAAACATTATACATTTTTTTTCTAACACCCTACAGAATAAAATGGTGGTCATTGCAATACTTTATGTCAACCCGTATTTGCGCAGCGGTCTTACAAGCGCACTTTTTTGGAAAAAATACACTTTTTTCAATTAATAAAAATAAGACAACAGTAAAGTAAGCCCAATTTGTTTTTATATTGTGAAAGATAATGTTACGCCGAGTAAATTGATACCAAACATGTCACACTTCAAAATTGCGCCCGCTCGTGGAATGGCGACAAACTTTTACCCTTAAAAATTTCCATAGGCGACATTTAAAAAAGTATAGAGGTTGCATGTTTTGAGTCACAGAGGAGATCTCTGGCTATAATTATTGTTCTCACTCTAACGCTTTAAAAAAATGTATATATTTGTTATTATTTATTTTACTTTCTTTTATTGTTTTTGACACTGTTTTTAAAAAAATGAATTGGGTCACTTTTATTCTTATTACAAGGAATGTAAAAATCCCTTGTAATAGAAACAAAGCATGACAGGTCCTCTTAAATATGAGATCTGGGGTCAAAAAGACCTCAGATCTCATATTTGGACTAAAATGCAATAAATAAATAAATAAATAAAAAATTGTAATTTGGAAAAAAAAAAAGGCCCTTTAAAAACTGAAGTGACGTTTTGACGCTATGGTATTGAGACGGGTGAGGGCCATCTTCCCCTCACTCGTCTCCATACCCAGCATGAGAGAAACCTGATCGCCTACGCCACTACCGGCGGCTCTGGTAAGCGGCGGAGGGCACGGGAGAGCGGCGGGAGGGGGGCCCTCTCCAGTCGCCGATAACGGTGATCTTGCGGTGAATCCACCGCAGAGACCACCATTATCGTAAACCGTACCGCTCACTGAAAAGATGGATACCTGGGTCATGACAGCTAGCTGCTGCCATAACAGAGATATCCATCTTTAAATTGCCGACTTATATATACAGTGGACGGTCTGGAAGTCGCCGGAAGACGCCCTTGTCCTCATCAACATGGGGAAAAGATGCTTTGGGGTGGGGGGCCACAGGGTGCCCCCCTGCCCCAAAGCACTCACCCCCCCATGTTGAGGGCATGCGGCCAGTTACGGTTCAGAAAGGGGGGCGCTCGCTCGTCCCCACCCCCTTTCCTGACCGGTCGGGCTGCATGCCCGGATAAGGGTCTGGTATGGATTTTGGGAGACCCTTACATAGTTTTTTCGGCGTAGGGGGTTCCCCTTAAAATCCATACCAGACCAAAGGGCCTGGTATGCTCTTGGAGGGAGAACCCATGCCGTTTTTTTATTTAAAATTTGGCGTGGAGTTCCCACTCAAGATTCATACCAGACACAGTGCCTGGAATTGTTGGGGATCGAAGTCGGATCCCTGTTTATTGAAGTCGGACGCATGTCGGGCTTCAAGTCACAGGGCAAAGTCGGGTCCAAAGTAGTACGACTGTCGTGTCGTACCAATTTGAACCCAGCCTAAAAAAAATTATTTTGCTGTGGCACTGTGAAACACATCACACAGATGCGCCCCTTTACAGGCAGACTAAGGGGACCCCCCAGGCACGATATTTAAAGGAATATTTTATTTTTATTGTTTTACTTTAAGCATTATTAAAATCACTGCTCCTGAAAAAAAGGTTGCTTAAAAAACTTTTTTTGCATTGATACATGTCCCCTGGGGCAGTACCCAGGTCTCCACACACACATGTTCTGATGTGAACCGAACCGGAGGGTGTTCGGCCCATCCCTATCAGTCATTCACACATAAGAGAGAGTTATTATATTAGGCATGTACTCACATATGAGAAAAGACATGCAGCATAACACAATTTAGATACCAGACACCCTGGAAGCCTTGATAACGTCACTGCGTTAATGCCGCCCTACGCATGTTATCCGAAAATACATTTTTAAAAGGGCTTACAGGGATAGCGGTGAAAGTGTACAGAAAAGACTAAATAGGCTGCAAATAACCACCAGAGGGTGCTCCCACCCATCGGCCTCACCATTTAAATACAGTATCCCATGCTAATGTCTAGTACACATGACAAGAATATCGGAAATATAATTGTCCACATTTTTTGTATGCTAGTCTAATATGGAAAACCAATAGGTTACTAAAGTTGCAATTATCTTACGACAGAATACAACTTCAGAAGGTTTAATGTATTCTTTAATTTCTGAGCATGCGTGGTCTTGGTCAAATACCATACTAATTCCATGAAAACCGTTTGTTCTGTTATAGTATATAAAAACTTTTGTGCTTGACCCTTCTAAAGTTTTCAAATGAACTGTCATGAACGAGTCTCGAAAGCTGTGTAGTAATGATCAGATTATCGGATGACCACTCTGAAAGTGGTATTTTTCATACGACTGCCTCATCGTGCCTGCTAGGCTTAACACAATACTGAAAAAACACAGCCGCCAAGGTACAGATTTTTAATAAACAAACAAAAAATAAAAAAAGCCAGAACAAAAGACAAACAAGCTGCTTTCCACAGGTAATAAACAAAAACCAACACCTGAGGGGTTTTAAGCTAAAATTGCTTTATTTCATATTTATTTAAATGTCAGCGCCGCACATTTGCTTATGTACTGTTTGTTATTTTGTGTGTAAATATAGGTGAAGGCAGCTGTTTTTGTTAGATAACTGATAAGCAGTTTTAGAGCATAGTTTATTTTAGTTAACAAGAAAAAACGGTTGGAACAGCAGTAAGCCAGTTGCCTGACCTGCAAGGGGCATTTTTGCATGTGTGAAATATTGCAAGCTGCCACCTGGGATATGTGACATCCCAGAAGCCATTTGTAGACATGCCGCAAGGCCTCTGCTAGAGAACTAGTGTGTCTGCGCATGTGTGAAGGGTTTGCCGAATGTGCTCACATGTCACGGACATCTTTGCAAGGTCCCATAAAACTGGAAGAGACTCACAGCATGTTTGCACATGTGTCGGATCTCAATTAAAGATGGCGGCACTGGAGAAGAGAGGCGAAGGGAGAACTGCAGAATTTTGCTAAATATCATGCCTGGGGATGCCCTTAAAGCGGAGTTCCAGTCCCTCCAAAAAAAAATTTTTAACGACTGCTCTGTAATTTTTAAAACCTGGAAAAAAACATCACTAACATGGCATATTTTATTGCTCTTTCACTTTCTTGAAAAATAATAATACACACCATCAGACCAAAATCCCCTCGGACAGAAAACGCGGTGACGTGGCGGCGACGATGACGCGGCGACGTGAGCGACCCAGGAAGTTCAATGCTTCCACGCATGCGTCAAATCACTTTGACGCATGCGAGGGATTTCGGCCCAGCGGACATGTCCGATGAGTCTTACTAATCATTGGACATGTCCGACGGACAGGCTTCCAGCGGACATGTTTCTTAGCATGCTAAGAAACATTTGTCCGCTGGAAACCTGGCCGCTAGGCCGGAAAACTGTCCGGTCGGCCCTACACACCGTCGGACATATCCGCGGAAACTGGACGGACCAGTTTCAGCGGACATGTTCGGTCGTGTGTACGAGGCCTAACTCACAGATCTCGGAAGCAGGCAGGTTCCATTTTGGCTGTGGGCATCTGAAGCCGTTGATTCATGCAACATACAGAGGGAGCTGGACTCATGGGACTATGAGCGGGTGGGGGGGGGGGGGGTTGCTGCCGCCGAACGAGAAAAACAGTTGTTAGGCGGAGGGTTGTTGCTGCTGCTGCCGCCGAACAAGCACTTGTACGCCGCCACCTCGGAAATCTCCTTCTACTGCTGGGAGGTATGGTAGTGGGTGCTGTCAAGCCGTCACCTCATTCCCCCCCCCCCCAGACAGCGGCCGTGTGGGAGGAGGCGAGCTGCGGGCTGTCAGAATGTTTCGTACCGCTCGCACCCTCCTCCCTTTCTCTTGTCATTGGCCATTCGCTTCATCTGCAAATAACGCGAGATCTCGGCAGTAGGCGATATCCCAGAAACCCTTGTTTTTTTGTTTTTTTTTATCCACTTCAGACTCAACCAAAGATAAAAAGGATCTATTAGACGAGAAACCCTTGTAATCGCCTAGGCTATTAGGGGCGGAAGTCAAGAAAAAATAAAGTTTAAAAGGTATTTCTAGGCAGAAAAATAAATAAATGCCAATGTAAAAAGAATTAGCTCAGGAGATTGAATATAGATTAAGTTCAAAAAATGGGTGGAACTCCTCTTTAATGTGCCCGTGAAGTGGCAGATCTGTATGATATATACAACCTACACAGAAAAGCTGACATATACAAAGAAAAAATGATATCTATGTAAATCGCTGGAAAATGTCAGCGTTGATGGCTTCACTTACAAATGTAAACAAACAGCTGAGGATTTCTCTCGTCTATACCAGACCCTTATTGTAGCTGAGGGTCTAATATGGGCTTTCCCTAAAATACATACCAGACCCTTATCCCTGATAAGGGTATGGTATGGATGTCAGGGGGCACCTCATGCTAAGAACAACAAAAAAAAAAAAAACTGTGTGGGTTACTTCCAAATTCCATACCAGACCTTTCATGGTATGGATTTTTTGGGGGGCCACCTAGCACAAAACTAAAAAAAAAAAGCATGGAGTCCTTCCCTCCCAAAAATCATACCAGACCATGCAAAAATATTCTAGTTTCTATTTTGTATAATTCTATTTTAATAAACTGTATGTTTTCTGGTCAATTCATAATATAGTTGTTTTTTTGTTTGTTTTTTTGAGGGGAAATCTAAGGGATAGCATACATTTCAGACACAATATACTTGAGGTAAATCAGTACTGCTTGGACCTTGAAGAAGGGGACACACCCCGAAAGCTCATCCATGAAAAATGATATGTTAGTGCAAATAAAAAAAGTATCACGGACAGTACTCAATTTTCTCAGACACAATATAGAAATAATACTTTTAAATTCTTAAATGTCTCAGAGCATATTTTTTCACAGAAAACTGGCTAACTATTCAGCACTTTTTTTCCCTGTCTATCTCCTCTTCAGACGATGACAGAAAGTGTAAGTAGTGTGAATCATCATCCCTCCTTCCAAAGAAATGTTTGTCTTCTGCCTCAGCTTTCCTGTGGAGACTTCTTTCTTTAGGGATGTGTTCTCTTTTCCTTTTGACCTAATTGAGGGCCTCCAAAAACACATTCAGATGAAAACATGTCCAACCTCCACTAGTTGTCACTGGAAAATATGACACTCTCCCGATGAAGGTCAAGAGTATGTGTTATGTTTTGACAAATGTCTGAAACCATTAACCAACAACGCTCCAAATTCTTTAGGCTAGGAAGTAATGATTTCATAATTGCCCTGTGTATCAATGTCAATCACCTCGGTGTATAACAAGTGCTACGTTGTCCTTAGAGACATTTTGCTGGAAATAATGTAAATGTTATCCTAACCTACTTTGTGTTAAGGTTACAATATATATGCAGAACATGAATGTGAATAACATACATTTCCTCGAGTTCTTGTTAATTAAGTGGTAAAAACAAGACTAAAGTTCTATAATGCAGGCTCTGAGTCTCAACCCTGTACTGGAAATATAGCTACAAGTAAAAGATAAGATATGCTAATATGGTATTAATAAATAGATAGATTAGATAGATAGATAGATAGATAGATAGATAGATAGATAGATAGATAGATAGATAGATAGATAGATAGATAGATAGATAGATAGATAGATAGATAGATAGAGAGTTTGATATTTTAAAAAGCTACATTCCTGTTCAACAACTTATCACTCATTTAGCCAATTGTTATTTCACCTGTTCAGGATAATTTTAGAATAGAATTTTAAAACATGACAGTACCTTAATAAAAAAAATAAACATCTGATATATTGGTCATGACATATGGTAATAGGGAACAGGCGAAATGTACAGTTCAAAATTATGACTTTGGAAGACATCATGAGTGAATCAATTTTTAATAAGAAGGTTCAGGCCTCATTTTTAACCGATTGCCGACTGCCGCGCGACTAAATATGGCTGTGCAAAAGGACGTATATATACGTCCCCTTTAAGAATCGGCATTGTGGATGCACACGCTCCGTGACTCCGACCGCAGGTCCTGTGGATTCGATGTCCACGGGGGTACCCGTGATCATGTCACGGTGAGGAAGAACGAGGAGATGCTAATGTAAACAAGCATTTCCCCAGTCTTCCTAGTGACAGGACAGTGATCACAGCTTCCTGTAATCGGAAGCGGTGATTACTGTCGTGTCACACACAGCCCATCCCCCCTACAGTTATAAGTACTCCCTAGGGCACACTTAACCCCTTCAGTGCCACATAGTGATTAACCCCTTCACTGCCACTGTCATTTTCACAGTAATCAGTGCATTTTTAAAGCACTGATCGCTGTAAAAATGACAATGGTCCCAAAAATGTGTCTGTGTCTGCCATAAAGTCGCAGTCACGATAAAAATCGCTGATTGCCGCCATTACTAGTAAAAAATAATAATAATAAAAATGCCATAATTCTATCCCCTATTGTGTAGACGCTATAACTTTTGCGCAAACCAATCAATATTTATTGCGTTTTTTTTACCGAAAATATGTAGAAGAATACGTATCGGCCTAAACTGAGGGAAAAAAAAATGTTTTTTTTTTATATATTTTTGGGGGATATTTATTATAGCAAAAAGTTAAAAATATAGATTTTTTTTCAAAATTGTTGCTCTACTTTTGTTTATAGCGCAGAAAAAAAAACTGCAGAGGTGATCAAATACCACCAAAAGAAAGCTCTATTTGTAGGAAAAAAAGGACATCAATTTTGTTTGGGAGCCACGTCGCAAAATAGCTTCCTTTACCTTAGTGCAGTCCTCCTTCACTTACCTCATCCTTCGATTTTGCTTTTAAATGTCCTTATTTCTTCTGAGAAATCCTCAATTCCTGTTCTTCTGTCTGTAACTCCACACAGTAATGCAAGGCTTTCTCCCTGGTGTGGAGTGTCATGCTCGCCCCCTCCTTTGGACTACAGGAAAGTCAGGATGCCCACCAACACACAGCTCCTTTCTTTATCTGCATCGTAGAGAGCGTTCTGACTCTCCTGTAGTCCAAGGGAGGGAGCAAGCACGACACTCTACACCAGGGAGAGAGCCTTGCATTACTGTGTGGAGTTACAGACAGAAGAACAGGAAGTGAGGATTTCTCAGAAGAAATAAGGACATTTAAAAGCAAAATTGAAGGATGAGTGAAGTGAAGTGAAGGAGGACTGTACTAAGGTAAAGGAAGCTATTTAGCTATTTACAACCCCTTTAAGGTAAAAAACTGTATGCTGATTGAAATTCAGCCTATCCAGCAAGGAGCTGCTAAAATGTGATCGTGTGTAGGTTCCCCCACTCAACAGAAGTTGATTGTTTAATTGACTTTTGTCAAATGGGCATGTTGGAAAATTTTCCATCAATTGGCAGCCACAGTCAACTAGCTGCAGCAGCTGATCTGTATTTAGTTGGATTTTGATGCCGCGTACATACGTCCATTTTTAATGGTCTAGAAAAAACAACGCTTTTCTAGACGTGATTCTTGTTAAGCCTGCCTTGCCTACACACGATCGTGAAAAAAAATGCTCGAGCAAAGCGCGAGTGACGTACAACGCGTACGACGGCACTATAAAGGGGAAGTTCCAATTGGATGGCGCCACCCTTGGGGCTGCTTTTGCTGATTTCGTGTTAGTAAAAGTTTGGTGAGAGACGATTCGCGCTTTTCAGTCTTCGTGCCTTTCAGTCTGTTACAGCGTGACGAATGTGCTATCTCCATTACGAATGCTAGTTTTACCAGAACGAGCACACCCGTCTCACAACTTGCTTCTGAGCATGCGCGTTTTTTCACGTCGTTAAAGCCTACACACAACCATTTTTTATGACGTGAAAAACTACGCGAAAAAATAGAGCATGTGTCATGGATATACAATAATGTCTGCCAGCTTACTTGTCTCTCCATGTATTCATTAGAGGCCAGACTCTCTTATCTGGCTGCCTTTATCATCTCTCCTCCCTGCATGGCTCCACCCCAGGCCATCCCAGGAACTCTATATTAACCACTGCACTGCTGGTCTGCTTTGCTGATCAACGTTGTTTGTTAGTATTGTGTTCCTGCTTGCCGTGTGTTACGTTATCTCTGTGTACCGACTTTGGCTTGTCTCCGACTACTCCTGTTTGCCTGTGACCCTGACCCTTGGCCTGTCCCTTGATTATTCTCGTTTGCTTGTTGCCCTGGCTGATTCCCTTCTCTCCCTATGGAACGTGACCTAGGGGACTCCAGGGGCCGCGACCTGGATCCAGTTGCAGCGAAGGCCATCCTCACCACTAGAGGCTCTGGTGAATACCAACTGGATCTTAGACTCCGCGCCCTGGGGAATCTTTGGCTCAAGCTTCCAGTAGGATCCCTGTTGTGCCCCAGTGAGCCTCTCCTCATATCCACTTTGTGGTCCATCCGCAGCAGTCTGCTACAGGGTTCACTACCTTGTGGTGCACCCCTGACTCCAACGTGGTGCACTTGTCACCTGGCCACAGGTGACCTGACAGCACGTTCTAAATTTTTAATGGCCATTTTTCACGTCATGAAAAATGCTCTGGAGCCCACACACGATTGTTTTTAATGACATAAAAAGAAAAACATTTTCACATCATGAAAAATGGTCGTGTGTACGCGGCATTAGACCCTAATCAGTGTGAAAAAATTATGGCAAAACTGAATGACAACATGTCCAAATTTCATAAGATCTAGTCCTCATGGATAAAGCATTTCATCTTACCTAATTTTGACCACTGACTTCATTTATAATTTAGTGATGCCATGCCCATGGATCAGTTGCTTCCCAGCTGTGGAATTTTCCCTCACCTCCTCCATTCACATTCTGTTCCCTATTTAAACTACTCATGCAATTTGCTCTTACTTCTTTATTAAACTGGCTTTCCCATTGTACAGGTAACCACATACTATAACTACTATAGGATCACCAAGCACCTCTTCTCTTATAACTCTACATCTCTTATCCCAGTCGCTTGTGTCCCTCCCTATTGCATAATTATGCATACCCACATTAGTGTAGGCTCAATAATTATTTCTCTGTATTGGTGGGTGGCTTTAGTTGCCTTTGTTGTTGGTTGACATATGACTTATTATACCCTGTCTTAGGGGTTGTAAAGGTTTGTTTTTTATTTTCTAAATAGGTTCCTTTAAGCTAGTGCATTGTTGTTTCACTTACCATTTCCTTCGATTTCCCTTCTAAATTTTTTTTTTCTTTGTTTGTTTTCTTTGTCTGAATTTCTCACTTCCTGTTCCTCCTCAGTAAGCTTTTCTGGCTAACCCCCAGCCAGGAAAGAGAAAAGAACGGAGGGCGCACCAACCTAGTGTGATACTGCTAAATCGAATTGTATTCAAATATTACAATCAATCATTATACTCACAATGTGGAGTTTAAAACCAGGCCTTAAAAGACAGTACAGCAGAAATCCAGCAACATCAGCAGAACACAACAGTTTTTGTTTGTTAACCCCCAGCCAGAACAGCTCAGATGATGGTGGAAAGCCTACTGAGGAGAAACAGGAAGTGAGAAATTCAGACAAAGAAAAAAGACATTTAGAAGGGAAATCAAAGGAAACCAACAATGCACTAGCTTGAAGGAACCGATTTAGAAAAAAATAAAGGAACCTTTACAACCTCTTTAATTATCTGCACGTTTTCACATTGACGATTGAATAAAATATATTGAATTTAAAGTATACAGTATATATCTAATGCTTGGTTGTTTTAAGCAACAAACTAACTAATCTGCACCTATCATTAATGTCAGGGGCAGTATATTACGATTTCCTGCTTAAACATTTTTTGTTAAGAATCGATTGATACAAGCCTAAATGTTATATACAGGGTATGTGAAATATATAATGCATATGTAATGTGCTTCTTTATTAAATATATATTTCTTTCCATTTGAATGCCTCATATGTAATACGTTTCGCTCCATGCACACAGCAAACCTCACGAAGAGGAAAATAACTGATTTTTAAAAAGATCTTATCAAGAATTTGAAGAAGGGCATATTCTATTATCCAAAACAAAACTTAGCTTTGATAAATTGCTTGAGAAAAAAAAATGTTACGTAAGGAATTAAAATGCCAACATTATTTTTTAACATGCAGACGTTCATAATACCCAATATTTTTGCTAAACAAAAACTGAAGTACAAATATTCCATTCAGCATGGATCCTATTCAGACAAAAACCGCAAAGTAAATCAGGAGGTCTGGGTATTCCTAGACATTGTAATCAGCATCAAACCTATGTTATTTAATGTTATTTTGTTCATCCTTCTTTTAAAAGCTAACACATGTTAACCTTTTAGTGCAGAGAAAGACTAGCAAGTTAGAGCACAAACTGGATTTAAAACTATGTTTCTGATTATTTCAGAATGACAGAGGTGAATTATTATAGGTCTGGAACAACTGAATATAATTTGTAAAAGGAACTACCGCCTTCGCTGTCATCTGAGAGTTTAAAACATTATGTGAGTTTATATTTAAATGCTGAAGCTCACTTATGTGAAGCAGATCAAATGGTGAGGTCTCCAGCCATCCAACGTTAACTGTCATATTTCTTATATTGTCGGAGGATAAAAGAAGACACCACCTGGTCTTCACATGCTAAATCATGAATTCCTGTACTCAAGATTTTACAAATAAGTCCTGTCATTTTTTGACTGCATATTTAAGGTCAACTTAAGGTGATAACTAAAATGTTAAAGAGGAACTTCAATCCCTCCCAACACCCCCTTCTCCATTTACCCAACCTTACCTTGTTGATGGATAATCCACAAGAAACATACTCACACACGCAATGATCCACCTGTTTTCTGTAGGAATTCACTGCGCTGCTTCTGCACACTTGGTTCTGGGCCACCATCTTCAACTGTGATGTCATCAGGATGCTGGCTTACTCTTCTAGGTTCTTTCAGCCAGCCCATCAATGATTTGCATGCTCCATCAGTAGTCCAGCTGCAAGTACGAGGAAACGACAGCGGGCTGCCTGATGAGGAGCCATAGCACATGTGCATCACCTACAGCCTCTTGGGATACATGACATCTCTGTGGGTCCAACTGCTCCAGGTCTATCCACAGGTTCTCTTTGGGATTTAGAACTGGACTCATTGATGGCCAGTTGAGTACTCTCTGGTGCTTTGTCTTAAAGTGGTTGTAAACTCACTTTGAAAAAAAAACTTAATCCCAGCAATACAAAGGCATAATGAGCTTGTATGCATAGCATACTAGCTCATTATGTAATACTCACCTGAGATCGAAGCCCTCGCTGCAGTGCCCGTACACAGCACCGGCCATCACTACCGGGGGTTACTTCCGGGTATTGCGGGTCCGATGCTGTGATTGGCCGGAGCCCCGATGACGTCACTCCTGCACATGCCTGCGGGAGCCGCCGGTAATGGCACACTCACTCACTGAGGCAACGGCACATACAAGCCATTGCTTCAGTTTGCTTCAGTGCGCATGTACCAATGACATCGGCACATGCAGTGGACAGGGGATATGTCCTAAACCGTGCAGGTTTAGGAAATATCCTGGGTAGCTACAGACAAGCCTTATTATCGGCTTACCTGTAGCAAAAAGTGGTCTGTAAGGGTTTACAGCCACTTTAAACCATTTCTGGGTGCTTTTTGATGTGTGTTTTGGGTCATTGTACTGCTGTGTGAGACAATATTTTGGTAGTCTTCAGATTTCATAATGCCATGCACACAGTCAAAACATCCAGTGCTAGAAACAGCAAAGCAACCCCAAAACATCAAAGAACCTCCGCCATATTTGACTGTAGGGACTCTATTCTTCTTTTTAAAGACCTCATTTATTTGTCTTAAAATAGAAGAATGATGGGCTTTACAAAAAAGCTGTTACTTAGTTTTGCCTGCACATCCTCCCACAATTATGTTGGCTTCCTCAGGTAAGTTTTGGCAAACTCCAATCTGGCTTTTTTATGTTTCTGTGTCAACAGTGGGGTCCTCCTGTGTTCACCTACCATAGCATCACTTTTCATTTAGATGGCAACGTATAGTGCAAGCTGATACAGTTGTAGCATGTGCCTGAAGGTCAGCTTGAATTTGTCTGGAACTTGATCAAGTTTCTTCATCCACCATTTGTTGCCATCTTTGATCAATTATTCTCTTTTGTCCACGTCCAGGGAGATTAGCTACAGTGCCATGAGCTGTAAACTTGTTGACAATGTTGCGCACAGTGGACACAGGAACATTTTGATCTCTGAATATGGACTTTCAACCTTGAGATTGCCCATACTTTTCCACAATTTTTGTTCTCCAATCCTCGGACAATTCTTTGCTGCTTTTTCCCTCCTCCATGTTCCATGTGGCACACAGAGACACACAACAGAAAGGTTGAGTACATTTTTCACCATTTCAACTGGTTGCCGGTGTGATTTATATATTGTCAGCACCTGATAATTGATACAGGTGAGTTTAATTACAAATTACAGGAGCATCACAAACTTGGAATACAATTATTTCTTACCATTTTGAGAAGGTGCCAACAATTTTGTCTAGTCCATTTTGGAGTTTTACAGTATCTCACAAAAGCGAGTACACTCCTCACATTTTTGTAAACATTTTATTATATATTTTCATGTGATAATACTGAAGAAATTACACTTTGCTACAATGTAAAGTAGTGAGTGTACAGCTTTTAGAAAGGTGTAAATTTGCTGTCCCCTCAAAATAACTTAACACGCCATTATTGTCTAAACCGCTGGCAACAAAAGTGAGTAAACCCCTAAGTGAAAATTTCCAAATTTGGCCCAATTAGCCATTTTCCCTCCCCTGTGTCATGTGACTCGTTAATGTTACAAGGTTTCATGTGTGAATGGGGAGCAGGTGTGTTAAATTTGGTGTTATCGCTCTCACTCTCTCATATTGGTCACTGGAGGTTCAACATGGCACCTCATGGCAAAGAACTCTCTAAGAATCTGAAAAAAAAGGATTGTTACTCTACATAAAGATAACCTAGGCTATAAGAAGATTGCCAAGACCCTGAAACTGAGCTCCAGAACAGTGACCATGGTCAACCAAAGAGCTTGAGTGCAGGTTGTCTTTTGGGAAATAGACGTATGAGTGCTGCCAGCATTGCTGCAGAGGTTTAAGGGGTGGGGGTCACCCTGTCAGTGCTCATACCAAAAGCCGCACACTGTACCAATATGGTGTGCATGGCTATCATCCCAGAAGGAAGACTCTTTTAAAGATGATGTACAAGAGAGCCAGCAAAAACTGTTTGCTAAAGACAAGCAGACTAAGAACATGGATTACTGGAACCATATCCTGTGGTCTGATGAGACATGATAAACTTATTTGGATGGTGTCAAGCGTGTGTGGCAGCAGCCAGGTGAGGAATACAAAGACAAGTGTGTCTTTCCTACATTAGAGCATGGTGGTGGAAGTGTCATGGTCTGGGGCTTTATGAGTGCTGCTGGCACTGGGGAGCTACAATTCATTGAGGGAACCATGAATGCCAACATGTACTGTGACATACTGAAGCAGAGCATAATCCCCTCCATTTGGAGACTGGGCTACAGGGCAGAATTCTAACATGATAAAGACCCCAAACACACATCCAAGATTAACACTGCCTTCCTAAAGAAGCTGAGGGTAAAGGTGATAAACTGGCCAAGCATGTCTCCAGACCTAAACCCTATTGAGCATTTGTGGGGTATCCTCAAATGGAAGGTGGAGGAGTGCAAGGTCTCTAACATCCACCAGCTCTGTGATGTCATCGTGGAAGGGTGGAAGAGGACTCCAATGGCAACCTGTGAAGCTCTGGTGAACTCCATGCCCAAGAGGGTTAAGGCAGTGCTGGAAAATAATGGTGGCCACACAAAATATTTACACTTCGGGCCCAATTTGGAAATTTTCACTTAGGAATGTACTCACTTTTGTTGCCAGCGGTTTAGACATTAATGACTGTGTGTTATTTTGAGGGGACAGAAAATTTACACTGTTTTATGCAAGCTGTACACTCACTACTTTACATTGTAGCAAAGTGTAATTTCTTCAGTGTTGTCACATGAAAAGACATAATAATATTTTTACAAAAATGTGAGGGGTGTACTCACTTTTGTCACATACAGTATCTTTTTGTTTCTCAACTTTTGTGTGTCATACTAATACAAAAAAAAGAAATAAACACAAGAATGCCTAAACATTTGTAATTGCAACAGTTTTCTGGGCGAAGTGGTGCATTTTCTGACAGAAATGCAGGGGTGCCAATATTTTTGGATATAACAGTATTTTCTTTATTTCCAGTTCCCTTATCAGCTGGTGCTCTTCTCTGTTGTCCAACTCCCAGGATGTAGGTTGGTCTTGGACATTCTCCTAATCTATGCAAAACTGTTCTGTAATGTGATCAAGTCAGAGAGCTGCAAATGGCCGGGCAGTGAAATAAAGGATGCTTCAGAGGTACCAGTCCCACAGAGATTGAGAAGCCTGGAGGGGTGAGAAGCTAGGTAAGTATTTATGTTAATTTCTCCCCTAGCCAAATAAGGATCATGATAGCCAGGTGTACAAGAGAACTGTAATGCCTTGTACACACGATCTGTTTTCCCGACGGTAAAAAGTCCGCTGGGAAACCCAAGGGGAAAACCGAGAACCTGCTCGTAGCTTTTTCCCCCTACACACGGCCGGTTTTCCCGACAGGAAAACTGACATGAGAGCTTTGGTCGGGAAACTTGGCCTTGTGTATGCTCCACCGCATGTTTTCCCCATAGGGAAACCGCCGGCTTAAAAAACGCCGGGATTCGTTTATCTGTCAGGAAAACTGTGGTGGAGCATACACACGGCCGGGATTCCTGGCCAAAAGTTTGCATGGCAGTTTTCCTGCCAGAAAAACCGGTCGTGTGTACGAGGCATTAGATTTAAAATCAGAAGAAAGTTTGAGTTTCCTGAGTCATTATAAATGCCCCATTCCAATGTTTAATTGACATTTGGACTTTTATACCACACATTCATTTAGGGATAACATTTTTTTTAAATACAGTTTTATTACTGTGTCCCTATTTTGAGAGATTTTCCTTCATGTCCAGGTGAGGAATATCAAATAGACAGGAAATCTATTAAAGTGGGACACAGAAAGCAATTAAAAAGTTGGCAGTGTTTCTACTCTGTTTCTTTTTCTTATAAAAGAAAAATTGGGCTGAGGTTGATATGCCTCCAGTGTGGGTTATAAAACCAGATAAAGTGGTAGAGAAGACTATAAATAAAGCACATATATAAATAAAAGCTGAATACTACTGATAAGATATGAGTCACAAAATTCACATGCTTTTGTTCCACCAAGTTAAAATTGAATGATTTCTTTTAGTTGAAAGGAATTTAACGTTTTAGCAGTTGTTTTATTTAATTACAATTAAATACGTTATTTAAAATATTTTTTTCTTGGCAAGTTAATGCTGATCAATAACTTTTCTTTGATAAATACGTGCATGTAATAAACTTGATATAAATATGTAATAAAGTTTATCATGGTAAAAATGTAAAATCATATATTCATTTCCACATTTCAATTATTTATAGCTTACTCCTATTACCTCTTTAACACCGACTCCTGGTGGCCCTTTAAGTCAGCTTTAATGATTGGGAGGTGGTGCATCTTCTGTATCTTGTGACTACTGTGAATTGCTCTCACAACAATTCACATGTTTGGGTGACCATCCTGATTACTCCTGGCCAGAAGCCTTGATCAAGAGCTGTCAGTGACAGCTTGGTTAGTGTACTGGGAGTGCACAGCACACAAGCTCATGCTACTGTGGACACATATGTGTGGTGGATGGGTGCTAAAGCCCACCTTTCTTGTCCCTTTTTATATGCATGTATGTGCATTAAAACAAAAAAGAGTTGCGCTAATAATGCCACATAGTAAAAATGTGTAGGTAAGTAAATATATAAAAAACAAATGAATAAATATACATATCCACTAAAAATAATAATAATACATAAATTAATAATAAATAAACAATAATGAATAGTCCTTAGTGAAACAAATATTAGCACATCGAAAGGGGCATGTGTGCCATGTGCAAATAAAGAATATAAATTAAGTCCAACAAATCCCAAAGATAAAAACTCAGGGAAATTATCCCCACACAGTGGATGATTTTTAAATGAATTGTCCAAATCCAAACATCAACTCCACAGATGTAAATTGAAAGGGTGAAGATGAGAAGATTCCACCACCGATCAGAGTGAGGTTGAATAGAATGAAAGAAATCCTGAGGATACACCGAGGAAGGAGTAAGTAGTAAACTCTTACCAGATAATCGTTCAAATACAGCATATCGGTCCACTCAATCCAAAGGAAGGGGGAACTGCAACACCCCACTGTATCCAGCTGGTCCTCGCTTGGTGTGTAGATATCCAAATCTCCTTTCAGGGTACTCCACTCACTTTGAGGCTCCAAACGCAGATGGAAAACCCAGGGAGAAATAAGCACTCGGATAGTGATGTACCGCCCAAAAATGTATTAAAATTGCGTGTAAAAATTACACTTTTAATAAAAGCCTGAATTTTGGATTGAGTGGACCGATATGCTGTATTTGAACGATTATCTGGTAAGAGTTTACTACTTACTCCTTCCTCGGTGTATCCTCAGGATTTCTTTCATTCTATTCAACCTCACTCTGATCGGTGGTGGAATCTTCTCATCTTCACGTTTTCAATTTACATCTGTGGAGTTGATGTTTGGATTTGGACAATTCATTTAAAAATCATCCACTGTGTGGGGAATATTTCCCTGAGTTTTTATCTTTGGGATTTTTTGGACTTAATTTATATTCTTTATTTGCACATGGCACACATGCCTCTTTCGATGTGCTAATATTTGTTTCACTAAGGACTATTCATTATTGTTTATTTATTATTAATTTATTTATTATTATTATTTTTAGTGAATATATATATTTATTCATTTGTTTTTTATATATTATTATATATTATATATTTTTTATATATTCACTTACCTACACATTTTTACTATGTGGCATTATTAGTGCAACTCTTTATTGTTTTTTTGTTCGTGTTTACATGTCTATCACATGTATTTAAGTGTTGCAGCTTGAGTTATCCGTTTAACACAATTTTTTCACTTATATAGTTGATCTATTTACAACTATTCCCATAGCCCAATAATTTCTATTGTAATTTTATGTATGTGCATTAGCAAGGTGCAGCTTGATATGGTGGACAGTAAACATACAGGCAATAGTGATATATTGTAGAAAGGTTCAACATAGCTCAATTAGGCCTGTCAGGTAGACACATCTATCCGGAGCTATTTGCAGACTGTAACTGGTTTGTAAACTTGAAAATGCAGACAGCATCTGTAATGTGGAGTGGAATGCAGCCTGGCCGGTTCACACCCAAAAGGGAAGGCTAGACATATTCTACTGCCTCTACTCTGGAACCTTTCCCTATATCTTAAGCACTATCCCTGCCAGACGGGGAACCTGTTACTACACATAAAGTGAGCCAAACCTGGGAGCCAAGGTCTTAAATAGACTTTGCCTGGCCCAAGATGGCTGCTGAAGTCATGTGGGGCACCAGAGTCCAATCAGACAGCTGTTTCCTTGTGACCACAGGAAGTTATAGAGCAGTGATGGCGAACCTTAGCGCCCCAGATGTTTTGGAACTACATTTCCCATGATGCTCACCTACACTGCAGAGTGCATGAGCATCATGGGAAATGTAGTTAAAAAATGTCTGGGGTACCAAGGTTCGCCATCACTGTTATAGAGGAACCAAGTTCCTCACAATGTCCTTTCCCTTTTGCATTGCCGCTTCAGTCAAGCGCCACAAGCAGTGGGGAGTACAGACTCCACCTGCCTACATGTTAGCAAAAGCTTATTTAGAATGATCTTGCAGCTTGTAAACTTACTTTGTGATGATCCTCACATTTTTTTCTTGAATTCTGTGGCACACATGTACTATGCCCTGTGAGTCACAGACTACTCTGTCACGCTGCCTTCTGATGTACAGAGATGCTAAGAGGAGGAGTTTCAGAGGGGGGAGACAGAACAGGAACCACTACTTGCAGGCAGCAAGGTACCATGGGACACATAGTCCTTAGAAATGTAAAGTAAACAGCAAAAGAAAAGCTGCAAAGCATGCAGAGAATCCATGAAGATGTAAAAAGAGATGGCCAGCAGACACAGGGAATTCAGAACATGAAAAGGAGATTTTTCAAGTAAGCTTATATTGGATTGTCATAATAAACATTGTTTGTATTATTATTACAATACTGATGTTATACATTTGTAGCACTACCTCAGTAGGAGCTGCTGGATAGGATGAGTCCTCTATTCTTTTACTAAAACTTTTCCAGAACCTTAGCCCCCCTGACACACCAGGTTGAGTGTACAAATATACTATATAACAGAAAATCACTAAAAGCAAATGCTTAGTACCCAATAGCAGTGGTATATCAAAGGAAACAAGCACTAAACCAGGTAGTAAAGGCAAAGCTAATATATTGGTTAGTAACTAGGCAAGCATAAAATGGATTAACAATGATAATAACATAATTTAGCATACAAATTGATTAAAAGTAAGAACTAGACATAAGATGACATTTAGCATTCAGATCAGTATAAACAGTTGCAAGGCCACCTCAAATGCAGCAATAAGCATCTGTGTGCACCAGTGTGCATAAGACACACACAGAACCTGGCTTGGCCCCACCCCCGCTCCCTCCTCACTGGCTGTGATTGACAGTAGTGGGAGCCAACGGCAACCACTTTAACTCAATGGGACTGATTTACTAAAATCAAATAGAGAATTTTCCCCAGAACTTAGTGGTGAAATTTCACTTTGCAAAGATTACCCAGTCATATGCAAGAAAAAGTCGAAAACAGTTTTTGCGTGTGCATGATTGGATGATGGAAGTCAGCAGAGCTTCACCTCGTTTACTAAGCTAGGAGAAAATTCACTTATAAAGTGACCCGCCTATTTGCAGTTTAGTAAGTCATCCACAATATATTGGTATCTTTTCTGAAATACATCATGCCATGACATACTCATGGGGCAAATGTAGGTACTTTGCTGCCTCCTAACAGTAGGTATATCTGTCACAGAATGAAAGCATTGCTCAGATGCAATTCTTCTATCCTTTGACCCACACAAAGAAAAATTTAGGAAAAAAATAAGTTCTTCTTGCAACATCGCATACTAGCATATTATGAAAGACTTGAAACAAAGTCCTCCAGCGGCACGCTGTCACCGCTGAATGTGCTTCCATCTTCACCTGGTGTTTCTTCTGGGTTTGCGGGCTCTGGCCACTTGAATGGCTAAGCTGCGACAGTGTCAATCTCGCACAATCGCGCGGGAGTCTCGGCGGCGGGTTAGAGCTACAAAAGAATAAAACGAGAATGCTGTTGCTACAGATCACATGCATTGGCGACGCCACCGGCTACCAAACTAGCAAATATCTCCTAAACATGCACCATTGAGGCCCCATACACACGAGAGGATTTATCCGCAGATACGGTCCAGCGGACCGTATCCGCGGATAAATCCTCTCGAGGATTTCAGAGGATTTCTATGCGATGGCGTGTACACACCATCGCATTGAAATCCGCGCTAAAATCCTCTGCCGATGACGTGTCGCGCCGTCGCCGCTATTATGACGCGGCGACGGGCGCGACGCTGTCATATAAGGAATTCCACGCATGCGTCAAATCATTACGACGCGTGCGGGGAATCCCTTTGGACGGATGGATCCGGTAAGTCTGTACAGACGAGCGGATCCATCCGTTGGAATGGATTCCAGCAGATGGATTTGTTGTGCATGTCAGCAAATATTCATCTGCTGAAAATCCATCCCAGGGGAGATTTATCTGCGGATAAATATCCGACGGAGTGTACACACCATAGGATCTATCCGCAGAAACCCATTTGATGGGATTTAGCTGCGGATAGATTCTATGGTGTGTATGGGGCCTCAGGAGATATTCATTTTACCTACAGGTAAGCTTTATTATAAGCTTATCTGTAGGAAAAAAACACAGAGAGGAGTTTTCTACCATTTTAATCATGGAATCAGGATGTTTTCCTGTGGACAAAGTGGAGGGTTATGCAGTTCTTCTTTAAGCATACTTTTTAAAATCATTATACAGTAAAAATTATTTGAGTGTAGATTACAACCCAAATATTCTGACTTCTCAATGTGAGTCAGAACACTTTTCCCTTGATGAGTCTTAAAAATGATGCTGCAAATAATTTGCAGCTATTATGAGGATGCCATCTCCGTAGCAGCTCATTTAATCCAATTAAGAACAGAGAGAGCTATTCATTTAGCCTTTTTGTAAATACACATTTCATTTTCACATTAAGATTTTCTGGGACATATGTCACTGCTAAATGTGTAATTTAATAAAACCAAAATCCTGAATTTACATCTGTTGCAGAAATGGAATGTGTGCTATGTAACCTGGAAGGTAAATTATATCTGCTTATTTATCGCTTTCATTTTTGGCAGACTGATAGTTCATGGCGATATTTTCTGCCAAATGTATAATTTGTTGATTATAACAACTAGCAATGTTTGCACATGAAAGCATGAAGCTCAAAACACGAGTTTTGGAAGCATCTGACAAAAACAGCTTAGAGACAGTAGGCAGCAAAACTGGTGTTAGCTTAGGAGATTGTTGTGTACATTAAAAGCAAAAATTATAATATATGTAAAGTCTATGTGAACCAATCCAATAAACATCTCTTGTTTGTTTCCTTGGGGCTGTTGAACATATCAATAAAAGTAGTTGTTTAAAAAGAGCAAAAAAAAGAAACCTGTTGACCAATGTGTCCAGTGCACACTTCCTGTGTTACCTTCGGGGAAGTTCTTACTTTACACTACAGAACAATTACTCTTTCTTCTGTGGAGATTATGGCAATGGTCAGGATATAGTATTTTATTCGATAACAGGGCAGGGCTGACACAAAGTTTTGCAATTTTTGTCCTCAACAAAAGCACGTGGTACCCTACTACGAAAAAAATTAGGAGCTGGGTGCATTTATGGCAGATCAAAGGTATATTTATCTACTTATAGAGTTGTATTGCTTATGTGTTTTTTTTTTCTTGACACATGCTGTTGTGTACCTTCCTAACTGCTTACCTAATTTTGTAGGATGTACTGACTGGGGTGTTATGCACATCCCTAAAGCAGATGTCTATGATGTTAAAAACCTGCCCTTGGGTCCACTGGTCTGATGATGTCATGGCTCCTCCTTCCTCTACTCACTTAGTAATAGGTGGCAGTCCTTACAGATGCATTGAAAGGAGCTAACATAATGATGTGGGAGCACTGTGCAGTGCAGATATACTTTAAACCCAGGCTTAGTGATGAAACCACCCCAGGGGGTGAGTTCATGAGAGCCTGGGATCATAGGAAGTGGGTTGATTTACACTGGCCATCATTTAACCCAAGCAAAGTGAAGACCTCTTGTAGCGATCAAGAAGTGTTGCTCGGGACAGCTGCAGATTAAAGGTGACACTTATGTTTTTCGTTCAATCGATTTTTATTGCTTTTTTTTTTTTTCAAAAAAGTAAACACGCACATTGCTTCAACCATAAAACAATGCATATATTTTATCTTTTAATTGGCTATTTGTTTTTCTATTTATCTGAGGTTCTACATTGAAGTTGACCAGTGGAAAAGATTATACTAAAGCTGAGATTAGCATAGAACATAATGTGCCAGATTGTAATTTTGTTGTGACAGTCCGCCTCTCTGCTTCCAGAGCCCCCTGGCTTCCTATGCAAATATTAACTATTTGATGTTTCACATTTCTACAGGCATAGGTATAGTAAGCTCATTGTCTTCCCATGTAGCAATGCTCAGGCCTAGTGATTGGTAGCTCAAGCATTGAACACTGCATTGTGGGAGGGGTGTGTCTATTTTGGGGAGAGCTCCTACAATGCGTATGTGTAGCAGATGAGGCAGGCTCTCACACTGATGGCATCTGATGTGGTATCTTATGGGGCCTTCTACCTGCTAACAGCCTTAATGTAAAGGGACAGTCTACCAAAAAAATATATTTTGAGTATAGGTGGAACCTAGTGAATTGAGTTAGCCTCTGGCATCTTATATATCCTAAATACACCAACAATGAGATCTCCCTGCCATTATTTCCCACATCTGTTTCTGTCCACCTGAAAGTTATTAATGTTCCCATGCACTTTTACACATTCCAGCATTCTTCATAATTTAAATTAAATTAAGGGCCAGCAGGGATAGCGAGAATCCCTCATAATATCCACAATAGGTGTGCAGACCCAGGGGCATTTTTGTTTTGGGGTGGACTAACCCCGTACCTTTTTTAAAGTACTAATTCACTTTTACTGCTGCTGTTAGGCCCCATACACACGAGAGGATTTATCCGCAGATACGGTCCAGCGGACCGTATCCGCGGATAAATCCTCTCGAGGATTTCAGAAGATTTCTATGCGATGGCGTGTACACACCATCGCATTGAAATCCGCGCTGAAATCCTCTGGCGATGACGTGTCGCGCCGTCGCCGCTATTATGACGCGGCGACGGGCGCGACGCTGTCATATAAGGAATTCCACGCATGCGTCAAATCATTACGACGTGTGTGGGGAATCCCTTTGGACGGATGGATCCGGTGAGTCTGTACAGACGAGCGGATCCATCCTTTGGGATGGACTTCAGCAGATGGATTTGTTGAGCATGTCAGCAAATATTCATCTGCTGAAAATCCATCCCAGGGGAGATTTATCCGAGGATAAATATCCGCAGGAGTGTACACACCATAGAATCTATCCGCTGAAACCCATTTGATGGGATTTATCTGCGGATAGATTCTATGGTGTGTACGGGGCCTAACTGTTAGGATTGTGCTAATCTGTATAGCTTCACTAACAGCAACAAGCCTGTTATATCAATAGTAACAACCCTGGTATTTACACAATGATAGCCTTCAAATAAAAGTAATATTGCTTTCTCTGTTCTTTATTTTTTTATTACCAAAGAACCTCACTTCAATGAACACAAAACAGGTTATGCTTATTGCACATGCTTACTGTAATATAGAATGCACTATTTAAAAAAAAAAAAGTTTAATATTGGCCAAGTGTCATAAACATATGAATGTGAACAGCTCACCTTACAACAGTAGATAATTGTTCACTGTACATTGTATGCATGTATGTAAAGATATTAGCATTTTTCTCTGTGGCTGTGAATTTACATCTGTGGGCTAGCCAGTGCCATAGACAAGGTCAACCCCAGCTGACTCGTAGAATGTTGCATGGCTTATATGATGTTCTTTTTAAAGATGGTTGGCATATCCACCTGACTGATTACAGGTACTGTGGGGTTGATTTACTAAAACTGGATAGTAAAAAATCTGGTGCGCCTGTACATGGTGGCCAATCAGCTTCTAACTTCAGCTCGTTCAATTAAGCTTGGACAATCAAACCTGGAAGCTGATTGGTTTCTATGCAGAGCTGCTACAGAGTTTGCACTCTCCAGTTTTGGTAAATCAACCCCTGTATGTTTTATTTATAGAATAGTTGGGTAATTCAGTATTCTAAAGACCTGTAAACATCTTGATATACTATATAATATTTGACCTATTAAACTGTTACTTTGCCATGAATAATTTGTTAAAATATAGAAAAATAGAAGTAACTATTCTAGATAAGTACAGTAATGCTTTGTTGCAAAAGTAATAAATAAATTAAAGACAAGGCTCATTTAGTAGCGACGTGAATATAAAACCATGTGACTGTCTTTAAAGTTCTGCCCGTTTCAGTTAACTTACCAGCTGATTAGTTTATGTCTTGTGATTAAAAATATTTTTTTTATATTGTCTTGTATGTGAACTGAGTCAGCTTTTATTTCCTCTTTGCCAAAGGACATGCTGTACTTGAAAGACTATGGAACAAAATGCCAGTTGTATTGAATTCATTCATAAATAAAAACAGGTTTTCAACTTGAGTTAGGTTGTCATATTATTTCACATGTCCAACTGTCCCTTGCTGGTCCCAAATCCCTCCAGCATTCCATCTTTTAGGCTTCATCCAAAAATAAATCTAATATTCTATTGGCCTTTACTGTTTTATTTGAAAAAGGGTACCTTTTTATCATGTATCTGGTTGGGAGCTGAAGTCATGAGAGGGCTTTCCTTGCAGCTAAGGTTGAATCACCTTGGAAGGTGATGGCAGGGAGTGCAAAGCGCATAGGCATGCGTGTGCTGTTACGTTGGTCTGCTGAGAGCGGTTTTAAAAAGTGTTTGACTAAGTGATTCTCAGGCAGGTGGTTATAGGTGACAGCAGGAACACAGGGAACAATTGCGGCAGGGCAGGTCCACTGCAACAACAAGTGATACGATAACACCCATGGAGGAAGCTGGATTAGACTGGCAGGGCGGAACTGGAGAAGCGTAGTGGAAGCCAAGATCCAAGCCAGAGTAATTCAAGGGAACACTCAAAGTTCCAACAGTGTGAAGACAGCAGAATGGATAGTGTCTGTAGAGAGGGAAAGAATACGGCCTGGCTGTCTTGTGTCCAAACAGGCAGGTATCCAGAGATGTTTGGGTACCTTAAGCTTTCTCTCCTCGTCAGGAGCCTTTCCCCGCCGCTAGTTCTGTCCCTACCAGGCGGGGTACCTGTCCCTACTCTACCAACTTGCAGATATGTGCCAAACTTGGGAGCCAAGGACTTAAATAGGCTCTGCCTGACTTAAGATGAGTGCCAGAGTCACACGGGGTGGCAGCATCCAATCGGATGCTTCCCCAGTGACCCAGGAAACCATAGAGGAACTATGGAGTTGATTTACTAAAACCAAATAGTCTGTGCACTGCAATTGCAGTTGCTCTAGATCTGAGGGGAACATGCAAGGAAAATAAAAAAAACATTTTTGCCTGCACATGATTGGATGATAGAAATCAACAAAGCTTTCCCTCATTTCAGAGCTTCCCCTTGGATCTAGCACAACTGCACTTGCAGTGCACAGTATATTTGGCTTTAGTAAATCAACCTCCCAGTTCCTCTTGACATCCATTCTAACTGCAGTGCTGCTGCAGAAGAGCACCACCTGCAGTGGAGAAAGAAAACTGAACCTGCCTGCAAACTGGATTCACAACAAGAGGTCAAGCAAAGGGAAAGTCTAATGCCACGTTTTTAATGATCTAGAAAAAAAACAACGTTTTTTTTCAACCTAATTATTGTTAAGCTGGCCTTGCCTACACACGATCGTGAAAAAAAAATGCTCTAGCAAAGCGCAGTGATGTACAACACGTACGACGGCACTATAAAGGGTAAGTACCATACGGATGGCGCCACCCTTGGGGCTGCTTTTGCTGATTTTGTGTTAGTAAAACTTTGGGCAGAGACGATTCGCTCTTTTCAGTCTGTTACCAGAACGAGCGCTCCCGTCTCATAACTTGCTTCTGAGGGTGCGCGGTTTTTTTTCGTCATTAAAGCCCACACACGACAATTTTTTACAATGTTAAAAACGACAACGTTAAAAACTACGTGAAAATTTAGAACATGTTCTAAATTTTTAATGGCCATTTTTAACGTCGCGAAAAATGCTCTGGAGCCCAAATACGATAGTTTTTAATGACATTAATTTTTTTTTAATTTTTTACATCGCGAAAAACGGTCACGTGGACGCGGCATTAGAAGGTATATCAGGATAACGCAGCATACATGGGAGCAAGGAGCACGGATAAGCTAATGATAATCCAGCAATCTTCTGTCACTGCTTCCTTCATTAAATAGGGCCTTTAGTGCCAGTTACAAAACTGGATGGGTATGTGCAATGCTTCTGCAGGAGTCCATGTTGGATACTGGTAGAAATTGCATGCCTGTGCCTTCTCACATACGCACCTCTATTCTGGACAGTGCCCTGATACTTGTATATGGTTGTGTTGCATACTTTCAATTATTGGTATAAAGGAAACATTTAGAGCCGGTTCACACTAGGGCGACACGACTTCCAGCGCGACTTTCGGAGGCGACTCCGACACGACTTGAACATAAACCACAGGGCGATCTGGGGCGATTTACAACACGACTTGAAGTCGTCTCCAGGACAGGAGACTTTCCAGTGGCCAATAAAACAACAATCAGCTCTGGGAGAGGGAGGGGGAGGGAGGGGTGCAGGAGATGTTTCCCTGATAAATGTATGTTATCTTCCTGGAAAGTAGCTTCAGATAAGACAGTGATCCGACTTCTGAGGCGACTTCCATTGAAATCAATGGGTACAAATCGCCTACAAGTCGGATTGAAGTAGTACAGGAACCTTTTCTGAAGTCGGATCGCCTTGAGTCGTGTGTATTAACACTGCTCCCATTCACTTCCATTGTTTTTCTCTACAGTACGACTTGGGACGACTTGAGGCGACATGAAGTCGGATCGCAAGTCGCCCCAGTGTGAACCGGCTCTTATGGTTTCATTTTTAACTCCACAGACAACATTTTGTGCTATGTGAAAAGATGATTCTGAAGGAAACACTAAGACATCTTTGGGCTGCACTAAGTTGGCAGTAGCTTACACTATTTTACTCTATACCCAAAGTTTCATCCACCCAAGTTATTCCTGTACAGCAGCCTCTTAGCAGTAATAGAATTTATTTTGTATTACCAGCTTCATTGCTGCTCCTTTTCTGACATTGCTGCTCCAAGGTAAAAATCCATTTATCTAATTAAGCATACCATTATCATATAATATATTTATCTGGACACCTCTCAAGATGTGCTTACACCAAAAAAGGGTGACTTGTATGGCAACTCAAAATGGACCCATATTGGTCATGTGAATACTGTAAAGGAAGTGAACTGCCAAAGATGAGAGTTCACTTATCTTTAAAGTGTCTAAGGCTGCCATAGATAATACAATTTTCTTATTCAATTTCTTTTAGATTTACCTTCAACTATGTAGAGCAAGGGCCTGCATGATTGCATACAAATTTAAAGTATTTAGGTTTGACCTTGTATTATATCGTTTTAGTTAGGGATGCACTGATGACAATACCAGTATCTATATCGGTGCTGATACCAGGCATTTGAGCAAGTATTGGTACTCGTCCAAATGATCCCTATACCAACACTTTGAGGTGCGATTTGCGTTAATACAAAATGAAAGGGCACAATTCGCACTGCAAGAAATCGCATGCGATTTGAATAGGAACGTGGTACGATTCTTGTCTGAATTGCATGTGATTTCCCCCACTGCTCCTGTGTGTGTGTGTATGTATAGAAGAGCCATCTAGTGGGCAGTTTAAAACTCATACAATTCAGCAGATGGAGTGCTGTTCTAGTAAGTAGGTAGAGACAGATTAGAAGTTTAAAGCAGAAATCATTTATTGGAAAACTGGAGCTCCTGGGGGCGGACGGTGAGTCCAATGGATTCTGGATCGATGGACATCCTCTTTGGTTGCCTGCACAGTACTGTCTCCATAGAGGAGCACTTCTGCAAGTGCATGGCATTTCCCCCAGCTGGTGGTAATGAGCTCTGATCACAGCTGTCATTTCCAGGTGCCCTGGCCATTGCCGACTCCGTCCATTGATCTGGCATCCATTGGGCTCACCGCCCCAGAAGCTCCAGGGTTAGAGTCAACCATTCATTCCAAAAGGCTTAGCAGAGTAAACTACGGAACCCGAGAGTCACAGTGCCTCACTGGCACACTACCATCTCGGATATTAAACTGATAAGAACAGATTTTTGGTTGAAAATGTATACTTTATTTTGCAAGAAAATATACAAAAAACAAATACTTCAGCAGGGTACATTCCACTCTGTACTGCAACGCAGCGCATACATACACTACATAACAATACAGTTCCAATCATACAAATAAATTACATTCATCCTGCGGTATGATGCCCGATGTGTTGTGCAGAGTAATAGTACCCCGAAGCATCACATCATGCATCACGCCACATTACCCTGAAAGCAGTACTTCAAAAACATGTCACAAAATGTCAAGTCATATACTGTCAAAATAGCATTAAAATGGGCAATGGGTGTGATTGGGGGGGGGGGGGAAGAGTTCACAGGCCCAAAGCTTTATTTGAACTGCCAGTGGATACACGCAGGTGGGAGGGGGGGCAATCTTCGGACATCCTCTTCCTTCTTAAAGTCCAGAACCCGAGAGTCACAGTGCCTCACTGGCACACTACTATCTCCCTGCATGGGCTTGTGATCTATTTACATAATGTCGTCAGTCTGTTCAGTTTTCCAAAAACTGATTGCTGCTTTGATCTTCTAATCTGTCTCTACTCACTTACTGAAACAGCGCTCCCTCTGATGAATTTCGTGAGTTTTAAACTGCCCACTAGATGACCCTTCTATACACACACACACATGGAAATCACGTGCGATATTTTACAGTGCTATTTGCGCCAAATTTTTTGTGTTGATCCAAATAGACCGCAAAATATCGGTACTCAGTTACAGCAAGTACTTGATTGCAAGTATCGGTACTTGCCGATGAAAAAACAGTATCGGTGCAACCATAGTTTCAGTATATAGTAATAGTTTCAGTAAATTTTAATGGTTTCAGTAAATCTAAAGGTAAATTGTACTAGAAAATTATATACTGTATGGCCAGCCTAAAGGTTCATTTATTTTTTTCTTAAAATAATAAACATCAGGTATTTACTACTTACTTGCTCTGTGCAATGGTTTTGCACAGAGCAGCCCCGATCCTTCTCTCCTTGGGGCCCCTGCCAGTGCTTCTGGTCCCTCCCCCTTGGTGGGTGCCCTCATATGAAGTTGCTTGCTCTGGGGGCACTTGTGCATGCTCGCTCCTTCTGTGTGTCTATGGGGCACCTAGAGCATGGTTCAGTCCCACCCTCTGCTCCCTCCTCACTGGTTGTGATTGACAGCAGTGAGACCCAGTGGCTCCCACTGCTGTAACTCAGCCAATGAGAAGTGAGAGACCCTGTGCAGAATAGGTATCAGGCTCAGGTAAGTAATAAGGGGACTGTGTGGGGAGCCGCACATTGTTTTTTTCTAAACTTGATACATAGAATGCATGAAGGTAAATAACATCCACCCTTTAAAACCACTTTAATAAGGGATGTTAAAATCACAGTCCTAGTGTCACCAGCCGTACATTTTCAATCCATAGCAGAGAGAATAGTATATTTAAAATAAATCACAGCTCAGTTCTTTCACATTCAGGAATCCATTAAACAATAGAAATGTTTATAATATAAGCTACACTAATGTTTAGATTTATACTGACATCTAAATCTGTAAGTGAATAGAAAGCAAAGCTTTGTTCCAAACCCAATCTGTTCTAACATAAAATATTGAAAGCATTTAACATTACTGGAAGAAAACGAACAGAAATGTTCCCATAAATGTGATTGTGGTCTAGTGTCCTTTTCATTTTTTGTTTTCTTCTATCACCCAGATGTTAAATGCTTAGGTCACATGTCTTACTGTACTCAAAGTTTTACAATGCAACACAATAAGCAAACAAAGATGTTTTTGTATTTCATGTATAAAAATGTTTGTGCTTAATTGTATGAGTTGGTTTATGTTTTTTCAGAAGGTGCGGAGCTATGAGATTAAAGATTCAAGATATTTTGAAAATCTGCTCCATCCCCTAATTCACAAGCGTACAAGTCTTTGATTGTCAATGTGTAGGCCTATGACCTTGCAGCTGGTGTAGAGCTAAAAGATAAAAATTCTGAAAGGTTTTGAAAATCTGACCCATCCCTACAATTGCAAGTGCGCAAGGCTTTGATTTCTTCCAATGATTCAGCTACTACTCATATACTATTATAATAAAAAGGTACTTTATCACTATAACCCTGGCTTCTCTATCTCAGCTCCTTTAAAGTCACATGCTAATCTGAAGTCTGTAAAGGGGAATATTACGGCATGAGGAGGATGTGGTGGGGCAGTTAGAGATATCATCAGTAAAAGTATTGAAAACCTGTACTGAGTAAAACATAGATGCTGTCATTGTTGACCTGATTTTAGAAATGCTAGTTGCCTGGTTGAAATTTGCTTTAATGCTTCCAAATAACCAACCCAAAACAAGCATACATCGTGTAACTCAGAGTGAACTGCGCCGTTACATATGACAAAACGCGTAGGAAGGAGCCTGTTGTGAAGTCACTACATCAATGCTGGAAGCGACTGGGAATCTATCATGTGTATACCCACAGATAATATACCAAAAAGTGCTTTTTACTTGAAGGATATGTTAGTGTTATTATTTCTCTATTCAATAAACCTTTTATATACAGAGTTATGCTATGCAAGGTCTATCTGCTTATTTTTAAACATACTGTATATACTGTGGAGCATTTTATTGCGGATCATAGGATATTGCTACATTACATGCCCAAATTGACCTAGCTGTAATGGATGGTCAATTTTATCTGGTAAGCCAGGGATATGCAATTAGCGGACCTCCAGCTGTTGTAGAACTACAAGTCCCATGAGGCATAGCAAGACTCTGACAGCCACAAGCATGACACCCAGAGGCAGAGGCATGATGGGACTTGTAGTTTTGCAACAGCTGGAGGTCCGCTAATTGCATATCCCTGTGGTAAGCCTTGCGTTTGATCACTGGTCGGAGGTTTGGACATAACACACATGCTTCTGTTGGAAGCTGCTTTTACACTTCATATTTTTTTCAACAATCACAGATTGATATCTGATCACTGGAACTATTGTGGACTTTATTTCTTATCCAGGTGATTGTGGTCACTTTCTTTTCCTCTTTTTTTTCTTTTTTTTAATCACAACATTTTGTATTTATTTTTCTGATGCTATGCTATTAGATCACATGGTATGTTGCAGCTGTATGTTTGCTTTGGATTTTAGCTTGACTTAGCACAGTTGTCATTACCATTTTATAAGAACACCTGAACTGCATATTTGATGTGGGTCATCGACTGAAAGAACTAAAGCCAGAGAGTAAAGTAAGCCTGTGTCTAGAGTTTGCACACTAATGTATTTATATATTCTGAACAAGCAGTAAAATCATTAAGGGAATTGAGAAAACAAAGGGAATTGAGAATAATTGGGGAACATGTGGCCAACATAAACATCTGATAGACGAGGTGATAGAGACAAAATTTTGCTCCAGAAGGAGGCAAAATTAATCTTTGTTTTAAACTTTATGGTCATTCATGGTCTCAATAATGAGCTTTCACTGCAGTCTTTTCTATAGTTCTCCCCAGGATGCACTTGGGTAGGCGATGTATGGTATTTGCATTGGGGTATTTTGTTTCCCCGGATTGACCCGGTGATATGAGGTTATATAAGTGAGTTTGTGTTGCTCTTCTCTCTTTCTACTTTCTACTCCTTTTCAAGGGCTATGGTTACTCTTTCTCATGCCCATAGGTCGATTATGTAATCATATATTTTGCCTTGCTATGTTTTTGCTTCTTATACCCACATGTATTAGTCAAGGAAAAGCTAAAATGGGGGGAGTGAGGAAACAGGTTGAATAGTTAGATAGATATCTGTGTCTATAAATAGGCTGACCCTCAAAGGAGGAAAAGACCATGAGAAGCAACCTAGATTTCGGTCCTGAGGAAGTCCTAAAGGAGAGGGATGAAACGCTTGGATGTATTGAGTCACGTGGCCTGCCCTCCACGTCCTCCCACAGCAGCCAGCATACATGCTTGTTTGTACCTTTAGCCGTCAACTTTCGTGGCAGGCTGGAAGCCGGATAATGCTTTACAATTGCAGATGGTATGCTTCTTTAAAGAGTCATGGTGATTAAGAATGAACCAGTGTTCGACCCCCCGGTTCGGTTTGCAGCAGAACATGCGAACAGACAAAAAATGTTTTCGAAAGTCTATGGGACATGAACATAAAAAAATCAAAAGTGCTCATTTTAAAGGTTAATATGCAAGTTATTATCATAAAAAGTGTTTGGGGACATGGGTCCTGCCCCAGGGAACAAGAATCAATGCAAAAAAAAAAGTTTTAAAAACAGCCGTTTTTTCGGGGGCAGTGGTTTTAATAATGCTTAAAGTGAAACAATAAAAGTTAAATATTTCTTTAGGCCCTTCAGGTCTGGTATGGATATTAAGGGGAACCCTGCGCCAAATAAAAAAAAATGCCGTGGGGTTCCCCCACAAATCCATACCAGACCCTTCAGATTTTAAGGGGAACCCTACTCCAAAATAAAAAAAAATGGCTTGGGGTTCCTCCCACAAATCCAAACCAGACCCTTATCCAAGCACGCAACCTGGCAGGCCGCAGGAAAAGAGAGGGGGACAAGAGAGCGCCCCCTCCTGAACCATACCAGGCCACATGCCCTCAACATGGGGACATGTTAACGGGGATAAGGGCCCCTTGTGAATTGGTAAGGGGTACATTGTACCTCTACATTTCACAAAAAAAGTGTCAAAATGTTAAAAATGACAGGAGACGGCTTGGGACAAGTCCTTTATTAAAAATAAAAATAGCGATGTAATCCATTCTCGATCTCCAGCGATGTAATCCATTCTTGATCTCCAGCAATGATCTCCAGTGATGATCTCTAGTGAGGATACGACGCACACGATCCTGCCTCCACTGGAGGCACCTGATGCCAGCCTGACAGCTATTATATAGCTGAGGGCGGGGGCAGAGACCCAAGGGGATTTGCCGGTGGTTACCCAGTGACGTGTACGAGTGAGATACTGTGTGTAGATATATATGTATACAGTGTGCAGGCTCCTGGCTCAGTCTGTTTGTACTAGTGTCATAGTGTCTTTCATGCTGATGTTGAACCTGCCACTGAGGACAGCCTAGCATCTACTTTTGTGCTGAAAGAGATAAAGGGGGTTATTTACGAAAGACAAATCAACTTTGCACTACAAGTGCAAACTACAAGTGCAAAGAGCACTTGAAATTGCACTGAAAGTGCACCTGGAAGTGCAGTCGCTGTTGATCCGAGGGGGACATGCAAGGAAAATAAAAAACAGCATTTTAGCTTGCACATGATTGGATGATAAAATCAGCAGAGCTTTCCCTCATTTCACATCTAGATTTACAGTGACTGCACTTCCAAGTGCACTGTGCATTTGCATTTGCTTTTCGTAAATAATCCCCAAAGTGTTATAACTGGATTGGTTGGGCTATTGAGGGCCAAAAAAAAAAAACACAGCACACAACACCAATCTAATTTACCCTGCTCCTAATTCATCTAAAAACTCACACCCATAGACCAAACCAACAAAAATAAAATAGATGATGAAAGGGAAATTTTAATGACAGTAATATTAATAATCAAAATAGTAAAAGAAAATGATAACAGTGATATGCTACACACGATCTTGAGGTAAAATGATTAACCCTCCTGGCGGTAACCCCGAGCGTGACTCGGGGTGGATTTTTTCTGCTGCAATCGGTATCCCAGAGTCACGCTCGGGGTAAGCTATGCAGAGCCTGCAGCGTGCGCTGGCTTACCTTGTCCTGGATCCAGCGATGTCACTGCGCTGTGTGAGCGAACGGGACCTCGCTCGATTAACACAGCATCCTCCTGTGCCGCCGATCTCCGTTCCCTGCGACGTTACGACGCACGGGAGCGGAGATCGGCGCCAAATTCAAAAAAGTAAACAAACACTATACATACAGTATACTGTAATCTTATAGATTACAGTACTGTATGTAAAAAAAAACACACACCCCTTGTCCCTAGTGGTCTGCCCAGTGTCCTACATGTTCTTTTATATAATAAAAACATTTATTTCTCCCTGCAAACTGGAGATTGTCCATAGCAACCAAAAGTGTCCCTTTATGTCAAAAATAGTTTTAGATCAGCTAGAAAACAGCGATAATAAATTATAATCACTTGCAGAATTGTGCGATAGCGATTTGTGGGGAAATTCGTCATAAAAAAAAAATAATGACAGCGACAATTCTGCAACTGAGAAAATGTCAGTGATTTTGAGTTGATTACATTATTGAATAATTTTTATTAGAATTATATTATTATTTGTTATAATTATTTATAATTATTTATTATATTATAATTTATCATTTTGTTTTTAAAAAAAATTCATACCCGGGATGCCTATTAGATTCTTGTTTGGTCAGATTTAAGTGAGTTATTCCTAAGAATTACAGGCCTACAGTATAAAACGCCAAATTTCCTTGCAAATAATTGTACCGCTTTTGGTACGTAATTCCAGACAGAATCATACCGCCAGGGAGGTTAACAAGGTGAGGATCTAGCACAAGCATAAAAGAATGTAATTTGGGTAGCCCAAAAAACAAATCTGCATTTATCTAGCTATGAGGGTGCTGCTCTTGGACCAGAGAGGGTGCTCTCTTCAATCATTAAAAAACAAAAGGAAAGACAAGAGTGCTGCAAACTCCCTAGTATAGTATATTAAGCATAAAGCATTTATTTAATGAATAAAATACACTCACAAAGATAGCATGTGCTAGGCATACCAGTCTGGGTCACCTGGAAGCCAGGAGTGATAGAGTGTAAACCTGGACGCATGCCTTGGACACCGGCAAGGGGATAAGAGGGCACATCCAATGCAAAAAAACGCTGACACTGGAGGAATTCTGTCACCTATGCACAGCCCTGGAAATGGAGGCCGCATGATGTAGCCGATATTGACATGCACAGTAGGATACAGGGAGGCATTTCAAAGCTTCAAGCTTCCTTCTCAGACAGGCGCAAGGCTGCCATTTGAAATCATGGGGCCCTGTACAGCCTACCTAACAGAGCCCCCTTGAACATCCAGAGGACAATAATGAAGCTTCACGTCAAGCATGCCATAGTGAATTGTGGGTTAGGCTTAAAAGCTGAGACTATAAACAGAGTGCAGGTGTCAGGAGTATATATTGTACATAGTGCAGGAGTCAGTCTATTTCTGGGAGTTTTGCATCTGTTACAGTGTTTCTCCAGTGTCAGCGGCTTTATTCCATCACAAGTGTGCTCTCATCCCTTTGCCGGTGGCCAGGGAAATGGTCATGGTTTACACTTCATAATTCCTGGCTTCCAGGTGACCAAGACTATTCTGCCTAGCACATGTTATCTTTGTGAGTGCATTGAATCATTCGTTCAATAAATGCTTAAAGAGGAGTTCCACCCAAATTTGGAACTTCCTCTTAACCCACTCCTCTCCCCCTTACATGCCACATTTGGCATGTCATTTTTTTGGGGGGGGAGTGGGGGCTTCAGCACGAGTGGGACTTCCTGTCCCACTTCCTCCTTCCTGTAGGCGACTAAGCTTAATCGCCTTCAGGAAGTGGCTGCTGTAGGCGATCGCCTAGGACACGTCACAGGTCCTAGGCGATCTCCTGGCCAATTACACGGCGCGGCGCGGGGCCGCGCCGCTCGCGCATGCGCAGTGCCGCGCCGCTCACGCTCGCGCATGCGCAGTGGGTGCCCGGCCGTGAAGCCGAAAGCTGTCACGGCCGGGTGCCCACACTGAAGATGAAGACGCCGGCCGGGGAGGGGGGGAGAGGAGCGGAGCCCCGGCTGGCGCATCGCTGGAGCGCTGGAGCAGGTAAGTGCCTGTTTATTAAAAGCCAGCAGCTACACTTTTTGTTGCTGCTGACTTTTAATAAACATAAAAATGGCTGGAACTCCCCTTTAAGGCTTAACATACTACACTAAGGGGTTTGTGCTCTTGTCTTTCCTCTTGTTTTTCAGAGAAGCAATATTACTCATTGTGATACATATTGATTCATTGAAGCATCTGATGTTGAGCTATAGCCAGTAGAGAATTTACTTTGCTGGACTGCATCTACCCACTGGCTGTGTGTAATCATTTTACTTACAGAGCTGACTCAGATTAGACTTGGATGGATTTGGGTTAGTTAGTTACCACCTCAAGTTACTTGAACCAGCACTTACACTTTTGGTTCCAGCATTACATCACCCCCTTTTTTTGTATTATTCTGTCTCCACCGGGAAGCCCCTATTTGTTTCATCATCCCACATGGGAACTGCCTACTATTGCATTCCTTGGTACTTGGCTACTGTTTTTTGATACATATATTGTTTTTTGTGGGTACAGCATTTTGATTGTCTAGTACTGTCATGGGAAGACCCAAGGTGTTTTTATAAGGGTAGGGAGGGGTTTAGGAGGATTTTTTTTACAGGGGATGAGGACCAGTGGTCTTTGATGCTCAGGTAGGTTTTGACCAGCTGAGCACAATATAAATGTTGTAATTACAATGATTCAATAAAAACAAAAATATATAAGGTGGCCTTAGTTGGTCTTTTCCACATTATCTTTTTTTTGGGGGGGCTTTGTGTTATAAGTACTTTGCCACCATTTTTTGCCTTATAGAACACAGTCAGCATGAAACACATTGCGAAGTTTAATCAAAAAGGCTAAAACATTTACAATTAGTACAATGCTATTTTGTAATTTAATGTTATGGAAATTACCTTTTAATTTAGAAGTATTAGATGTACAGCTAGCTATGTTTTTCTAAAAAGGTCAGAATATCCCATGTTTTCTTCTTTGCAAATATGGCACAACTGTTCTGCAGAGAGCTCTTCCCAGAACTCCCATCCCCTGTTCTTGTAATCGGTTATATACCTAGCCAAGAAATTTGAATAGAGGTTGGCAAAAGATTACATGCATTCCATGCTCTTTTCTGCACTGTTTGTCTTGCACAGGGAAAAATTGCTGCACATCTGACGGAATGTCAGAGTTGTAAAATGTTTCTTATTACATACACTAAGGCCACTAATCCTGTAATTACAATCTGCAGAGCCTCCCATTTGTGCAATGTCAGGGCCTACCTCCATATGTATAAAACAATAGCAAGCCATGTAATTAAGTTTGCTAAAAATCTTTTCTAGTACAACTTGACAATACTTCAAAACTTGTACAAATAATTTCAATAATACACATCCTACTTCCAATGCATATCTAAAGGCACTATTAATGCATTAAAATAGAACATGTTCTCTATGTAATCTCTGATGGAATTCATCTGAATTTCCGATGGAATTGCTCCGATGGGGCATACACACGTCCGTCTGACTTTTTCCATCGGACATTTCGATCGTGTACGGAGCTTTAGTCTGTTATTTTTCAACTTCCTTTATTAGACCAAGCAGTCCAGTAAAATGGCAGTTAGAGAGTTGAGACAAACAGGGAGAGACAGGGGAGCTTAGCTTTTGTTCATTTATGTAAACCTACTGTATATCCCCCCTAGAAAAAAATGTTGCTGCAATTGCTTTAACAAGTGTTAGCTGGAATTTGTTTGTCAAGTCCATCTAAATCTGCAAGTGCATCTCTACAGACTGACAATGCTTCTGTCCAAAAGTGTGTACATAACTCCTGCATCCAGTGTGGAGACACCCTAAGACCAGTGTGTTACTGGCCAGATCTCCAGGTGAATAAAAGGAAAAAAAGCCTAAGAACATATAGCATTTAAAAGGTAACTTCACTTTCCAGGGGGAAAAAAGGCAAAAAAAATACAATTGTTACACAAGCCATATTGTAAATGAATGTTAATAAAATGACCTTTGAGGTGTTCTGTACACAAATAGTTTACAATATACCCCCAGCAATTTAATTGTCCTGCTTGCAAGATTGCCTCACTGATTTCCACAAAAGTCTTCACTACAATACAAGTCAGATTTTAAGCATCTTCTGCAACACAAAATTCATTATTGGTGAGATACTCCCAAAGGGTTCTTCACTTCTAAAGGCATTCAGACCCTGCAAGTTTCCCCATTACAACGCTGCAAGTGCATTAGCTGATTGATAATACAAAATTCGTCCTCACATTCAGATTCACTCAGACAAAAAAATGCTTTTTCTTCAGAGCAGAAACAGGGAGAACTCTGCAACAAAGTTGGTTAATATCCTTGCAATGTACATAGATCACCCAGGAAGGATTGTTTTTTTTTCTCAACAAAAGTGAAGTTACTCTTTAAGAATTATAAATCTACAATACATCACTTTTTGTTTTTTGGGTTTAATACCACTGTAAATTGCAATTACATTAAACAGATGCTTAAGAAAATATTAGCTGGGCTAATATTATAAGTAGTTTGGCAAACCAGCCTGCCACATTTTGCACTTTAACACCAATGCTGACAATGTTCAATCTAGTGAAGAGAAAAGATGAACTTTAAAGCAAATCAGTTGAGGCACTGTTAACAAATTTTCAGCACAAGCCGTTAATAAATGCAGCCAAACTATAAATAGACTAATCAAGTTAAGTTTATGTAATTTACCTAACTTCCATTCATAAGAAGCTGTGTGTTCTAAATTTGTGATGTTATTTTACCAAGTGATGACTGTGATTTTAACACTATTGGTTCAGGCTGGGTTCACATATATGCAAATTGGATGCATTTTTTTTAAACTCTTTTTATTGAAAAAGGTATAAGACATTGACATTAATCAAAGCTCTCAACATGAGCATAGAGAACAATCTGGTACATTTACAGTGCACAAAGTTTTTTTGTAATTATGCAACATTCCCCTTCAAACCAATACCAATACATATGTTTAATAACACAGAATCACTGAATTATAGATAGCTGCTACTCAATACCCTCAGAGACATTCTCAAGCATTGGTTGCAGTAAGAGCAGAAGAACACCAATCAACCCACCCCTTGTCATGCTTAGCTGGGCAACCTCTGTGTTCAAAAAAATAGTTTTTCATAAGGTAATCCCTGATTAACTAACCAAAGCCACTTACGTATTGGATGGAGGGGTGCTACAGCTTTACGAGCCAAAAATGGTGTTTCTAATAACATGGTCCTAGTATGTCTCGGCCACAGTTCCTCATCCAGAACCCCAAGCAAACACACCAGTGGGGTACATGGAACAGGAAATGACAAGACTGCAGTCAATAACTGTGTCACCTGCTGCCAATACCTTGCTATGACTGAGCAACGCCACATAACATGTGCAAAGTCCGCACGTGGATAGGTACACCTAGTGCAGGCAGAGGTAGTTTCAGATATAATGGATGTAACATAAAAGTGGATTAATTTATTATTGACAGTCGGGGATACAGATAAATTGGATGAGTATGCTTCCTCCCAGTCCTCTTCAGATAAATCAGGGATAAGTTGTTGCTATTTAGTGCGTATCACCAGCGGAGCCCTGCTAGTCGTAGCAGACAACAAATGGAGGTATAAAGATGATACAAGTCCCCCTAGGGCCCTGAGATCAGAGCACCCCCGTCAGTGAGTAATCAGAAAAGTCAGTGTCAGCGGTACCAAATTAAGTTTGTGTCACATGTCTAAATTAAAGATACCTATGAAAGGTGGTCCGGAGCAGTTCATACTTTCTCTGTAATCCATCAAATGAAGCCAATACATTTCCATCAAAGATATTCTCCAGAGTAACCATCTCCCTACGTTCCCAAAAATAATAGCCTGTAAATTGCTTTAAATGAGGGAACATCAGGTTATTCCAGAGCGAAAGAGCCACAATAGTGCCTTTAAAATCTGTGATTCTTTTGGCTTTCCTCCACACCGTATGGGCTAAAGTCAATATTGGTATATGTCTCTCACCCAGCGCAGTCAAAGGTGCCTTCAGTGCCACCAACAGGTGCTTAATTTTAACTACATAGGCAAGATGCGACTCAACCACCGCCAGCGTAGTCGGTATCAACCAGTCAGTCAAGTGGCACAGCTGCCTTGCCAAATAATAGTAATATAGATTCGGCAATGCCATGCTGGCAACGACCTCAGGACGCTGTAGAATAGAAAATTTGAGTTTCTGCTAATATTGGCCCAAATGATTTAGGCACTGAGATAAGCATATGAGAAGTCACATATAAACACATGGGTAGAAGAATCATCTTTACAAGATTAATTCTGCCTGCCACAGACAAGGAAGTTTGGTGCATACATTGAGTTTAGTTTTAATCATTTGGAGTAAAGGGATTAAATTTGCCTTAATAGCATCTGGAAGTGATAATGTTCCCAAGTATTTAAACGAGGACACCACTTTGAGAGTGCATAGTGTATCTCTACAGAAAAAGGCCTGTGCCGTCTTCTGCCAATTCATTTTAAGGTTGGAATAAGTGCCAAATTTATCAATTATTTGCATTGCTGTTCCTCATGAGGCAGAGGTATCTCGCATATATAGAATAAGGTCTTCTGCGATTCTGCATATAATATTATGTCCACTCTTTAACAAATATTTATCTTTACATGGTTGTTTCTACATATCTACACATATCTACACATCTACATACCTGATATACAGTAGTGATACCAATTCTAATGGCATGACTCTCGGTCTTTTAGATACATTATTAAGCTGAACTCCATTTATTGTGCTCACTAAGAAAATGTAATAGTCATTAATTCCATTTTAAATGCATTCTGAATCAGCCTTGGGATCAGCTTCCTGTGTTCCCCTGCATGGCAAGGAGAGGGAAGGCCAGCATTAGCTTACATAAAGTCTCTGCATCAGTGTAGATGTGCTGACAAAAGTATATGATGAACATGCAGAAAGAGAGAACAGAATTATAGTCTTATCAGCCTATTGCTACTCCTTTGCATTGCAGTCAAGGACAGAGAGCTGATCAAGCTGTATGACCATCAACCTGCCTTTGCACCTGGCAGGGATGTGTAAATCTCAGCACTGGCCCAGAAGCAAACACATTTCTAATTCATTGGCAGATAAAACAGCTCTCACATATGTATTTTTTATTTATCTGAAGTTTAAAAAAAATCTTTGATTATAGGGATTTGTATGATTCTTGAAGCCTAGGCACAACAATGCGGTTTCAGAAATGAAAAGTGGGTAAAGTGCATGAGCATACAAACTTAAATATAAGGGCATTGAATACTGGACATACAGTATAGCTCACTTGAGTTGTGAATAGTTTTGTAAAGAATCTATAATATAATAATCTATAAATTAAACCAGGAAAACATGTAAAAAATAAAACCCAGCAAAATGATACACTGGCATATTTTTAATCTCTATGCACGACACTTGACAAATGGAGGAAGAATGACCACTCACCTCCCAAATAGGGATGAGCCGAACACCCCCCTGTTCGGTTCGCACCAGAACCTTCGAACGGACCGAACGTTTGCACAAACATTTAGAACCCCATTGACGTCTATGGGACTCGAACGTTCGAATTCAAAAGTTCTCAATTTAAAACCTAATATGCAAGTTATGGTCGTAAAACATCTTTGAGAACCTGTGTCTTGCCCCAGGGAACATGTATCAATGGAAAAAAAGTTTTAAAAACAGTCGTTTTTTCAGGAGCAGTGATTTTAATGATGCTTAAATAAAATTAAAAAAATGAAAAATTCATTTAAATATTGTACCTGCTGGGTGTCTATAGTATGCCTGTGAAAACGTCTTTGAGAAACCGGGTCTTGCCCCAGGGAACATGTATCAATGGAAAAAAAGTTTAAAAAACGATTGTTTTTTTCAGGACTATCAATTTTCCATTGATACATGTTCCCTCGGGCAAGACCCGGGTTCTCAAAGACATTTTCACAGGCATACTATAGACACCCAGCAGGTACGATATTTAAAGGAATTTTAAATTTTTTTTTTTTTTTTATTTAAGCACCATTAAAATCACTGCTCCTGCATCAGAAGCAGTGATTTTAATGATGCTTAAATTTAAAAAATATATAGCTGGGTGTCTATAGTATGCCTGTGATAACGTCTTTAAATAGCACAATCACCTGCCTGCCAGTAAATTAGGAAGAACTGATCTAGCTAAACTATACAGTGTATAAATATATGTACAACACCTGGGATGTATATTTATCTTCTACACACTGTAACATTAACTGACTAGCCTGCCTGCCTGCTCTATCTACCTGCAAAAAATGACACTCTCTCTGTCTCTCTCTGTTCTCTGTTAACTGTCGCAACACACTACACAAGGCCGCCCTGCAGGCAGCCTTTTATAGTGTGGGGCGTGTACTAAACCCCCTGAGCCATAATTGGCCAAAGCCACCCTGGCCTTGGCCAATTATGTCTCCCCGTTTTTTGCGCGCTGTGATTGGCCAAGCATGCGGGTCATAGTGCATGCTTGGCCAATCATCAGCCAGCGATGCCGTAGTGAATTATGGTCTGTGAAACGTAACTCAAATTTGGAGCGACCGACCCATTTTGTTTGTATTTCGACGAACGATCGAACATACGATGTTCAGGTCGAACATGAGTTCGACTCGAATACGAAGCTCATCCCTACTCCCAAACACTCTATACACTTGGCAACAATTCAGCACACTCAGTATCCTAGAATACAACATCATCATTATGTAATAGAAAATAGACCAGCAGTATGACAACATCACTCCATAATGTAAAAACAATGCTTTAGGTTCCAGCTGACCATTTTTCGAGCAGGAATTGAATCTCCTAATTGAAAAAGGTTGTTTGTAACCCAAAATGTAAACATTTTACACTTTTCTGTTTGTGATGCATAAAACCACTCCCCAACCCACCGTTCTATATGTGTCTCTGTCTCTGTAGCCTATCACCTACACCCCTCTCCTGTGTTGTTGGGTCTCCTAAGCCTCTCACCTACTCCCCTGTCATGTGTGGCTGTGTCTTTGCAACCTACCACTTCCTCCCCTTCCCTTTGTGGCTTTATCTATAACACCTGTTATTTTCATGTGTGGTTTGCCTATGAAACTTATCACCTCCTTCCTTCCCCTCCATGGCTGAGTTTCTGCAGCCTCCCACCTCCTTTGCACCCTTGTATGAATGTGCCTCTGCAGCCTCTCATCTCCTTCCCACCCCTGTGTGGATGTGCCTCTACCCTTGTCCTGGGTGTCTGTGTTTATGCAGATTCTCATCTACTCCCCTTCCATATGCAGCTGTATCTATATGTCTGTTACCTCCTCTCCTGTGTATTCTGTGTCTATTAAATATCTAAACTCCTTACCAGCCCTGTGTGGCTGTGCCTCTGCAGCCTCTCACCTCCTTCCCACCCTTGTGTGTATGTGCCTCTGCAGCCTCTCACCTCCTTCCCACCCCTGTATGGATGTGCCTCTGCAGCCTCTCAACTCCTTCCCACCCTTGTGTGTGTGTGCCTCTGCAGCCTCTCACCTCCTTCCCACCCCTGTATGGATGTGCCTCTGCAGCCTCTCAACTCCTTCCCACCCTTGTGTGGATGTGCCTCTACAGCCTCTCACCTCCTCCCCTCTCCTATGTGGCTGTGTCTCTGCAGCTTCTCAACACCTTCCCACCTATACCATTAGTGTGTAATCCAATTGGAAAAATAGATATGCACCAAAGTCAAAAGTAAAATCGGAATGCACTAAATGGTGCAAAGCCATTACCTAATCTTTTAGCCTATTGTTAAAATATCTACCCATTTAAAAGAGGTAGCGAATGTCTTTGTTTCTCTACTTTCCAATACTCAAGGGATGCCCTGCATTTAATTTTGGAGCAGTATAGGAATACTCCCAGCAAATTCCTATACATGCATCTGTATTTCCTGACAGGATAACTTTATGAACTCTTATGCCCCGTACACACGTTCAGGATTTCCGGCGGGAAAAAGCCAGTCGGTAATCCCGATGGGAAAACAGAGAGCTGGTTGTCTTTTTTTTGCAGGTGGGTTTGGCAGTTTTCCCGTCGGAAAAACTGCAAGGGAGCATACACACAGTGATCAGCTTGATGTTTTAGAGAAGGGGATTAAATAGTTGTCTGGAGATGGATTTTAAAATACCAAGGAATGCTTTAACCTTTTTTTTCTTTTCTTTAAGCTTTTATTAGTAGTGGAGAAAAGATCACATTCCTTTTTAGCAAATTTTGTAGTACTGTCAGAAAAATGTACATTTTTAAAGGTGAACTCCATTTAAGCTATGCATGCCATTTTGTAATTTAATGTTATTACAAATGACCTTTCCAATTGTATCTGCAGATGCTGTGATTTTCTACAATTGCTGTAACGTTCAAATGCCTTTTCATTGCAATAGGTCAATTTAGAGGTGCTGCACACAATACTGGTGTATACAGGGCCGTCTTTAATATGGTTTGGGCCCTGGGCAAACATTTTTTTTGGGCCCCCCTCCAGCTTATTTTGGGCCTGGCTGGTTCACATGTATGTGTTTTGGCGGCCCTCGTTTGTGCAGGCATTTAAAAATAAATAAAAAAAAGGGGGTTTGCATCTGGGGGCCTCCGGGCCCCTGGGGACCCCTAAAAAAAAATTGTCCCTTTAATAAAAAATAAAAATATATTAAAAAATATATATATTTTTTTTATTTGAAAATAAATTAAAAAACGGGGGGTTGCCATCTGGGGCCCTGGGGGCCTCCGGACCCCTACAAAAAAAATAAAAAATCGTTTTTTTTCCAAAGGGGGTTGCTTTGGGCCCCCAACAGTGACAGGGCCCTGGGCAGCTGCCCCTGTTTGTCCTATGGTAAAGACGGCCCTGGGTGTATATAATGCCCCAATAAATCGTATTCTCTACTTATGGTATTTACTCACTCCTCACAGGCCTCACCTGTAATACCAATTTCATTTTGCATAACATAATCCCTTTCATCCACTTCTAAAAGCATGTAGAAACTGCAGTTTTCTGAGAACTGAGATTACACCAGAAAGTTATAATGAAGGCTGTCCTTCCTATTCAAAATAAATTTGAAGAAAAGAACAGCATGATCTTCAGAACAAGGAAAATTATGAATCTGCTAAAACAAATGGGCCCAGTTACAATGCAGTGGTATGGCCTTGTCAAAGAAACACAGCAAAGCAAGGTAAGCATCGTTCATTTCAGTGAAAGAGAAAAAAAGGCACAAAGGAGGAAAGCCCAGTCACTTGACATGTCAAATTCAGGCAACCAGCCTTTCCTCAAATCATGCAGTGTTCTCTGCATTTTTGCTTTATGATTATGCCCCCAACGTGTACCAAAATCTTTGGAATGTATATAAATTATATAAAAGTATCTGTTGTATTTTTTTAAAGAAAACTAAAGTTACCCTTTGAGCATTTGCCTAGAGACTTAGGGCCAGATTCACAAAGCACTTACGCCGGCGTATCTAGAGATGCGCGGTGTAATTGAAAAATGTGCTGTGCGTATCTATGCGACGTATGCTCAAAACGAGATACGCCTGAACACCATTTTTTTCCGTCCAACGTAAAACGATTACACCGGCGCAAATTGAAACGCAAAATACGCTAGACGCACCATTGTTTTGCTAGTCAAATATGCAAATGAGGGAGATACGGCGATCCACAAAAGTACGCTTGTGCAGCGCAGGCTACGCCCTGTGCGCATCTGCTGTTTTCCCGGCGGAAAGTTACACCTTATAAAAGCTGCCTTAACTTTGCACCAGACGTGTGCAGGTCAGCTAAAGCAACACCATTAGGGACAAGCTGAGCACACACACTTGCAGGACAACAATCTGTATGCCAACATGCCAGGGGCATCCATGCTCATAGCTATACTAGTGACTTTAGAGGCACGCAGAAGGAGGAGGGAATGGAGGAGGAGGAGAAGGATGGCACAGGAGAGGATATACCGCACACACCTAGATGTCTTTGGCATGCCTGCTTCTGAGGTGTATCGCACCTTCAGATTCAGCCCTGAAGCCATCATGGAATTAACCACAACCCTGCAGGATGACATCACCAGCCCAACACACCGCTCACATGCACTGGAGCCACTGGTCAAGGTCATAGCAACACTCCATTTCCTTGCCACTGGCTCTTTTCAGTGCACACGTGGAGTGGTGGCTGGGATGGCACAATCCTCCATTATCAGATGTGTGCACCAGGTTGTCCCTGCAATCCTGAGACGCATGGCCAACCAAATCATCAAACCCACCCAGGAGGACCTGTGGATGAAGACAATGACAGATTTCTATAGAATTGCCAGATTCCCACGCACCGTGGGGGCCATTGATTGCACACATGTGGCACTACAGCCCCCCCATGAGACAGAGCACATGTACCGCAATCGGAAGCACTGGCATTCCATCAATGTACAGGTGATAGCCGATGCCCAATACCTCATATGGCATAGAACGTGTATGGGGACAGCTGGCTGGTTGGTGAGTGACATAAGTGTCAGGCATGACTGTCCCCCCCCCATGATGCAGACATCACGAGGGGCACATGCACAACTAACATCCTCCTGTCTTTTCCCTTCCAGGTGACTCTGCATATGCACTTGGACCCCATCTCGTGACTCCATTCTGGAACCCCCAAACCCCAGGAGAGGAAAGATACAATGCTGCACACATACGTACCCGTGCAGTGGTGGAGCGCACCTTTGGCCTCCTGAAGTCCCGTTTCCAATGCCTGGATAAGTCTGGGGGTACCCTGTTGTATTCCCCAAACTTTGTGTGCCAGATCATCGGTGCATGTTGCATGCTGCACAACTTCGCAGTGAGAAGGGGCCTGGAGATTGACATACGTGAGGACCTGACCCCCGAACCAGACAATCCACCCCTTACCAACTCTACCCGGTCTACTGAGGGAACAGCAGCCATCTTTGCACTTCGCCTTCTTCCTAGCCGGGGTGATGTCCCGGCTCTCAGGGCCATGCAAAAATCGCCCATGTCGGGTGATCGCCCTAGCAAGGATTTGCTTCTCCCGAAACAGAGAAGTATAGCTTTCTCCTCTTTGGTGCCATATTACCACACAACACTCAGCACCAAACAGACACAAGAATCAGACAGAACAAACAGACACAAAAAGACACAGAACAAACAGACACAAAAAGACACAGAACAAACAGACACAAAAAGACAGAGAACAAACAGACACAAAAATCACACAGCAAAAACCAGACACCAAAATCAAACAGCACAAACAAGACACCAAAATCAAACAGCACAAACAGACAGCTAATACAGACTCCAAAAACCACACAGAAAAAACAGACACAACAAAACACTCAGAAAAAACAAACAGCTAATACAATCTCCTACTCCAATAAATCTTTACTATAACACTACTACACTAACCAACAAACAGCCACAGACAACAGAACAAAAGCACCTTGCTTCAGGAAGGGAAACACATGGATGTACTTTTGCAATGGAAGGGCGTTTGTCTGGGCCTATTTATACACAGGGCATATCTCACTAAGTACGCCGGGCCTAGTTCCTATCTCACTGATTGCGCCGGGCCGTGTTCTGAGCATGCCCAGTGAGGTGCATAATCATGCGCGCATGCGCAGTACGGCCGGCCCTTCATTTGCATGGGGTCACGGCTCATTTCAATGGAGCACGCCCACTTCCTTCCCACTTCCAATTACCCCGCCTTACGCCTCGGAATTTACGTTATGCTGGCGCAAATACTCTGTGGATACGGTACTTGCAACACGAAATTGAACCGGCGTAACGTAACAGAGATGCGCTACACCGATCTAAATATGCGCCGCTCTACGTGAATCTGGCCCTTAAATGGTAACCTAAGTTAAATATTGTGAATTTTGTTTTGGTGGTGCCATCAACAAAATTGGATTACATTCAGTTTTGACTGCATTATAATGTATTGGCATCCCATTCAAAATGAATAGACAGCAATGCATGTTACCACTCAACATGACACATAATTGCACTATAAACTCTGAATAGTGACATGGCACTGCCAGTGATTTACATTTTCTATAGTTGTAAGAGAAGGTCCAGATTAACCACTTCAGCCCCGGACAATTTTGCTGGTCAATGACTGGGCCACTTTTTGCGATTTGGCACTGCGTCGCTTTAACTGACAATTGCGCGGTCGTGCGACGTGGCTCCCAAACAAAATTGGCGTCCTTTTTTTCCCACAAATAGAGCTTTCTTTTGGTGGTAATTGATCACCTCTGCGGTTTTTATTTTTTGCGCTATAAACAAAAATAGAGAGACAATTTTATAAAAAAAATAATATTTTTTACTTTTTGCTATAATAAATATCCCCCAAAAAATATATAAAAAAACAATGTTTTTCCTCAGTTTAGGCCAATACGTATTCTTCTACATATTTTACGCAAAAAAATCTCAATAAGCGTTAATTGATTGGTTTGCGCAAAAGTTATAGCGTCTACAAAATAGGGGATCGTTTATGGCATTTTTATTAATATTTTTTTTTTTACTAGTAATGGCGGTGCTCAGCGGTACTGCGACCTTATGGCGGACACTTCCGACACTTTTGACACATTTTTGGGACCATTGGCATTTTTATAGCGATCAGTGCTATAAAAATGCATTGATTACTGTAAAAATGCCACTGGCAGGGAAGGGGTTAACACTAGGGGGCGAGGAAGGGGTTAATTATGTTCCTTAGGTGTGTTCTAACTGAAGGGGGGTGGCACTGACTAGGGGAAATTACAGATCGCTGTTCATACATTGTATGAATATGCGATCAGTCATTTCTTCCCCTGAAAGGACCGGGAGCTGTGTGTTTACACACACAGCTCCTGGTTCTCGCCTGTAACGAGCGATCGTATCCCTAGTGGCTGAAATGCAAAATCACGTAATATTACGTGATTTTGCGCAGCCGAGCCAACCTGCCGCTGTAAAACTGCGGCGGCTGGTCGGCAAGCGGTTAAAATTACAGTGTTTTCTTTTGTTTTGTTTTTTAATAATACCTCTAAATCTCCTTGACAAACCTATTTATTCAGTTATTTTTTCCAATTTTAGAATTGCAGTAGTTATGCCAAGCTCAGTTTTATATGAAATGCCATTCTCTTAAACTACATTATTTACTGTACATCTCTGTATGGTGTAATTTAAAATGCTTCGTCAATTTTACTTCTATTAAACTAGAATTTTCATGACAGAACCAAAGTTATAATACTTGTGTTGGTACAGCCATGTTCTTAAATCATTAAAATCCAAGCTTAGTTCCTTGGCATTACTATGCCACCATCAGAAACAATTAAATCCTTCGGCATTGCTCCATCTAAAGCCAGAAAATATAACAGCAACTGGGCATGCAATGTGTTATAAGTCCCCAAAGCAAAACCTGGCAACCTCACTTGCAAACAATCTGCCACAGGCTATCACCTTACCACAGGCAATCTGGCGCCATACAGTTGCCTAATCAGGACCCAATGTCCAGCTTCTAATGCATTTGGCAGTGAAAAACTTTTTGTCTTTTAGCATTATTATTGACTTTCCCACAACTAGTGAAAAGTATAAACACTTTTTTTTTTTAACTTATAACAATCTTATTTCTCCCAGAAAGTATTATGTGTAACCACAGTTACATCAAAACCAACTGTAAAATGCCTTAAGAATGTGGAAAAAATTTTGATTTGCTTTTGCATTGCTCTTGAACAACAGAGAAAAAAACATTTTTGTTAGAGTACGTTTTAGTATCATGAGCTGTAAAGATAATGTACTTGATAGTAAAACCATTTTCTTTGGTTAAAGGTTCAAGTAAGGTTGCGTACTATCAAATACAATCTAGATTGAAATGCAAGCTTTTGTTGTGCTAATACGTATAGCTACTATTAATGGTAGGTACCCCACATAGCAAGAAGGTTTAGGTACGTTCACTTTAGACAGTAGGTAGAGGTCGGATTGTGGTGGAACACTACTATGGTCAAGTTGAGGTTCTGAAAAGAGTTGCTTAGAAGTAATTCAGGAAAGCCTGCTTCATAAATTCTGATCAGAGTCAGTAAACCTTTACTTATTCTTGGGATAATGTTGGTTAGGGTCATACTTCTCCATGCATTCCTTGCACTGGACCATGTAACTGCCACTACACAGAAGACCTATAAGGAAGTGTAATTGTTGGGCCTCTGAACATACACATACTCCTAGTGCCTAGAAAAAAAAAAATTGTTGCTCTACTGACACTGATCATCACATACAGGACTGACTTCCCATCGTGGCTCTGCATTATTTAATGCTCTTTGTGGGACAGTCTATGAATCCCACTCTGTTTGCTCATGAACTCTTGTAGTTCGGCAAAGTAAATGACAAAATGTCTCTGTATGGGCCAGTCTGGCAGTTTTAGTATAGTGCAGTATCTCTGGTAGCATATATCAGTCTCACTGGCATCTCTCAATATGGAACAGTCTCTCTGTATGGTTCCGTCTGTCTTAATAAGGCAGTAATTTTGTATGGCTCAGTCTTTCTGTACCACAGACAAATTAGTATGTGATGTGTGCAGTTTCTGGTAGTCTCTCTGTAACTTTTTAACTCACGTGTTTTTTACAATTTCACTGGTAAAAACAGACTTGAGATTCATAGGTGAGGTAGTGTACACAATTGGATTCAAAACTGATTTTAAAAACATGTACAGGGTGGAACCAGACTTGTATAGATGTCTACCTTTGGTTATAAACCATAGGGGATGTTTGTGATTAAAATGACTCATACCATTGCTCTTTCTACCTAACAGTGCCAGTACATAGAAGCTGTATCAAGTACCTGGTTAGAGGCAAAGATGACAAGATGACTACCCTTTCACTCTTTGTCCAAACACCACTGGAATAAGGAACCGGGAATAAGAGGACACAGAGTGGCACTGGGGCCTAATGTCCCGTCTACAAAAGCTCAATTCTGACAGAAGGTTTGACTGCAAAGTGCACAGGCAGACTGATAGAATGATCACCAAAAGGCATTGCCCCAGGAGGAGTCACTATGGTCAACAACCAAAGAGAAATAAAGCAGGCAAAGTAGAACCATGCTCTGTAGGATGGTGGAGGTCACATCCGAAAGTCAGCAGAATCGTGTATTGGTTGATGCTGACCTCAGTTAATAATCAGGCAGTAGTCACAGCTGTAAAGGTAAAGAACTCAATGCTACATTTATGCACAGGCTTAGAAAAGTTCAGGACAGGTTGTGTTTAGTTGGTATAACACAGGCAAAGTTAAGGAAAGGCAACTGATAAACTGAATCAAGATGTCAGAGCAAGAATGACATTAGGAGCTGTAAATCAAAAGCCCCAATGCACAATAAAGCACCAGGAGAAACCCTTTTGCTCAAGCCACTGCCACCTGAATAATGCTGTTCAGATACACTATATTACCAAAAGTATTAATGGCATCCCAGTCTTAGTCCGTAGGGTTCAATATTGAGTTGGCCCACCTTTTATAGCTATAGCAGCTTCAACTCTTCTGGGAAGGCTGTCTACAAGGTTTAGCAGTGTGTCTATGAGGATGTTTGACCATTCTTCCAGGAGCGCATTTGTGGGTTCAGGCATTGGTGTGGACAAGAAGGCCTGGCTCGCAGTCTCCATTTTAATTCATTCCAAATGTGTTCCATGGGGTTGAGGTCAGGACTCTATGCAGTCTAGTGAAAATCCTCCAACCCAAACTCGCTCACCTTTATGGACCTTGCTTTGTGCACTGGCCAAATTCTTTGGTGGAGGGGAGATTATAGTGTGGGGCTGTTTTTCAGGAGTTGTGCTTGGATCAAGTGCAGTGAAGGAAAGGTGTCAGCATACATAAACATCTTGGATAATTTCATGCTCCCAACTTTGTGGAAACAGTTTGGGGATGGCCCCTTTCTGACCTCAACCTGATAGAACATCTTTGGGATGAATTAAAGCGGAGACAGTCCACACCAGTGTCTGACCTCACAAATGTGCTTCTGGAAGAATGGTCAAACAATCCCATAGACACACCTTGTGGACAGCCTTCCCAGAGGAGTTGAAGCTGTTAGAGCTGCAAAGGGTGGGCCAACTCAATATTGAACCCTACAGACTAAGACTGGGATACCATTAAAGTTCATGTGTGTCTAAAGTCAGGCATTCCAATACGTTTGGAAATATAGTGTAGATTTTGCCTCACCTAACATAAGTACAAGCAGCCAAAGGAGAGAATCCTGGCCAGCAAAAGACAAATGTTGATGAAAAAAGGGGGACAATATTGCGCTTATCTAAAAACACATGATAAAAATGTAATAAAAAAATGTCCATCAACATGACATATGAAGTGACGGTGAAGATGAACGGGTAACCATAAGGCCCCGTACTCACGACCAAACATGTCTGCTGAAACTGGTCCGCAGACCAATTTCAGCAGACATGTTCCGTCGTGTGTACAGCCGCGCGGACAGGATTCCAGCAAACAATTGTCTGACAGACCGTTTCTGAGCAGACAACTGTTTCCCGGACTTGCTTTAAAACAGTCCGCTGGAAACCTGTCCGCCCGGACATGTACGGTCGTCTGTACAGACCTACCGTACATGTCCTGCCGCCCGCCATCCCTCGCATGCGTCGAATGACTTTGACGCATGCGTGGAAGCATTTTCAAGGCAGGCCGCCCACGCCGGCGCGTCATTGTCGCGGCGACACCGCGTCATCGACGCGTCGACACCGCGGACACGCCCCGCGTATTGTTTATGCGCGGACTTCTGTTCGATGGTGTGTATAGCCATCGAACAGAAGTCCCCGGGCAGTCCCCGGCCAGACATGTCCGATGGAAACGGTCTGCAGACCGTTTTCATCGGACATGTCCTGCCGTGAGTACAAGGCCTGAGGATCATCAAATGGAACTTTCTTTCAAAAGGGTAAGAAGAGATGGAATACGCTTACTGGAACCAATAGGTCTACCTGTCAATGACAGCAGATCATTCAGGCATAGGAAATCCCAACAGCGAATAGGCTCAACTTGTTTGGAGATTCTGGGTAGCAGGAACCACGAACATAACCACTAGACCACACAATCTACGGCTTGATGAATGGTATCCTGGACTTGTAGAAAAATGCTCAGAGCTCAACAGGTATCCACCCTGTTTTCAACGGACATTAAGACAGCTTCGGATGGGAAAAGAACCCTTGTATGGGGTTAAATAAAGGGGACAATGGAACAGCTCAAAAAAACTCCTCCATGTGCTCAAGGTGAATGCCTGAATGATCTGCTGTCTTTGACAGGTAGATCCATTGGTTCAGGTAAGCGTATTCCATCTCTTCTTACCCTTTTAAAAGAAAGTTCCATTTGATGATCCTTATGGTTACCTGTTCATCTTCATCGTCACTTCATATGTCATGTTGATGGACATTTCTTTATCAAATTTTTTCCTCTGTGGACTTATTATTATATTTATTCATGTTATTTTATTATCTATGTTTTCACTCTGTACACCCAGTGGTCACACTCACTCAGTGAGTTTTTTTATAGAATCACTAGCGCTACATTCACATTTCTAAAAGACAAATGTTGCCTGGGCTAGTAAAATCATTTAGAAAGCTTATTTTATTCTCCCAGTACAGGAGTTGACCATCCAAGCTTTAATGAGGCCTAAGGTATAGCAGAAAATGTACATATAGTGTTCCACAAGTAAAAAGGATTCAACTTAGCTGATAGATACCTGCTGGATCTAATGTGTGAAGCAGATGTTACAGTAATTACTGGATTTCAAGAAATTCTAATCCAGACAACACCATCTATTATCTCATCTTTTGAATAGCTAGAAAAGTAATCACACATGTCCTAAGTACTATTTGTGTCTTTATCTATACCATTTCTTTTTTTTATCTTAATTCCTTTTTTTTATTGTTTTCAAAACTTCATTGTTTTTACAGTTATTCTCAATCGTACAAAAAATGCATGTTACATTTAGGAGGATAGACATCAAACAGCAATTGTCATATTATGCATATCATACAATAAATTATCCTACCCCTTCCCGCCCCCTCCCTGCACCCTCCCTCCCCCCTGCCACCTCCCCCCTCCCCTGTCTTGTCCCCCCCCCAATATGACTCTTGTATCTTCATGAAATTGAAGAAAAAAGGAGGGGCCAGCCAAGGAGGCCGAGGGGAGCAACCTCTTTCACCCATCTAGCACAGGATCCCTTTTGTTTCTTTTTCTTTCTTTTTTTTGCTTTTCGGAAGGCTCAAAATTTGATCCGTCTAACTATTAAAAAAAAGAAAAGAGAGAAAAAGAAAAGGAAAAAAAAAAAATGTCCTGTCTTCTATATTTGGGGGAGATTTCTATTAGTAGCGAACTTTTATCTCTAAGAGGGGAAACCTATGTCTTTCAACCCCCCACACTTTTTCAAATCTCTTATGGTTCCCCTGTTTGATAAAGGCCACTCTCTCGCTCTCAATCAACTTAATTATGGTTTCAATCCAGCTCCTAACAGATGGAGGGTCATATGCCTGCCAACGCTGTGCAATTAATTTGCGTGCCTGAAATATTCCTCGCAACACGCCCTCCAGTGTTCCCGGTGGTACTCTATGGTCCTCCATATCTCCCAGGAGGCAGGTTCTAGCGTCTGGCTCTAGAGAAGTCTTAAAGATATTATTAAGTTTATTGATGACCTCTGTCCAATACCTGAAGAGCTTGGGACATCTCCAGAACATATGGACAAGGTCCCCTGAAGCCTTGCATCTAAGACATTCATCTCTCCATTTCCAGCCTATTTGAAACATTTTTTTTGGAGTGTAATAGACCCGGTGAACGAAAAATAGGTGGGATAGTCTTTGTGCTGGGGCAATAGATACTAGAACCCCTCTGTTTAGGATCCTGTTCCACTGCTCTTGCGTTATCTGCCCAAGGTCCCGTTCCCATCTTTCTCTGCTCCTGAGCATACCCGATTGATTTATGGCCCTAGCCCCTAGTTTATCGTATAGCTCTGAGATTAGCTCTTTCGTTGTATTATTTTGGGCTATTTTATTGAGAATAGGGGTCTGGATCCTATCTAGCGAATGGGTCTTAAACTGAGTCTGAGTGGCATGCCTAATCTGGAGATATTTAAAGAAGGTTTTATTTGGGATGTTAAATTCTTGTCTCAGGTCTGAGAATGGTTTCATAGTATTCCCCTCGTATAATTGGACAAGTCGCGTGATTCCCTGTTTCTCCCAAATATTGCATTTCCCCACCCCCTCAACTTCTGGAAGATTTTTGTTGTTCCAAAGGGGGGCATATTCAGTTACTCCAACGTATCCCAATAGGGCCTTTATTGTCCTCCACACCTTATTAAGTAAATTTGTCGTCGGACACTTATAGGCAAATTAATTTGCCTCTAGGGCTTCTACTAATATTTTGTGCGGGGCCCCTACTAGGATCAGTCTAAAACAATCCTTTCTCAGGTCTGGGATTCCACATCCTGCAATGTGCTGTAGCTGGGACGCCAGGAAATAAATTCTTGGGTGTGGGACCGCCATCCCTCCCTCCCCGACCGGGAGCTGCATGGTCTGCAGCCCAATTCTGGCCTGCCCTCCTCTCCACATTAACCCATATCGGAGAGTTGTGGAGGACGTACAATATCTGAGGGAGCCAGATCATTTTAATTAGACTGCATCTCCCAGCTACAGAGAGAGGGAGGCGGCTCCAAATGTCTTTTTTTTGCTTCAGCTTTAATAATAAAGGGGCAATATTTGTACTGATATATTCACTGACGTCTCGGGTAATCCAAATCCCCAAATATTTAAGTGTGGTTAGGATTTTTAACTGGGGCATATCGGTTAGCGTCTGTTCTGGTAATGTATCTATTTGGAAGCAGAGCCGACTTATCCCAGTTAACAATCAGACCTGAGAACCTACCGAAATCCCTAACCATTTGGATCACTGGGGCCAATGAATAATTAACATCACCTATGAAGAAAAGGATATCGTCCGCGAACAGCGCTATACTATCTTCATCTAGGCCCCTTTTGAATCCCTGGATGTCTTCCTTAAGCCTGGTTTTGATAGCTAAGGGTTCCATGGCCAGTGCAAATAGGAGTGGGGATAGAGGACACCCTTGTCTCGTTCCCCTCTCCAATTCGAATAGGTCTGAAGCTACGCCATTGATCTTGATTTTGGCGCGTGGTTTGTTGTATAGGAGCTTGACCCACCTAATAAAGGATGGGCCAAACCCAAAACCTTCTAATACCCTCCATAAGTAAGTCCACTCCAGGCTGTCAAATGCCTTTGCCGCGTCCAATGCCAGTAATGCCATGGGGCCCTCATTATCAGTAGGGACTTGTATGTTTAAAAAAAAAAAATCTTATATTCAGGCTTGTTGCCCTATTTGGGATAAATCCCAGGGTGAATAAGGGTCTCAATGCACCCTTTTAGGCGAGTTGCAAGAACCTTTGCAAGGATTTTTACGTCCGTGCAAAGCAGTGAAATTGGCCGATAGGAGGAGGGGTCTAGTTGATCTTTTCCCTCTTTGTGAATAATAATAATTGTTGCCTCCATCATGGAGGGAGGGAGATGTCCTTTGGAAAAGGCGAAGTTCAAGGTGTGTAGTAACTCTGGTAGCAGTATATCTCCATATTGCTTAAAAATTTCTGACGGGAGCCCGTCGGGCCCTGGTGATCTATGATTAGACATCTCTATCACAGCCCGTTGCAGTTCCTCCAACGTGATCGGGAACTCCAATTTATTTTTTTCACTATCTAGCAAATTTGGAAACGAGATTCCCTGGAAAAAGGCTTCCATACAGTATATTCATTCTCGCATCTGGATTTATACAGGGGTTTATAAAAATTGTGAAACACATGTCTTATCTCCCTTCCTTCAGTTACAATGTCACCTGTGGGACCTCTGATGGCCCCGATATTAGAAGAAGGGGTGTTGGTCCGTACCAAAAGCGACAGCACACACCCCACCTTCTCCCGTTCGCCAAATTGAAGTTGTTTTTGAAAAATTTGGGGGTTCTCAGCCTTCCTCCTAATTACCATTTTGTAAACCTGTTGTTTTTCAAGCCATTCACCTTGTCTACTTAGGGAGGGGTCTTCTATATAACGCTGCTCGGCTAACATCACTTCGTTCCTGATCTCTTCTGCCCATTTTCTAGATTCCCGTTGTAGTCTTGCCACCTTTTGTATCAACAACCCCCTTAAATATGCCTTCAAGGAGTCCCAGACCACATCAGCCTCTGCCGTACCCATATTAATTTGGGCATACTCCCTCAGACCATCTGATAGTTCTTGTGATTTCCCGATTAATTCCAACCAATATGGGCTAATTTTCCTCTCCCGCAGGGTTGGTCGTTCATTTCTCCTGATTACTAGTTCTAATGGTGAGTGGTCTGAGACCTCTCTTGGGCCATATTCTATTTCCTTCACCCTATTCAGTAATATGTCATTGCCCATAGCCAAGTCAATTCTGGACAGGGTGGCATAAGAGCTAGAGAAACAGGAATACTGACAGGTCTGTGGGTGATGGATACGCCAGATATCTTTTAACCCTGCCTCCTCCATAAACTGAGCCAACCGACTCCCTAGTTCGGTTTTTGGATCAAGTTTTGGGGGGAATCTATCTTGTGCTCTATCCGGGACTTCGTTATAATCCCCTACTGCGATCAGGGGGATATCTGGGTTATCCAACATAAACTCCATTAATTTCTGTAATATAGTAAAGTTAAAGGGGGGGGAACATATATATTGGCCAATATGTAGGGCATATTCTCTATTGTACAGGCCAAAAAGATATATCGTCCCTGCTCATCTATCCAGCTCTGTTCGCAGGAGAACAACAATCCCTTACTCACCAATATACTGACCCCCCTTGAGTATGAGGAATGTACAGAGTGATAGCGATACGGAAACTTACGTATACCCAATTGGGTCATGCTATCTCTGGTTAAATGTGTCTCCTGTAGACAGAGTATCCCTGGTCCCCTCCCCTCCATAGATGCCAAGACCAGTGCTCGCTTAATAGAATCCCCCAGCCCTCTTATGTTCCATGACCTAATTCTCCAAGCCATAATCGGTATACAGTAAGAAATGTGCAAACATAAACAAAAACATGAAATAGCACTTCTCCCTCCCACTCGACTGCTTATACGGACCAAATCCTCTCCTTTTGCTAGTGGTATTTAACATATACAGGGTACCTGACATAGCTTCCTCCTGGAAATTACCCTCCCCCTCCCTCCCCCCACTAAATCCGCCCCCTCCCTCCCCCTCCCCTCTTGCCCATTGGGGCTCCCCTTGGGGGCCTCTCCTGTGACCTTACCACTCTTACCCAATCTCATCACAACTGCCGTCCTACCACTCACCTACCACTCTTACCCCAGTGAAGGTCTTCCCTCGCCTCCCCTTTAGCAAAGTTTAAAGCTCCACTTTTCCCAAAGTAAAACCTAAAAAAAGCTTATAATCATATATCCTACACCATTTCTAATGACAGAGTTCTTTTACAGGTTTTCTGTCGAGCACTGTTTTACAAATGACAAACTTCCCAGGCCTGCTTTTGTGCGTGTACTCTCTTGGGCATCAGTGTGTTACATAGTAATATCTGCAAGCAGTACTAACCAATAATAACTGGCTTTTTTTGTATGTATTATTCTCATATATCTTTGTTAGCTTTAGTCTAAGTCTGTATCCAACTTTATTATAACATCTTGACATATAGAAAGATGGTACAAATACATCCTTGTTTTCCAGACATGGTGTTACTTTTCTGGCAATCTTCACACAACAGGGGTTTATAAGGCCTGGAAGTGGGAATAATCACTTATAAGAAGAATACATTTTTTTAGTACGTGGTAAAAGAACAAGAATACCTCAGCTCTCTGCCTTCTTCTGCCTCCAAGTCTAACACATATCTAGCCTGGCAAGAAAACAGATGTTTAAGTGACGCAGAAGTTTGCGAATAGAGGTTTACACTGCCATGAGTACTACTATTAAGTCCAAAGGGGCAAGGAATACTAATGACTTTAGCAGATTCCATTTATAAAGTGTACAAACTACAACTTATTGATAAATAGTTATTCAGTTGAATGTGATTTTATCCTTTTTTTGATGGATTAAATTGATGAGATTTAAAAGACCTGCCCTAAGACTAACACATGTTAACCAATTAGAGCACATGGAAGTATGAAACACAACTATTTAAACCAGAAGAATACAAACAATTTATTTAGGGAACATCTTTAGGATAAGTGAATATTTTTGAAAACATTACAAAAACAAAACTGGGTAGAAAAGCAACCTGACTTTAGGTAGGTCATCTAAGTTTTTCATGAATTTAAAAAACCTAAACAATAAAAGAACATGCAATGCTTTTAGAAGTTTTCTTGTGGATAAATGGTATTGATTTCTTGGTTTCAAAAATGAGAGGTAGTGTGCAGGTTTAAAAGACCGTTAGTCAAGGTGGAAGTTTGTGAGTGGCTGTTACTGCAGGAAATGTCCATGCTGCTTCTTGTAACTTGTTCTTCCATAGGGTTGTGATAGATTATAGTGCTAATTCTACACTGACTATTTTCTAAATATATTCACTAAGTGAAGACATTTTATGACAGTACAAATTACAATAATGCCCTGTATACACGATCGGTTCGTCTGATGAAAACGGTCCGATGGAGCAAGCTCTCTCCAGAAGTTCAGTGAGGATCTCTGAATGATCCAATGTTGACCTAAATCACTAATGATGATAAATAGAATCCACCTGTGTGTAATCAAGTCTCCGTATAAATGCACCTGCACTGTGATAATCTATGAGGTCTGTTTAAAGCGAAGAGAGCATCATGAAGAACAAGGAACACACCAGGCAGGTCCAAGATACTGTTGTGGAGAAGTTTAAAGCCGGATTTGGATACAAAAAGATTTCCCAAGCTTTAAACATCCCAAGGAGCACTGTGCAAGCGATAATATTGAAATGGGAGTATCAGACCACTGCAAATCTACGAAGACCTGGCCGTCCCTCTAAACTTTCAGCTCATACAAGGAGAAGACTGATCAGAGATGCAGCCAAGAGGCCCATGATCACTCTGGATGAACTGCAGAGATCTATAGCTGAGGTGGGAGACTCTGTCCATAGGACAACAATCAGTCGTATACTGCACAAATCTGGCCTTTATGGAAGAGTGGCAAGAAGAAAGCCATTTCTTGAAGATATCCATAAAAAGTGTTGTTTAAAGTTTGCCACAAGCCACCTGGGAGACACACCAAACATGTGGAAGAAGGTGCTCTGGTCAGATGAAACAAAAATCAAACTTTTTGGCAACAATGCAAAACGTTATGTTTGGCGTAAAAGCAACACAGTTCATCACCCTGAACACACCATCCCCACTGTGAAACATGGTGGTGGCAGCATCATGGTTTGGGCCTGCTTTTCTTCAGCAGGGACAGGGAAGATGGTTAAAATTGATGGGAAGATGGATGGAGCCAAATACAGGACCATTCTGGAAGAAAACCTGATGGAGTCTGCAAAAGACCTGAGACTGGGACGGAGATTTGTCTTCCAACAAGACAATGATCCAAAACATAAAGCAAAATCTACAATGGAATGGTTCACACATAAACATATCCAGGTGTTAGAATGGCCAAGTCAAAGTCCAGACCTGAATCCAATCGAGAATCTGTGGAAAGAACTGAAAACTGCTGTTCACAAACGCTCTCCATCCAACCTCACTGAGCTCGAGCTGTTTTGCAAGGAGGAATGGGCAAAAATGTCAGTCTCTTGATGTGCAAAACTGATAGAGACATACCCCAAGCGACTTACAGCTGTAATCGCAGCAAAAGGTGGCGCTACAAAGTATTAACTTAAGGGGGCTGAATAACTTTGCACGCCCAATTTTTCAGTTTGTGTTTTTTTTTTAAAGTTTGAAATATCCAATACATTTTGTTCCACTTCATGATTGTGTCCCACTTGTTGTTGATTCTTCAAAAAAAATTACAGTTTTATATCTTTAAAGCCTGAAATGTGGCAAAAGGTCGCAAAGTTCAAGGGGGCCGAATACTTTTGCAAGGCACTAAGGGCCTGATTCCCAAAAGAGATACGCAGACTTAACTGCTGTTCAGTCTGTGCCTAACTTTGGAAACGATTCTCAAAAGGCTTTTTCCAAAGTTAGGCAGAAAATCTGACATGTGTAAGACACTTACACGGTCAGATCGTAGGATGCAGTACCGCATCCGCCACTGGGGGCATTTCTCATGGAAATGCAGCTTTGAGTATGCAAATGAGGACTTAAGCAGATTCTCAAAGCATTTCATCCTTGTGATTTCTGCGTAAGTTCCGAATTTGCTTGCGCAAAACTAGGGCTGGTTTTACAATGTGTAAAGTTAGTCACACCTTGTAAAGGCCCATTCAAGCGACGGCATTTGGTATGCATTCCTGAGGGAGAACTCCACGGCAATTTTTAAATTCAAAACCGGCATGGGTTCCCCCCCCAGGAGCATACCAGGCCCTTAGGTCTGGTATGGGTTGCAAGGAGACCCCCCCACGCCGAAAAATCGACGTAGGGGGTCCCCCGACAATCCATACCAGACCCGTATCCAAAGCACGCTACCCGGCCGGTCAGGAAGGGAGTGGGGCCGAGCGAGCGCCCCCCCCCTCCTGAGCCGTGCCAGGCCGCATGCCCTCAACATGGGGGGGTTGGGTGCTCTGGGGCAGGGGGGCGCACTGCGGGCCCCCCCACCCCAGAGCACCCTGTCCCCATGTTGATGAGGACAGGACCTCTTCCCGACAACCCTTGCCGTTGGTTGTCGGGGTCTGCGGGCGGGGGCTTATCGGAATCTGGGAGTCCCCTCAAATAAGGGGGCCCCCAGATACCGGCCCCCCACCCTAAGTGAATGGATATGGGGTACATCGTACCCCTACCCATTCACCTGTAGGCAAAAAGTAAAAGTTATTAAACACACAACACAAGGGTTTTTAAAATAATTTATTATTCTGCTCCGGAGGCACCCCCCTGTCTTCTTTATTAGCTCTATTACCAGGGGGGGCTTCTTCTTCCACTCTCCAGGGGTCTTCTTCCACTCTCCGGGGGGGTTTCTTCTTCCGCTCTCCGGGGGGGGGGGCTTTTCCGCTCTCCGGGGGTCTTCTTCTCTCTTCGCCGCTCTCCGCTGTTGACTCGGCGAACCCCGGTTCTTCTCCAGCTGCCGGAGCATGATGGGACGGTGATGCCTATATAAATGGGATGCAAGGCGCGCTTCCATCATTACAGTGACAAGAGGCGACGAGTCAACATCGGAAGAGGGGAGAAGAACAGAAGAGAAGACCCTGACGTCACAGAAGACCGCGTCGGCTGCCTGTTAGAAATTGAGCTAACACACAAAGATAGCAGGCAGCCAGCGCTGAAGAAGAAGGCACCGGACAGCTGGAGAAGAACCGGGGTTCAACAGCGGAGAGCGGCGAAGAGAGAAGAAGACCCCCGGAGAGCGGAGACCCCCCCCCCCCCCGGAGAGCGGAAGAAGAAACCCCCCCCGGAGAGTGGAAGAAGACCCCCGGAGAGTGGAAGAAGACCCCCGGAGAGTGGAAGAAGAAGCCCCCCCTGGTAATAGAGCTAATAAAGAAGACAGGGGGGTGCCTCCGGAGCAGAATAATAAATTATTTTAAAAACCCTTGTGTTGTGTGTTTAATAACTTTTACTTTTTGCCTACAGGTGAATGGGTAGGGGTACGATGTACCCCATATCCATTCACTTAGGGTGGGGGGCCGGTATCTGGGGGCCCCCTTATTTGAGGGGACTCCCAGATTCCGATAAGCCCCTGCCCGCAGACCCCGACAACCAACGGCAAGGGTTGTCGGGAAGAGGTCCTGTCCTCATCAACATGGGGACAGGGTGCTCTGGGGTGGGGGGGCCCGCAGTGCGCCCCCCTGCCCCAGAGCACCCAACCCCCCCATGTTGAGGGCATGCGGCCTGGCACGGCTCAGGAGGGGGGGGGCGCTCGCTCGTCCCCACTCCCTTCCTGACCGGCCGGGTAGCGTGCTTTGGATACGGGTCTGGTATGGATTGTAGGGGGACCCCCTACGTCGATTTTTCGGCGTGGGGGGGTCTCCTTACAACCCATACCAGACCTAAGGGCCTGGTATGCTCCTGGGGGGGGGAACCCATGCCGGTTTTTTCTTTGAAAATTGGCATGGAGTTCTCCCTCTCAGGAATGCATGCTGAGCGACGCTGTCATTTTTTTTTTTTAATTATTTGTTTTCCCGGCGCGTATATTTTTTTTCACCCGTCGCAACTTTAGTGTCCCGTCGGAATTCTCAAAGCCGCCCGGCGTCAATTATGTTCGCACGCTGCACGTCGGGAAAATTACGTCACACGCATGCGCAGTACGGCCGGCGCGGGAGCGCGCCTCATTTAAATTTTAAACGCCCCCCGGAGAGAAGGACCGCCTTGCGACGGCGGCACTTAAGTTACACGGCCTGAAATTTCTAGGTAAGTGCTTTGAAGATCAGGCACTTAGGTAGAGATTTTAAGTCAGTGTAACTTAACTGCTGAAAGTTAAGTTAGGCAGCTTTTTTGGGAATCAGGCCCTGTATGTGGGCATATCCGTTCTGCAGCGGTTACTGGGCTGCTTTCAAACTGATTCGCAGGTGCAGAGCAGTGCACCTGAGGGTTACCTGCACTGAGCCATAGGCCCCTTTGACACAGTCAGTCCGACCCAATTGGACCCTCCATTCCCCTCTAAAGAGTAGCAGATTTAAATGGACTTGTGTTCGTTTACAAATGCCTACCTCCAATCCGATCCGCAAAAAAAGTAGAGTGGGCTCTATAGAGTAGAGTGGGCTGCCATCCACCCCCTCCGCTCATTGTGGCCCGCGACCGGTTACCAAGTCACTGAGGTGGCCCTCGCTCTTCAAAAGGTTGGGCACCCCTGCCTTAAAGCATGGTCCATGGCGGTTTATGGGTACTATTGTTTTTTACAATATCACTGGTACAAGCAATCCTAAGGCTTGGGATGTTTGATATCCATTTACTGTACAACCCCATCTTTTATATTTGACCAAAAATAGGGTATTTTATTGCATTTTTTATGAACAAAAAATAATTTTTATATATTTTTCCAGAAAATATGCTCTTGATAAATGGTTGTGCAAATATCATGCTACATAAAAAAAATGTAACTACTCTTTTTGTTCTACTCGGCATCTGCTTTCAGAAAATATATAAAGTTCAGGGGGTTAAGTAATTTAAATGTTTACATGTGTACAAAAAATGAAATACATTTCTCTATACAGCAGCAGTGGTTAAGGCAGAATCAACAACTCTTCAGATTGAAAACGACTACTAAAATTGCAGTAACATGTTATTTTTATATGGGATTTTAGTAATTGGATTTAAATCTCCCTTAATGAAACAATGCTGCCATAAGAGGGACAAAAGAAAATTATAGCATTTTTAACAGGTTTAACCAAACAACTTAAAATATAGATAGTAAGGCCTCGTACACACGATAGGTTAAACAGAGGACAACGGTCTGATGGACCGTTTTTATCGGTCAAAACCGATCGTGTGTGGGCCCCATAGGTTATTTAACCTTAGGTTAAAAAAAAGCCAACTTGCTTTAAATTTAACCGATTCCTAACCGATGGGAAAAAACGATCGTTAGTAGGCACAACCATCGGTTAAAAATCCATGCTCAGAATCAAGTCGACACATGCTTGGAAGCATTGAACTTCGTTTTTTTTTCAGAATGTCGTTGTGTTTTATGTCACTGCGTTCTGACACGATCGTTTTTTAACCGATGGTGTGTAGGCGCGATGGACCATCAGTCAGCCTCATCGGTTAACCAATGAAAACAGTCCATCGGTCCGTTCTCATCGGATGGACTGATCGTGTGTACGCGGCATAACAAGTAGCATATTTTCCATCCTGGATAGGTAAATAAAACATATTTTTCATTTATTATAGTCGGGGTGAAAAAATACCCTTGCATATTTCCTTTATGCAGCCTTATATCCAGCCAGCAGACAATGCTAAGCTCCTTTTCACACATACAGCTATTTCAGCTTATCTAAAAGATGTCTTCTATTTATAGTGTTACGTGACAAATCATAGCAGTGACTGAGCCCTTATTAGACTAGCAATAAAATAGAGACATACAAAAGCAGTTTCAAAACTTGTAAAACTATAACAAAAGAACAAGGCCGGGTATAAGGTTTTATTCGTACAAACAGAGCCTTAAAGCAAGCTTTATCAACTTTGTTGTTTCTTTAGTTAACCAATAGTGCTTTGTGGATCCATTATTGTCTTTCTAGCATTACATTACCTACCTGCACCTAAAGTCTACTTTTTAACTTGTACATACAGGTAAGCCTATAATAAGGCTTACCTGTAGGTACAGGGAATATCTCCTAAACATGTACAGTTTAGGAGATATTCACACAGCATGCAGCCGGTAAAGTCACATAAAGGCACATGTGCTCTGAAGGGACAATATACCTCTGAAGGGACAACAGAGCTCTGTTTTGTGGCCCCGGCCACTCATTCAGTCGGAATCCGCAAACCCAGAAAGAAGACCGGGTGAAGATAGAAGTACTGGGGAGCAGTGACAGCACTGCACTGGAGGCTTCTGTGTCCAGGTAAGTCTGTCATAATAGAACTAGGTGATACTCCTGCGCTGTGTAGGATAAATGGGAAAAGGAGGGAGGTGATGGGGGGCCAGGGAATGGGTGTGGGCACTGCAGCAAACAAAGAAAAAATCTGTCCAATACAGACAGTAAATAGTGATTAAAAAGTGTATATGTCTGCGCTGTGAATTAAACTAGTGTTATAAGTGAGCAAAAGGAAGGGGAGGGGGGGAGGGGTGAAGTAGTGTGAACTTGGGAAGTGAAAAACTATGCAGACAGAAAATGGAAGGGACCTATGTGACAATCTATAAGTACAGTCCTAACTGGACCGTATTAAAAATCCATGGTGAAAATGCTTCGGTGAAAAAACTATATAAGTGATGAAGATAAAAATATATGAAATATATATGATATGCAAAAAGTCCCGGATTAGTCCAAGTAAATACAAAACAGTTCCAGGTGAAATTAATGGAGTAAGTGGATGGTTGAAAGTGAAAACAAAATCCAAATGCACGTGGGTGGAAAATGTGCAGTTTGATCAAATCCACAACAGCATGCAGCCCACACCATAAGTGATCTTGTCAGCTTACCTCCCAGCTGTCACTTAAAGCCAAAGATAATTACCAATACTCCAAATTCCTGTTAGATGGCTGTCACTCTGTGTACTCATCGGTGATTGGTCATACATAAGGGAGAAAAAATATGAGGTGTAACCTGGTTCTTCTATCACATATGAGGAAAAGGGGTGTAGCCAAGGTGGGTAAGTATACACTTACACTACTTACACAACGTGTAAGAAAAGGGAGCCTATCTCCACGAGCGCCGAGCTCGTCTCTCTGACTTCTCTCCGTCTCAGCTCCAATCCCTCAGTGTCCTCCAAGCCGATTGCTCGTGGTAAGATGGAAGAAACCGGGGTAGGGAGAAGTGAGAGAGGGGGGGCACATCGCGTGAATGGTACAACAAAAGTATATGGAAACACAAAGGTGCGGTAAAAAACTCACATGGAGCAGTGATGGAACGATCGCAAATCCACGAGCGCCGCGCTCGTCTGCCGTCCGTCTGGTGCTGCTCCTGATTGGTGCTCTGGTGTCCCGACGCGTGTTCGTCACATCACGTGACTTCATCAGGGGACACTAGTACATTATGACTTAAACCTGCAGGGGGTACAATTTATTTATGTGTTTATTCTTCTTTTATTCATGTTTATTCTTTTTTATCCTTCTTCTGCAGTTTACTACCACTTTAAAAGACAAAAATTTGGTGCAGCATGGAAAAACTGAGAAAATCTTCATAGAAAGTAATGACACTCTTGTAATTGCTTTGGGCTTTTCTGTGGAGATTCTCATATACAGATTTGCCCGTGTCAACCTGTTCCAGTGAAATAATGCTATATAGATGGAGACATCCGCCCTGACAGGGCAGGCCATTAGAAGTAGTTTTATGGCACAGCTGCTTTTAGGATACCTCCTTCTATGTAACTTTTGGATGCTGAGGCCAAGAAAACTTCTGGCTCAAGGGTGCAGGTCATTTAAACAAACCTTCCTGCAAAATATAACAAATGTACATACTGTATATATTCTTTATATTTAAATGTTTTGATTAGGACAATTTTTAGCAATTTGTTATTTTTTTTTACTTTTAGGGGTACCATTCAATTGGTGTTTCAGTTTGGTAGCAGTTTATTGAAATTCCAGTTTGATATTTCATTCACGCTAGTCAATCTGGAATAGCGTAGAGACATACGAAAGTAGTTTAACAGCTTGTAAAACTGTAACGACAGAACGAGTTAAATATGACAGATGGGAGAAAAGCTTGACAATAATACTTACTTTTCCAGATTACATATGTTCTTTTCTAAAATCTTTGAAAAAACACAATCTCCCTTGTTGCTCCATGGGTAAAATATATATTGTTCCACTGAGGAAAACCTAAGTAGTAATAAATCACAGGTGACACGCGCCTGTCATGATGTTTGTTGAGTGCACACAGAGGATGCTGGCCTCCGTCACTGAGATATTTACTTTGTAATGAGTCTTGAAAGATATCCAAGTTTAAGAGAGGAGCTGCAAGCTTGCTGCACTGTGCTGTACACACTCTCCATCCATCGGGAATTACATCACTATATAATGTAATTTCTTCTGACTTTTTTCCCATTATTCTCTGGGCTTCTACGTGATTACCCACCTCAAAATGGACTGACCTAATTGATTTCACGGGGCTGACTTATAAACACTGGTAATTGATTATGATTGGACTTAATAACCTGGCTTGCAAGATCTGCGGAGGAGCATATGGAATGGCAGAAAATAGGTTGCACATGTGAAGCTGTAATAAATAAGAAGCCAGATAGGCATGGCTTTCAGTAGCTTGTTTATTGTCTACAGATAGAAGAAAAACAAGTAGCATGTGGTGAGCTACTGGGGGATGTTTGTAACCTTAATGCTTTGCTGTGGTTTGTAATATCTCCCAATTTTTACACAGCAGCTTTGTATTATTTGTCTAGCATGAACAAATCCATCTCTGAGATTCACTTTTATGCAAAGAGCTTAAGGCGTTGGAGCAGTCACATGAGTCTGGGCACAAGGGCTGCCACCTGGCTTCCAACCACTCCAGTTGTTCCAAAGAGAACAGGTTTGTAAATTCATTTGGAAAATACATTTCTCAATTTTTTTGTGACTTTTTGTCTTTCATAGTATCTGAGAATCTGCATTTTTTTCAAATCTTAATTTATAGCACTTATATTTTTTGGATAAAATATTACTTAACATTTTGTAAATAGCAAGTTCATACAACTGTATATAATTCTAGTATTGATTTTTTAGAATAAAAACTATTTTTCTTGTGCAGAAGTCCTAACTTTAACATTAAATAAAAGGCATGGAAACCTACCTTGGATCTGTCTAAGCTGACCATATTTTTGTAATAAGATAATGTATAAATATTTTAACAAACCTATCAAAATGCACTTTTGGGAAGCCTGCTATAGCGAACTAAAAAAAATTCAATAGGTGTTTCCAAAAATAAAATATGATAGAGATAGAGATAGAGAGGCATTTTAGGCAAATGCAGAGAATAGGTTGTAAGTAATGCAGGGAGGTGCTAGTCCTAAGAAAAACCTCTGATGTTGTCATTGATTCAGGTGTGTGTGGCATGTTCTAATACTTGGCCGGTTGGATGGCTGTCATTAAGGAGGTGTGGAGGATCTGGGGCCATGGAAAAAAGAAGGGAGTGGATGGTTGTTACTCTGGGGAGAAATTCAGTGGCCATCAGTTTAGCTGGCCGTGGTTAGCAGGATATTACTGCGGGGCCAGGATTACTCGGTTTGTGGGATGTGACCATCGGGTGAGTTGGCTTGAAAGTGGTAATTTCTCTCAAGGAATGTGAGGCTGGGGGTGAGGAGTATATGACTGGAGATCAAATTGGGGGATTAGTGGCTGTTGGGTGAGTGGAATGCAGCCATCAGTCTCAGGGAGGGAAAAATAAAAATGTATTTTCCAACAGGACATGGTAATCCATTTTCAATAATTTGATGACTGAGTTATCTTTTCAGGTCTGGGAATTGGAGAGCAGGATACAGCTGTCTAAATAATTTGTATTACATTTTTTACAGATAAAAAAAACTTACATATTTTGCAAAACAGTTTGCAAATCATTCATAAAAATACAAAACATTCTCAAAATACACATAAATACATAGAAAATACATATAGGTACATAAATGGATCCATCCTCTAACGTGCACTTAAAAATGTATCAATGCCGCAGCATGTACTCTTAATTCTCCTGGGCCATCTAGGTATTAGACAGGAGAAAATAGATAAAGAGAGACAAGAGAGCAGGCCCCGTTCCCCGTCCATACCTGGGGATACTGCTGTCAACACTAAAAGAATGTGAGTGGGTAGCCATTAGTGGCAGGAGCAGCAGTAATTGGGTGCAGTTTGGTCTAGGACAGGGGTCTCCAAACTTTCTAAACAACTTTCTAAACAAAGGACCAGACTGTGGCCACTGGAAGTAGAAAAGGTCCCAACGTCAGTGGGAACAAACAATACTCCATCTTTGATGTCAGTGTGAAGAATTGTGCCCCATCGTTGATATCATTGGGACAAATTGTGCCCTCAATTTGATGTCATTGGGAGGAATTGTGCCCCATCTTGTGGAGAATTATGTCCCATTGTTGTGGATGAAAATAGTGCCCAAAGGGCTGAATAAAAGCAAGCAAAGGGCTGGTCCCCAGGCTACAGTTTGGAGACTACAGGTCAAGGAGATATGGAAAATTCTTTCATTAACAATGATGTAGGAAATGTATTTTTAACTAGGGTTTGTCTTTTGTTTTGGAATGTTGCAAGGAGACATTTTTAGGTTTGCTTGTGCTGGTGGAAGTCAGTTATAGGCTGCTCCTGTTAAAGTAAAACTAAAGGTAAAGCTCTGTCAGATTTGTTTTAATGTTCAATATTTCTTTATTGAATTTTGAATTTACAAAAGGATATACAGGCGCATCTCATAAATTAGAATATCATAAAAAAAATATATATATTTCAGTAATTCAATTCGAAAAGTGAAACTCTTATATTTTATATAGATGCGTTACACACAGAGTGATATATTGCAAGCATGTCTTTCTTTTAATTCGGATAGTTATGGCTTACAGCTAGTGAAAACCCAAAATTCAGTATCTCAGATAATTAGAATATTACATAAGACCGGAAAAAAAAGGATTTTTATACAGAAATGTTGGCTTAATGAAAAGGATGTCCATGTACAGTATATTATGCACTTTACTTTGTTGGGGCTCTTTTTGCATGAATTACTGCATCAATGTGGCGTGGCGTGGAGGCGATCAGTCTGTGGCACTCTTGAGGTGTTATGGAAGCCCTAAGTCAGCGCAGCCCTCTTCCAGGAAATTCTAGAGCACTTCATGCTTCCCTCTGCTGACCAGCTTTATGGAGATGGTGATTTCATTTTCAAGCAGGACTTGGCACCTGCCCACACTGCCAAAAGTACCAATACCTGGTTTAATGATCATGGTATCCATGTGCTTGATTGGCCAGCAAACTTGCCTGACCTAAACCCCATAGAGAATCCGTGGGGCATTGTCAAGAGGAAGATGAGAGACACCAGACCCAACAATGCAGAGGAGCTGAAGTCCGCTATCAAAGCAACCTGGGCTTCCATAATACCACAGCAGTGCCACAGGCTGATCGCCTCCATGCCAAGCCACATTGATGCCATGATTCATGCAAAATGAGCCCCGACAAAGTATTGAGTGCATACTTTACTGTACATGGACATACTTTTCAGTAAGCCAACATTTCTGTATTAAAAATCGTTTTTTTTATTGGTCTTATGTACAGAAATATTTTAATTAAACACACCAATAATTTAAGACACCAATAATTTAATTAAACACGTCAATTGACGTCCGCCCTTTGCTCGTTCCCCGCGCGCGCTCCCGAGCGCGCAGCGGGGAACTGCTGTGCTGGCCGTGTCCCTTGGAAACAGGCAATCACAGATCGCCGTGAACGGCCAATCGGAGTGACCGTTTCCTAGGCGATCTGTGCGGCCAATGAGAGTTGATCTCATATGTTTACATATGAGATCATTTCTCATTGCCGGCTCTCGCAGACAGCGGTGCTGTCAAGGAGAGAGGAGACAGATCTGTGTCTCTTGTACATAGAGACACAGATCGGTCACCCCCCCAGTCACCCCCCTTCCCCCACAGTTAGAACACTAATATTAGGGTACACATTTAACCCCTTCCTCACCCCCTAGTGTTAACCCCTTCCCTGCCAGTCACATTTATACAGTAATTAGTGCAGTAATTATAGCACTGATTGCAGTATAAATGTGAATGGTGCCAAAAATGTGTCAAAAGTGTCCGATGTGTCCGCCATAATGTCGCAGTCGCAATAAAAATCGCAGATCGCCACCATTACTAGTAAAAAAAATAAAACAAAATAAAAAAATTCTGTCCCTTATTTTGTAGGCGCTATAACTTTTGCGCAAACCAGTCGCTTATTGCGATTTTTTTTTTTTTTTACTAAAAATATGTAGAATATGTATCGGCCTAGACTGAGGATAAAAAAAAATGTAAAAAAAAAATTGAGCTATTTATTATAGCAACAAGTAAAAACAATTTTTTTTTCAAAATTGTCGCTCTATTTTTGTTTATAGCGCAAAAAATAAAAACCGCGGAGGTGATCAAATACCACCAAAAGAAAGCTCTATTTGTGGGAAAAAAAGGACATAAATTTTGTTTGGGAGCCACATCGCACGACCGCGCAATTGTCAGTTAAAGCGACGCAGTGCCGAATCGCAAAAAGTCCTCTGGGCAGGAAGGGGGTTTAAGTGCCCAGTAAGGAAGTGGTTAACTGACAATTGCTTGGTCTGTACCCAAATAACATTTATGTCCCTTTTCCCCCACAAATAGAGATTTCTATTGGTGGTATTTGATCACCTCTGTGGTTTTTATTTTTTGCACTATAAACAAAAACAGACCGACAATTTTGAAAAAAATATATATTTTTTACTTTCTGCTATAAAACATATCCAATAAAAAAATATAAAAACGTAATATGGCGCCGCGATGCAAGGACGGTTCTTGTCCATCAGATGCCAGAGGGTGGGTGGGCATGTTCATCACCACATCCCCTTCATTTATTGAGGGTTTGGCATGACACTGACAGGAACTCACCCTGGGTCTCAGGAATAAAGAGCAGAGGCTGGTCAGTAGACCATTCTTCATGCTTATTTCACCAGAGGGGTACTGGAACCACATTCCACTTCATAGGCCATACACGTAAGATCCTAGGTGGGTAATTTGCGACTTCACCCATGCACTTTTTGTCTCATTTATTGAGCACTTTTTTACTCTTTTTAACTGGTGTGTATTGGTGGTTTTGCGACCTTACCCACACACACACAGTTTTTGCTAATTTTATTTACCAATTTTATACTTCCCTACTAGTGTGCATTGGTGGATTGTTCACTCTTTTTCTCATTCCTCTCCAACTCATATTGTGTGTTTTTTTTTTCCTCTAGTCATCATTTCCTGGTCCAGGGGCTTTGCTGTTTCTTTTCCATTTTTCAATACCTTGGTGTTTTCCCTTGGGTTTGTGGGACAGATCACTTAGACACTAACACCTCTATTGATTATATATTCCATATACATATATACACATATATCTTTCAAATCAGTAGGGCTAGATGTGTCTTCATTATTTTATATTTTCCATGGACTGCACCTTGGAAACTCGGCCTGCTCCCTGGCTGCTCCCTTGGCCTGGATGGGTTTTCCTGCCTCAGCCCCAGGTCAGACGTTTGTCTGACGCCCCTATTCCCTCTTTTAGATGCTGGGTCAATTTTTTTTAACTGACTTGTAAGTATTTAGCCCCCTTTAGATCTTTTCTCTTTTCTTGGAACCAATTTACTATAATATTTTTTTATACTTACCTACATTTATAGATATCTCTTGCATCAAACTCCTGATGAGTAGGCAGGGATCCATGAAAGGCATAGTCTTAGCAGCCCTGAAATTTTCCACTCGCAGTGTGGAAAATGGCTGTTGGCGAGCGTGGGGCTGTCTCAGAGTGGGGGGGGGGGGTGAGCACCGCCGACACTGTCTCCCAGCCAGGGTAGGAGAGAGGAGAGGAAGAGGTGAGCTGTCCGTATCAGCAGAGAGCGGTATTGCCCGCTGTAATAGCTTTCATTAGAACTTCCCGTGTTCCTGGGACTTACGTCACATAGCTCTACCTCTTGGCCCGGCGCCTTTGATAGACAGAACGCGGGTCCAGTGCGGGACATGTGACTTCATCAAAGGCGTCGGGCCAAGAGGCAGAGCTATGTAACGGTGAGCCCCGGGAACACAGGAAATTCAAATGAAAGCTATTACAGCGGGCAATCCCACTCTCTGCTGATTCAGGTGGCTTGCCTCTTCCTCTGCACAGGTGAGGCTGTAGTGGGCACAGGTCAGGCTGCATTTGTTTTCTTTGTTAGCTATAGCTGAAGATGAAAAAGAAAAGTTAACAGAAAATAAAACCAACATGTGCATCAGAAACCTCAATCCATAAAACAGTACAACATCAAAGGGGTGCAGAATCCCATAACAGCCACACAGATTTCAGTCAGGCTGCACTGGTCACAGGTCAGGCTGCACTGGTCACAGGTCAGGCTGTATTGGTCACAGGTCAGGCTGTATTGAGCACAGATCAGGCTGTATTGGGCACAGGTCATGCTGCATTGGGCACAGGTCATGCTGTATTGGGCACAGGTGAGGCTGCATTGGTCACAGGTCATGCTGCATTGGGCACAGGTGGGGCTGCACTGATGGGCACAGGTGGGGCTACACTGATAAAGTTGTTGTTAATATTTATTTTCATAACTTAATTCTGCATAAAACATTTAAGTGTCATTTATGAGGGTGTGTTTAGGGGCGGGATTAGGGGACAGGGCATGGTAGGGGTTGGGAGGGCAACTGGTGGCGAGTAACCCTTAAGGCCTGGCTAGTAGCTCAGGACTTGAAATTTTGAGCCCTGGTCTTAGGATGTCAAGACATTTCGATTCTCAAAATTTATGTCAATCATGTATCTGTTCATGTAAATATTATTATGTATCAGTACAATATGTATTTATTTAATAAATCATGTATTTTCTATATATGTCAGCTCTCCTGAATATGGCTTTATCATTTAAAAAAAAATCTTATCATGTACCCTATGATCATGGAATGTTCAATTTTAATTGCCAAATATATTTTAAACTGTATGTACTCTATGTATTATTTTTGAAGTGACATGCCTTATGTAAAGTCCCATGATCACTGCTCTTTTGGTTGTATGTCACTGTACTAATGACACTGGCTGGGAAGGGGTTAATATCAGAGGCGATCAAAGGGTTAAATGTGCTCCTAGTCTGTGCTTTACTAAACTGTGGGAGGTGCTTGTACTGTGGGAAGGCAGAGATCTATGTTCCTGCTTATCAGGAACACTGCATCAATGTCTTTCCCACTGACAGAATAGCAATTGGCTTTGTTTTCATAGGCAAACTGCAGTCCTGCCTGTATAATGAATAATCAGCAGGTGCCGGCGGTCCGCGGATATAGAGTCCACGTGGAACCCGCTGATGGGCTCCCACTGTGAATAATCACAGTGGGAGCGGGACGCCAGCGATGCGCCTGTTCACCCCCAACTAGAAAGTGCTGTATATGGTAGGCAAGCGGTTAAGGCAATCCAACTAATAGATCTCACGGTGTGTTTGTCCATAATTAGCAGCAGTACATACACTGAACGTTACAACCAATTTCTGCCATCTGGGGGATGAATTTCTAAATTATTATTTTTTTTTTAAAGAAGTCCACTGTTTGATTGAATTGCATTATGTGCAATAGCATGTTTCTGTTCTAGACCTTGAAAGCAAAAAGCTCAAGAGGGAGATTTTTTTTCCTGATATGGGACTAACACTTTATAAAAGCAGGCACAAATAAGCAATGGGGATAAATAGGTTTTGAAATTACATTTTTATTACTAAACTTTGTATTCTGCGAGGATTTTTTATTTGAAGTGACATGGGTGAAATAAAAAAAGAAAACATATAATTGTGAGCTCTGGTACCCTTAGGAAATTCTTAAAGCAGCCACATTGTTTTAGCCCAACTCAAGCACAGCTGGAGAAGATTATTGCCAACTTGACACACAAGTTTTGGAATAACATTTTTTTCCATCAAAGTCTCAGTGAAATTTTAGAATCACTACTGAATAATGCAATGTGTTCCTGCTTTACTAAACATGAGAAGTGAACTTTGTAATTCATGCAAAGACAGTAGATGAGAAATGCTGGAATATGTTAAACATAATTTGTTGCATTCATGTATTTTGTTTCAAAAAACATTTGACAAAATAATTTCTTGAAACAATAGAGAGGCTAAAATATAGTAATGCACCTCATCCCTGAATTGACAAAAGTGAAATTAATTAATAATGGGATTATAGCGGTGCCAAAACAAACTCCATCAAAATTGTAAATTTTACTAACTTTAATTGATACACAGTAAAAACATGATAATTAATAAAATGTTCATAATATGGTCAACTTAAACAAATTAGGTAAAGGTTGGTACTGTAGTGTCTTCTCCTGACATGTTTCGCCAGTGATGGCTTCTTCTGGGGAATTTTGAAAGACACTAAAAATAAATGGACTATAACAGAAAAGAAAAAATTACATGACAGTCACTTGAAATTAACATATATGCTTTAGTACAACAATTAACAAAGTTTAAATAGAGCAATATTCATCCTGTCATAGCCATCTATGTTTACCCAAGCACTCACCGACAAGCTCCCACCTGGTCGCCAGCATCAAAGGAAGGAGAGAGGATGCCACATGACCACAGAAGGCATATAAAGTCCAAGCTAAAGTAGATGAAATACACAATTACATACTAAATAATACATGGACATATACAAGTCTCAAAAGGCTTAAAAAGGGCTCAATATGGTTACTTACACAATGTGTGCAAACTTAGTAAGGGGTTAAACTGAGGGCAACTTGGTTGGACACCAGAACAAACAAAGCTAAAAAAGGGAAGCAAACCAGTATACAGATCAGTATACAGTGATCCCAAAATCAGATAGTAATACGTCATCACCAATATTCCATTAAGCTAAATACTTGTTAGCTTACAGTATAATTTTATGGACATTTAGGGCCAAATCCTCAGCCAGGCGGCGTAACTTAACTTTCAGCAGTTAAGTTACACTGACTTAAAGTTTTTACCTAAGTGCCTGATCCTCAAAGCACTTACGTAAAAATTTCAAGCAGTGTAAGTTAAGTGCCGCCGTCGTAAGGCGTTCCTCCTCTCCGGGGGGCGTTTACAATTTAAATGAGGCGCGCTCCCGCGCCGGCCGTACTGCGCATGCGCGTGACGTCATTTTCCCGACGTGCATCGCGCGAACGTAATTGACGCCGGGCGGCTTTGTGGATTGCGACGGGACACTAAAGTTACGACGGGTGAAAAAAAGACGCGCCGGGAAAACAAATAATTTTAAAAAAAAATGACAGCGTCGCTCGGCATGCATTCCTGAGGGAGAACTCCATGCCAATTTTCAATGAAAAAAACGGCATGGGTTCCCCCTCAGGAGCATACCAGGCCCTTAGGTCTGGTATGGGTTGTAAGGAGACCCCCCTCCGCCGCAAAATTGACGTAGGGGGTCCCCCTACAATCCATACCAGACCCGTATCCAAAGCACGCTACCCGGCCAGCCAGGAAGGGAGTGGGGACGAGCGAGCGCCCCCCCCCCCCTCCTGAGCCGTGCCAGGCCGCATGCCCTCAACATGGGGGGGTTGGGTGCTCTGGGGCAGGGGGGCGCACTGCGGGCCCCCCCACCCCAGAGCACCCTGTCCCCATGTTGATGAGGACAGGACCTCTTCCCGACAACCCTTGCCATTGGTTGTCGGGGTCTGCGGGCGGAGGCTTATCGGAATCTGGGAGTCCCCTTTAATAAGGGGGCCCCCAGATACCGGCCCCCCACCCTAAGTGAATGGATATGGGGTACATCGTACCCCTATCCATTCACCTGGAGGCAAAAAGTAAAAGTTAATAAACACACAACACAAGGCTTTTTAAAATATTTTATTATTCTGCTCCGGACGCCCCCCCTGTCTTCGTTATTAGCTCAATTACCAGGGGGGGCTTCTTCTTCCACTCTCCGGGGGTCTTCTCCGCTCTCCGGGGGTGTTCCGCTCTCCGGGGGGGGCTTCTCCGGACTCCGGGGGGCTTCTTCCATCTTCTCCCCTCTTCCGCTCTTGACTCGGCGAACCCCGGTTCTTCTGCAGCTCTCCGGTGCCTTCTTCTTCAGCGCTGGCTGCCTGCTATCTTTGTGTGTTAGCTCGATTTCAAACAGGCAGCCGGCGCGGTCTTCTGTGATGTCAGGGTCTTCTGGTCTTCTGTTCTTCCTATGTTGCCTCGTCGCCTGTTGTCGCTGTAATGATGGAAGCGCGCCTTGCATCACATTTATATAGGCATCGCCGTCCCATCATGCTCCGGTAGGTACCCACGTGGTGGGTGCACGTGGGTAGGCACCCACCACGTGGGTACCTACCGGAGCATGATGGGACGGCGATGCCTATATAAATGTGATGCAAGGCGCGCTTCCATCATTACAGCGACAACAGGCGACGAGGCAACATCGGAAGAACAGAAGACCAGAAGACCCTGACATCACAGAAGACCGCGCCGGCTGCCTGTTTGAAATCGAGCTAACACACAAACATAGCAGGCAGCCAGCGCTGAAGAAGAAGGCACCGGAGAGCTGCAGAAGAACCGGGGTTCGCCGAGTCAAGAGCGGAAGAGGGGAGAAGATGGAAGAAGCCCCCCGGAGTCCGGAGAAGCCCCCCCCGGAGAGCGGAACACCCCCGGAGAGCGGAGAAGACCCCCGGAGAGTGGAAGAAGAAGCCCCCCCTGGTAATTGAGCTAATAACGAAGACAGGGGGGGCGTCCGGAGCAGAATAATAAAATATTTTAAAAAGCCTTGTGTTGTGTGTTTATTAACTTTTACTTTTTGCCTCCAGGTGAATGGATAGGGGTACGATGTACCCCATATCCATTCACTTAGGGTGGGGGGCCGGTATCTGGGGGCCCCCTTATTAAAGGGGACTCCCAGATTCCGATAAGCCTCCGCCCGCAGACCCCGACAACCAATGGCAAGGGTTGTCGGGAAGAGGTCCTGTCCTCATCAACATGGGGACAGGGTGCTCTGGGGTGGGGGGGCCCGCAGTGCGCCCCCCTGCCCCAGAGCACCCAACCCCCCCATGTTGAGGGCATGCGGCCTGGCACGGCTCAGGAGGGGGGGGGGGCGCTCGCTCGTCCCCACTCCCTTCCTGGCTGGCCGGGTAGCGTGCTTTGGATACGGGTCTGGTATGGATTGTAGGGGGACCCCCTACGTCAATTTTGCGGCGGAGGGGGGTCTCCTTACAACCCATACCAGACCTAAGGGCCTGGTATGCTCCTGAGGGGGAACCCATGCCGTTTTTTTCATTGAAAATTGGCATGGAGTTCTCCCTCGGGAATGCATACCAAATGCCGTCGCTTGAATGGGCCTTTACAAGGTGTGACTAACTTTACACCTTGTAAAAGCAGCCCTAGTTTTACACCAGGCAAACTAACACTTACGGCGTAAAAACTAGGTACAAAAGCTTTGAGGATCGCCCTAAGTGCTAATTTGCATACTAACAGAGGCATTTCGACTCGAAATGCCCCCAGTGGCGGATGCGGTACTGCATCCTAAGATCCGGCAGTGTAAGTCCCTTACAGATGTCGGATCTTCTGCCTAACTTAGGAAAACTGCTTCTGAGGATCAGTTCCAAAGTTAGAACCAGAGATACGACGGCTTACGCCGGAGTATCTCTTTTGTGGATATGGCCCTTAATGCCTAAATGGGGCAAACAGACACGTTTGGGGGAGAAGTACGTGTCGTGGTCTTGGCACTGACCTGCACAATGCAGGAGAAATGGTGACATGCCAGTACTCAAATCCTAAATGCTTGCATACATATAACACATGATGTGCTACAGGAGTTTGACCACACTACTGAAAATTCAGAATTAATTCTATGAACACTGCTATACACCAGGAGTGGACATGGGGACAGCTTTACATGAATCGACGCAGCACTGGGTAAGGCTCCATTAGGCTACTTGCTCTGGCTTATTGGGCATTTTTGCCATTATGATATATAACACCCCCTTCTTCATTATTCCTTGTTTATCCTTTATTCAATTTAATGTTCCTCTCTAATGTTTTGGTCTTTTGTTTTGGGCATTGGTCTATTCTGCTGACGATGCGCTTTGCAAGTTCCTTTTGTAAGATTTATATATTTTTTTTGGACTACTTTAGCACAAATATATATAATATCTATATATATACACACACATATATATATATATATATATATATATATATATATATATATATACAGGGCTTTTTTTCAGGGGGAACTTGGGGGAACTGAGTTCCACCACCTCTGGCTCAGACCCTTTGGCGCCTGCTCACCACAATCACTTGTAAACACAGAAGTCTGGTTTCTGTGTGTACAAGTGACAGCTCTACACTCTGTGTGTTACCCCCTGAACTCTGCACTCTGTATGTAATGCAATCCTGGTATTTAATGCCCCTTTAAGACCCTTCTGTTTGTGAAATCTGAACGGTGTTGTGGTTGAGTTCCTGCACCTATTTTCTGAGAAAAAAAGCTCTGTATATATATATATATATATATATGCATATATCTTTTTACTCAGTGACATGCTATGTGCCGCTTAGCTTACCCAGTACATTTAAAATAAAATATCCTTTTTATTGCCCTCTTTTGTCTTTCTTTAAGGTTTCTGTTACCTGTACATTTGCTACCCGTCTGTGGGTTTAACCCTTAACCCACAGGCTGCTTTTTCTTGCTGTCTCTGCAAGCCTTCATAATCAACTTACAAAGTAAGTCGTGTTTAATCTAAATTTGGCATGTGTGTGCAATTCTGATCAGTTTGGAACACAGCAGTAATTAGGCTCTGTTTGTTCCCTTTAGCTGGGGTTGTTTCTCCCTGCGATTGAGCTTTGGTGCACCCATTTAACAGCTCAAGATTGAATCAGGGCTCTCTGCCCAGTGTGCCGGAGTCCTGTTTTGGTTCCTTATTTCTGGCAGGATTGAGGTGGTCCCTACCCGGGGCGACATGTCAGCTGTATAGTCCTTATCTATATTATGTTAATTTGTTTCATGCTAATGTTAAAATATATAAACATATATGAATGTTCTATGGGATGGATGTTATTGGCGTAAATGGAAAAAAAAACGAATTAGTTCTATGTTCAATGGTTTGCTGCAATCAAAAGGGTGCAAGTCGCTCAATGGTGGCTCGCCCAAAATGCAATTGATATAATATGAGGATTGCGCTACCCTGGTAGGTGACCTACATCCACCTACCGTATTTGCCGGCGTATAAGACGACTGGGCGTATAAGACGACCCCCTAATTTTCCAGGAAAAATTTTGGTTTTGGGATATACTCGCCATATAAGACTACCCCCTTCCTACTAGTCTTTCTGGAAGCTGAAGGGTAGCCAGAACCGCTGACAGAAACAGGCTTTTTCAAATCTCACTGTGCCATTACATTACATTACATGCCTCACTGTGCCATTACATTACATGCCTCACTGTGCCATTACATTACATGCCCCCACTGTGCCATCACTTGCCCCCACTGTGCCATCACTTGCCCCCACTGTGCCTGAACTTGCCCCCCACTGTGCCTGAACTTGACCCCCACTGTGCCTGAACTTTCCCCCCACTGTGCCTGAACTTTCCCCCCACTGTGCCTGAACTTGCCTCCCACTGTGCGAACAGTGCCATCACTCACGTTTTGCTGATTTGACTTCCAGGCCGTGACAGTCTCCGTCTCCTGCGAGCGTCCATGATTTGAAAGCCGCGCCTTCTCCTCAGACTGTCCTGTGATAGGCGGAAAACAAATTTTCCCAGCAGCGCCTCTGTTCTATCATGGACGTCTTCTCATTTCGTCCGAGGATGAGAAGACATCTGTGATAGGAGGAACACAGAACAGGGGCGCTGCTGGGAAGATTTGTGTTCCGCCTATCACAGGACACTCTGAGGAGAAGGAGCGGCTTTTAAATCATTGACGCTCAAAGCAGATGGAGCATGTCACCGGCGTATAAGACGACACCTGACTTTGGATGCATTTTTTTGCATCCAAAAAGTCGTCTTATACGCCAGAATTATTAACACCTATGAATATCACCTTGTGCTATTCCACCACAAGTTTGCTAATAAATGACAATCCACCGAAAATATGTGTGTAAATAGATAACAGTCCTTCATATACAAATATTCTTCTATAAAGGCTATGTATGTATATATGAAAAAACACATAAATATACCATGCACGTGTTAATATGTCCAAATAGTGCTCTTTAAATCTTAAAAAAACGTGCGGTTCACAAAAAATATTGTGTCACAGAACCACAATTAATGTATTAGAAATGATAACACATAATAAAAATATTAGAAAATATATATGTGAGGGAGGATTCCTAAATGAATCCTCTTCCCTTTATTATAAGAGTCCCAATGTGATAACCAAGTGCTCCTAGACAATAAATATTCCTCCTGTGAAGTGTTCAAATACAACGTGATTTTACCACTTCCGTGATCGTCCCATCACCGTTAAAAATGGCCACTCACCAGATCCTATTCAATAAATGCCTTTGGTTCATTCCCAGGATAACCACTCCTATTTTGCGAATATATGAATATATTATTATGGCCTTTATTTCTCTATAAAAGCTCACAGGAAAGGGATGCCCATCATAGTGTAGTAGGTAAAAGAATTTATTGGTTTAACCACTTAAGCCCCGGACCAAAATGCAGCTAAAGGCCCAGGTCAGGTTTTGCGATTCGGCACTGCGTCGCTTTAACAGACAATTGCGCGATCGTGTGACGTGGCACCCAAACAAAATTGACGTCCTTTTTTTCTCACAAATAGAGCTTTCTTTTGGTGGAATTTGATCACCTCTGCGGTTTTTATTTTTTGCGCTATAAACAAAAATAGAGCGACAGTTTTGAAAAAAATGCAATATTTTTTACTTTTTTCTATAATAAATGTTGCTTTTTATATTGTAATAATTAAGATTTAATATCTCGCATATACGATATATGGTTAAAATAAGGGTTCTGTGATTAGAGTGAAAGTTTTAATACAACACATTTATTTAGAGAAAAGATATTAGCTATCTAACATACTGCATACATATATAGTTTTAAAGTTAGTTTCAGATACAAGATAAGCACATCACACTAAAAGTATTAAGAAAACAAATTATGACAAAGTAAATAAGTGCAGGGGAGAAGATAGATTCTGATAAGGTTACCTTGCTACTGACATCCCACTGACATCCCGGGCCCGGGAAGTTCTCATCATCTCTCTCTCCAATTCTATTGATGAGACCCCCTGACTTTATGGGCCAGATCCACAAAAACCTGGCGCAACTTAAAAAATCCCATTTAAGTTACACTGCCTTAAAATTTCTACCTAAGTGCCCGATCCACAAAGCACTTACCTAGAAATTTCAGGCTGTGTAACTTAAATCCGGCCGGCGCAAGGCGTTCCTATTCAAATGGGGCGAGTCCCATTTAAATGAGGCGCGCTCCCGCGCCGGCCGTACTGCGCATGCGCGAAGTTACGTTACGCCGAGTTTTGTGGATCGCGCCGGCTTAAAAAAGTTGCGTCGGGAAAAAAAAAAAAAAATTTGACAGCGTCGCTCGGCATGCATTCCTGAGGGAGAACTCCATGCCAATTTTCAAATAAAAAACCGGCATGGGTTCCCCCCCCAGGAGCATACCAGGCCCTTAGGTCTGGTATGGGTTGTAAGGAGACCCCCCCCTACGCCGAAAAATCGACGTAGGAGGTCCCCCTACAATCCATACCAGACCCGTATCCAAAGCACGCTACCCGGCCGGCCAGGAATGGGAGTGGGGACGAGCGAGCGCCCCCCCCCCCTCCTGAGCCGTACCAGGCCGCATGCCCTCAACATGGGGGGGGTTGGGTGCTCTGGGGCAGGGGGGCGCACTGCGGGCCCCCCCACCCCAGAGCACCCTGTCCCCATGTTGATGAGGACAGGACCTCTTCCCGACAACCCTGGCCGTTGGTTGTCGGGGTCTGCAGGCGGGGTGCTTATCGGAATCTGGGAGTCCCCTCTAATAAGGGGGCCCCCAGATACCGGCCCCCCACCCTAAGTGAATGGATATGGGGTACATCGTACCCCTACCCATTAACCTGGAGGCAAAAAGTTAAAGTTATTAAACACACAACACAAGGGTTTTTAAAATCATTTATTAGTCTGCTCCGGAGGCCCCCCTGTCTTCTTTAGCTCTAATACCAGGGGGGGCTTCTTCTTCCGCTCTCCGGGGGTCTTCTCCGCTCTCCGTGGGGGGTTTCTTCTTCCGCTCTCCGGTAGGTACCCACGTGCACCCACCATGTGGGTACCTACCGGAGCATGATGGGACGGTGAGTCCTATATAAATCGGATGCAAGGAGCGCTTCCATCATTGCAGTGAGAAGAGGCGTCGGGTCAACATCGGAAGAAGGGAGAAGAAGAGAAGAGAAGAACATGACCGCGCTGGCTGCCTGCTAGTAATTGAGCTAACACACGAAGATAGCAGGCAGCCAGCGCTGAAGGAGAAGGCACCGGACAGCTGCAGAAGAACCGGGGTGCGCCGAGTCAACAGCGGAGAGCGGCGAAGATAGAAGAAGACCCCCGGAGAGCGGAGAAGACCCCCGGAGAGCGGAGAAGCCCCCCCCGGAGAGCGGAAGAAGAACCCCCCCCGGAGAGCGGAGAAGACCCCTGGAGAGCGGAAGAAGAAGCCCCCCTGGTATTAGAGCTAAAGAAGACAGGGGGGGCCTCCGGAGCAGACTAATAAATGATTTTAAAAACCCTTGTGTTGTGTGTTTAATAACTTTAACTTTTTGCCTCCAGGTGAATGGGTAGGGGTACGATGTACCCCATATCCATTCACTTAGGGTGGGGGGGCCGGTATCTGGGGGCCCCCTTATTTGAGGGGACTCCCAGATTCCGATAAGTATCCGCCCGCAGACCCCGACAACCAACGGCCAGGGTTGTCGGGAAGAGGTCCTGTCCTCATCAACATGGGCCCGCAGTGCGCCCCCCTGCCCCAGAGCACCCAACCCCCCCATGTTGAGGGCATGCGGCCTGGTATGGCTCAGGAGGGGGGGGCGCTCGCTCGTCCCCACTCCCATTCCTGGCCGGCCGGGTAGCGTGCTTTGGATACAGGTCTGGTATGGATTGTAGGGGGAACCCCTACGTTGATTTTTCGGCGTAGGGGGGGGTCTCCTTACAACCCATACCAGACCTAAGGGCCTGGTATGCTCCTGGGGGGGGAACCCATGCCGGTTTTGATTTTACAAATTGCCGTGGAGTTCTCCCTCAGCAATGCATACCAAATGCCGTCGCTTGAATGGGCTTTTACATGGTGTTACTAACTTTACACTTTGTAAAACCAGCCCTAGTTTTACACTTGCAAACTAAAACTTACGGCGAAAAAACAAAGCTGAAAAGCTTTGTGGATCGCCCTAAGTGCTAATTTGCATACTAGAAGCGGCATTTCGACTCGAAATGCCCCCAGCGGCGGATGCGGTACTGCATCCTAAGATTCGGCAGTGTAATTCAATTACAGATGTCGGATCTTCTGCCTAACTTTGGAAAACTGCTTCTGTGGATCAGTTCCAAAGTTAGGACAAGGGATACGATGGAGTAACAGCAGTTACTCCGTCGTATCTCTTTTGTGGATCTGGCCCATTAATCCTGATGTCACTTCTGATTGGCTGAAATAGCCTTTCCAAATATGGGCAACTTCCTTCTACTTCCTTCTATCTATTAGCTATGTATAGGTTTGAAGTTTAAACTAATTACCTCTAGCTCGTTAGACCTCCTGTCTATTCATGGAAGAGTACAGTCTTTTCCAGGTGACACCATAAAGTGCAAACCTTTCCCACTGTGATTTCTTCCTGACTTGCTTTGTATGTCAAAAGATGTAGTAGATTGGTCGTGTCCGGCCACCTTCTCACAAAGCAATCATATGCATATCAAATACGGAGAGAGTGCTAATTAGATATATTCAATCCCTAACTGTCAGCCTATTTAAAGTATCAGAACTTCTCCCCCACCACACATCTACTGTTATCATAATATATATTTATACCTATGTACAATTATGGCGATTAGACATTAACAATTCACCCAGGGCAACAGATGACCCCTTGTGGCCAGTTGAGACAGATGAGACTAGGCCACACTTTAAGGGAGTAATTGTTTATGTCTAATATCCATTAGAATGTTAAGTTTCTCCCTCTGCCATTTTTTTTAGAAGTCAGCCAAGATATATCACCATGCCCGTCATGAAAATCAATACCCCACATTGCAATATGAGAAAACCTTTTCCTCCCATTTCCATCCAGGTCCTAGTGGTGACTAAGCTAAAATCCCCATCATGTAAAGGTTCATTTAACCTTTCCTCGGTTTTCACCATATCATTACTAATTTGAATGTGGAGGTTTACTGACAAAGTATACATTTTTACATCAAAATGGGGTATGTATGTGCTAGGATCTGGGACCTCAGGGGTACTCTCAATGTCTGTTAACACTGGTATGGGGGTTTCTATAGTTTGCCCAATAGTACTGTACTCATGTGGAATGAAGCAAAAATTTGGATAGGGTATTTGGACACGACTGACCCCCATAGAGGAATGTCTGGTGATTGGTAACGACACAGTACAGTCCATCCATGTGGTAGGTGACCCTTGTGCTTGGTGTTCTCCATTTTGACCACTTCACTGGGCAGTTAGCCTCCATTTAACGTGGAATGGTTTCTTGAGGTGGTTGGCGTGGACTTTCCAGTTGGGGGTCCCTTGCTACGTTGGCTGTGGGATCCGGGTCATTGTTTAGACCACAGACTGGAGTGTCAGTTTCAAACACATCACAACGGCATACGTATCTATTGTCTTTGACAGTGCAGCAGGCAGTGTGCGGTGCTTTCCATCGCCCTTGAACTTGAATGAGCATTTCGGGGAGGTGCAGCCTTTCCTTGTACACGTCATTCTCGAGGTATCCGAGGGAGTTATATGGACGCCATTGTGTTAAAGTAGTCCTCTTGTGGATGGAACACGGGCAGCGACATTGTGAAGGATATGTACATCAGGTCACGGTATGTGCACAGTGACTGGCTTTTCTTGCAAGCAAATGGCCCTCTATTTGGGTGTGGTGTCACTATCCCTATGCTTCAAATTGTGGAAACTGGCAAAGGTTTGCACTTGTCTCCAAAATGTACATTCATTCCACCACTAGTATTAGTGTGAGTACAATACCATTGTGTAAGATCTGTGTCTTTTAAGATAAAATTTCCATACGCAGTGCATATTACCTCTTGGCCCATACCATCCTCTCTAGCTTTATGTTATAAACCGTAAAAAAAAAACTAAAATAACAAAAACCTTTCCTCCCCTGCAAGCCCCTCAACACCCTGCAGAACTGGTTTCAGCACTTGCCGAACCTTTTTCCTATTCACCATTTCCGATATGCCGGCGAATCGCTGTCAAATCGGCTTGGTTCCAAATTGACATGTCAGTTTCACAAAGTTCTGGGTTGGATGCTAGTATGCTGTCCGTGCCCTTTACCTTTCTGGATCTGAAAATGCCCCTGTGGTTCTGCCAATGGATCCTGAGTTTGCTTGCCTGGGAGGCAATAAAAATCTACTAGCAAGGAAGAGTAAAACAAAGATACATTTGTCCGGGCACATGAGCCGAATTCGGCCATGTTCCACTGGGACAAATTAAGTACCACCTGCACATGAATAAACTTAACGTTATTAAACAATATTCCAGGGATTGAGTTTTCCGTTAGGCTACTAGGTGGTTCCTCTTGCAGTGTTGGGCATTCCAAGGAGGTTGGTTTGTAATAGGGGATTGCAGCTGTATTTTTGGACAAAGTTGTAGGAGTAGGGGTGTTAGTCTTTGGGGACACCTGCAAGGTAATTTTCCCTGGGACGTACTGAAGAGTGGATGCATGAGTGTTGCTGGACAAGAGGATGGAGATAACGAAATAATATTTCCACTCTCCGGCATCCCTCAACCGTGTCTCTTGAATCAATAAACAATAAAGATCCATTGTGAAAGCTCATGGCTCTGTTCTGGTAGTCCGTGATCTTCCCAGCAACGCCATTCATCCAAACTAGATGATTATCAATGGGACTCCACCAATAAACTTGCTTCCCTACAGTCCCTACAATGGCCACAGGCAATAAGACGGATTCCCCCTCTAGACAGTAGACCGGATTCTGGTCAACGATCACGCTGAAGAGCGATCCAGTCTTCTCTCCCTTGGTATGTCCGATCAAATGGAGCAGGATCACAATCCACATCGACTTCATGGCTCTAAAAGGGAAGAAAGCAAAACATTTTAGTTGCAGAATTTTGTGAAGGCACAAACAATGGGGCACAAAACTGAGCCCAGTAAATTCAAAGGAATTTCCCAGATCTCCCCCCCTTGTGCTCCTTGTTTGGCCAAGCAATCTGCTACGTCATTTTGTTCCCAGTATGGGGCAGTGCCTATATGACCTTTTACTTTGCACCCCCATGTTTTGACTGGCAACTTTTGCACCAATGTTGCAATATATTTCACCAGGAATACGTGTTTACGTGGAGACCCATCTGAGGAAATGTACTGGTGGGTGTACCAGAAGGGCAGAAATTCTGTAAGAGCCTTACAGACCCATGCAGAATCTGTGTATAAAACAATTTCTTGATCCCCTTTCATCATTTCTAGGGCATGAGCAATCGCAGCCATCTCAGTGAATTTTGCTGATTTGACTTGACATGACCGAAAGATTGATGTTTGGGTCTTTGCATGCGGATCGATAATGTATATTCCAAATCCTGCATGTGGGGAACCCTCCACGTAAAAACATGATCCATCTGTGAAAATTGAGACTGCCTTTTCCGGGACCTTTTCATTTGCTGACAAAGGTCTAGAGAAATGTTGTGCCGCTGGTTGTGGGGTGATAGCACATTCATGTGGTGTTACTTGGAAAAGGAGGCCATGGGCAATAGTGGGACGAATATTTGTTTGTTTGACTTTAATGTCTTGATTTTGGAGCAACAGAGCCCAATGGGCCTGTCTGGCATTGAATACATTGCCATCTTCCACTCTGTCTGTGAGTAGAAACTTAGTGGGCGTGTGCAGAATGACTGTGTTAAGTCTTATGATGTATGTGTAGTATTTCGCTGCCCAAAACGTGACAAGAAGGTGTTTTTCACATAGAGAGTACTTCATTTCCACAGGAGATAATGCTTTAGAAGCATATAATATGGGGTTTTGTTGCCCATGGATTTCCTGTGCCAGAACAGCTGACAGGGCTGTCTCTGATATGGCAGTCTCAATGTGAAAGGGCAGTTGGTACTCTGGGTTGGCTAATGCTGGCGCTTGTGCTAAAGCTTCTTTAAGCTTCTGCACTGGATTGGTGTGTCGCTCCTTTTTCCCCCACACATACAGTGGTGCGGACTTATGCGCCCCATCAGTGATGATATCCCACAAATAATTTACCACTCCTCGGAAAGATCTGAGAGTGGGCATACTCACTGTTAGAGGGAATTGTAGGATGATTTTTACCTTCTCCGTGGCTATCCTACTACCGTTTGCTGCCACTGTAATCCCCAGAAAAGACACAGATTCCTGCGACAATTGTGCCTGGCCAATAATGGGATTACATGTCTGTCCCGTTTTTCCTAGGATTCGTCGGAGTTCCTCCAATAGCCGCAAATGCTTTTCTTTGTCGCATGTGGCTATAAGCAAATTGTCATTGTACTGAAAAAGATTCTTAGTAGCAGAAAAATCAGTTAAAATATCTATCATGGTTACATGTGAAGTACTGTGTTCATGAGATCTAATTTTGCTAATGACATCAGCCATACTCATAATGATTTGTACCGGTTGAATGGGGTATACATTGGAAATCATCTCATTCCCCTCACTATCAAACCCTAAAAATGTTTGATTTCCTTCATTGGAAGATAAGATCTGGGGAGTACCCATGCTGGGGAGCTTGTCCTTCTCCTCATTTCTGGATAGCTGGTCCCCATGGTCTGGTGAGTCTATGACAATGGGACCTTCTCGATTTTCCTGTGGCTTTGCGATTTCTCCCATCGCCACAGGCAAAGTCGAACTAGGATCCATATCTTCCTCAATTTCAAAGGCACAGGTATTACTATGTTCTCGTATGCTAGCCACAGCCTGTCCTTTAAATTTTACTTTGTTAGGTTCATGTAACTGATCTTGCAACACTTTGTATGCAATAGTTACATGGTCCAGTTCAGTTTCAACTTTAATTAGCATGCTTTTATATTGTACCACGTCTTTTTGGGACAATTTGTAATTTTTTTAATTTTCCTCCTGTGAGGCATTAAGTATTTGATTAAGGGTAGATAAGGATTGTACTTGGCTTTTTAAAGCTGTATTCTCCTTTTCTCTTTCAGAAATTGTAATATTTTTATTACAGACTATACCTTCCAATTTCTTTATTTTAGCATTGAAAGCCATGCAAGCAGCAAACATGCCTGCTAATGCTATATTTTTACGTTTTTTGTTATTTTTGGTTGCTTTTGCTTGCTCTTCCAATACTTTAGTATCACAGGCAAAATCATTGTTCTCATGTTTATGAGTAAACGTTGCTACAACACTTTCTAGCCAGGAATCCATTACGAACAGCTAGTATGCACAATTTGTGAGCTGAATTAAATTAATTGTGACCTTCTACTATAAAGTCATTTACAGTAAAGGAGAAAAAAGCCGAGAGAAAAAAACAACCAAATAAAATATATTCCCCAAAAATACAGTTTTAAAAAAAAACAATATTTTCAGCTGTCTCTATTTTTTATTTTTATTTTTTTAGATTAGAGTGGAAACCTAATTATCCTTAACAAAGCATTGTGCCTATCTTGTCTGAATAGTAGACAAAGGAAACAATAGAAGCCCCCAAGGATCAATTAGGATGAACACCTCTAAGCTATCAATAGCAAAGGTAAATAAAGGAGTGTTTACACTGTGTAACACTCAATTCAGTAAAACTGAACTAACCCCAAAATCACAAAAAAAAATAAAAAAAATAAAAAAAATAAACCCAAAAATGCAAGATATCACCTGCAGTAGTAAACTTTTGTACTGAACTAACAATAATGAGAATCTTACTACTTGTAAGATTTCCTCATAAAAAAAAAATCAAATAACACAACATAAAATTAGAACCAACTCTTTTGTAGATTTGGTTTCAATGTTAGTGGACATACAATTCAACTAACAAAAACGTATTGAACTTTTTGAACATCCAAGTCTAGACACCCTTTTTTAGTGACTTTCTACAGACAACAGAAAACCAGCACGTTTCTGTGTATATAAAAAAAAAACAATCCATAAAAATAAAAGCTAAAACTAATACAAAAAAAATAAAAAATCTTAACAGCAAAAATTGTGTAATTTGCAAAAAACAATAAACATTTATTTTTTTCCACAAAAACCAATTGACAACTATTTCAGTGTGTCAATATAAATGATAATTAAAACAAAAATGTGTCATCCCTTATCTCCTCCCCATTATATTGACCGGTTATAATGGTACATCCAAGATATTTTATCAATTATGATTTTAGGATATTAATGAAACGGACACAAAAAAAAAAAAATCAAATGACCTTAGGTTATACCCATTAATAAAAGGAAAAATATTTACCTATATTTTCCCTAGTTAGCTAGGATAAACTGACTCAGTTTGAACTCCTACTAACCTAAAAAAAATAACTTGTGGATAAGCTGACTCAGCTTGAATCCCTTAATTAAAAAAAAAAAACTTGGTGTATTATCTCTCCTAATACCCACTAAAAAAAACAAAAATATTTTACTTATCTTTTCCTTAGATATTTGTTATTATTAAATACTTTCAGTCTTGTTCACAAATTCGTGGTCGCCACTGTTGCTTTTAGTAATATTTGTTATTATATATATCTATTGTCACCCAGGGCAACATAAATATCCCCAAAAATATATTAAAAAAACATTTTTTTTCCTCAGTTTAGGCCGATACATATTCTTCTACATATTTTTGGTAAAAAAAATCGCAATAAGCGTTTATCTGTTGGTTTGCGCAAAATTTATAGCGTTTACAAAATAGGGGATAGTTTTATTGCATTTTTATAAAATATAATATAATGTAATGGCGGCGATCAGCGATTTTTTTCGTGACTGCGACACTATGGTGGACACATCGGACAATTTTGACACATTTTTGGGACCATTGTCATTTTCACAGCAAAAAATGCATTTAAATTGCATTGTTTATTGTGAAAATGACAGTTGCAGTTTGGGAGTTAACCACAGGGGGCGCTGAAGGAGTTATGTTTCACCTAGTGTGTGTTTACAACTGTAGGGGGGTGTGGCTGTAGGTCTGACGTCATCGACTAAAAAAAGGGATGACACGATCGATGACGGAGCCACAGTGAAGAACGAGGAAGCCGTGTTTACATACGGCTCTCCCCGTTCTTCAGCTCACATTTGCACTCACATTTTAGTGTGCAAACATATGAGAGAAAAAGCGTTCCTCTATCGTGTTTCCCCGGAGCCTTTCTTACGATCAGCGTGCTGTCCCATGGGTGTCAGTAGCCTCTACGCGTTTCGCAAAGTTTGTTGCGTCATCAGGAAGCTATAAAGAAGATTTAAAGAGCACTATTTGGACATATTAACACGTGCATGGTATATTTATGTGTTTTTTCATTTATACATATATAGCCTTTTTAGAAGAATATTTGTATATGAAGGACTGTTATCTATTTACACATATATTTTCGGTGGATTGTCATTTATTAGCAAACTTGTGGTGGAATAGCACAAGGTGATATTCATAGTGTTGTGGAAATTTGAAGATGTATTTAATATGTATTGTCATAATGGCACCCAGTCTTAGTACTGCCCCAACCCGCTCTAAATAGAACTGACTGGGGCAGTCTGAGGCTGGTTGAATCTCGTCTGGTAGTAGAAAATGTCTTGAGGTTGGAGTGTGATGTTTGCGGCGTGGGCATATGTCCGCCGGCGAGGGGCCCTCTGTGCCTTTAGCACAGACGATCGTTGAGGAGGGGGTGCGCTCACTCCGCAAGCACACGAGTGGTTATGGACAGATGTGCGCTCTTATCTGGGTCTTGTCTGATCAGCAGGGCTTGCGATTCGTGGCGTACGCCTGTAGATAGCTTCCTTTCCACCTTAATAAGGGTATAATCTGGATATGCATTATTCTATGGAATGGCGCAGATTAGGATTCTATCAGGCGATTAATATGAGAGCTTATGATCGGTTAGAGGCAGGGGGGGCACTCCCTGCCACGCCCATAAGCCTTTAGCAGCATTGTATGTACTTCTATGCATTGTATTGTATCCATTGTATTTTATTCTATTCATGTATTCTATGGGACTTCCTGTTAGAAGGAACGTCCTTATATGGTGTTAGCTGTGTCAGTGGAAGATCCTGTGTTAACCACTCCCATGAGGGAGGTGTTTAATGGGTGCAGTGAGCACCTCCTGTTTTGGGTAAATAAAAGGTGCTTGGCTGAGCCTTTGGGCAGTGATGCTGGCAGAATGATATGAGAACAGGCTGGTGATGGTGTCTCTTTGTATGAATGGCAGAGAATGATGGTGAGTGAATGTATTTAGCTTAATTATGGATTATTTCATTAAGATGGATTCTGTGCTTAATAGCACAGGGCAAAATGGCTGTATGCTCTGCGTACAGCCCAGCTTTTTGCCACGACAGTTAATTGGCGGGCCAAGGTAGGAGCAGACTGGGCCCCTTTGGGTATCGGTTATGTTCCGATGCGTGGGGGGACTCTGCTCTGCGAAAAGATCAAATTTCTTGTCTTTTTGAAATAATCGGTTATATGTGTGTGTCCGATTGTACGTGTGTGTGTGCGATTGTGTGCTTCTGATTGTGTGTGTGTGTGTGTGTTTGTGACTGTGGATTGGACGTGTGCATGTATGATTTTGTCATGGACTAAAAGTTTGATTTGGATGTGTGTGTGTGTTTAGGATTGGATATGTGTATGATGGCTTGCGTTATGATTGCTTGCGTTTGTGAAATCGAGTGGATTTGATTGTACATGTATGTATGAATTATGTGTGTATGCCTGAATGCTGTATGATTGAACAGTTTGTAAGTAATTGATTGATTGTTTGACCAGATTAAAACTGCTTGGAAAAATTACCTTTTGTGTACGGTTTGTTTAGCCAGGCATGGCTTCTCTGACCATGTGGTGGACCATGCGGCTTGGGGGAGGGGCGGACAGTGTTCTGATTCTGAAACTTCTGAAAGTTAGATATAACATTTTTATGATGCATATGGAAACTATATATTGTGGATGATTTGTCAGTATAGAGGTGGCATTATTCAGCCTGCGATGTGTGCAGGGAGACATTTTGTATCTTTTGAATGTAATGTCCTCATGTGTGCGGCTGGGACTTTGTTTGAGCAGCATGGCTTTTAAAGATGGCTTCTCTGGCCATGAGGGTCGGGGGAAGGGCAGTTTGTTTGGGCCACCATGCGGCGGACAGTGTTGGATCTCTGTGTTTCTTGAGTGTACAATTTTTAGAGCAAAAGTCATGTATAATATGTTCATGATCTATGTGAGGAATAGAAATGAATAAATTGTGATTTTTACCTTTGTATGGGACCAAAAGACATGTCCCTGTGAGTGTGGCTGAACTGTGATTGAATTGTTTGGCTGATGAAGGAAACATGTGCTTTAGTGGGGGAGGGGTGATTTGTTTGGTGTGCCATGAGGCTCGGGGGGGGATGGGCAACCAGCATGGCTGTCCCATCACTGAGTCAAAGTTGGTAACCCTCTGTATGGCTTGTTACATGAGCATGAAAAGTTTTTTTTTAAGGTTTTAAATGTGACCTCTTTGTGAATTTCTTAAATGGCTTGTTATGAAAGGTGATGCCACGGTGTGTACATGAGCTTTGAGAAAAGTGTTTTTGTTTTAATGTTGCGCATGTATCTGAAATTTTTTGAATGTGCTGTGTTGGCAAAAGGTCCGATTTGAAGCAGCCTCAAATGCGGCTCTGGGAGGGAGGGGTGACTAGTGTTGAATCCCTGGGCTCAGTGTGAGGGGTTCCCACCATCCCTGTGCTGCGCTCATTATGAGGGGTTCACACCATGAAAAGGTCCGATTTGAAGGAGCCTAAAATGTGTGCCTTGTTGGTTGGTTGTTTTTAGAAAATGTTTTTAATGTTCATATTTGATGTTCCATGTTTTGTTTTTGTGGAGAAAGATTCTAGGCAGGTTTTTGGGGGCTGCATATGGCAGCCATCTTGTTTGCTGCTATGGTCGTTGGCGGCCATTTTGTGAGGTGCAGTCTGTTTGCTCTGTGGGTCATCCTGGGTCATCTTTTGGGTGTGATACCATGTGACTGAGCAGTGGAATTTTGCAGCCTTTGGGGCAGATTTTGATGTTTAGTGCGAATTGAGTAGCGCAGTATTTTCTGTTGGGATCTGGTGGACAACATTTTTGTTTTCCTTTGTGTAGTACGGTCTGTCCTTTGGTAGACAGTGTTTTTTGCAAGCGTAAATGGTGCCAATGTTGCTTGGCTTGTTGTTCGCCATTTTGAGATGCAGTTTAAACGCTATCTTTTGTGTGGAATTTCGTTTTTTTGGTAAAAAGACTGCTTTGCATGCACTGAATTTTGATGGATTGTGGGACTGGCTTTGAATGCATTTTTGTGCACAGCGATGTGCGTTTTGGTGTTTGAATATTTGGGGTCCTTGGCAATTCATTTGTTTTTGAAGATCGTAGGGTCGGGGGGGGGGATCAACTCCTATTCTGCAGATGGGAGGAGATTGTTTTACCTTTCCTGAACCAAAAGAATTTTGTTTTAAAAGGAGAAAGGCAGAAGAGAGTCAGTTCTGGCTTTGTTTACTATTGGATAATACTTCCAGGGGATATTTGTGGTCCATGGAGTTTTTTTGATGTGTTGTGACGAGGCAATGAAGACAGACTTCGCCCTCCCCTCCCTCTTCCTGTCATTATGTAAATAAACCAGAATTGGGTTTTACGAGCTGAGCATACAACAGAAAGTCCTTTTTCAGCATTTATATATAAGCAGGAAGTCAGTGGGAGGAGTTTTTGAAGTCTTCTGAAAGATTAGCAATGGTATTTTTGTCCTGAAAGGACAACGGAAAATATTTTGGCGTTTAAAAGAGTGTTTTAAAGTTTAATTTCAGTCGTTTTTGTGAAGTGTTATACTGTAAATACAGTTTTGGGTATTTTAGAGCAAACAGGGGGGCTTCACCATTACTGTTGTAACATCTAGATGCAGAGAGAAGCCACATTATTCTGCAGGTGGTAACTGGGCGTAAGTGTTCCGTGTAGTTTAGTCTGGCGACACAGTGTATGGGATGCATACACTGTGAGGGGTAGAGGCCTAATTTGGGGGTTGATCTGTGGTTGTTGACGAATCATTTGGCATAGTTACTCTAGTTCTGTGCCAGGAGGGTTGGGACAACAAGCCATAGAGATGATGCCTCGGTTAGGGTTTTCTAGTTGAGGGACTGGACCAGATAGTGGTTGTAGTCCGTCAATCCACCGTAGAAGAAGGCACCGGGCGGTGCTCCCCGATATGGGTGCAACGGTTTCTCTCGGACGCGGGAGGTAAGACGATAAGTCGATTTGAATCGCGTGGGAAGGAAGGCTTCCCACAGTCAGACGGTTACACGGTGCATAAAGCCTAGTTTTGGGGGCAAAGGCCTTTAGACCCCTTTAAAAGATTGCCAAGGATACTATTTGAGTATCCCTCTGGAGTGGATGTGGTTTCGCTGCGGTTTCAGAAATCTGTAAGGATGAGTGTGGATGGAGGTGTGGTACACGCTTTGGTGACCCTCAAAGGAGAACGTTGTATAGCTGGTCTATGCAAGGCGCTCACGCTGTTCTCATATTTTCCCATTGTATTTTCTTCTATTGCTGAAAGTGAAGGCAGATTTCCGGCTGGTTTTTGTTTTTTTCATTTTTGTTTTGGATACTATGAATATCTCCCCCACATTTGTATATGAATGTTTGTATGTAGTAACGTGAATATGTTCGAATTTACCGCGGTGATCCTCCGATGCGTCGCGGCTGTAGTATTTTTGTAGAAACGGGGAAAGTAAGGGTTATAGAGGGTTTTGTTTGAATCGGTTTTGAAAGAATGTCATTGAAAATTTACAGGAATGTCATTTTTGTTTGCCATTCTCTGCAGGATAAATATGAGGGATGAAGTAATGATTTCTGCTTAAGTATTTTTCAGGTCCAAGAAGCTTCTGGAAGTGTTTGTACATAGAGAGCATGTGTATATAGACAGCTGTACACATGGATAAATACGAGTCTAAGGAGGTTTAAAGTATCATAGGCTATTTAATTGTTTCTTCTTCCTCCAGTCTGTAATGAGGAAGAAGGGGGGATAAATAAATGTAAAAATGACAGTTTTTCGAACTGATAACACTAATCTTTCTAATTCTAATCAAGTTTGTGCCAAGACTGTCTTTCTTTGATGGAATTTGAATCGGCAAGCAGCAGTCTGGTGAAGTAGGTTCCCATTTTAGATGAACCTGCCAATGGTTCCAGGTATTACAGGAGATGGTAAGGTATTATAGGCGATGGGGAGGCAGGCACAGATTGCGCAGTGAACACAGTCCCGAGGTCGGGGTTATTGTCATAAGTTTTGTTTGGAGGTCAACCGAAACCAGGGTCGTACCCACCTCACCAGCTGTCACGTCTTTTCTCAGGTGATGGGGTGAGTGCGATCACTGTAACATGAACTTCAAAGGGGTTCAGGAGAGTCTCTCCTGGACCCCGACACTGTAATTGGTTTTCATTCTTTTCCCAACCAGGTGACTGGGTCGTTTGTAAAGAAACTTGACGGATGAGACCACGCCAGCCACTGCAAGAAGCGGCTCAACTACATCAAAGAAATTAGTAGTATCTTCGTTTATTTTTATTTGTTTGTTTAGTAAATTTTAGCAGAGGTAACGATGAAATACATCCCAAGTTATTATTTAAAGTCTATTCTATGACTAATTAAGAAATTGAACGGGATGGATTGCGGGGTCTGTTCTGAGTCTCCACCGAGCTTTAGTGCCCAGCGATGACAGCGGTACATGCTATTTATGACGTTATGATTGGTATGAGGATTATTGACAAACTAGTGAAGACTCCGGACAGACACTTGGCAATAGAATTTAATGAGATGTCTTTAGAGGGTAGAATTTTTATTTGTTTTTATGGCTCTGCCTCTTGTCGGTTGGGTATCTATAGCTTATAAGGTAATTCAAGAGGTTCATGTGTGGTGGTGAAGCTGTCCCAGCATCCTATATCGCGGCCGATCGCAAGGATCTGATGGCGCAAGATAAAGTAGGAATGTCAGGGACAGCAAGACGGGAATTGTTCACCAACCCGGACCAGGTCTGGGCATGGCTTCCTGCATATACAAGGTGGGGGGGCTTGAGCTTATGATACGATTGAACAATTCACACCTATTGAGGATGGAATGTTTCATGTGACTGTTGAAGCTACAAGGAAGTTCTCGCGGTCCAAGGGCGGTTTCTGGGAATTTACAAGTAAAGATTGTTATACCTGGATCGGGGATACTGGGAATTGGAGTTCAGGCCCATATGGATAAGGTTTGGGTCCCTGCAAGGCAGAGCCAGAGCTGTAGCTAAGTGAAGGTTGGGAGTCCTTTGAAGGGTCTGGGAATCTTTGGGGATTTAATTTTTATTTTACAGCGGATCGTGGTTGATGGAAATGGGAATATATATACTCATGTGGTTTTTATTTCTATTCTTTCTATGTCGTGATGAGGCGCTCCTGTTGCCTGATTGGACGTGTGACCAGAGCTGGAGCAGATGACCACAGTTTCCTTGATGAGACGCCCCGAAGCCGGACCCACGTACAAGACACAGAGGACCCCAGACCGATCGATTACTACAGCTCACCAAGTTGTGCCCTCCTTATAAGTCATCCCTCCTGAAGAACAGAGTCTACATGTCAAGCCGTGTTTTCCTTTTTATGGACTGTAAAGACTGATTTAGTTTCTAGGTGTAAGAAGACTATCAAGATTGGAAGGACAAATGGGAGCAATATGACAAAAAGGGAGGACTGTTGTGGAAATTTGAAGATGTATTTAATATGTATTGTCATAATGGCACCCAGTCTTAGTACTGCCCCAACCCGCTCTAAATAGAACTGACTGGGGCAGTCTGAGGCTGGTTGAATCTCGTCTGGTAGTAGAAAATGTCTTGAGGTTGGAGTGTGATGTTTGCGGCGTGGGCATATGTCCGCCGGCGAGGGGCCCTCTGTGCCTTTAGCACAGACGATCGTTGAGGAGGGGGTGCGCTCACTCCGCAAGCACACGAGTGGTTATGGACAGATGTGCGCTCTTATCTGGGTCTTGTCTGATCAGCAGGGCTTGCGATTCGTGGCGTACGCCTGTAGATAGCTTCCTTTCCACCTTAATAAGGGTATAATCTGGATATGCATTATTCTATGGAATGGCGCAGATTAGGATTCTATCAGGCGATTAATATGAGAGCTTATGATCGGTTAGAGGCAGGGGGGGCACTCCCTGCCACGCCCATAAGCCTTTAGCAGCATTGTATGTACTTCTATGCATTGTATTGTATCCATTGTATTTTATTCTATTCATGTATTCTATGGGACTTCCTGTTAGAAGGAACGTCCTTATATGGTGTTAGCTGTGTCAGTGGAAGATCCTGTGTTAACCACTCCCATGAGGGAGGTGTTTAATGGGTGCAGTGAGCACCTCCTGTTTTGGGTAAATAAAAGGTGCTTGGCTGAGCCTTTGGGCAGTGATGCTGGCAGAATGATATGAGAACAGGCTGGTGATGGTGTCTCTTTGTATGAATGGCAGAGAATGATGGTGAGTGAATGTATTTAGCTTAATTATGGATTATTTCATTAAGATGGATTCTGTGCTTAATAGCACAGGGCAAAATGGCTGTATGCTCTGCGTACAGCCCAGCTTTTTGCCACGACAATAGGTGTTAATAATTTTGGTTATTGCACATAATTAGGTGGTTGTAGGTCACCTACCAGGGTAGCGCAATCCTCATATTGTATATGTATGTTCGATTTATAATTTGTTACTTTCTACTTCAATAGAGCTGGTTGCCTACTGTCTGGTTATTGTGTAAACCCCTGATGAAGCCATGTATGGTAAAATATATTGGGAATAACATCTCACTTGACCGTCAACATATTTCACATTGGGATTTCCAGCAACCCAGAAATAATTGACCTGTTTGTAACACAATATATGTTTTTAACATTTTGTATATTATGTGATTTCTATAATTCATGATATTTTTAAATAAAAAATGAAAATAATGGTCATGTTAATATTTTTCTAGCACCGTTATAATCCCATTACTTCTTCCTTTTGCATATTACCTTATCGGGATGAGGTGCGTTTTTTGTCTTTACTTGTGAAACTACCTGGATCCGCTCAATTTTTTTGAATACTGCTATACACCAGGGGTTCCCAACCAGTGGCCCGGGTGCCACATGTGGCCCACGACCTCCTTCTATGGGATTATGGGTTAGCAAGCCCAGATTGCAGGTTGCCTACCCGCCATGCCAGAGCATCAGTGTTGTAAATGAAGCCAGCGGTAGAGAAAGCAAGCAGCTGCGGAGCAGAGCCGCATAAGCCAATGCTTCCTGTATAGCACCGGCTCCTGTCATAGTTGGAATTGTACCAAATGTACTCTGCCTGGGACAGAAAGTTCATTACTAAAATACTCAAACTGATCCGCAGGTATAGTGCAGTGCACCTGCAGCTTACTTGCACTGAGCCATGGAATTCTGGTTTTACCTGTGGGTTTGGTGCACTTTCAGAACATGCCCCACACCTACAGGATATGATAGAATTCTATGGGAAAGTACAGCTAGCCTGCAGAAAAGGCACAGGTGCACTGCGCTGCATTCACGGTGTGGGTAGATCGCAGACCATCAGTGTAAAAGTAGCCTTAGGCCCCTTTAACATGATCTGTCTGACCCAATTAGACCCTCCATTCACCTTGTGTCCGTTTACACCTGCCTACTTCCAATCCGATCTGCTAAAAAAACAGAAGTGGATCCATTTCCTACCATTTGATCAGATGAGGGGCCCATAGAGTAGAGTGTCTGTGTCTGTGTTCGCTTTGCATACGCAGCGTGGACGTGGACCTGTCATCTGCTCATTGTGGTCGGTGACTGGTTACCAAGTCGCTTAAGTGGCCCTCGCTCTTAAAAAGGTTGGGCACCCCTGCTATATACCCTTTCATATTGCAGACCAACTTTTGCCAAGGATTAAGTATTTTTGGTTTGTATATATTGCAATTCTTAATATTCATTTCTAAAACTGCTTATCATGCAGTTGATTATGGGTGAAAAAAATATATATTGGTCTGTGGCCATGATTATTGTGCCTGCATTATTCACTGGGCATCCATGGTCATGGTGAATTAGAACCTCATCCTTCTGACTCATTTACATAATCTCTTATACCCTGTGATCCACCTTGATACATAAATTATACTTAGTAATTTTTCCAATACAAAATAGAATTTGTCTAATGTTATTTCTACAGCAAAAATAAATGCAAGAGCTCAAATGCATTAATTAGCATTAAATGTGAGAAATTGCCAGTACTTGTGTAACTGAGATCCTTCTAACATAGTACGTTAAGGGGTTTTTAAGCACTTAAAATTGACATCAAATGTTAATTTTTTTAAAGTTGTTAAGTGACTTTTTGAAAACCTTAAATAACCTCTTGAGAAGATCGTATGTGTAGAGTGCATGGAAAAGAAGCCTATGCTGCCTGATGGAGTGGAAAAAGTGTGAATAAACAGCTGGATCTGAAACACGAACGCCACACTGCAGCCTTGAAATACAATTAAATAAAAGAAAAACTTAAAACAGCTGCTTTAGGTACTATAACTGTATTTTAACGTTTCCATTGCATTTTCCAGGACAATAGTAAATACAATTTATCTAGCTTTTATAATGATGGAAGATAATTTCTTTAACAAGAAAATAATCTTTTATTTTCTTATTAAAAAGGCCTTTATTACCTTCTAATTAAAGACAGTGTTTTGTTGTCTTATATACAGCTTCACCAGTATTTTATGCTTTCTGGTACACTGTGTTTTACCAGAAAGCATAAAATACTGGTGAAGCTGTATATGGAATACATTCAGCCAATGCTAGGGCATAGTCCTATGGCTGCCAATGCAAGAACGCCAAAGTACACCCCACCCACTTTTTTGGGAAGGGGGGTACAGGTCTTTTTAGCAGTACTGCCTTCAAACATTAAAATTGATTGTATACATATTTTAAAGGATAACACAAAACAAAAAAATACACCTTTTTTCAGTTAAAAAAAATGTTAGCATGTAAGTACCCCCCTAGCAAAGCCCTTTGCCCCCATGTTGATGAGGGCAGGTGCCTCTTCCCCTCAACCCTGGCCTGTTAGTTGTAGGAGTCTTTGGACAGGGGGCTTAGCAGATTCTGGAATACCGTATTTATCAGCGTATAACACGCACAGGCGTATAACACGCACCCTAACTTTAAGAGGGAAGTTTCAGGAAAAAAACTTTCCACAGCCCCCACACATAGGCACAGTTTGCCCTCTATTTTTGTTATATGCCAATAAAAACAGTAATTCCCTTATTCATTAACATAGAAGCATGTAAAATAAGTAATAATACAAATATAAAATAAGTAATATTTTTTTTTTAAATCAGTAGTAATTAACAACACATTTTTGACAAGTTCTTCATTTAAAAAAACTCCCCCAAAATGTCCCATAATTCAAATTCATCATCAGTTACATTGTCCAGCAATGCAGCTCCTTGCCAAACATGATAAACAACACCCGCCGAGTCACTGAAAAAAATAAATTTTTCTCTCATCCACATTCTGCAACTAAATGTAAACCAAGGGGTAGGGGCCTCCCAAATATCATTGACCAAATATGGAAATCACAGGGGATACATTGTGATATCATTGCCCAAATAAGGTCATGTTCACATTTGTTTGATGATGTCACCTTGGAAACTTTACTTATTTGTTTACATTTAGCAGTTTGGGGCTCAGGAGCTGTCATTTGCATTGAGTAAGCAATTGAATTGGATGTGTCAGGCCTCGTACAGACGACCCAACATGTCCGATGAAAACGGTCCGCGGACTGTTTTCATCGGACATGTCCGCTGGGATCATTTGGTCTGATGGCTGTACACACCATCAGACCAAATTCCGCGCGGACAGAATACGCGGTGACGACGCGGCGACGTGACGGCGACGATGACGCGGCGACGTGCGCGAACCCGGAAGTTCAATGCTTCCACGCATGCGTCGAATCACTTCGACGCGATGCGCAGGTTCTCGGGCCAGCGGACAGCATGCTAAGAAACAGTTGTCCGCTGGAAACCTGTCCGGTCGGCCCGAAAATTGTCCGGTCGGCCCTACACACGACCGAACATGTTCGGTCGTGTGTACGAGGCCTGACAGTATGTTTTGGTCAGTTCAGCAGGTGTCATTCATTGTGATTGAAGAGGATCTGCATTGCTGTATGGTATTTTTGACAATGGATTTACATTGTTAGACATTATTTTTTTTTTATATATATATATTTTACCTAAAGACTTGTCATAAAGTGTGTGTCTTTATTTACTATTTACTTATGTACCCCTTATTCATATGGGGAGAAGAGGAACTCTGTATTCATCAACATGGAGACAAGCTGATTTGTCAGTGGGCAACTCTCCCGCCACTAGTAAAAGAAATCCAGCAGTTAATTATCCCCTAGAATTGCTTTTACATTACAGATCGTTGCTGGCTTAAAGGAAAGATACTGGGATGATGCCTATAGCTGCAGGCATTATCCCAAAATCTCCATTCAAAGTCCAGGACATCATATGATGTTCTACGGGTGAAAAGAAGTTAATGTTGCCCTTTAAGCATTTTAAAATTGCTGCTCACCAAACTGAATGTTTTATTTATTTTTGCTTTGGTACATGTTCCCCAGAACAGTGCCCAGTCATCCATGTCATTTGTTTGCCAATACCTTACCTATTAGCCTACAAAATATTGATAGCTGTTTGTATCATTAAGTTCCCATTGAGTTCCATTGTTATCCATTGGTTCTGGTTCAGCATCAAATTCCAGTAATGTTCGAGGAACCCAAACTTGTTTAGCTCATCCCCACTGAAGCTTGGCGTCAGAGGCAGGTGCCTTTTGTGCCTTGTTGCAACCCTGAATACAGCATAACATATATTCATCTTTGTTTCTGTTTAGATACTGATATCATATGATATGTATAGATGATAAGTGTAGATAAGGGAGGACTGAAGCATGATGCAATATTTATCATAGCTAACACAATTCCAGACATCACTTTTGACAGTCAGGCCTTGAATGGTTTAATTGCAAGCAGTTGGCACAATCAAAAGTGTTTATTACCACACCTAAAACTTTTACAATAAACAATAATATTTTTGTGATCGTTTTAGTTTATTACATGTGCACCTAGGTTGGTGCAGTGTGGTGCGGTGTCAATAACACACGCAGTCCAGGTGCAATAATAAGAACTTGTATTGAAGTAAGGCAAAGACAGTTCACAGTAAACCCAATGGGAAGACAGCTCAACTGGGAACACTCACGAATTCCAGCAGCGTGTAGCGCCTGTTAGGAAGGGCAGTATGTGACCTGGCCATCTCGTGCCCAAGTGGGAAGATGTCCAGAGAAGTTGTAAACCCTATGCTTTCCCTCTTCATCTGGAACCTTTCTCTACCACTAATACTGTCCCTGACACATGGGTTACCTGTCCATACTCTACCTACTCGCAAAAGTGTGCCAAGCCTTGCCTGACCCAAGATGGCTTTTCCTGACTCAAGATGGCTGTTAGAGTCACATTGGGTGGAAGCATCCAATCGGATAGCTTTCCCAGTGACCCAGGAAATCATAGAGGAACCATGGGCCTGATTCTCAAAAGAGATACGCAGACTTAACTGCTGTTCAGCCTGCGTATCCCTGTGCCTAACTTTGGAAACGATTCTCAAAAGGCTTTTTCCAAAGTTAGGCAGAAAATCTGACATGTGTAAGACACTTACACGGTCAGATTTTAGGATGCAGTACCGCATCCGCCACTGGGGGCATTTCTCATTGAAATGCAGCTTTGCGTATGCAAATGAGGACTTAAGCAGATTTTCAAAGCATTTCAGCACTGTGATTTCTGCGTAAGTTCCGAATTTGCCTGCGCAAAACTAGGGCTGGTTTTATAATGTGGAAAGTTAGTCACACATTGTAAAGGCCCGTTCCAGCGACGGCATTTGGTATGCATTCCTGAGGGAGAACTCCACGGCAATTTTTAAATTCAAAACCGGCATGGGTTCCCCCTACAATCCATACCAGACCCGTATCCAAAGCACGCTACCCGGCCGGTCAGGAATGGGAGTGGGGACGAGCGAGCGTCCCCCCCCTCCTGAGCCGTGCCAGGCCGCATGCCCTCAACATGGGGGGGTTGGGTGCTCTGGGGCAGGGGGGCGCACTGCGGGCCCCCCCACAACAGAGCACACTGTCCCCATGTTGATGAGGACAGGACCTCTTCCCGACAACCCTTGCCATTGGTTGTCGGGGTCTGCGGGCGGGGGCTTATCGGAATCTGGGAGTCCCCTTTAATAAGGGGGCCCCCAGATACCGGCCCCCCACCCTAAGTGAATGGATATGGGGTACATCGTACCCCTATCCATTCACCTGGAGGCAAAAAGTAAAAGTTAGTAAACACACAACACAAGGCTTTTTAAAATAATTTATTTTTCAGCTCCGGATGCCCCCCCTGTCTTTGTTATTAGCTCAATTACCAGGGGGGGCTTCTTCTTCCACTCTCCGGGGGTCTTCTCCGCTCTCCGGGGGGGGTTTCTTCTTCCGCTCTCCGGGGGGGGCTTCTCCGGACTCCGGGGGGCTTCTTCCATCTTCTCCCCTCTTCCGCTGTTGACTCGGCGAACCCCGGTTCTTCTGCAGCTCTCCGGTGCCTTCTTCTTCAGCGCTGGCTGCCTGCTATGTTTGTGTGTTAGCTCAATTAGTAACAGGCAGCCGGCGCGGTCTTCTGTGACGTCAGGGTCTTCTGTTCTTCTCTCTTCCGATGTTGACTCGTCGCCTGTTGTCGCTGTAATGATGGAAGCGCGCCTTGCATCACATTTATATAGGCATCACCGTCCCATCATGCTCCGGCAGGTACCCACGTGGTGGGTGCACGTGGGTAGGCACCCACCACGTGGGTACCTACCGGAGCATGATGGGACGGTGATGCCTATATAAATGGGATGCAAGGCGCGCTTTCATCATTACAGCGACAACAGGCGACGAGTCAACATCGGAAGAGAGAAGAACAGAAGACCCTGACGTCACAGAAGACCGCGCCGGCTGCCTGTTACTAATTGAGCTAACACACAAACATAGCAGGCAGCCAGCGCTGAAGAAGAAGGCACCGGAGAGCTGCAGAAGAACCGGGGTTCGCCGAGTCAACAGCGGAAGAGGGGAGAAGATGGAAGAAGCCCCCCGGAGTCCGGAGAAGCCCCCCCGGAGAGCGGAAGAAGAAACCCCCCCCGGAGAGCGGAGAAGACCCCCGGAGAGTGGAAGAAGAAGCCCCCCCTGGTAATTGAGCTAATAACGAAGACAGGGGGGGCATTCGGAGCTGAAAAATAAATTATTTTAAAAAGCCTTGTATTGTGTGTTTACTAACTTTTACTTTTTGCCTCCAGGTGAATGGATAGGGGTACGATGTACCCCATATCCATTCACTTAGGGTGGGGGGCCGGTATCTGGGGGCCCCCTTATTAAAGGGGACTCCCAGATTCCGATAAGCCCCCGCCCGCAGACCCCGACAACCAATGGCAAGGGTTGTCGGGAAGAGGTCCTGTCCTCATCGACATGGGGACAGGGTGCTCTGGGGTGGGGGGGCCCGCAGTGCGCCCCCCTGCCCCAGAGCACCCAACCCCCCCATGTTGAGGGCATGCGGCCTGGCACGGCTCAGGAGGGGGGGGACGCTCACTCGTCCCCACTCCCATTCCTGACCGGCCGGGTAGCGTGCTTTGGATACGGGTCTGGTATGGATGGTAGGGGGACCCCCTACGTCAATTTTTCGGCGTGGGGGGGTCTCCTTACAACCCATACCAGACCTAAGGGCCTGGTATGCTCCTGGGGGGGGGAACCCATGCCGTTTTTTTCTTTGAAAATTGGCATGGAGTTCTCCCTCTCAGGAATGCATGCTGAGCGACGCTGTCATTTTTGTTTATAATTATTTGTTTTCCCGGCGCGTCTTTTTTTTTCACCCGTCGCAACTTTAGTGTCCCGTCGAAATTCTCAAAGCCGCCCGGCGTTAATTACGTTCGCGCGCTGCACGTCGGGAAAATTACGTCACACGCATGCGCAGTACGGCCGGCGCGGGAGCGCGCCTCATTTAAATTTAAAACGCCCCCAGGAGAGGAGGACCGCCTTACGACGGCGGCACTTAAGTTACACGGCGTGTAATTTCTACGTAAGTGCTTTGACGATCAGGCACTTAGGTAGAAATTTTAAGTCAGTGTAACTTAACTGCTGAAATTTAAGTTACGCAGCTTTTTTGAGAATTTGGCCCCATGTTCCTCTTGACTACCTCTCCAACTGCAATACTGTTGCGGACGAGCAACACCTACAGTGGATAAAGTAGATGGCATCTGCCTACACTTCCCCCCTCTTTAACATATGCTGTCCTCGGCATCACAGCAACATAGAAACAACAATAACAGTGATAAAAATCAAAGGAAGGTTAAGAGCTATTCACGGTTAGACCGTAACGGGCACCAGCCCTCTTGATTCTCTGTAGAGTGACTTGACAAAGGTTCATATGCAAGTAGTAACTCAGGACCAAATGTGTCTCCTGCCTTCTCTTTATCTGGCCCCTGGGTCAAATCCTTGGATAATTTGGTACTTTCTGTGATACTGAATGAGGTGGACAGCCCTTCCGGGTTCTCGACACAACAGTCATCAGTCTCTGGCCTCGTACACACGACCGGACATGTCCGCTGAAACTGGTCCGCGGACCAGTTTCAGAGGACAGATCCGATCGTGTGTACAGGCTAGCGGACAGATTTCCAGCGGACAAAAGTTTCTTAGCATGCTAAGAAACGTGTCCGCTGGAGAGCTGTCTGTCAGACATGTCCGTTGGTTAGTACGTCTAACCAGCGGACCGAAATCCCGCGCATGCGTCGAATTGATTCGACGCATGCGTGGAAGCATTGAACTCGCGCGATAGAGAACATCGGTGTCGTCTATGTCACCGCGTTCTCTGTCCGCAGGGATTTCGGTTTGATGGTGTGTACAGCCATCAGACCGAAATCTCCGAGCGGACATGTCCGATGAAAACGGTCCGCGGACCGTTTTCATCGGACATGTCCTGTGGTGTGTACGAGGCCTCTGAGTTAGGAGAGGTCAGAGACTTGAGTACAAGGGTTGGCAGGAACCAGTCATCTGGAGCTTCTTGCCCTGGGGGAAGATCCACGGGGTCATATGTCTCCTGGTCATCAGCAGATTTTCTAGAGCAGTCACCATCCAGGTGGGCAAGGTCTCAGCATGGTTTGATGTAGTCACTTATTTACGGGGTCCTTTCAAGACCAGATTATAGACAGGGGTAGCTTGAAAAGTCTGACCTACTATCCAATACGGGGTGCGCTCCCACTTGGGCTTCAGCTTACTTCCTCTGATGCTTTTGGTATTCTTTACCAACACCCAGTCCCTCTGCCGTGACAATTCTCCCAAAGCAGGTTCAGAAGCCATCTCCTTGTGTTTGTCCAGCACCAAATGCTTGGCCTTTAGCATCCATTAACAATGTTCCTGTACCCAAGAACTGAGCGTCTTTGTGGGAGGTGCTTCAGTATCCCCAACAGAAGGTCCATGGGCATTCCACTGTATCGCCAAACATTAGGAAAAAGGGAATGTGGCCAGTGGACTTGTGGATAGTGTTGCTATAGGTCCACACCACGGGCCCTACATATTGGTGCCATTGATTTTGGTAACTCAGCTCTAGAGTCTGTAGCATCCCCAGCACACTTGGGGGTGATAGGGAGTGGTGTAAGACTTACTGCCTCAAATTTTTGGCCTTGGTCGGACAGGATCAGCTTTGGGCAGCCTTACCAATGGACAATGTGCTCCCAGAAAAGTTTGGCAGTGGTGGCGGCTGTCTGGTCCTTAGTAAGCACCACAACCACCTACATCATGTCTGGATCTTTTTGCTGAATCAGCACCAACTCCTCTTGACTGTAAAGTTTGGAAACCTTGTTCTGTGGGTTTGATTCTTGTTCCTCGATGGTGCATAAAGTGGTCAGCATGAGAAGCACAAAATCAACCTCTATGTCCTTCTGATTAGAGTCCATGTCCTCCCCTGGGCACTCCACCGGTAATCGGGATTCGGGACAAAGCATTGGGCTTCCCCGTTAATCTTTCCTGGTCAATGGTGCATTTTGAGCTTGAACCAGGCTAGGCAGGCCGCCCACCTCTGTTCCAACGCCACCAACCTCACAGTTTCCAGATAGGCCAGGGGATTATTGTCCGTGAAAAATTCAATATCATCGCCCAAGAGATATTCTGCAAATTGTTCAGTGATGGCCCAGGCCAACGCAAGTAACTTGAGCTTGAAAAAGCTGTAGTTGTGAGGGTTCTATTAGGGGGATCATAGGCTCACACTGGCATACGTGATCACCCTCTCTTGGCCATCCTGTACTTGGAGCAGAAGAACAGAGTGTAGTCTGCATAGTCCAACAATGGAGCAGAGGTTAGCCTCTGCTTTAGCGTTTTAAAGGTCTGTTGCTGGGGTGTCATGCTATTGGGCCTGAATAGAAGGTAAAGGTGCACCTTTCCTTTTGGTGCTGTGTCTGCTCAACAACTGGGTAAAAGATCGGCTACCTGGGCAAACTTCAGGATGAAGCGCCGGTAGTACCCAATTTTGGGTTGGTGTAGTCCTGGGCAGCTTGTACCTTGGCAGCATCTGGAGACACACCTCCAGCTTCAACAGCGTACCCCAAATACTGCATCTGCAATCTCATCACGTGACACTTGCTGGGTTTAAGTTTTAGTCCCTATTGTGCCAACCAGGCCCAGACTGGCCATAGGTCATACCGGGCATTTGCCCGGTAGGCCGCCTGGCTGTCAGGCCGATTGATCTAAATTCGATCTCCCATGCCTCCTCCACTCCTCTCCTGGCCTTCTATCATCTTCTTTCAACTCCTGGGGGGACGAGGCAATGCCGAGCTAGCAGCGCCAGCCGGCCGTGGTTGCTCGGTGACAGGCCCGCCCCCAGGGGTGGACTGACCATTCAGGCTCTTTTGGCTGAGGACTGTGGGCCGAGGCAAGCAGAGGGAACTAAGAGAGGCTCCAGCCATGGGATGGATGGCGTGAACGGGCTGTGAGGAGAGAGAGAGGGACCGAGAGAGCCCGGGAAGGACACTTCCTGGACTGAAATGTTACTTGCTGTCTGTCTTCCCTGTCAAGCGTAGCGATCTCCGCCCAACAGGAGCTTCCTAGTCCCGGCCGGCGTGATGTCATTCACAGGCTGGGAGGCGGGATGAGCTGAGGCTGCTGCAGCGCCGTGCCTGTGCAACAGTGCAAGTAAGTTAGCAGAGGTTAAAAACCTTACCTAAGGCACTGTTGTCACAGTGGCTTTGCTGTGTTAACTGTCTAAAGTGATTAACTCCTTTTGGGGGGGGGTTTAATTTACACTCCGCACCCCTCTCATGTACATACCTCCCACCTCCATACAATCCACACCCCTCTCATGTACCTACCACCCCCACCATACACTTCGCACCCCTCTCATGTACATACTACCCCCCAACATACACTCCGCACCCCTCTCATGTACATACTACCCCCCAACATACACTCCGCACCCCTCTCATGTACATACATACCACCTCCATACACTCCGCACCCCTCTAATGTACATACCATACACTCCGCACCCCTCTCATGTACATACCACCCATCGCCATACACTCCGCACCCCTCTCATGTACATACTACCCCCCAACATACACTCTGCACCCCTCTCATGTACATACCACCCATCACCATACACTTCGCACCCCTCTCATGTACATACCACCCATCGCCATACACTCCGCACCCCTCTCACGTACATACTACCCCCCAACATACACTCCGCACCCCTCTCATGTACATACTACCCCCCCAACATACACTCCGCACCCCTCTCATCTACATACCTTCCATCCCCATACACTCCGCACCCCTCTCATGTACATACCACCCCCACCATACACTCCGCACCCCTCTCATGTACATACCACCCAACGCCATACACTCCACACCCATCTCATGTACATACCACCCAACGCCATACACTCCGCACCCCTCTCATGTACATACCACCCACCTCCATACACTCCACACCCCTCCGTACCAATCACTCACTGTGTTCTTTTAGTAAAGATAGGGGCTGGTAAATTATATTTAGGCTATGCTGCAGTTAATATTTAAATGTCCGCTCTATGCAGCTTAGCTGCAATATGTAGTTGGAGATTGTGTAGCTGTGGCTTGAGTGTGGGCGGGGACACAGGGGGCCCCATGATCTCCTATTGCCCCAGGGCCCCATGAGTTGTCAGTCCATGACTGTATGGGCTGCTCAATCTAAAATGCCCGGGCCTATTATTTGTCCCAGTCCGGGCCTGGTGCCAACACCCTGCTCAGATGTTTGACGTGTTCTTCAAATGTCTTGGAGAAGATGAGGATATCATCAAGGTAAACTAACACAGCCATGAAATTGAAGTCTCCGAGGCATATTTCCATTAGGCACTGGAAGGTGCTGGGGGTGTTACTGGGGCATGCGATTAAACTCAAACAGTCCCAAGGGCGTAATGAAACAGTTTCTCTCAGTTCTGGTCCAGCACCGGGACTAGCCAGTAGCCACTGGCCAGACCCAAGGTGGAGAATAACTTGACTTGTCAGAGGGCAATTAGGGATTCCTCAATCTGAGGAAGTTAGTAGGCATCCTGCTAGGTGCATGTATTGAGTTTACGGTAGTCCACACATAACTGGAGGCTATCATACTTCTTTTGCACCAGGATGACAGGAATGGGCCATGGACTGCGTCTTTCTTTGATCACTAGACTCTGTAGCATGTTGTGAAGCAACTCATTGACCACCTTGTACAATGTTGTGGTAATTTAAAGGTGCGCCCCCCTTGTGTATGGGGGGGGTTGATGGCTTTGGTGAACCCATAATTCTCTGCACTGGTGGCAAACACCAGGAGGTGTTTTTCCAGCAGCTGATGAAGCAGTCTCTGCTGAGGTAGGGAAAAGGCTTTAAAACCGATATCCAGCTGCTCCAGTAATGATCTGTACTGAGTCTTGTACCAGGAGGCCATTGGCCATAGATGCCTGCAGAGAGGCGCAAACCACTTCCTCCACTGGTTGGACCTCAAAGATACAGTGGCGGGGCACTGTATAGAGATGAGCCAGGGTGGCGTAACTGGGAAGTGATATGGGCACTGTTCCCAGGTTTATGAGTTGCACTAAGATTCTTCCCCAATGGATCCTGGATAGGGTACGGCCCATCAGCCACTTCCCTGGTGTCACAGGATCCTTTCAAGGTTCTACCATAATGGTGGCCCCCTGTCATTTCTGGTGGGTCCCAACAGGAAGTGACCAGACCACCTCTTGCAGGGGTGCCAAGAAAGTTTTTTGTTTGGGGGGTGTATAGACCACTCCTATTTGCTTCAGTTACTTCTTGAATTCTGCAGGTCTACCACATAACGGGTGATGTTCTCATCCTCCTGCTGTTCCCCTTAAGAAGAACCTTCACCTCAGTTCTAGAAGCAATATCTTCTTCCCAAACAGGCCCTTCATGTGTGACACAATCTGTTCTAGTGTAGCTTGCTCCTCTTCTGACAGCACTGGCGGATATCATCCTCTAAGGTTTTAAAAGCCAGCTCTGCCACCAGCTGGGTCAGAACCTGGTACATGCACACAGTACTCTTCATTCTCTTCTCCCACTATGCCAGGGGAATGTTAGAGCCATTGAACGTTGGTATTAGGGCTAAGGCCGATCCTAGCAGAGCCATTCTGGAGCCAAATCTTCCTTTCCGCATCTGCTGCAAGGGACACAGTGGATGCAGTGTGGTGCAGTGGCAATAACACACATAGTCCAGGTGCAATAATAACTTGTATTGAAGTAAGGAAACACAGTTTGCAATAAACCCTGTGGGATGACAGTCCAAACAGGAATGAATTCCAGCAGCATTTAGAGAGCAGGTTTCAGCCAAACTGACAGCGCCTGTTAGGAGGGCCGGAACGCAGCCTGGCCGTCTCGTGCCCAAGTGGGAAGATGTCCATTAAAGTTGCCAACCCAATGCTTTCCCTCATCATCTGGAATGTTTCCCTGCTATTTATACTGTCCCTGACAGACGGGGTACCTGCCCCAAATCTACCTACTGACAAAAGTGCATCAAGCCTGGGAGCCAGGGTCTTCAATAGGCTCTGTCTGACCCAAGATGGCTGCTAGAGTCACATGTGGTGGCAGCATCCAATCGGATAGCCTTCCCAGTGACCCATGAAATCATTGAGGGATCATGTTCCTGTTGACTTCCTCTTCAACTGCAATGCTGCTGCAGACGAGCGTCGCTTACAGTGGAGAAAGTAGAGTGTACCTGCCTACATGCATTACAAGGGAACCACGGTCAAGCTGGGCACAAATCATGCAGCTGGTATTAGATGGATGGATGACCCAGTGACCCAGTTAATGAAGTGTATGGCAATTTTTTTTGTTTCATGCTGACTTTATGTATTGACCACCAGTCTCAGGGCAAGGTCATCTAGCGTTCAGGGAAAAAATTACAAACTGTACACTGCCACCCCTCTTCCCTGACAATGTGTGAGCATCAGGTGTCTGAAAAAAATCACTTCCTGCCCCTCCAAGGCAAATTGAGCCCTAATCTGCAAGCTAACCCCCCCCCCAAACATAAATTACTTTGTAAGCTAAAAGCCCCCCCAAAAAAACAATCACCCACAAATTTTCTACCCCTTAAAGCGGGGTTCCAACCACATTTTTCAATTTTTCAAACACTGTCCTTTCATCTCTCTTTCTAGATGCATTTATAGTGTCACTTACTAGGTTTAAAAGTGCAGCCGTTCCGCTGACTTATTCTGAACGCACACTTTTTATCCCTGTGTGCAGATGGTTCCCATTTTGCTTGTGGGCATTGTGAAGCCCACAAGCAATTACTTCCGGGAATACTGTGGATGACTAGCTGAAAGGGCCGCCCGTTCCGCCCCATTCTCGTGCGTCCGCAATAGAACTGCAGCGCAGCGCCGTCAAACACTTGGGTTGCTATCACAACGAGCGGCGGCCGTTGTGATGGCAACCCATAAACATCAACAAGCCCGGAGACACAGGGAAAGCGCACTGCACCCTGGGAGCCGAGGGAGCTGACGTCAGGATCCTCGGTGAATAGGAAGGCAGATTTTGTGGGACCGCATAGCAACAGGCATTTTGAGGTGAGTAAAAAAATTGTTATTTTTATTTTTTCAGGTCTAAGCTACAATATAAAGCAAACTTATATTTTTGATGGACACTTTGCTTTAAGTTTCCCGTCCGGGCACAAATCCTCCTCCTCTCCAAATCCCCCTTCCCAACACAAGTCCCCCTTTATCCCGTTCTTAGCACAATCACCACCCCCCACCACCAACACCACCACCAGGCACAAATTACTACGAACTTTATGTTGCACTTATAAAATGCAAAGTGTAGTGTAGGGTCTGTTGGAGTATTCTATGCAAGACGCAGAAGAGAACACTCCAGGCTAGGAGGAGAGACCTGTCAAAGTCATGCAACCTCTTTCTTCTCCCAGCAGATTTTTATAACCATTCATTAAAATAAATAGGGCTTCTTCTGCTTTCATGGCTCTGAAGCAAGCAAAGTAGAAAGAACATTTAAAGCATGTGGTTATATGTCAGCGTATCTTTGATATGGCTACGTTTAGCACACACCATTGCTTTATAAATCAGTCTCTTAGTAATGTATAAATAATTTTTAATAACCAGTGAAAAGTCAGTTAAAAGTTTTGTTTCAGCACATGGTGTACCTTCCCCTTTATTTTTCTTATATACCGGTAACTATTGTCCATGGCTTGGTAGGCAATATACAATGTTGCTCCATGGTTTATATGTCATCATTCTCTCTACTATGTGGTTTTACACTTTTGGTTTTAGATTGTTTACTTTTCAGATTGCACATATTTGCATGTGTACAGTGTTTTACATGCAAATACGCTTAACTAGAACAAACAAGGTACAAGGATAAAATACCATGAAGGATAAAGGATTATTAATTCATCAAATTGTATACATGTATAAAATATATTCTGTAGCTAATAATTATTAATTTATTAGGGTTCTCAGTCTCCTGAGAACCCTAGCATACTTCATCCTAGCAACATACAGAAGCATGTAAGCCTATATGCATGTACATTTTTAAAAGGTTAACAAGGTACCATCATTCTAAATTGAATATTAGGGAAGAGTAACTAGGGGGTGTCCCCTACAGAACCCCCAGTAGGAAGAATAATGGACTATCTTGGTACACAATTATTGAACAAAAATATATACTTTTTACTTCTACAAAGTTGTTTAAAAAGACATAGATGCTCACTGTGTGATAAAATAGCAATACATGATAACCTCAACAGACAGTAAGTTATACAAACATGTCTAAGTGGTCACATAGTAGCCTCAGATGAATGCTGAAGGCACGTGATACATGATGTACTGTATATCATCTACAGGTTTCATGGCAGAAGCTGCTTCTTCAGGATGTGTTATATATACAGTATCATTTATTTATTTATTTATTAAAATGCTTATAAAACAACAGCGCAGTCTTACACATGTGCCTCGATGCGCTGGCGGGATAGAAACAGTACAGAAAAGAAGCAGAAACTGCATCGATCAGACAAGTAACAATAAAACGAACAGCGAACAATAAAAGATATGTAAAACATGTGAAGTTAAAAATATAAAATATTTAGAACTATCAAAATGTTTAAGTCACCCCGAAAGCCTTGATATATCGCTCTGTTTTTAAAAATCTCCTAAACTTCAGGAGATCATTCTCAATTCTTATGTGAAGGGGCAAGGAGTTCCAAAACTGAGCTCCTTGAACTTCCAGGGTCCTCCCACCGCATTTATTTTTAGCATATTTGGGGATGTTTAATAAAGCCAAGTTCTCAGACCGCAACGATCTGGTAGGCACATGTCTGATGAATTTTTCTCTGAGATAGCCCGGTCCAAAACCATGGATGGCCTTATGCACAAGACACCCTTTCTTGAACTGAGCCCGTTGTGCCACGGGCAGCCAGTGCAAGGCCTGTAAAGATGGAGTGATGTGGTCGTAACGACCCACACCCATGAGTAGCCTAGCAGCGGCATTCTGAACAAGCTGGAGCTTGTGCAAGATGTTTTTAGATACACCCATATACAGAGCATTGCAGTAATCAAGTCGACTACCAACCATTGCATTGACCATGGAGATTTTGTCAGAGTCATCGATAAAGCGAAACGTATATCTCAGGAGTCTCAAGTGGAATTGGCATGAACTTACCACCTGGTTTACCTGGCTGCGCAGTGTCAACTTAAAATCAAAGATGACCCCCAGGTCCCCGACCTTGGTGACTGGTACCGGGCTCGGTTTAAAAGAGTCAGGCCAGTCGGGCATCTTACTAGGGCAATCATGGTTACTGAAGATCATAATTTCAGTTTTGGAGTCATTAAATTTGAGATAGTTGGCTCCCATCCAGGTTCTAATCTCCTCCAAACAAGAGGCAAGATCTACTTGCCTCTCGTTGGTCCTTGGAAGGCGAAAGTATATCTGGGTGTCGTCAGCGTAGACGTGGAAAAGGAGGTTGTGGCGTCGTATGATGTACAACAATGGTCTCATGTAGATATTATAAAGAATCTGCGATAATGCCGAACTCTGAGGGACCCCACAGGAGAGAGAACTATCAGCAGAGTAATACGGCCCCAATCTTACCCGCTGAACTCTCTCCTGCAGAAATGAGGCCATCCATGCCAATGCAGTACCATCAGTGCCAGCCACAGTCCCTAGTCTTTCCAACAGTCTGGTGTGATCAATGGTATCGAAAGCTGCCGACAGATCCAGAAGTACTAAGGCTGAGGTGTCATTCCTATCCAAGGACCAGAGGAGATCATCCTGAACTTTCAGGGCCTCTGCCAGGTCGGAATCCTGACTGGGGGTCATCAAAGATGTTGTCTATGTGAGGCTGATACTGCCATACCGCTGGTACCACTCCAGATGAAAAAGATGTGCTTACAATGTCTGCTATAAAAGGGGCCATGGTCTCACAGGCGTCCATCAGCTGTGCAATGCAGGGATCAAGCGCAGAGGACGATGCCCTAAGAGACTCGAGGATGATTTTTATTTCCAGGGGGTGACAGGAGAGAAACTGTTAAAACGATTGCCCTTATACACAGGTATAGATTCAGAGTAATTAATGTTTTCAATATTATCTCTGATACTCTGAATCTTATCCACAAAATAGTCAGCAAGCTTTTGACAGAAGTCACCCGAAACTTCTTCAGGAGCTTGGGCACATGACGGATTGGCAAGAGCTTTTGCGGTCCGAAAGAGCTCTGCTGCCAAGTTGTTTGCCTTTTAAATTTTTTTGGTAAAAAAATACTTTTTTAGCCTCTGCTATTCCTGATTTATAGATTTTTAGATTCGTGTTATAGGCCACCTTGGACTCTGGAGTAGGATTCTTCCTCCATTTTCTCTCACTAGCCCTGCAAGCCCACTTCAACCCCCTCGTTTGTTGAGTGAACCAAAGTGGGTTAGCTTTCTCAGTTCTAAATATTTGAGATTTTTTTAAGGGCAACACAATATCAAAAGCGTTGGTAATCGCACGATTTAAAATCTCTACTTTGATGGAAACATCCTGAGTATTATATAAAGCAGTGCTATTTATAGCAATTAAAAACTGAGTCTGAAAGTCTTTAATGGATAATCTAGAGTAATTATGGGTAGGCTTGTTGGTATTTACTCTTGAGGGAATATGCGACTCCTTCTTAATAGGAGTACCTAATTGCTCAAATTCAATAAAAGCATGATCGCTCCAAGGCACCCTAATAGGGGTATGTATTTTATGTATGGCTTCCTTGTACAGGATCCAATCGAGCGTGTGGCCAGCACAATGGGTGGGTCCAGAGACGCCCTGTTTGTATCCTACACTAGTAGCGAAGTCAAGGATTTTCTGGGCTTCTATATGGTCAGCATCTTCTGCCCAGCTGTTAAAATCACCTATGATTATCGATTTATTGTATTTTATGGATTCTGAGGACAAAATATCACAGAGTTCATCTATAAATGCAGTCTTTTTATCAGGGGGGTGATATTTTATGGTTATACCTATCGAGCATTCTGCCCCCATTTTAAGGCTGAGGGATAAATGTTCAAAAGATATATATTTGGTTAGAGAGGGAGTTTTAAAAATATTTAAATGACTTTTAGAAGCAATAGCTATTCCTCCGCCTTGTCTGTCAGGACGATCTTCAGATATTAAGCTGTAACCCGCAGGGATCAGTTCATCCAGTCTAGGGGGCGTGGCCGCCGAGAACCAGGTCTCAGTCATCTACAACAAAAGCAAAAAATGTCATTATACCAAAATATCAATAAATTGTAGTAAGGGGAAAAGAGTCCCTAGTTGCTTACCCAAGAGAGACCTGGTCTCTCACGGCCTCTGTTGGTATAGAGCATGGGTGCTCAACCTGTGGCTCTCCAGCTGTTGCAAAACTACAATTCCCATAATGCCTCAGCCTTTGGGAGACATGCTTGTACCTGTCAGCGGCTTGCAATGCCTCATGGGAATTGTAGTTCCGCAACAGCTGGAGAGCCACAGGTTGAGCACCCATGGTATAGAGTCTTAGTTATCATGACTAAGCCACAGGGGCATTGCCCTTAATAATCAATTTTTATTCAGATTTTATAATCTACAAAAACAGGGGTGCAATCAGCGCAAAAATATATATAGTAATAATTAAAAAAATTGAATTTTTTTTGCAAACAGTGAAAAAAAGTGTAAACCAGTAAAAAAAACAGTAATAAAACCTCCTCCACCAATAATGCTAGCTGGACACTAACAGGATATTCACAAAATCCGAAAGTAGCAAGAGTATAAAAAGAAAAAGTGCAGCTCAAAATTCAATAAGAATATATATATATATATATATATATATATATATATATATATATATATATATATATATGTGTGTGTATATGTGTGTATAAAGATCATAGGTGTGCACAGCCTATTAAATTAGGGTGTGCACCCCAAAGCTCAAACACACATGTATGTATAATATATATATATATATATATATATATATATATATATATATATATGTGTATATGGCAGTAGGGCAATGGACTGTGTCAGTAGAACAGTGGATGGTGTCAGTGGGCAAGGACTGTGTCAGTAGTTTATTTTTATTATTATTCGTTTTTACAATTTTTTTTTTTTTATTATATTTTACAATATTTTTTTACAATAATGTTTTAATATTTTATTTTAGAATTTTTTAGAAGCACCATTGGGGGGCTTTGGTGAGATATCAGTGTTCTAAACAGACCCCTGATATCTCACTTTTGAGACAGAAAAAGGGGCTGAAGATAGAGATTTCTGAGTCCCTTTCTCTGCAGCCAAGCAGCAGAGGGAATCTGTGCAGCACAGGGTTATTAGGGTGTGCCTGGGCACACCTGGCACACCCTGTGCGCACGCCTATGATACAGATCAATCCATATATAGGTGAAAAAAATTAAATAAATAATATGAAGTCCAAATATGTGAAACAAATTCCAAAATTGCCAGATAATAGGAATCTTCACCAGGTGACGATTAAAATCAAAACTTAAAGTGCTCCCTCCACCAGTAAGAATGGGTACTCTCACCTCCAAACATGGACCACTGTTTTACCAAGTGGTCAATTAAGCAGATTTCTCAGCATGAAAAGCCAGCAAGCAGGATACATGGATCAGTTCCTCACAAGTCAGTAGTTAAACCGGACCATACCATAAAAAAAGGAATCAAGATCTAAGTGCTCTCTGCTGAGCTAAACATTTATTTTAAAAGTAATATAACACAGGCTACTCACATTAGCCAAGATAAGAAACGGCAGTAAGAAATGTCAGAATATCAGATCATTTGAAAACGATCTTTTCCAAAGGATGGCAGCGAGCGACGTGTCTCCAGGCTCCTTCCCCCCAATTTTATAGTCTGGTTGGAATTATTCTGCACTGTATGCCAGTTTTTGCCATTCCAAATAGAGATGGCCTGCCGGTTCGCCAGGCGGTTGTTTCGTGGCGAACTTTGGTCGTTCGCGGTCCGCCAAACCGTCGAACATCTGGCGATGTTCGCGGCGGTCCGCAATGTTACATGGGTAAGAACTTTGACCTATGACACATCCATCAGGTGGTGCAGGACAGCTAATTGAGACATTTCAGCACATGGACATACCCCCTACCTTATAAATAGACCTGATCTGGCGGCCATCTTACATTCTGCTTTTTGTCAGTGTAGGGACAGGGTGCTGTTTGGAGCAGGGACAGGCTGTGTTCATTCAAATAGCTATCTAAAAGGTCCACAAAAGTCATTTCAAGCACTGGTATAGGTGTGCTACTTGCTGTGCACTGCAGTATATAGATGTCTAGTACATTCATATACTTTTTGTCAGTTTAGGAAAAGGGGGCTGTTTGGAGCAGGGACAGAGTTTAGCGACACAAATCGCTACCTAACAGGTCCACAAAAGTCCTTTCAAGCACTGGTATAGGTGTGCTACTTGCTGTGCACTGCAGTATATAGGTGTCTAATACATTCATATACTTTTTGTCAGTTTAGGGAGAGGGTGCTGTTTGGAGCAGGGACAGAGTTTAGCGACACAAACCGCTACCTAACAGGTCCACAAAAGTCCTTTCAAGCACTGGTATAGGTGTGCTACTTGCTCTGAAGTACATGATAGTGTCTAATACATTCATATACTTTTTGTCAGTTTAGGGAGAGGGTCCTGTTTGGAGCAGGGACAGAGTTTAGCGACACAAATCGCTACCTAACAGGTTCACAAAAGTCCTTTCAAGCACTGGTATAGGTGTGCTACTTGCTCTGCAGTATATAGGTGTAATATACACTTATAATATACTTTAGAATATAGAAAGCATATTATAGTGGATTTGTATTGTGCAGCATTGTATTTGGTTACTGCTGGATTTTTGCCTCTTTTGCTGCATTACCTCTGCTACACACATTAAAAAAAAATCCTGAAAAAAAAGTTTCATAACTGGTGAAATAAACCAGTGGCCCCCCAAAACTACAGATTTTGTTATATACCTTCTTCCACATATACTGCGCTTCTCTAGAGACTTTTGTCACAGGGTCATTTAAAAAATTACAGGCAGAGGAAGAGGTAGGCCCTTCCGCAGGGGTGGTAGGGGTAGGGCAGGAGCATCAGGCCGGAGCCAAAGTGGGAAGTGGCACAATGTTCATTCGATTACGTCAAAGGACGCACCAGACTTAGTTGAGTGGCTCGCCACCAACACCACCACCACCACCATATACCCTCCGCTTGAGTCACAGGAATTATTTTCCGATCCATCAGAAGACATTTCGGATGCGCAGCCATTCTTGGCATTGGATCAGGAAGAGGAGGTAGCAACAGCCGGCACGACAGTTCTCAGATCAGCCCAAGGAGGTTGGTGCCCCCTGTTGCTGCCTACTCCGAGATCTCTACTGTTAGTGATGGGGAAGGTGACGTCGATGATGACGTGTCTACAGACGTCATGTGGGTGCCCACAAGAGAGGAAGAGGAGGGGAGTTCAGAGGGAGAGATGGACCAGCAGATAGGGCGGAGAAGCAGGCCGAACTTACATTGCACAGGAGGGACAAAGCAGACTCATAGGGCCAGATTCACAGAAAAAGTACGCCGGAGTATCTGCTGATACTTCGACGTACTTTCAAATTTGCCACGTCGTATCTTTAGTTTGAATTCTCAAACCAAGATACGACGGCTTCTGGCTTCGATCCGACAGGTGTACGGCTTTGTACGCCTTAGGATAGTAATACTTCGGCGCCCGCTGGGTGAAGTTTGCGTCGTTTTCCGCGTTGGGTATGCTAATTAGCTGTTTACGGCGATCCACGAATGTACGCGCGTTCGTCGCATTCTCTTACGTCGTCGCTAGTCGGCTTTTCCCAGCGTAAAGTTACAGCTGCTATTTCATGGCTTATATTTAGACCAGCCGTGTTAAAGTATGGCCGTCGTTCCCGCGTCGAATTTAATTTATTTATTTTTTTTGCGTAAGTCGTCCGGGAATAGGAAAGGACGTAACGCATGTCGCCATTCAAAAAAATACGTCGGTGAGATGTCATTTCGCGCACAGCGCGGCGGGAAATTACAAAACGGAGCATGCGCAGTACGTTCGGCGCGGGAACGCGACTAATTTAAATGATACACGCCCCATTTGAATTAGGCGGGCTTGGACGGATTTACGCTACGCCGCCGCAAGTTTACAGGCAAGTGCTTTGTGAATCAAGCACTTGCCCGTAAAACTTGCGGCGGTGTAACGTAAATGCGATACATTACGCGGTCGCAGATCTACGTGAATCTGCCCCATAATGTATCAGGAGCGAGCCATCAACCATGTACGGTCACATCTGGCGCTCCCAGGACGCCGGCCCATGGCTCCGCAGTGTGGGCTTTTTTTAATGTGTCCGCTGCAGACAATGGTGTTGCCATCTGCAGCCTTTGCAGTCAGCGCATAAGTCGCAGTAAGCCCAACACTCACCTAGGGACTACCGCCTTAAGAAGGCACCTGGCCTCCCATCATCGAGCCCAGTGGGAGCAACGCCATCAGAACCCACAAAGTCACACTCCAGGCTCTTCTCCTTCTCCTTCCCCTCTATGCTCACAATTGTCCTCCACTCCACCTTCCATCATGCCCTCCTCACGTTTTTCTGCAAAAAGGCAGGCTTCCGTGGCCCAAATGTTCGATCGTAAAAAAAAAAAGACACAGGATAACCCTCTTGCCCAACGGTTGACCGCTGGCTTGTCGGAACTAATAGCCCACCAACTACTGCCATATAACATGGTGGAGTCGGAGGCCTTTCGAAAATATGTGGCCATTGGAACACCACAATGGAAGGTCCCAGGAAGGAAAAAAATTTCACAGAAGGGCATCCCAGAGCTATATTGCCATGTTCAGCGGCAAGTGAATGTATCTCTGGCAAACAGTGTCGGTGCCAAAATACATCTGACCACAGACACGTGGTCTAGCAAACACGGGCAGAGAAGGTATATAACTTTCACTGCCCACTGGGTGAACCTTCTGACGGCCATCAAGCATGTAACCCGTGGCACCCATGTAGATTTGGTTTTACCGCCACGGATTGCATGCAGGCCTGCCTCTTCTTCTCCTCCTCCTCCTACTCCATCCTTCCTCTCCTCTTCGGCTGACTCCTCATTTTCCGATGCTACCGTCTCTTCCGCTGCACCGCCCAAGATGCCCAGAACCTATTCAACATGCCAGGTGAGACGTTGCCATGCTGTGCTGCGTCTGTTTTGCCTGGAAGACAAGAGCCACACTGGTCCTGCACTCCTTTCAGCTTTGCGTTCACAGGCAGATCAGTGGCTAACACCGCTCAATTTGACAGTTGGTAAAGTGGTGTGCGACAACGGTGCCAATCTGCTGAGTGTGCTGAAACAGGGCAAAATTACACACGTGCCATGCATGGCACACATCTTGAACTTGGTCGTGCAGCTATTTGTTGCCAAATACCCTGGGCTCCAGGACATCTTGTGGCAGGCCAGGAAAATCTCGGCCCATTTCAGAAGATCTTACACGGCCATGGCTCGCCTTGCTGGCATTCAGTGGCGACACAACTTACCCGTCAGATGTCTTATTTCTGACTGCCCGACGCGATGGAACTCAACATTGTATATGCTTTATAGGCTGCTCCAGCAGAAACGTGCAGTTAACGACTACCTGTACGAACTCTGCGGCAGGCAAGGTTCTGGGAGCTTGTTTTGTTTGCACCGCACCAGTGGCTGCTCATGCGCGACTCATACAGACTTCTGCGGCCATTTGATGAGATCACCAAACTGGTCAGTCGCAGCCAGGGCGCCATCAGTGACATCGTACCTTACGCCTTCTTTCTGGAGCGTGCATTGCATCGTGTCATTGATGAAGCCGTCGAGGTGCAGGAGCATGAAGATGAGGAAGTTGCAATGCTGGATGAATTCCCAGGGGGGGCTACTCCACCTGAGACAAGTCAACAACAGGAGTCTGAAGAGGATTCAGAGGAGGATGGTGCCGGGGCGGAGGAGGAGGAGCAAGAAGAGCATGCTTTAAACCTTTCTGGAATCCCTGTTGTTGTCTGTGGATGACGTCCAGCAGGATAAGCCACGATTGCGCGCCTGCGGGGGTGCGCAGTGCGGCGATTGTTGGTGTGGTGTGTCAGCCTGACACACTGCATCATCGACTTCGGTAAAGAGCCTCTGATGTAGGCTCTTTACCATGTAATCAGCTGTGTCTGATCACAGCGTAAACAGGGAGAGACATTTATCGGCTTTTCCTCCACGCGCACTGACAGACGCAAGTAGAGGAGAGCCGATCGACTGCTCTCCTGACAGGGGGGATATGTGCTGATTGATGATCAGTGCAGCCCACTGAGGATGCCCACCAGGGATGCCCATGCAGGACCACCATGTATGCCCACCAATGACCACCAGGGTTGCCAATCAGTGCCCATTAGACGAGCCAGTGCCCATTAGAGGTGCCAATCAGTGCCCATCAGTAATGTCTGCAGTGCCTCCTCTTCAGTGCTGCCTAGTGAGTGCCCATCAGTGCCACCTATCAATTACCATCAGTGCTGCACATCATTGCCCATCAGTGCACCCTATCAGTGCTGCATATTAGTGCCTTATTATCAGTGCCCATCAGTGCCACCTTATCAGTGCCGCCTTATTAGTGCCTGTCAGTGCAGCCTTGTCAGTGCCCATCAGTGAAGGAGAAAACTTACTTATTTACAAAATTTTATAACAGAAACAAAGAAAAACTATTTTTTTTTTCTGTCTTTTATTGTTTGTTTAGCAAAAAATAAAAACCTCACTGGTGATCAAATACCACCAAAAGAAAGCTCTATTTGTGGAAACAAAATACAAAAAAATTTGTTTGTGTACAGTGTTGCATGACCATGCAATTGTCATTTAAAATGCGGCAGCGCTGAAAGCTGAAATTTGCCTCGACAGGAAGAGGGGTAGGTGCCCGGTATTGAAGTGGTTAATAGAATAAAGCATGATTTGTCGTGGCCTTTATTGGTGATTGGTTTTCTGGAGCTCATCGGTGTTGAAATTACCTTAGAGCACCAGCCAAGGCTGCCTAGTCTCTTCCTCTCAAAAATTAGACCATTAACTGAAATCAAGATGAAGAAGGGGAAGAGTATTGCACTCTGCAACAAAAGATCACACTTGATACTTAGAGAAACTGGGTTCTGAAAACTGAGATAAAGTCAGGGGCGGACTGACCATTCAAGCACTCGGGCACTGCCCGAGGGCCCCATGCCACTAGGGGGCCCCCATCAGGGTTGCCAGGCTCAGTTAAACCAGGGACATTATGTAAAAATCTGTGTTTTTTTTTTACATCTGTCCCTGATATGTCTGATACCGACATGCTTTTGATGTGAAAATCCAGAGATTTTAGCTGCCCCGCCTCTGCACTGCCTCCTGGCGTGGTGGCCATCTGTATGCATGGGGACCCCATAATCTTCTATTGCCCGGGGGCCCCATGAGTTGTCAGTCCACCCCTGGATAAAGTAGAATGGGAACCCTGGTGTGTCTGGCCAATAATGTCTCACTGCTACAATTTCCACTGTTTCTAACAGTAGTCTTCTGAGAAATCTGGAAATAGTGGGAACTAAGAAACAACATTCACTTTGTGAAATCTCCATAGATCTGCCAGTGAATTCATTCCCAACGCTTTCCGCTTTAGGCACCTTGTGTAAAACTACAGCTTTTAGTTGTATGGAGATGCAAAAATCTCTGGAATCATGCTCAGAGCAGGAATCTACATAAAGGAGTCTGGCTGTAGGGATCACGCAGTGTTGTCCAATTTGGAGCAGCACAGGAAGTTCACTTGGATGTTTTGAACCCTCTGGAATGTAAATTGCAGACATTTTGGAATTATTCCTCTTTACCCAGGCCATTAACAGTTACAATTTTTTGAGTAATCTCAGGCTGCATTTTGATGTAGAATAGCACTGTATATTTGCTCAGCCTCAATAAGACTGAAGAGCCTACTACCAGTACCAGCTCACAAAAACCATAGACCTTGTATCACTTCTGTTTACAAATGACATCTGCTGTAATCTTGATCCAAGAGGTGGGTAATGAGGGAATAGTAGTTGAGAAGATCATCCATCATCAAATATTTTCTTCATTAAGTGCCCGTTCACACTACCGAAACTTCGGATCCGACTTGTGTCGCCCCAAGTCGCGCGACATGAGAAATTACATTAAAGTGAATGAGAGCCGTCTTAATGCACACTACTGAAGTTGCTCCGATTTCAGAAAAGGTTCCTGTACTACTTCAAAGCAACTTCTAGGTGACTTGTACCCATTGATTTCAATGGAAGTCGCCTCCAAAGTCGGATCAGTGTCTTAACTGAAGCAACTTTACAGGAAGAGAAAATAGTGATCTCAGGCAAGCCCTCCCACAGAGCTGATTATTCTGTGATTGGCCACTGGCAAAGTTGCCTGTCCTAGAGGCAACTTGAAATTGCCTCGAAGTTGTCTTGAAGTTGCCTCAAGTCGCTGTAGTGTGAACAAACACTAACTGTGAGATATGAGTGGTTTGTTCATTGTTCCCTGGTAACCATAACCATTGTCAGAGAAAACCCCTCTGTAATGGGCACATGGAGGAGTCTAAATGTTCTACCGTTTGGGAGCCTGACATCAGTATTAACCTCCCTGGCGGTATGATTCTGTCAGAAAAAAGGTGCTGAAAGCGGTACCATTATTTGCAAGGAAATTTGGTGTTTTATATTGTAGGTCTGTAATTTTTAGAAATAACTCACTTAAATCTGACCAAACAAGATTCTAATAGGCATCCCGGGTATGACATTTTTTTAAAAACAAAATTATAAATTATAATATAATAAATAATTATAAATAATTATAACAAATAATAATATAATTATAATAAAAATTATTCAATAATGTAATCAAATTAAAATCACTGAAATTTGCTCAGTTGCAGAATTGTTGCTGTCATTATTTTTTTTTTTTTATGACGACTTTCCCCACAAATCGCTATCGCACAATTCTGCAAGTGATTATAATTTATTATCGCTGTTTTTTAGCTGATCTAAAACTATTTTTGACATAAAGGGACACTTTTGGTTGCTATGGACAATCTACAGTTTGCAGGGAGAAAGAAACGTTTTTATTATATAAAATGACATGCATGACACAGGACAGACCACTAGGGACAAGGGGGGTGTGTTTTTTTTACATACAGTACTGTAATCTATAAGATTACAGTATACTGTATGTAAAGTGTTTGTTTACGTTTTTAAATTTGGCGCCGTTCTCCGTCCCCGTGCGTCGTAACGTCGCAGGGAACGGAGATCGGCGTCACACGGAAGCACTATGTGAATCGAGCGAGGTCCCGCTCGCTCACACAGCGCGGTGGCATCGCTGGATCCAGGGACAAGGTAAGTAAAAAGTGCCTGTGGATTCAGCGAGGCGAGCCCGAGACTGACTCGGGGTTACCGATCGTAGCAGGAAAATCAAACCCCGAGTCAGTCTCGGGAAGACCGCCAGGGAGGTTAATATACTGGCAATAAGAGTAGCCTCCACATTTAAAAGTTCCTGGACGTTTACATAGGTCCTTTCTTAATTCATCAGTATTTTTGCTATGGACCAAATAAACCTTCAAAAAAGTGTAATGCTGCGTACACACAGTCGGAATTTCCGACAACAAATGTTCGATGTGAGCTTTTTGTCGGAAATTCCGACCGTGTGTAAGCTCCTGTATATCGGACATTTGCTGTCTGAATTTCTGAAACCAAAAATTTGAGAGCTGGTTCTCAAATTTTCCAACAACAAAAGTTCTTGTCGGAAATTCCGATCGTCTGTATGCAATTCCGACGCACAAAAATCGTACGCATGATCAAAATCAATTAGACGCATGCTCGGAATCATTGAACTTAATTTTTCTCAGCTCGTCGTAGTGTTGTACGTGACCCCGTTCTTGAAGTTCGTAAATTACGACAACATTTGTGTGACCGTGTGTATGCAACACAAGTTTGAGCCAACATTCTGTTGGGAAAAAATCCTCGGTTTTGTTGTCAGAATTTCCGATTGTGTGTACGAGGCATTAGAATATATTGTAAGGAAGAGAGTACAAATTTATGTAGACCTCCATTCTTTTTATGAGACTTGGAGACAATGGAGGTTATTTAGGAAAGGCAAATCTACTTTGCACTACAAGTGCAAACTACAAGTGCAAAGTTCACTTGGGAGTGAAGTTACTGTAGATCCGAGGGGGACACGCAAAGGAATATAAAAAAAAGCATTTTAGCCTGCACATGATTGGATAATAAAATCAGTAGAGCTTCCCCTCATTTCAGATCTACCCGTCAGATTTACAGCGACTGCACTTCCAACAGCACTTTTCACTTTTAGTTTGCACTTGAAGTGCAATGTGGATTTGCCATTCGTAAATAACCCCCAATGTGTTTAACTACTGAGATGCCCTGCTGGTGCGGGATGGAGCTATATAAAGCTTCCACATCAACCGCCACCAGCAGGGCATCTTTCAGCAATTGTAGACCATCCAAGTTCTGCAGGAGATGAACTGTGTCTCTAATATAGGATGGGAGGCTCACCACCAACGACCTCAGCTGCTTATCTAAGAGCTTGCTCAGGCCCTCCGTAATGCCTCCACGCTTCGAGACAATCGGTCATCCAAGAGGGTTGTTCTTGTCTTTATGGATTTTGGGGAGACTGTAAAACGTAGGTGTCCTGGGATGGTTTGTACATACAAACTCCCAGCTTTGTTTTGTTATGATGTTTTGTTATCATGTTATTTAAATAGGCCCTATCTACTAACAAGTAAAATTCTTGGTTGTATCTTTCTATTATGGATCTTGAAACTGGTCTATACCATTCCTTATTACGTAATATCTTCATACATATAGATTGGTACTGACTATTGGTCAACACTACATCACTACTGTGTTACCGTCTTTATCAGATGGTTTTATGGTAAGTTGTTGTTGGTTAGTCAGGCTTTCCAGTGCTTGTTTTTCTAATACTGATAAGTTACTCGGAAAGGGCATAATTTTGAGTTTTTGAATATCTCTGATAGTTGAATCTAAAAATCCTCCCATTTTTAGACAGGAGCTATGGGCCAGATTCAGAGAGATTTACGTTACTCCGCGGCGGCGTAACATATCCCATTTACGTTACACCGCCGCAGGTTTACAGCGTAAGTGCCTGATTCACAAAGCTCTTACCTGTAAACTTACGGCGGTGTAACGTAAATGCGCTCGGCGCAAGCCCGCCTAATTCAAATGGGGCGGGCACCATTTAAATTAGGTGCGTTCCCGCGCCGAACGTTCTGCGCATGCTCCGTGTTAAAATTTCCCGACGTGCTTTGCGCGAAATTACGGCGCCCCGACGTTTTTTTTGAACGCCGACGTGCGTTACGGCGTTTCGTATTCCCGGACGTCTTACGCAAAAAATAAATAAATTCGAAATTCGACACGGGAACGACGGCCATACTTTAACATGGCTGTTCTAAAGATAAGCCATGTTAAAGCAGGTGTAACTTTGCGACGGGAAAAACCAACTAGCGACGACGTACGAGATTGCGACGAACGCGCGGATCTTCGTGGATCGCCGTAACTAGTAATTTGCATATCCTATGCCGACCGCAATGGAATCGCCACCTAGCGGCCAGCCTAGAATTGCATCCTAAGATCCGACGGTGTAAGTCACACCTGTAAGTAGACACCTGTCGGATCTTAGGGCTATCTATGCGTAACTGATTCTATGAATCAGTCGCATAGTTAGGACAGGCGGATCACATAGATACGACGACGTATCAGGAGATACGCCGTCGTATCTCTTCTGTGAATCTGGCCCCATTTCTTTATATGAAATAGACGCATCTATAGGCTGGGTTACAGTATAATTTATGCATGCTGTCCTATTAAAGAGTGCTGCCCCTATGGAGTATGATTTTTTATTATATTAAATAATTACAATAAGTACAGCCATAGTTATGTATACATTTTTTTTTTTTTTACAAATCCCTGATTTGCTGGTCTTACAGAGATGAACTAACTATACCAAGCCAAGACACTAGAAATTTGTTTATGTCGCTGTTCTCTTGCCTTATTCTGCTCCACTATAAATCAGCACTTATCAAGCATCAGTGTTTCCTGTACACCCATAGACTTTGTCTTCAGATTTGATTAATAGATGGTAGCTAAATTTATACTGACATTTCCTGAGTCTTTGTTATGAAAAGAGCTCCATTGTGTTCTGTTTCTTTTTAGACAGTTGATGATAAACTGAATAGCTTAATAACCACAGGCATGGACACTCTGAATGGGGGTAGTGGGTATTCATGTGCTATATGTAATCAGATACAAGGATCTATAGTTCAAGCTATATTCAAGCCAGCATTAAAAGGTTTTAGAAGCCTAGAGCATGCTGACGGTATTTAAAGAGCATCCCAGCAATGCATCTTGGTCTTGCAGTTAATAGAAAATCTCTGTGTTACCACAAGGTGCATTATTTAATAAAGATCATTATAAAATGGTTCTCACATGAGAATATAAAAGTAACGGGAGACGCTTTGATGTCCACGAGTGAACATGTTCAGCATCAGCAAAACATAACAAAACATAGAAAGTTTATGCAATAGAAAAGTTGATCCATATCGCAACCTTTCATCACCCAAATATAATTCAGTAGTAGATTAAGAGACTTGAATATTATCAATGTGGAAAAAATTAGACATTCTCTGAGCAAAGTGGATGCTGATTCAGTGAGCTAAAATTTACCATGTTTATTTACATTGCAATCTGCCCTCATTCATTACATTAGATGCGCAGCATATTTACTACATATGGCATTATTTTGTGTTTTAAAAAATGTAGAAGCTCCAATAGAAATGTCTTACTTAGGAATGTTTAAAAAAAAAAATTCCATGTGAACTGAAATATGTTCCATTTTCTGATAGCAGTAGCTATTTCCCAGGCAAATTTACATTTGATAGAGGGATTTTGTACTAATGGATCCAATTCGGTCTTAAAGCGGTGGTTCACCCTGCTGAACAACATTTCAGCATAAAATTCGGCATCGTAGCGCGAGCTACAGTATGCCGGTCTTACATTTTTTAACCCCGTACTCACTGTTTAATCGTACATAGACGATTCCGTCTGCCGCGGGGAATGGGCGTTCCTAGCAAGAGGGAGGGTGATTGACGGCCGACTCTGGCACGTCACGCTCCCCGAAGACAGCCGGAGTAGGTCTCGGCTCTTCACGGCGTCTGCGCACAGGCTATGCGCAGGCGCCGTGAAGAGCCAAGCCTATTTCGGCTATTTCCGGAGAAGCGTGACGCGCCAGAGCCGGCCGTCAATCACTTTCCGTCTGGATTGGAACGCCCATTCCCCGTGGGCAGACGGAATCGTCTAGGTCGGATTAAACAGTGAGTACGGGGATAAAAAATGTAAGACCGGCATACTGTAGCTCGCGCTACGATGCCGAATTTTATGATAGAATAAAAAAAAAAAAAAATATTTTATTCTAGGGTGAACCCCCGCTTTAAATAAAATATAGTGCCACGACATTAACCACTTAAGTCCCGAGCCTGTTTTTCAGATTCGGGATTTACAAGACTAAAACAGTTTTTTTTACTAGAAAATTACTTAAAACCCCCAAAAATTATATATATTTTTTTCTAACACCCTAGAGAATAAAATGGCGGTCATCGCAATACTTTTTGTCACACCGTATTTTCGCAGCGGTCTTACAAGCGCACTTTTTTTGGAAAAAATTCACTTTTTTGAATTAAAAAATAAGACAACAATACATTTGGCCCAATTTTTTTATATATTGTGAAAGATAATGTTACGCCGAGTAAAATGATACCCAACATGTCACGCTTTAAAATTGCGCCCGCTCGTGGCATGGCGTCAAACTTTTACCCTTAAAAATCTTGATAGGCGACGTTTAAAAAATTCTATAGGTTGCATTTTTTGAGCTACAGAGTAGCTCTAGGGCTATAATTATTGCTCTCGCTCTAACGATCGCGGCGATACCTCACTTGTGTGATTTAAACACCGTTTTCATATGGCGGCGCTACTCGTGTATGCGTTCGCTTCTGCGTGCGAGCTCGTCGGGACGGGGCGCTTTAAAAAAAAAATTTTTTTGTTTTCTTATTTCTTTTTATTAATTTTATTATTTTTTACACTGAAATAAAAAAAAAAAAAATGATCACTTTTATTTCTATTACAAGGAATGTAAACATCCCTTGTAATAGAAAAAAGCATGACAGGTCCTCTTAAATATGAGATCTGGGGTCAAAAAGACCTCAGATCTCATATTTAGGCTTCAATGCAAGAAAAAAAAAAAAAAAGGAAAATTTGTCATTTAAAAAAATGACAACAAAAAAATTGTCTCTTTAAGACGCTGGGCGGGACTGACGTTTTGACGTCACTTCCGCCCAGCAGAGCTATGAGGACGGGTGGGGGCCATCTTGCCCTCACTACAGTCCTCACTCTCCAGGCGGCAACATCCGATCTCCTCCGCCGCTACCGACGGCTCCGGTAAGCGGGGGAGGGCGCGGAAAAGCGGCGGGAGGGGGGGGGCCCCTCTCCCGCCACCGATAACGGCGATCTCGCGGAGAATCCGCCACGGAGACTGCCGTTATCGTTTACACGGCAGCCCACTCTAAAGGTGGATATCCCGGTTCTGGCAGCAGCAGCTGCCGTTACCGAGATATTCAGCTTTAAAAATAGGACGTATATATACAGTGGGCTGTCGTTAAGTGGTTAAGGACTAAGGGCCAGATTCACGTAAAACTGCGGCGGCGTAACGTATCGTAGTTTTCATCGCAAGTGCCTGATTCACAAAGCACTTGCAATGAAAACCTACACCGGCGGCCTCCGGCGTAAGCCCGCGTAATTCAAAGGGGCGTGTGCCATTTAAATTAGGCGCGCTCCCGCGCCGGACCTACTGCGCATGCTCCCTTTTGAATTTCCCGCCGTGCTTTGCGCGAAGTGACGTCATTTTTTTGATCGGCGACATGCGTAGCATACTTCCGTATTCCCGGACGTCTTACTCAAACGGCGTGAATTTTTAAATTTTGACGCGGGAACGACGGCCATACTTTATACAGCACAGAACTGATTCTATGAATCAGTCGCATAGATACTCTGAGAGATACGACGGAGTATCTGAGATACTCCGTCGTATCTCCTTTGTGAATCTGGGCAGTTTTTTGTGTTTTGATCATTGTAATTAAAGTGACCCCTGAATTCCTCCCGCTGTTCCATTTAAAAGTGGTCATACATCGTTTTGTTTTTTGTTTTTTATCAGCCAGTGGCTAAATTTTGCAAAAACACATCTGAAGTCTCACAAAAGCATGTGGGGAAATGAGTTATGGTCTGATGAATTTTTTGGCCATAATTCCAAAAGACATGTTTGGCGCAAAGCAAAACAACACTGCACATCACCAAAAGAACACCATACCCACTGTGAAGCATGGTGGTGGTAGCATCGAGCTTTGGGGCCGTTTTCTTTCAGCTGGAACAGGGGCCTTAGTCAAGGTAGAGGGAATTCCAAATACCAGTCAATATTGGCACAAAACCTTCAGACTACTGCTAGAAAGCTGAACATGAAGAGGAACTTCATCTTTCAGCATGACAATGATAAAAGCATACATCCAAATCAACAAAGTAATGGTAATTCACCAGAAGTAGATTAAAGTTTTGGAATGGCCCAGCCGGAGCCCAGACCTGAATCCGATTGAAAATCTGTGGGGTGATCTGAAGAGGGCTGTGCACAGGAGATGCCCTCACAATCTGACAGATTTGGAGTGTTTTTGTAAAGAAGAGTGAGCAGATATTGCCAAGTCAAGATGTGCCATGCTGATAGACTCGTACCCAAAAAGACTCGTACCCAAAAAGCCTGAGTGCTGTCATAAAATCAAAAGGTGCTTTAACAAAGTATTCATTTAAGGATGTGAATACTTATGCAACCATATTATTATTATTATTATTTTTTTTTTTTACTTCCCTCCACCTAAAAGATTTTAGTTTGTTGTTCAACTGAGTTGAACAGTTTATAGATCACATTAAAGGTGGAAAAAGTTCTGAAATGATTTATCGTTGTCTTATTTTTTTACATCACAGAAACCTGACATTTTAACAGGGGTGTGTAGACTTTTTATATCCACTTATGTGAGCCGGGCCTTAGATCCAGTGCCATCATCCTTCTTTTCCCAATTGGCTGAAAGTATTATTTTTATTCTTTTAGATGTGTTGTCAGCTCTCCCTTTTCCATAATGGGGGAGTTGTTTTGTGTTTTCAATGATAAATCGAAGGCCTCATTCACACTTCTCATAGTGGGAACACACATTCCGACTCGCAATTTTTATTTTTTTTCGAGATTTAAACATGTGTAGTAGACATGTGAGTTTCCGTTCGTAACAAATGTTTTTTTATACGAATTTGTTAGTATTCGTACATTCGGATCAATTCGAACATCCGAATAGTACTTAAATACGAAAATTACGGAATTATGAATAAGCAAAATAACGAATAAGCGAAAAAATACGAACGTATGATTGGACAAACTTACTAAAATACGAAACACCGAAACAGCAAAAGAGCGAAAATTACATCTATAACAAACTATTTGCATTCCGTATTTTAAATCCTTTGTCTGTTCGTAATTTCGTATATTCGTATTTTCATTCGTATGTTCGTATATTTATTTGTGTGTTTTGTAAATCCGTTTCTTTGTCTGTTCGTAAATTTGTGTACTCGAATCGTTCTTTCGAATGGGCACTGGGCAGTGTAGTTAGTGAGTGATGTATCTTACTTAATATCTTAGCCAATCAGCTTATCTCTTTTGTGCCGCAATGGACAGTGTAAAGCCTCGTACACAGTGGCAGCCCATCCATAGGGGGCGCCCGGGCGCCGCCCCCCCCCCCCCTCCTGTAGTCATAAAAAAAAAAAAACGGGCCCTTTAAGGCTTTTAAAAATTAGTTTTGCAGCGCCGCGCAAATAACATACACTCATGCATTGCATGAGCGTATGTTATTGTGGCCAGCCTATTCAGATAACCGGACATTGGGCGCCGATTATCTAAATAAGGACAGCTGGTTGGCTGTGCGGAAGTGCCTATCAGAGCCAGAGGCATCACATCAAATCCCTAGGTGTGAATAGGGCCTAACAAACTGAAAGGAAACAAATGAGAGAAATTAGAAGTGACATATACTGTACTTCTTCATTCCATGAAACAGGCCTGTCGCACAACAGGGGCAGGCCGCTACACACATAAAGTCCTGCTCACTGCTGGCACCCACTTGGGCACTTGGGGCCAGATTCACGTAGAGCGGCGCAAATTTAGTTTGTCCTAACGTATGTCAGTTAAGTTAAGGCGGCTCAATTTTGTGACGTAAGTGCCGTATCCACAGAGCATTTGCGCCCAAATGTGCGCCCGCGTAACGTAAATACCGAGGCGTAAGGCGGGGTTATTGCAAGTGGGAAGGAAGTGGGCGTGCTCCATTGAAATGAGCCGTGACCCCATGCAAATGAAGGGCCGGCCGTACTACGCATGCGCGCACAAATCTGCACCTCACTGGGCATGCTCAGAACTCGGCCCGGCTCAATCAGTGAGATAGGAAATAGGCCAAGCAGACTTAGTGAGATACACCCTGTGTATAAATAGCCCCACACAAACGCCCTTCCTTTGCAAAAGTACATCCCTGTGTTCCCTTTCCTGAAGCGAGGTGCTTTTGCTCTGTTGTCTGTGGCTGTGTGTTGGTTTGTGTAGGAGTGTAGTAGGTAAGAGTTATTGGATAGTGTTAGAGGAGTTTGTATTAGGTGTTTATTTGTTCTGAGTGTTTTTTGTGTCTGTTTTTTCTGTGTGGTTTTTGGAGTCTGTATTAGCTGTCAGTTTTTTTTTTTTTTTGCTGTGTGATTTTTGTGTTTGTTTGTTCTGTGTATTTTTTTGTTTGTTTGTTCTGTGTCTTTTTGTCTCTGTTTGTTCTGTGTATTTTTGTGTTTGTTTGTTCTGTCTGATTTTTGTGTGTGTTTGGTGCTGATTGTTGTGTGGTGTTATGACACCCAAGAGGAGAAAGCTGAACTTCTCGGTGCGTGAGAAGCAAATCCTCGCTAGGGCCATTACCCGATTTGGGTGATATTTGCATGGCCCTAAGAGCCGGGACACCACCCCGGCCAGGAAGAAGGCGATCCTTCAGCAGATTACTGATGAGATCAATGCGGGGGGGAGACGAGGACCCCCAGTGGGATAGCTAAGAAGATCAATGATCTCAGGAGCCTGGTCCGTGATAAGGTGGCCAAGATTACAGCGCATGCCACAGGCACTGGCGGAGGACCACCTTGCCCTGTCAGGCTGACTGAGGAGGAGTGGGCAGTGGCCCGGTGCTTCCACAGCCAACAAGTGGTGGGCCTGCCTGGCTTTGACTTCGAGGAGGCCGTGAGGACAGGTACGTTTTTTTTTTGTTCTATCTGGTAAGTAGCATGTGTGGGGGGGAAGGGAATATGTGCCAAGTGTGTGGATCCTCCAACCTGTGTATGTTTTGTGTCATCCACAGATGGCCAGGAGGTTGCTGGGCCATCAGGCCAGTCTGCACCATCCCCCGGACAACAGGCTGCAGAAGAACCCCAAGAAGGGCAGGAGTCCTCAGGGGAGGGGAGTGGCCACACCTCACATCATGAGGACATTGAGGGGGAGGAGGATGAGGGGGAGGAGGATGGGGGGGAGGTTGGGGATAATCGGATGGACCTTGCCAGGGAAATCCTTTTGACTTTGGATGTGGCTCCCCCTGTGGCTCCCCCTGTGGCTGCCCCTGTGGCTGGCAGCAGTCAGGCCTCCATCAGGGGTAGCCCCTCCCACTCCTCCCCCAACAGGGCTCCTCCCCCAAGGGTCTCTCTATCCCCTCCTCCCAGGCCACAAGCCTCAGCTGCAGGCAGGAAGGCCACCCAGAAGACCAGGGGGGTGGCCGAGGTTCTGCCTGCCAATCTGCGGAGGGACCAGGCCCGGCAGACCCAACATCTGGGTCAGATCACCTGGACTTTGGCCCAGATGGAGGACAGCCTGGGCTCAATTAAGGACTCGGTCAGTGAATTGAGCACAAACTCGTTGGCGGTCATAACTTGAATTTGTGACCTGCAGACCGCCACAGCAGGCGTGTCCCTGGAGGTGGGTGCCCTGACCCAGGCTGTCCACGCAAATACCCAGGCTGTCCAGGCCATCACTGTGGGCCTAAACAGGATAGCCGTGGCCTTGGAGGGCAGGCCAGCAGGAGGACAGTCACCAGGGGAGGCTCCTCCTTCCCCTGCCCCCCCCCCCATGAGACTCCCCTGGTTGACCGTGGCCGGCTCAGGCGTAGCTCACGCCGCCGCCGTTAATATTGGATGTACTTTTGATTTTTATTTGTATTTTTTTATTTTACTGTGATTATGATTTGTTTTATGTGTGTGAATGATGTATGAATGTGGGGTGACATTCCTGATGAAAAAAGGGTGTCACCCTCAGTTTTGGTGGAGTAGGGATCCCCAGGACCAGGGAGAAGTGATCCCAGGTCCATGTGAATGGTGTATGAATGCACAGTGACATAATTGGAGCCTTGGCAGGGCGTTGCTGCTCCCTAGTACCATGGGGGTACTTGGGTCTAATCCAATTCGATGAGGATGTGATGTGTCTGTGCTAGGGACCACAGTGGGTGTGCATGCATGCATTCTCATTGTGCCATGTTTAATGTGTGTGTTTACTGTGCAAAGATGAATTCTGCGAGGCATCTCCTGGCTGCTGTTCCCTCAGAAGAGGGGGTACCCTCGGTTACTAAAGTCACTAGTATAGCTATGAGCATGGATGCCCCTGGCATGTTGGCATACAGATTGTTGTCCTGCAAGTGTGTGTGCTCAGCTCTTTCCTAACGGTGTTGCTTTAGCTGACATTTACACGGCTGGTGTAAAGTTAGGGCAGCTTTTATAAGGTGTAACTTTCCGCCCTGAAACTAGCAGATGCGCACAGGGCGTAGCCTACGCCGCACAAGCGTACTTTTGTGGATCGCCGTATCTCCTTCATTTGCATATTAGCATAGAAAATCAATGGTGTGTCTAGCGTATTTTGCGCTTCAAGATGCGCTGGTGTAATCGTTTTACGTTGGACGGAAAAATCTGGTTTTCGGGTGTATTTCGTTTTGAGGATACGGCGCAAAGATACGCGCGGCGCATTTTTGAATTACGCCGCGCATCTCTAGATACGTAGGCATAAGTGCTTTGTGAATCTGGGCCTTGGAGTGCCAAATTGACAAATCAGGTACTGGTTCTCTCAAACAAACCCCAATGCTAAAGGAATAGATTTAGTGTGAAAACTAGTGATATTTACAGTAATAGACATCTCCCGGACCTTGTGTTATCTGATGAATATCTTCCCAAGCTCTGTACTAAATTACTGAGTTAATTTTAACAGGCTAGGGCACTGTATGTGGAAAAGGTAAAAAAGAACTCTTGTAACATTAAACCAAAGAAAATATACGTATTTGTTTAAGCCCATACTTTTACAACAATGTTTACATCTTTTGACTTTAAATATAGGTTAAAAAAGGAAGTTTACAAAATGGTGGTCTACAACTTGAATGTGTTTTGACATATGTAATATAAGGGTGTACATGTTTACAGGAGTAATCTATGTTTAAACTCTGGAAGTGGAATGTGCTCTATGTAACTCTTACATGTGGTAAAAATGGATATCAAAAGTAACTGTAACAACATTGCTTTGTTAATATGTAAGGAAGGTGTTAACCTTATGATTCCATGCTGGGTTGTCTGTTCATTTTGGCAAATAGAAAAGACCACACACAGAGGTGTATTCCACTGATATAATCAGGTCTTCCAAAATGTTTTTATTTTATTTTATTAATTGTAAACATTATTATTAAAGAGTAACTCCACTTTCGTGGGGGGAATAGCAAATAAATGTAACGCGTACGGGGGAAGGAGCCTGAAGTCGCTTGCTGCCATCTCTGAGAAGACACATGTTGTGTGTATTTCCTTTCTGCCGTTTTGCCTTTCGGGCTAATGTGAGTAGCCTGTTATTGCCTTTTTAATAAACCTAAGCCGTTTTTAAAGCAGAGGGCACTTAGATCTGTTTTTTCTCTTATCCTCGATCTCAATGCTGCCGAGCCTAAGGCCCCGTACACACGAGAGGATCGATCCGCTGAAATTGATCCGCGGATCGGTTTTAGCGGATAGATCCGCTGGTGTGTACGATCCAGCGGATATTTATCCGCGGATATATTTCGGGCCGACTGATTTCCAGCGGATAAAAATTTCTTAGCATGCTAAGAAATCTATCCGCTGGAATCGGCTCCAGCGGATCGATCCGGTGGTCTGTACAGACTCACCGGATCGATCCGTCCGAACCCATCCCTCGCATGCATCGTAATGATTCGACGCATGCGTGGATATCCTTATATGACAGCGTCGCGCACGTCGCCGCGTCATCATCGCGGCGACGGCGCGACACGTCACCGCGGACGGAATTCCGCGGGGATTTTGATCTCCTGGTGTGTACCCGGCATAAGAAGTTATCCACATATTGCACCAATCTGTCTATCGATTTCTGCTGGTATGACTGCCTGGTAAAACAGGGGTCCATACCTTAAGGTGAGAGTAGCCATTCTTAACGGTGGAGGGATCACTTATTTAAAGTTAAAGTCACCGGTGAAGATTTGGAGTGGTTGTCACTCAATTCCTTTGGAATTTTTCACTTTTTTCCGCTGAAATTGATCCGCGGATCGGTTTTAGCGGATAGATCCGCTGGTGTGTACGATCCAGCGGATATTTATCCGCGGATATATTTCGGGCCGACTGATTTCCAGCGGATAAAAATTTCTTAGCATGCTAAGAAATCTATCCGCTGGAATCGGCTCCAGCGGATCGATCCGGTGGTCTGTACAGACTCACCGGATCGATCCGTCCGAACCCATCCCTCGCATGCATCGTAATGATTCGACGCATGCGTGGATATCCTTATATGACAGCGTCGCGCACGTCGCCGCGTCATCATCGCGGCGACGGCGCGACACGTCACCGCGGACGGAATTCCGCGGGGATTTTGATCTCCTGGTGTGTACCCGGCATAAGAAGTTATCCACATATTGCACCAATCTGTCTATCGATTTCTGCTGGTATGACTGCCTGGTAAAACAGGGGTCCATACCTTAAGGTGAGAGTAGCCATTCTTAACGGTGGAGGGATCACTTATTTAAAGTTAAAGTCACCGGTGAAGATTTGGAGTGGTTGTCACTCAATTCCTTTGGAATTTTTCACTTTTTGGACTGATTTTTGCATTATTTATGCACCATTCATGATTAATTTGTTATCGGTATAACAACTGTGTTTTGCACTTTTGTTTATTTGTATTTATATTGGGCTGCACTATTTCTTATACATTTTTACACTTTAATATTATTCCGAATTGAAAATGTATCAGCCACTAGAGAAGTGGCCCTTCCTCAAACTCTTTATTAAGTACTTTCATAGTTAAGCATAGTTCCGACCCCCTTAAAGCAAGGTATAATTAAACCCCTTCTAAAAGAAAACCAATTCAGACCCCAAAGATCCAAGCAATCTGTGACCGATAATCTCCCTCAACATCTTTTCCAAGGTTATGGAAAAGGTAGTAGTACAACAACTTCAACACCATTTAGACACCCATAAACTCCTGGACCCACTACAATCAGGTTTTCGACCAGGTCATGGGACAGAAATAGCGCTTCTCAAAATATAGGACGACGCCCTCGAAGCAGCAGATGACGGATAATCTTCTCTCCTGATACTGCTGGACCTCAGTGCTGCCTTTGATACAGTAGATCACAAACTGCTGCTAACCCGGCTCACAGAGATAGCTGGAGTGGCAGGCTCGGATCTACCATGGTTTTCATCATTCCTGGAAACTAGGACCTTTCACATCTGAATCATGCAGCGTGTCTTGCGGAGTCCCTCAGGGATCTCCCCTATCACCCGTGCTATTCAATATTTACCTCCGCCCACTCCTAAACATCACCCCTAGCACCAAGGTCAAAAGTCTAGGAGTCATCTTTGACTCGGACATGACAATGGATGCACAAATAGGATCAGTAATTAGCGGATCGCACCATCTTCTACAGCTCCTACGAAGAGTGGTTCCCTTCATCCCTAAAGAAGACACAGCGGTAGTGGTAGGGTCAATCATTAACTCCAGATTTGATTATGTAAATGCCCTTTACCTCGGACTCCCAAAGTACCATCTCCCCCGGCTCCAAATCATCCAAAACATGGCAGCTAGACTGGTAACAGGGAAAAAACCCTGGGAACCAATCACCCCGTCCCTGAGATCCCTCCATTGGCTGCCCATAAAGGACCGAGTCACTTTCAAGGCCTTATGCATAACGCACAAATGTGTACACGGAAGCGCGCCCCTATATTTAAGTGAGAAAATAAAACAACAAAACCCAAATTGAGTTCTTAGATCAACTAACCAAAAATTATTACAAATTCCCAAAGCCCGATATAAGACCAAAGGAGAACATCGTTTTTCAGTTCAAGGACCTCGACTATGGAACACTTTACCAACTAATATCCGAATGGAAATTGATCACCTGGCCTTCAGAAAAAAAACAAAAGACCCATCTATTCTGAGGGTTAAACTGAAGGAAAATGGATGCCAAGCGCCTTGAGGCGATTCAGTTCTCATTTGTAGCGCTATATAAAGTAATTTACTCACTCACTCACTTTCCAAAAAATGGGTTATATGGGACATGCCATTGATCCCATATTGGACTCAAGTCACCAGAACCCGTCACCAGAACAGTTGTTTTCATCAGGAGATTTCTCCTCACCTCTTGTTCTGGTGACACCATTAAAAATTTTAATTTCCCATCACTAAAGCTAGCCATTTTTTTTAATAGCCAGTTAAAAAAATATATATATATTCTTCCATCCACATATTTGAGGTAGACAGGGGTATCCCCCTGTTTTGCTATTGTATTATGGCAGCTAGACATGTGCACAACAAAAAAAATTCGTATTTTTTTGTTTTGTTTCGTCTTGTTCCGTAGATTCGTAAAAATTCGTAATTTCGTAAGACTCAAGTTTTCCTATTTGGACCCGTTCGTATTTCGTAAGACGCAAGTTTTTCTTATTCGGACCCGTATTTTCGTAACAGTTTTATTTTCGTTGATACTGAATGATTCGTAATTCTGTCTAATTTATTTTCGTTGATTCCAAATTCGTAATTTTGTTAGATAATAATTTTAGTTTAATAGATTCGTAATTTTGTACTTTCGTAAATACACAGCAACACGCGGCTAATCCATATTAATATATACTTTCTCTTAAGCCCCGTACACACGGTCGGACTTTTTGCCAACAAACTTCAAAATGAGCGTTTTCCAAAAAATCCGACCGTGTGTACGCTCCATCGGACAAACGTCTGGCCAACTCCCTTCAGACAAAAATCCACGGAAAAGTTTGTTTGAAGTCCGATCGTGTGTACGAGTCTTTACACTGTACAATGTGACTCAGCATAAAAGAGATAAGGAGATTGGCTAAGATATTAAGTAAGTAAGATATTAAGTAAGATACATCACTCACTAACTACACTGCCCAGTGCCCATTCGAAAGAACGATACAAGTACACAAATTTACGAACAGACAAAGAAACAGATTTACAAAACACACAAATGAAAATACGAACAGACAAAGGATTTAAAATACGGAATGCAAATTGTTCGTTATAGATGTCATTTTCGTTCTTTTGCTTTTTTGGGGTTTCGTATTTTAGTAAGATTGTCCAATCATACGTTCGTATTTTCGATTGTTCGTTAATTTGCTTATTCGTAATTTCGTAATTTTCGTATTTTGGTTCTTTCAGCTTTTCGGATGTTCGAATTGATCCGAATGTACGAATACAGTACTAACAAATTCGTGCAAAAATCCATTCGTTACGAATGGGAACGCACATGTCTAATGGCAGCAGGGCTCCTCCTCTGCCAGAAAAACACAGATCGGTACTGCAGCTGTTTAGCTGCAAGTGCTGATCAAGCAGAAATATACGGACAGTCCAGTTTGGACTGTCATCAAGTAGGTTAACTCCTCTCAAACGGGAACCGCTGCCATAAATGAATCAAACCCCAAATCTTGCTGAGCTGTTCAAATTTCAATCCATGTATGGACAGCTTTACTGTTTCAGTGTCAATGGTCAAATAAAGAGGCTTATCTACCTAGTGGAGACACAGATTACAATAAAAACTTCACAGTGACACTATTCTATTCCAACTCCATTCAGAACTAAAGAAAAATTCTTTGGGTATACTTGCATGTTAAATCATAGTCTAGGTTATGAATAACAGCACAGGATCTTTTAATTGGTGAAATCAAATATTCTATTTTGCACAAGAGGTTTATAAATTTATACTTAATCACTTCAGTCCTGTCATATTTTATCCCCTTAATTTCCAGGCCATTTTTCAGTTCTCAGCAATGCGATAATTGGACTTTTTTTCATCGGAAGTTCCGATCGTGTGTGGGCCCCATCAGACTTTTTCCATCGGTGTTTAGAAATAGAACACGTTTTATTTTTTCCCGATGGAAAAAAAAACGATCGGAAATACCTATCGTCTGTGTGCAACATCAGATTTTATGCCATCGGAAATTCCGAATGTGTGTATGCGGCATTAGTTATGCAACATTGTACCCACGTGAAATTTCTATCATTTTAGAGACAGACAGAAACTTCTTTTGGTGGTAGTCACTCACCACTGTATTTTCCTTGTTTAGTATATAAAGGAAAAAAGACTAAACATTTAAAAAAAAATGTTGTACTTTCTGTTATAACACATAACAAATAAAAAATATTTCTTCATAAATTTAGGCCAAAATATATTCTGGTACATTTCTTTGGTTCCAAATAAATGCAGGGGGATACCACATGCGTGAAACTATTTGCAACCTAGCTGCAGAGAGGAGCCAATAATCCAATGAGCACCTTCAGGTTTCATAGAGTTTTGTCAGGAAATTAGATGCGTAATGTATGTATTTTGGACACCTGTAGGCAGTTATTAGTGTTGAGCAGAATACGCCATATTCGATTTCGCGATATATCTCGAATATATAGTCGAATATTCGAGATATATTCGCTAAATTCGAATATTCGTGATATTTTATCGAAATGAAATGATTGCGAATTTTCGCTATTGCGAATGCGAAAATAATTGCGAATTTTCGATAACTGCGGTAGGAGCACTCTGATTGGCTCAGAATATTCTTGATATTTTTTCGAAATTTCGCAAAATGCGAATGCGATATTTACTGCGCAATTTCGACAAATGCTGTAGGAGCACTCTGATTGGCTCAGAATATTCGTGATATTTTACAATACAAAATAATTGCGAATATTCGGCAAATGCGGAAGGAGCACTCTGATTGGCTCAGAATATTCTTGATATTTTACAATACAAAATAATTGCGAATATTTGGCAAATGCGGAAGGAGCACTCTGATTGGCTCAGAATATTCGTGATATTTTAAAATACAAAATAATTGCGAATATTCGGCAAATGCGGAAGGAGCACTCTGATTGGCTCAGAATATTCTTGATATTTTACAATAGAAAATAAAAAGTGTTTTGCATTGGTGGTGATTCTTTACTTTATCCATCTGTCACAGCCGTTTGTCAATCAAACACCTTGAAGATTGAACACGTTCATGCTGCATGCTTTGGACTTTTTTTCACTTCACATATCAAAGACATTTTTATGAAAGATTATTTTTCTATTATTGGGACTATATTTCTTTATATATTTGTTTCACTGTGTATTTCACAAGTTATTTGCGCTTGCTTATTTTATAATTTGCCCACATGTCTTGTCACTAGACATATTTTTTATTCTTGTAGAGCGACTCCATTTTCTGTCTTGTATTAATTTATGTTGTATAAAATTTTTGAGTTGCTGCTGTATTCTCCCCTTTTTTTAAGGTATGCGCAATTTTTTCCTTCTTACAAAAAAAAATAATATCAAACATACAAATATTCATAACAGAAACATACACAAAGCCCCCCCCTTTTGCATCAGAGACAATCAGAGTTCTCCTACCACAGTTATCGAAAATTCGCAATCATTTTCGCATTCGCATTAGCGAAAATTCGCAATTTTTTTTTTCAATTCGGCAACATAAAAGGATCGCCTCAGCTTAGCTACTCGGCCCAGGGTCTCTAATCATACCAGCAATGCTTTTAGACGTCGATAGGATGTGATCTGTTTTAAAAATCAAATTGAAAAAATGCGAATATTCGTAATTGCGAATATTCACCGCGAAATTCGAAATATATCACGAATACTCGAATATGCCATATTCGAGCCGAATATTCGCAATACGAATATTCGTGAGCAACACTAGCAGTTATTGGATTAATGGTTCCTAGGCTACTAAAATATTTCATACATGTGTTACCCCCATACTCGAGAGGTCTTCAGGGCCTCTAAAAATGTGATAGGTAGTCAGGAAATCAGCTGCATAGTTAATACCACTACTTTAAATGTACTCCTTGAACACCATACTCAAATAGAGTAGCAGAATGTGCTTTTTTTTTATTTATTTATTTTGCAAAAATTTTACAATGAATCTTGCCTCTTTTCAAATTCTATTAAAAGTTGGCTTTCCAAAAATTGGTCCTTTTGCCAGTGTTTCTACTGTCCTGGCATTTCAGTTCTTTTCAAAAATGTAAAAGGTAGTCAGGAAATTAAATGCGTAATTATTCCCACTAAAAAGCCTGGAGCCTCTAACCTGCTAGGCTGCAGAAAAGTCTCAAACATGTCACAGAGGATGGCTGGGAATGGTGTCTCAGCAGGAATTCAAGTAAGTGTGACATGTAAGGGGGTCAGTCCAAATGTCAGACAGAGACATGGTCATCAAACAGCCAAAGGATCAGCCTAGAAGGCACACAGAGACGTGGTCAGCAAAGAGGCAAAGGATAGGCAATAAGCAAAATTTTGGTCAATAAACAAGCAAGTGTCAGTTCCAGTAGCAGGCAGAGATGTGGTAAATATACAGGCAAAGGGTCGGTCAGCAAATAGTCAAAGGATTGGTCTAGCCTGAAGGTAGAGACATGGTCAGCAAACAAGCAAAGGATTGGTCCAAGAGGCAGGCAGGAACATAGTCAATAAACAGTCAAGTATCAGTTTTTTCAGCAGGTAGAGAGGTGCTCGGGTGCTCGTTATGCAGACAAAGGGCTGGTCCTACCCACAATAGATAACTCATTCTGGGAAGCTCTCTCTCAAAGGGGGTTACCTTGCGGACGCGCTCCCGTGTCGTACACTCGGCGTCCATAGCTGCTGAGTGTATGACTCAGCCCAGCCCCCCCTGGCGACCACGTCATTGGATTTGATTGACAGCAGTGGGAGCCAATGGCTGCGCTGCTATCAATCTACCTAATGAAGAGCCAAGAAGCCTAGGAGAGAGCGGCATGGGATCGTGCCCATGGAAATTCGGGGGTCAGGTAAGTAAAATGGGGGCTCGAGGGGGGGGGGGGGCAGACACTGCAAGGTGTTTTTTCACCCTAATGCATAGGATGCATTGGATGCATTAAGGTGAAAAAACACTGAGGTTTACAACCCCTTTAAGAAACATAAATGACTTTTATGTACAACCAATCAAATAATTAGAAAAGTTGTGAGGATTCATGTTGAAACAACAAATGATTGGATAGCACTATCCTATTTCTAAATTCTATGCTTGTCTGTGTATCTGTTAAAGGTGTACATTTGGTATGTGCTGTGTGACTTAATACTTGAAATGTTGGTATTAGATTGGATTATTACAGGACTTTGTTTTTTTAATTAAAATTATATCATTTATAAAGAAAACTCTATATACATTTCTTGATAATGAAAAACATGGCAGCATTTCAACTTTGCACTATACTGTAATATGTCTAGGGTTGAGGGCAGTTTAATGGGAACAAAAAGCAAGTAAAATAAATAAAATATGTTTTAGGTTTCCTTAAAGTCTATTTGTTCAGTGTACATCCTCTAAATGGCCCCTTTTAATAGGCTGCTTGTTTCCATGGGGAAGGAAATTTAATTTAATAGACTAAAATCTAATGTTTTAGAACCATATTTAAAACTTGGTCAGCAAAAATCATCTAAATCATTATATGTGTACACCATATGGACCTCCAAATACCTACTTCAGAAATGACGACAGCTGTTTATACATTGAAATAAAGTAGTAAACATGAACTAATGAAATTATCTAAAACTGTAAATACGGTTCAATTTTTCATTTGCAAATTTTGTGCTACCGTTAGTACATAGCATGAAATTAGTATTTACCTTCATAGTACTTACCTTCATAGTACTGTGTAAGATCCCCACATCTTTCTAGAGTCTTAAGCCTCGTACACACGGGCCAGGATCTCGTCAGGAAAAACTTTGTTTTTCCTGCCGAGATTCCTGGCAATAATCTCTTGCCGCCCGAGTATACAGACGCTCCTTTCAAAAGAACCACAGTTCTTTTGGAAGGCAAGAACGCGGTGACGTCATCGTGTATGACGAGCATGCGCTCGTCACATTCAATGCCACTTCCTCTGCAAGTGATATCAATAAAAGGTATTTGAACGAGCATACCAGAAATCACATCACAAACACAACACTTGCGTTTCTGGTGCATTAGAATCTATTACACACAAAATGCTGGGAAAAAAGTCCCCAATCCTTTCCAAAAAGGCACTGGCTGCAAAACGAATAGATGTAAACGCGTACGGCCTCGTACACACGACCGAGAATCTCGTCATAAAAGAAACGTTGTTTTCCTCGACGAGGTTCTTGTCAAGCTTCACGAGAATCTTGTCAAGCTTTCCTTGCATACACACTGTCAAGACAAAATCTCATCCTTCTCAAACGCGGTGACGTACAATGCCTACGACGGCACTATAAAGGGGAAGTTCGATTACACTGGCGCCACCCTTGGGGCTGCTTTTGCTAATCTTGTGTTACCGCGTGTTAGTAAAAGTTTGGTGAGAGACGATTCGCGCTTTTCAGTCTGTTACAGCATGACGAATGTGCTATTTCCATTACGAACGCTACTTTTACCGAAGGTGCGCTCCCGTCTCAAACTTTATTCTGAGCATGCGCGGGTTTCTAAGCACACACATGAACGTGTTTCTCGTCGGGCAGCCCGACGAGAAACACGACGAGGAAATTGAGACTCCCGACGAGAAAAAAGAGAGCATGTTCTCTTTTTTTTCTCGTCGAGTTCCACGACAGTTTTCTCGACGAAAAACATACACACGACCGTCTTTCTCTGCAAAAATGCTCTGCCAGCATTTTTCTTGATGGATTTTGCAGAGGAAAATGGTCATGTGTACGAGGCCTACCATAGGAAACCATGTTAAATGGACTGTAGTGCATTTCTGCAAACTGCAAAACGCACTAAAAACTGCATAGGTGTGAACCTAGGTTTGCAGGAGTCACTGCAGCATCACTCCTAACATAGCATTGGTCACAATAGCTGCTCACTCTACTATGGAGACTAGTGTTGAGCAGAATATGCCATATTCGATTTCGCGATATATCTCGAATATATATTCGAATATTCGAGATATATTCGCTAAATTCGAATATTCGTGATATTTTATCGAAATTAATTGATTGCGATTTTTCGCTATTGCGAATGCGAAAATAATTGCGATTTTTTAATAACTGCGGTAGGAGCGCTCTGATTGGCTTAGAATATTCGTGATATTTTATCGAAATATCGCAACATGCGAATGCGATATTAATTGCGGAATTTCGAGATATGCTGGAGGAGCGCTCTGATTGGCTCAGAATATTCGTGATATTTTATCGAAATATCGCAACATGCGAATGCGATATTTATTGCGGAATTTCGAGATATGCTGGAGGAGCGCTCTGATTGGCTCAGAATATTCGTGATATTTTATCGAAATATCGCAACATGCGAATGCGATATTTATTGCGGAATTTCGAGATATGCTTGAGGAGTTCTCTGATTGGCTCAGAATATTCGTGATATTTTATCGAAATATCGCAACATGCGAATGCGATATTTATTGCGCAATTTCGAGATATGCTGGAGGAGCGCTCTGATTGGCTCAGAATATTCCTGATATTTTATCGAAATATCGCAACATGCGAATGCGAAATTGATTGCAGATATTTCGAAAACTGCTGTAGCAGCACTCTGAAATCGAATATGTATGATATTTTAACCGAAATACATATTGGGATTGCGATTTTTCGATCGCGCATGCGCAATTGCGCGAACAACACGCGACCATTTCCTGGAGCCTTGCCAGTTTCCAACTTATGATCGCAGCGCAATATTACAGCAACATGGTTGGAAGCAATTTCACTAAGTCTGAGGAAAAGTTGCTGATTTGTGTAAGTATTTTGACCACTGTTATTTCATCATCTTCAACTGCATTTAAGTCTAGTTTAAAAGTTAGTATATATGATCAGATATTAGTATTTAACCAAAAATGTGTCTCCTGCTTTTACAAAACTACAAGTCCCAGCCCAGCCCAGCATTTTAGTCTAGTTTAAAAGTTAGTATATATGATCATATATTAGTATTTCACAAAAAATGTGTCTCCTGCTTTTACAAAACTACAAGTCCCAGCATGCCTGGACAGCTGCAGACACCCTGGTTGGCAAATGTGTATTTAGGCACTTTTCCTTGTTATTTAGCATAATGAATTTAAAAAATTTTTGGACATAGGACGTATGCGAACGTCCTGACTTCAGTGTCCTCAAGGCCCAAGGACGTTCGAATACATATTGCCCTTTAGATGTTGCAGAACTACAACTTCCAGCATGCCTGGGAATGCTGGCACTTCTAGTATTGTAAGTTCTGCAGGCCCCCATTTTTCAGGCCTTTATGCACGGGTCTCTAAACTGTGGCACCCTAGATGCAGCAAAAGTAAAATTCTTAGCATGCACTGACAGACCGTGGCTGATGGGAGTAGTAGTTTTGCAACAGCTGGAGGTGGACTGGTCTTGAAACCCAGAGTTAGGTAACAAACCCGTAGTGTTTTGCAACCATTCTGCCTCCAGCTGGTTATTTTCTGTTGAAAAGCCTGTGGCGTGCAAAACACAACCCAAAAACTCCACCCGGTGCAAGGAAAAATTTGCACACACCTAAAGAGTGACATCACAAAAAACTGCGACGGTTGCATACGTCAGTGGTCCTCCGAAAAGGTCCCGTCTCTGACCCCCCGGGGCGTTAGGCTCCTAGGCTCCTGACAGGGAAAAGAGTTACTGTGGTCCATACAGCCGAAGCCATATGGACCCATCTCGGTCCAAGCAGCGCAATCAACACGCGAACAACACGCGACCATTTCCTGGAGCCTTGCCAGTTTCCAACTTATGATCGCAGCGCAATCACACAGCAACATGGTTGGAAGCAATTTCACTAAGTCTGAGGAAAAGTTGCTGATTTGTGTAAGTATTTTGACCACTGTTATTTCATCATCTTCAACTGCATTTAAGTCTAGTTTAAAAGTTAGTATATATGATCAGATATTAGTATTTAACCAAAAATGTGTCTCCTGCTTTTACAAAACTACAAGTCCCAGCCCAGCCCAGCATTTTAGTCTAGTTTAAAAGTTAGTATATATGATCATATATTAGTATTTCACAAAAAATGTGTCTCCTGCTTTTACAAAACTACAAGTCCCAGCATGCCTGGACAGCTGCAGACACCCTGGTTGGCAAATGTGTATTTAGGCACTTTTCCTTGTTATTTAGCATAATGAATTTAAAATTTTTTTGGACATAGGACGTATGCGAACGTCCTGACTTCAGTGTCCTCAAGGCCCAAGGACGTTCGAATACATATTGCCCTTTAGATGTTGCAGAACTACAACTTCCAGCATGCCTGGGAATGCTGGCACTTCTAGTATTGTAAGTTCTGCAGGCCCCCATTTTTCAGGCCTTTATGCACGGGTCTCTAAACTGTGGCACCCTAGATGCAGCAAAAGTAAAATTCTTAGCATGCACTGACAGACCGTGGCTGATGGGAGTAGTAGTTTTGCAACAGCTGGAGGTGGACTGGTCTTGAAACCCAGAGTTAGGTAACAAACCCGTAGTGTTTTGCAACCATCCTGCCTCCAGCTGTTTTTTTCCTGTTGAAAAGCCTGTGGCGTGCAAAACACAACCCAAAAACTCCACCCGGATGCAGTGAAAAATGTGCACACACCTAAAGAGTGACATCACAAAAAACTGCGACGGGTACATACGTCAGTGGCCCTCCGAAAAGGTCCCGTCTCTGACCCCCGGGGCGTTAGGCTCCTGACAGGGAAAAGAGTTAGCAACGCATATCTCCCCTATACGTGTATCCTGTGTTGTTAATAATATATTCATAATTATGCAAATGATAATGGCTGCTATATTTATGCAAAAAAGGTGGCGACCGAAATGGCAGGATATAAAATCTTTCATGTTACCCCTGTCATTGATTAATAAGGCGAGAATGCTTCCAATTGTTGAATAGCATACATTTACGTCATATATCCATAAGGCTGTCAACAGAAGTATTACAATATACTTTGTTCTTCATCTTGCAGAAGTTCCTGGAAACAGGATACGATAAGCTGCGGAGGCAGCCAGAGAAAAGGGCTGTGGTCAGCGCCCTAATCGCTGACTTTGGCGGCCAACACGACCACAATGCAATTGTCAAGAAGTGGTCTGACCTGAAGAGGCGCCAAATGGATCAGGTCAGACGTCTTCGGGCTAAATATCATCCAGGTAAGTTATTGTTGACAGTTATGTTTTTTTTTTAAAAAGTGTATTTTGTGCGTGAACTCGAAAGAGAGAGGAGCCGGCCTGCAGGAGTTGGGAGGCCTCCCCCAGAGGCAATCTGCCACCTTTCTCCATGCCCCGGTTGGCAATGGCGGGTGTGAGGGGGTCCTCCCAACCCAACCTCGCATAGCACACCCACCAGGGGCGGGGCTGAGACCACCAAACTCAATTCACAGGTAGCCGAGAGCGGGATCCGAACCCCTAGCTGCAGAGGTGAATCACTTGTCAGTGCAGTGGCAATCGCGTGGAGCCACCGCAGCTCCTTTGGTGACAGTTATGTAAGGTCATATGTAATTCATGTAAGGTCAGATGTTGTTAACCAAGATGCCATGTTGTGCTAACATATATCACCACCAGCCAAGGTATTCATAGTACTGTTGAAAAAAGACATGGGACAGCAGACAGGAACACAGAAGTTATGTGGGAACATAATTTTCCCATTGCTTTGCATGGGACTTTAAAGAAAAACCCCGACCATGGCAAGTGGGGGTGGGTAAGGTTTAAACCACCTATCCTATGTTTGTGGCTGACATATAAGTAACCTGTGTGCCAAGTTTCATATAAATATCTTTAGCCGTTTGTACGTGATGCTGGAACATACATACATACATACATACATACATACATACATACATACATTTATGCACAAACACACACGTTGAGTTTTATATATATAGATTACCACTAAATTCCTGTGTTAGGCGTGGGGTTGTTATAGTAATCCCGTGTGCTCCATCAGGCCCTTTTTTTAACATGAGATGGTCTGAACAAAACAAAGTAGACAAAAACAGCTCATTTTAACATGGTTGCATCCCAGCTCACGCTCAGTCCCCTGTAGTGCCCACAAGACCCTTTAATATAACATTGTCCCATTCGTTAACTGTCTATATAAATCAATTTGTATTCATATACAATACAGCAGAGTACACAGAATTTGCATACGTCATTAGAAAACATTTTTATAATATATGAACATTGTGTTATTATAGGAGCTCCAATGCCAGTTGTCCGCGCCAAGCGCAGAAGGCGCCAGGCCGATGAGGAGGAGGAGGAGGATGCGGCAGAGGAGGATGCGGCAGAGGAGGAGATGCATGAGGAGGAGCAGCCAGGGCCCTCCCACTCCCCAACCCCAGCTCCTGTTGAGGAGCAAGCTGAGGAGCTTCCCCCCCCCACCACCCCAACTTCTCAAGCAGAAGAGCAGGAGGAAGAGAGCGGTCCTGTGAGCCTCATTCAGGAAGGTAAATATGTGCACAATGATTAATAACATTTCAACAACAAAATGTAGATATAAAAATGGACAACATATAAAGCGCACCTGTCAGATTGTAGAACCATAATATGGTATTGATGCTAGAAGTATACAGGTAGTGCATAATTATTAGGCAAGTTGTATTTTTTGAGCATTCATTTTATTATTGAACAACAACCATGTTCTCAATGAACCCCAAAAACTCATTAATATCAAAGCTGAATTTTTTTGGAAGTAGTTTTTAGTTTGTTTTTAGTGTTAGTTATTTTCGGGGGATATCTGTGTGTGCAGGTGACTACTATTACTGTGCAGAATTATTAGGCAACTTAACCCAAAAATAAATAGATAGCCATTTCAATGATTTATTTTTAACAGTGAAACCAATATAACATCTCAACATTCACAAATACACATTTCTGACATTTAAAAACAAAACAAAAACAAATCAGTGACCAATATAGCCACCTTTCTTTGCAAGGACACTCAAAAGCCTGACATCCATGGATTCTGTCAGTGTTTTGATCTGTTCACCATCAACATTGCGTGCAGCAGCAACCACAGCCTCCCAGACACTGTTCAGAGAGGTGTACTGTTTTCCCTCCTTGTAAATCCCACATTTGATGATGGACCACAGGTTCTCAATGGGGTTCAGATCAGGTGAACAAGGAGGCCATGTCATTACTTTTTTTTATTTAATACCCTTTCTTGCCAGCCACGCTGTGGAGTACTTTGACACGTGTGATGGAGCATTGTCCTGCATGAAAATCATGTTTTTCTTGAAGGATGGTGACTTTTTCCTGTACCACTGCTTGAAGAAGGTCTCTTCCATAATCTGGCAGTAGGACTGGGAGTTGAGCTTGACTCCATCCTCAATCCGAAAAGGCCCCACAAGCTCATCTTTGATGATACCAGCCCAAACCAGTACTCCACCACCACCTTGCTGGCGTCTGAGTTGGACTGGAGCTCCCTGCCCTTTACCAATCCAGCCACGGGCTCTTCCATCTGGCCCATCAAGACTCACTCTCATTTCAGCAGTCCATAAAACCTTAGAAAAATCTTTCTTGAGATATTTATTGGCACAGTCTTGGCGTTGCAGCTTGTGTGTCTTGTTCAGTGGTCATCGTCTTTCAGCCTTTCTTACCTTGGCCATGTCTCTGGGTATTGCACACCTTGTGCTTTTGGGCACCCCAGTGATGTTGCAGCTCTGAAATATGGCCAATCTTGTGGCAAGTGGCATCTTGGCAGCTGCACGCTTAACTTTTCTCAGTTCATGGGCAGTTATTTTGCACCTTTGTTTTTCCACACGCTTCTTTTGTTTGATGATCACGCTTCAGAAGCTTTGCAACTTTAAGAGTGCTGCATCCCTCTGCTAGATATCTCTCTATTTTGGACTTTTCAGAGTCTGTCAAATCCTTCTTTTGGCCAATTTTGCCAAAGAAAAGGAAATTGACTAATAATTATGCACACCTGATATAGAGTGTTGATGTCATTAGACCACACACCTTCTCATTACAGAGATGTACATTACCTAATATGCCTAATCTGTAGTAGGCTTTCGAGCCTATACAGCTTGGAGTAAGACAACATGCATAAAGAGGATGATGTGGTCCAAATACTCATTTGCCTAATAATTCTGCACTCCCGGGATGTGTTAGACACATAACAAGTGTATACACATGATAATGATTGATTAATAAGCAAAAAAAAATATTTATTTATTTGGTAACGTTATTTGAAATCCAAATGTTTTTTTATTATATCCTAAAAGCATCAAGAGATATGAGGAGGCAAAATATACTCATCGAAAAGACGCACCAGAAGATCCTTCAGAACCAGCGAAAGATTAGCTACCTCACCCAACAAAATGCTATGCTAGAGCAGCAGCTATCGGGTCAGATTGCGGAAATGCACCGCATTCAGAAACGGATTGAGAGCTATATTTAAATTTATTTTTGTATTAAAAAAACTTATTTTTTGGAAATGTTTCATTTCTTTTTGAGATAGAGTTGTAGGTTTTTCAACACATCTAACTTCACATCAAACAAATCAACATCAACACATTTAACTTCATAATAAGCAAAAACATTTTATACTATTATTTTATTTAACATTAACCTAGGACAAACTAAAGCACACGACACAGACACGACAAACACAAAATAAACTGTTGAAAAATGAACATAACAAAAGCAACAATATATATATATATATACAAAGAGAGAGAGAGGGAGAGCAAGAAAGAGAGAGAATGCAGATGAGCTCTTGCAGTCAGCCCAATGGTTGCAGTATAAATGCCGCAAAACAGGGTTTAACATAAGGTTCATTGTTATAGTTACACTTGCTGTTTAGATCCGGTCTGGTAGTCCGGTCTGGTAGCTTGTAGCGGAGGCTGTTGGTGGATCCGCTGTGCCAGAAAGGTCATGAAGCTTTACTCAGCATGGAGGCAGCAGCAGGAGTATTAAAATATAATATAACTAGACAATGCATTTCCTGAGGAAAATGCGAGTGGGAATGCTGAATAGCTTAATTGGTGAGCCCCTTGCCAAAGACATTCACCATAACCACTACACTATCTTTAGGACACACAGCTTCTTTCTCTATCTGCAAAGTATAGAGTATGCTGACTTCCTGGTCGCCCCTCCCCCCTCAATAGGTTTCCCCTCCCCCCCAGGTCAGTGAGGAGGAATATTGCACTGAGGTCAGGAAAGTTATTTATGGAAAGAAATAACATTACAAACGCTTTTAATTCACAGATCTAATACATGATTTAAGCCTCCAAACAAAGCTTAATAAATCCTCAAACGTACATGCAATTGATACAACGACTACACCGTTTGAAATACACGGCCCTTGTAAACGCATCGATATGAAATTTATGTAGATAAACTTAAAAATGTGGCCATGGCTGCGATTTAGAAAAGAGCGTCTTTGTGAGTTCTGCAGCAACATTTTTTAGATAATTTCACATGAGAGTCTATGAGACATAATTTCTGGCTGTTGCTCCAATAATTAAAACTAAAATACGTATCGCAGAATTGGTCACATTGCCATAAACCAGACAAGCATAGCTACGTTTTGATATAAAAATTGTGTATGAAAAGTAGATCTTGTGGGCGTGAGACCAATTTGTTTCCCCTTTTTGTAAAGATATTTTTAATTACAAAGATCTCCAATGTTAAGGTCACATGACAGACTCTAAATCCCCTCCATAGGATTACATTATAACCTATTGCATTTTTGTGAAAAATTCGCAAAACGTAAATTGCGTTTTCACCAAAAAATTGTAAACGATAACGATCTGAAAAGTCATAGCCGGATAGCTAAATATTTTGTGACCGCTTTAAAGTTTTTTCAGTGTCTGTAAGTGAAAGTATGAAGTAGCTGAAACTTTTGGCATGGCATGTGAATTCAAAGGGGAAAAGGATGTTCTCATTGACTTCAATGTTTAAAAAAAGGGTCTAAAAGATTAAAATTTATAAAAGTGTAAAAAGTAGAAAAAAACTTGAAGAAGTCCCATCATTAGCTGAACGAGACGAACATTTTTACAGTTGAATGGTCTCAATAGCTGAAAGTATGCCGAAGTTACGCAGAACCAAAAAACGTAAGGAATAATAAGATTACTAAATTTACGGATATCAATACTGGAAATGTTTATTAAAGCCTTCACACTAATTAAGATTAATACATTTACGGGTATCCATACTAGGAATGCTTATTAAAGCATTCCCACTAAGTATCACACAGGCATGATTTACAAGCAGTAGTGGTAATAGTAATACATAGCATAAAAACACTTGGGGAATACTTTACAGCATCAGTAGTGGTCATAGTAGTCAATAGTGTACCAAAAAATTGGGACACAGGTGTCTTGACTGAGCTGTAATAGTAGTAGTAGACATTGACAATACAGTGTCAAATCACTCGGGCAAGAGGTGCAATGATGAACAGCAGTCTTAATAAGAGTATATAGGGTGTGAAATAACTGCTGACATAGGTGTCTTGACTGGGCAGCAGAAGCAGCAGTAGTAGTATTAACAGTAGTAGTTGATACAGAGTCATATCACATGGGCAGGAGGTGCCATCATGAACAGCAGTAGGAATAGGAGTATATAGAGTGTCAAATAACTGCTGACATAGGTGTCTTGACTGGGCAGCAGCAGCAGAAGCAGCAATAGTATTAACAGTAGTAGTTGATACAGAGTCATATCACATGGGCAGGAGGTGCCATGATGAACAGCAGTAGGAATAAGAGTATATAGAGTGTTAAACAACTGCTGACATAGGTGTATTGACTGGGCGGCAGCAGCAGCAGAAGCAGCAGTAGTATTAACAGTAGTAGTTGATACAGAGTCATATCACATGGGCAGGAGGTGCCATCATGAACAGCAGTAGGAATAGGAGTATATAGAGTGTCAAATAACTGCTGACATAGGTGTCTTGACTGGGCAGCAGCAGCAGAAGCAGCAGTAGTATTAACAGTAGTAGTTGATACAGAGTCATATCACATGGGCAGGAGGTGCCATGATGAACAGCAGTAGGAATAAGAGTATATAGAGTGTTAAACAACTGCTGACATAGGTGTATTGACTGGGCGGCAGCAGCAGCAGAAGCAGCAGTAGTATTAACAGTAGTAGTTGATACAGAGTCATATCACATGGGCAGGAGGTGCCATCATGAACAGCAGTAGGAATAGGAGTATATAGAGTGTCAAATAACTGCTGACATAGGTGTCTTGACTGGGCAGCAGCAGCAGAAGCAGCAGTAGTATTAACAGTAGTAGTTGATACAGAGTCATATCACATGGGCAGGAGGTGCCATGATGAACAGCAGTAGGAATAGGAGTATATAGAGTGTCAAATAACTGCTGACATAGGTGTCTTGACTGGGCAGCAGCAGCAGCAGAAGCAGCAGCAGTAGTATTAACAGTAGTAGTTGATACAGAGTCATATCACATGGGCAGGAGTTGCCATGAAGTACAGCAGTCTTAATAAGAGTATATAGAGTGTTAAACAACTGCTGACATAGGTGTATTGACTGGGCGGCAGCAGCAGCAGAAGCAGCAGTAGTAGTATTAACAGTAGTAGTTGATACAGAGTCATATCACATGGGCAGGAGGTGCCATCATGAACAGCAGTAGGAATAGGAGTATATAGAGTGTCAAATAACTGCTGACATAGGTGTCTTGACTGGGCAGCAGCAGCAGAAGCAGCAGTAGTATTAACAGTAGTAGTTGATACAGAGTCATATCACATGGGCAGGAGTTGCCATGAAGTACAGCAGTCTTAATAAGAGTATATAGAGTGTTAAACAACTGCTGACATAGGTGTATTGACTGGGCGGCAGCAGCAGCAGAAGCAGCAGTAGTAGTATTAACAGTAGTAGTTGATACAGAGTCATATCACATGGGCAGGAGTTGCCATGATGTACAGCAGTCTTAATAAGAGTATATAGAGTGTGAAATAACTGCTGACATAGGTGTATTGACTGGGCGGCAGCAGCAGCAGCAGAAGCAGCAGTAGTAGTAGTATTAACAGTAGTAGTTGATACAGAGTCATATCACATGGGCAGGAGGTGCCATCATGAACAGCAGTAGGAATAGGAGTATATAGAGTGTCAAATAACTGCTGACATAGGTGTCTTGACTGGGCAGCAGCAGCAGAAGCAGCAGTAGTATTAACAGTAGTAGTTGATACAGAGTCATATCACATGGGCAGGAGGTGCCATGATGAACAGCAGTAGGAATAAGAGTATATAGAGTGTTAAACAACTGCTGACATAGGTGTATTGACTGGGCGGCAGCAGCAGCAGAAGCAGCAGTAGTATTAACAGTAGTAGTTGATACAGAGTCATATCACATGGGCAGGAGGTGCCATCATGAACAGCAGTAGGAATAGGAGTATATAGAGTGTCAAATAACTGCTGACATAGGTGTCTTGACTGGGCAGCAGCAGCAGAAGCAGCAGTAGTATTAACAGTAGTAGTTGATACAGAGTCATATCACATGGGCAGGAGGTGCCATGATGAACAGCAGTAGGAATAAGAGTATATAGAGTGTGAAATAACTGCTGACATAGGTGTATTGACTGGGCGGCAGCAGCAGCAGCAGAAGCAGCAGTAGTAGTAGTATTAACAGTAGTAGTTGATACAGAGTCATATCACATGGGCAGGAGGTGCCATGATGAACAGCAGTAGGAATAAGAGTATATAGAGTGTTAAACAACTGCTGACATAGGTGTATTGACTGGGCGGCAGCAGCAGCTGAAGCAGCAGTAGTAGTATTAACAGTAGTAGTTGATACAGAGTCATATCACATGGGCAGGAGTTGCCATGATGTACAGCAGTCTTAATAAGAGTATATAGGGTGTGAAATAACTTCTGACATAATTGTCTTGACTGATCCAAAGGAGTCATGGGAGAAAATCATGTGGTCAGATGAGACTATAATATAATTTTTTGATCATAGTTTCACTAACCGTGTTCGGAGGAAGAATAATGATGAGTACCATGCCAAGAACGCCATCCCTAATGTGAAGCATGGGGGTGGTAGCATCATGCTTTGGTGGTGTTTTTCTGCACATGGGACAGGGTGACTGCACTGTATTAAGGAGAGGATGACCGGGGCCATGTATTGCAAGATTTTGGGCAACAACCTCCTTCCCTGAGTTAGAGCTTTGAAGATGGGTCGAGGCTGGGTCTTCCAACATGAGAATGACCCAAAGCACACAGCCAGGATAACCAAGGATTGGCTCTGTAAGGAGCATATCAAGGTTCTGGCGTGGCCTAGCCAGTCTCCAGACCTAAACCCAATAGAGAATCTTTGGAGGGAGCTCAAACTCCGTGTTTCTCAGCGATAGCCCAGAAACATGACTGATGTAGAGAAGATCTGTGTGGAGGAGTGGGCCAAAATCCCTCCTCCAGTGTGTGCAAAGCTGGTGTAAAACTACAAGAAATGTTTGACCGCTGTAATTGCAAAGAAAGCCTACTGTACCAAATATTAACATTGATTTTCTCTGATGTTGAAATAGTTATATTCAGCACTGTAAATACATCAGGTCCGGGGCTTCATCAGGGAATGCATGGCAAGGGACCCTTCAGCGCCCTGAACCGACGACGGGTGCCAGAAAGTCACCGCCGATCCAGGACTCATTCATCTTTATGAATGTGAGTCTGTCCACGGAGTCTGTGGACAGACGGGTCCTCTTGTCCGTGACCACCCCACCTGCCGCGCTGAATGTCCGCTCAGATAGTACGCTGGAGGGGGGGCAAGACAATAACTCCAGCGCATACTGAGCGAGCTCGCGGCAGGTGTCCAATCTGGCAACCCAGTACTCCATGGGGTCGTCGGTGCTCATACTGTCAGAAGCACCGACGGACGCCATGTAGTCTGCCACCATGTGGGCCAGCCGCTGGTGGTGACTGCTGCTGCTGCTGCTGGTGGTGGTACTGGGTCGCTCGGTTTGGAAGAACATCCTCATCTCTTCCATTAGGTCCCCTGCTCGGCTGCAGCTGGGTGCAGCCACCTGCTGGGTGAGATGAGGGGGGACAACTGGAGGCCGGGGAGTTGCCTGCTCCAACCGTCTGACAATGGCTGCCTGCAGTTCCTCCATCCGGTGCTGCCTCCGGCTGGCTGGGATGAACTGCTCCAGTTTCCCCTTGCACCTGGGATCCAAAAGGGTGGCCATCCAGAAATCATCCCTCGTCTTGATGGTCTTAACCCGGGGGTCCCTCCTGAGGCATCTCAGCATGTGGGCAGCCATGGGGAAGAGCACAGCCCGCTGTGACTCCTCAATGCTGGCCAGGTGAATGAGGTGCGACTCTTCATCCCTGAGGCGCTGCTGGTCAAACTCAGACATGCCCAACCCCCGGACTATCGGTGCCCCCAACACCGGCTCTCCCTCCTGACCAGGCCCTGACTCCGGGACGACACCAGCAACCACCTCCTCCTCCTCTTCATCATCATCCTCCTCCTCCTCCTCCTCCTCCTGGTCCTGGCCCTGGTCTCGGTGGAGCATTGCTGACTCCTCCTGCTCCACCAAGGCACTCTCCCCAGCCTCGAGCAGGCGATCTAGTGTCCTCTCCAGCATGAACAGTATTGGCAGCACGCTATTGAGGCCAATTTGCTCACTGCTGACCATCTTGGTCGCCTGCTCGAAGGAGGACAACACTTGGCAGACCTGGTTTATCTGCCCCCACTGCGCACAGGCGATGAAAGGGAGTTGTGGTGAAGCCCTCTCAGTGCCTAGTTCCATCAGGTACTCCCTCACCGCCCTTTGCTGCTCCCACAACCTCTTCAGCATGTGGAGGGTGGAGTTCCACCGCGTCACACTGTCCACAATCAGCCTGTGAAGGGGCAGATTGTACTTCCGCTGCAATTTGGACAGGGACGCGGTAGCGGTTGGGGAGCGCCTGAAGTGGCTGGCAATCCTACGCGCCTTTGCCACAATGTCACTCAACCCTGGATAAGTGCGCAGGAACTTCTGCACCACCAGGTTGAGGACATGTGCCAGACAGGGCACGTGCGTCAGACTGCCAGCATGGAGGGCGGCGAGTAGGTTGCTGCCGTTATCGCAGACAACCATACCTGGCTGGAGCCTTCGGGGTGTCAGCCACTTCTGGACCTGAGCTTGAAGTGCTTTCAGCACTTCTTCTGCAGTGTGTCTCCGGTCCCCTAAACTAACAAGCTGGAGCACGGCCTGACAGCGCACGTGCCCCACACTTGAATAGCTACGGGGGCGCTTGCTGGGAGGCTCAGCAGCTGCGGAGACAGTGGCTTGAGGGAGACCAGCAGTTCTCCCCTGGACACCCCGGGGCGGCACCACAAGATCGGTTGCCGACGATCCCTCACCGACGCCTCGGAGGGAAACCCAATGGGCCGTGAAGCTGATGTAGCGTCCCTGCCCATGCCTGCTGGTCCAGCCATCCATTGTCAGATGAACCCTGTCGCTGACAGCGTGATCCAGCGACAGGGTTACATTCTGCACAATGTGCTGGTGTAGGGCAGGGACACCAGTCCTGGCAAAGAAATGGCGGCTGGGGACACGCCATTGGGGTTGGGCCTGCTCCAACATCTGCCTGAAGGGGTTGCTGTCAACTATGTTGAAGGGCAGCAGATGTTGGGCAATAACCCTTGCCAGGAGCCCATTGAGGGAACGCACACGTCGGTCTCCAGGGGGGAAGGGAGTGGTGCGGTCAAAGGCGTCTGAAATCGACGCCTGGCGCCGGACGGCAGTGCGGGACACAGACGTGGAGGGTGCTGTGGAAGTAGAGGTCTGGCTGCCGGTACCAGTACCTCTACTAGAGGGAGCGGGGGGGCATGACCTGCTGGAAACAGATGAAGATGTGGCAGGGGCTGCTGTACCCTGCTCACTTGTGGTGGTGGCGCTGCTACCACCACCACGCTTCATCTCGTCATACAACGCCCAGTGGTTTATCCTCAGGTGCTGGTTCAGGGCTGTGGTACCCACCCGAGCCAAACACTTCCCTCTCTTCACCCTCACTTTACAAATCCGGCAGATGGCCACGGTAGGGTTGTCTGCCACCAGGGTAAAGAAATTCCAGACAGGTGACTTCAGCACCGCCCTCCTGTCAGATGGGGTGACGCTTACTTGCACCTGCTGGGATTCGGTGCGCACAGGTGGAGCTGCCTGCTGCTGCTGCTGCTGCTGCTGCTCCTCCTCCTGACACCTCCTGCTGCCATCACCAGTGGAGACCCTGACGATGGTCTCCCTGGTGGTGACCTGGCGCACCGTTTCACCAGGGTGCCTACCTTCCCCGTCGTCACTGACGTAGTGAGCCGACGCGTCAGATGGCAACCATGATGGGTCACCCTCTTCGCCCCCAGAGATGTCAGACCAAGGGCTGAGATGTGTTGGTCTGAGGGAACCACGTGACATGGAGCCTCTAGCCTGGCTCCGCTGTCCCCTCACCCACGCCTGGGTCTGACTAGGTGCTGCTGTTTCCTGCACCAAAACAGCAGCACCAGTTTGAAGGGATGTCTCTGGGATACTGCCAGCAGGTATCCCATCCTCCTCATCCATCCCTTCAAAAAGGTCCTGACCATCAGGACAGAGCTGGAGGTCTGCCTGATGCATGGCCTCCCCCAAGAGATCCCTATCACTGTCGCTGTCGAACAGTAAGATGCTGGACTCTTGGGGGCTGGGGGGGGGTAGTACAGGCAACGGTGTAATGGTGGTACTACTGTGAGTCGGGACCGACGACTCAGTGGCACTGCTGTGCCCCATGTAGTCCACCACTACTTGAGCCTGAGATGGCAATATCGGGCGGCTGCCCGATGGGAAGAACTCCCGGATCAGGCGTACTCCCCTTGCACCCGATCCTCTACCACTAGTAGGGGCACGAGAGGTACCCCGTGCTGGCAGCGATCCAGCACTGGGAGTAACTCCCCTACCCCTGCTGCCACGGCCACGGATGCCGCTCATTATTGCTGATATGTGTGTGGGGGGGGTAAACTTTATTGGGGGGGGAAAATGTGAACAAAATGTGTTTTTGTGTTTTTTTTACAAGACAGGCACGCAGACAAAGACGTACACAGACAGCTACTAAACTATAAGAAAAGTAGTACACCAGACAAGGACTACAAAATTAAAGAAAAAAAAAAAGCACTAAACAAACACTAACTTTTTTTTTTTTTTTTTTTTTTAAACACAAAACACAGACACTAAACACACACTAAGCTAAGCTAGATGAAATAAATGTACACTAACAGTGTGTACACTTACTACACAAAATTTAACTAAACTGAACACAAAACTTAGCTTTTATAAAAGCTCTTTAGGGAAAACTAAACAAAATTTGAACTGAGATGCCTATCAAATATCACTGAACAGCCAACCTGCAAGATCTAACAGTAACACAAGATGAACAAAACTTAGCTTTTAGAAAAGCTCTTTTATAAAGCTCAGCAAAATGTGTTCTGAAATCTCTTGCAAATATAACTGAACAGGGAGGATTGCAGGATCAAACAGTAACACAAATGAAAAAAACAGCACAAAACAGCACAAAACGTAGCTTTGAAAAAAGCTCTTGGGTCTATTGCTTTGAAAAAAGCAGTTGATATACTGGAAAAGATCCACTGGAATCACTAAATAGCAATGCTGGTGATGATCTAAATCAATCAAGAACAAAGACACAGGAAACCAGGAAACCAGGAACACAGAAACAGCCTCCACACTCTATAGCCAGCTTCTGAATCTGCAATGAAATGGTGCTGGGAGTGAGCTTATATAATGTCCATGCAGGCAGGTTCCTATTGGTTGCTAACCTGTGACGAGTGTGGAAGGAGAACTCTGATTGGCTCTGATGCAAAAGGGCGGAGCAAATAATCGCGCAATATTCCTATTGCCGAATATTCGCATTGCGAATATTCGGCAATATAAAATGATCGCTTCAGCTACTCGGCCCAATGGCTCTAATCATACCAGCAATGCTTTCAGACGTCTATGGAGATCACTAGGATGTGATCTGTTTTAAAAATGAAACTGTAAAAATCGCTCTGATGCGGAAGATCGGGGCGAGGAAAATAATCGCGCGATATTGCGTTTGCCGAATAATCGCATTGCGATCTTTCTGGAAAATTCAATGAACGCTTCAGCTACTCGGCCCAGGGTCTCTAATGATACCAGCAATGCTTTTAGACGTCGATGGAGATATCTAGGATGTGATCTGATTAAAAAAAAAAATTGTAAAAAACCGAATATTCGGAATTGCGAATATTCACCGCGAATTTCGAAATATAGCGCGATTTCTCGAATATGCTATATTCGAGTCGAATATTCGCAATGCGAATATTCGTGAGCAACACTAATGGAGACAGCCTGGGGAATAGGTCCTCATACAAATCTACGGTGGGTGGTAAGAGGGATGGTGTTGCCCACAATGGATTGGACATGCATTTATATCAATTGCCTCTATCGGTATAAAGGGGAACCCCTATTAGCAGTGGGTACATAAGGATCTCTATGCATGGTGACAATTCTATATTTGCCCCACTTGAAAATATAAAAAAAACTCTGTGGATCTAATATTAATAGAGCTATTGTGTGCTGGGCTAAATGTAATCCAATATGGAATTCTGCTTGATATGTGTGCAATATATATTTAGCAGTAATCATATCCTAAGGATGTGTTAATCAACCTGAGCTTAATAAATGGATATAAGGACTTTGTTGAGGAGTTTACACTAGTCCATCACCTGTGGTATCATACATGAGTATGCTATACCATAATGACAGCTGTACATAAAGTCTTTGGATTTACACGTTCATCCATCCTCAGGCTAATTCTAATGCCGCGTACACACAGTCGGAATTGTGGATGAAAAAAGTCAGACGGAATTTTTTCATTGGATATTCCGACCGTGTGTATGCCCCATCAAACTTTTTCCATCAAAAAAACCGACAGACTTAGAAAGAGAACATGTTCTCTTTTTTTCCCGACTGAAAAAATTTCTATCGGAAATTCTGCATGCTCGGAAACAATTTGACGTATGCTCGGAAGCATTGAACTTAATTTTTCTAGGCCCGTCGTATTGTTGTACTTCACCCCATTTTTTACAGTCAGAATTTGGTGTGTCCGTGTGTATGCAAGACAGCATGAGCGGAATTCCGTCTGAAAAACCCGTCAAAGTTTATTCCGACGGAAAAAAACAATCGTGTGTACAAGGCATTAGAGACATTTTGTAAAAGGGAAGGTATCTCCTCAATTTGGCAGAATTTGTATCTTTTAGGCCCCGTACACACGTCCGAGGAACTCGACGTGCCAAACACATCGAGTTCCTCGTCGAGTTCTGTGTTGAAGCCGCCGAGGATCTCGGCGGGCCAACTTTCCTCATTGAACAACGAGGAAATAGAGAACATGTTCTCTATTTGGCCCGACGAGGCTTCCTCGGTGAAAAGTGTACACACGACCGAGTTTCTCGGCAGAATCCAGCTCCGATCGAGTTTCTGGCTGAATTCTGCCGAGAAACTCGGTCGTGTGTACGGGGCCTCAGTGACACCATGCACAGAAGGGCATTTTTTTCTTCCAGCAATACCACATAGTCATGGGCATTGTTCTCTCACACCAATGCTGGAGCACCATTACCCCAAATTTCACACTGCTATTAAACTCTTACATTTTTTGTAGCATGCCATAATCACTGGCACAATTTTGGCACATTTAATAAAGTGATTGGAAAGTCTAATAATTTTTTTATGTAAAAATAACAAACATGTTATACTTACCTCCTCTGTTTAGTGGTTTTACACAGAGTAGCCCTGATCCTTTTGTTCTTGGCTCCTGGCCCCTTCTTTTGAGTGCCCCAACAATAAGCAGCTTGGTATGGGGGCACCCGAGCCAGGCCGCAGCTCTGTGTGTCCATTTGGACAAGAAGCTGCGATTCGGCCATACCCCCTCTCCATCCTCATTGGCTAACTGACTTTGATTGACAGCAGTGGGAGCCAATTGTGCCAATCAGGAGAGAGAGTCCCAGGTGGTCGAGTCTGTCCTACAACATCTCTGGATAGAGATGGACTCAGGGTAGTGTTAGGGGGGCTGAGGGGGGCTGCTGCACACAGAAGGTTTTTTAATCGTAATGCATAGAATACATTAAGATACAAAACCTTCTGACTTTACAACCAATTTAATTATGCTTTTTTAGACCCCCCTACTCCTACTCCATCCCTAGCCCATCCCCATTCTCAGACCCCTGATTTACAAAGGTTTCCAGATATTTTAATAAGAACAAATAGCGCTGACCTACTCCGACTCTGAAAGTCTGGCTGTTTCTTGATTTGCATTGACCTAACAAAATCATATAGTCAAAGGAGTACATTTTTCTGTGTTGCATGTACAGTGTCTATAATTCACATGTGTTATCCTAATGCTCAGGAAGAGTAGCAGAATGTGTTTTTGGGTATCATTCCAAGTATGCCCATGTGTGTGGCAAATCTTATCTAATTGACAACCTTGTGGAAAAAAATACATTTTAATTTTCTTTATTAAAGCGGGGGTTCACCCGTACATAACACTTTTTCCCCTTAGATGGATGCTCGTTTTGTCTAGGGGAATCGGCTAGTTGTTTTAAAATATGAGCTGTACTTACCGTTTACGAGATGCATCTTCTCCGCCGCTTCCGGGTATGGGCTGCGGGACTGGGCGTTCCTATTTTGATTGACAGTCTTCCGAGAGGCTTCCCGACGGTCGCATCTATCGCGTCACGATTTTCCGAAAAGAAGCCGAACGTCGGTGCGCAGGCGCAGAATAGAGCCGCACCGACGTTCGGCTTCTTTCGGCTACTAGTGACGCGATGGATGCGACCGTCGGAAGCCTCTCGGAAGACTGTCAATCAAGAAGGAACGCCCGCTCCCGAAGACCCATACCCGGAAGCGGCGGAGAAGATGCATCTCGTAAACGGTAAGTACAGCTCATATTTTAAAACAACTAGCCGATTCCCCTAGACAAAACGAGCATCCATCTAAGGGGAAAAAGTGTTTTATGGGTGAACTCCCGCTTTAAAGTGTTACTAAACGAAGAACCTGCATTCACTATGTCTGATCTCCCACAGTATACAGAACAGGCAAATGTAATTATTTTAGTAAATACAAACAGATAAATACCCTTTCTCATCAGCAGTATATAGCAGCCTTGTGACTTCTATCAGTTCCTAGTAAAGCTTGTAGGAGAAGTTTTCATTCTCCGCCAAACCTCTTTCTGGACTTGTCTGGACAGTGCTGATTGGCCCTGTGCTGCTAACATGAACCCTCCCAAGAAAAAAAAAACTCTAGCAATACACACCAAACTGAGCATGTGCAGCCCACCCCCTAGCTCTGTAAATATCAGGTTATTTTTTTGAGACAGTGGAAGAAGAGTAGGATCAGGGAGACAGGATCAAACAGCCTTTATACACAATGCAAAGGATTCCACAGTGAGTTTAACAAGCATGCTTTACTACATATACAGACTGATTTTACTGTTGTGGGTTTAGTAACACAACATTTTCTTAACACAAAGATAGGTTTTCAAAAGCCTGGGAGACTGAGACAGATGCTAACCCCCCCCCCCCCCCCCAGTCCCCATCCACTGCCTGGCAGGAGGCTGGAGGGCAAAACTAGAGAACATTCCCAGCTCAACTCACCAACCAGTGTGCTTAACAACCGAATAAACCTGTTCAACAGTATGCCTTAAAAACAGAGGTTTAGTTAGCACACATTTGCAAACGAATGTGTAAGCTGCAAGGCCTCTTCACGGCACCCTGCGTATGCTTGCAGTCCTAAACGCTACTGAATTTATGAAGGTCCCCACAGTGGCAGCACAAGCATTCTAATGAATAGATGAGGGGCAGGTGGGCCTGGAGGCAGCCTAATCCTCCTTAAAGGCACAGGTGGCACATTGGACACTCAGCATATAGCACAATGACAGAAAAGGTGCCCAGTGTGTCCCCTGACCAAATTTACACCAGTAATGAAGAGAAGGCCCCTGCCACCTCCTTTAACTGGCCTTCATAGTAAGAAGCACATTGAAGGGCAAAGACATGAAAGACAAAACCAGAGAGGCAGAGCAGAGAGTCAGTGACTGATAGCTCCAAAACTCTCATCAAACAAAATCCAATTTTTTTTTTTTAAATGGTGGTCGTTCACATATGAATGCTCAGGCGCCTGTAGCTCGATGCCCAACACTCAAAAAGATACTTTTGAAGTAGAGTTAGACATTCTGGCCCTTAGACTTTATTAATAGTGCCTGTAAATGTGCAAATTTAGCTTTTTTGCATACTGTTTTCGGGCTATTTTGAGCCTGCAAGAACTGGTCCTTTCCTCCTATTGCTGTTTATTGGCTAAAACAAAAACACTTGAAGCTTGAACACACATGAACTATGCTTCTAAAGTGCTTGTACTGTATATGCACATAAAAACTCTCCAATAAAAATGCCTCAAAACGATCGGACTTCAAACAAGCTTTTCCGTGGATTTTTGTTCACAGGGAGTTGGCTGTAAACTTGGTATTCATACACACGGCAAGACTTTTTCAACAAACGTTCCCAAAATCATGTGGTTTTTCAGCTCTTTTCTGCTCTTTACCGCCACCCTTTGGTCAACTTCTGCTATTGTTGGTTGATTTTAACATTGGTTCTGAGCATGCGTGTTTATACTTTGGACTAAAGTCCGATGGACTTCTGTACACACGATAGGACTTTGCACCGTAGGACTTTTGTTGCCGAAAAGTTTGTCAATTTGCAGAGCGAACATTTGGCCGATGAATACCGAAAAAGTTTGTCCGATGGAGAGTACACAGGGTCAGATTTGTTTGGAAACATGCTCATTTTGAAGTTTGTTGTCAAAAAGTTTGTTGGGATACAAACACTTCCATCATGTTTAAGAAATACATTTAAAAAAATAGTTCAAGGTAATTTGGAAAGATCATTTTTAAATATGTTCATTTATAAACGTAGCTTTGTGCTCTCTTTATAATAACACGTAGGTTTGTGGACAGGGTGCTGTGTACTGAAATCAGTGCAAATGACAACGGGGTGACAAATGAAGCTCATGCTTTTTGTAGTGAGTCATTTTTACAAAGCCTCAAACTGGCTTCATAGTGGTATGACTAAATGAATGTGTGCAATGCAATCTTAATAATGGAAATGAAACTTGTGTTTAGTATGGACACAGCCCATCTGGTACAGCAGCTGCATGTATTACACAACTATTGCACACAGCTTCCCCAAAGAATATATGAAAACCAAAACCATAGTCTCTTATTTATTTTTTCCTCACAATCCAATTCCTGTAAGCCTATGGAAAGTATCAACCTACACACATACTTTGGAACATATTTATCAAGGAGCATTTTTCCCTACTGGAATCAACTCACATTTACCAACATGTACCAAATTGGTAGAAGCAGAAGACTAATGAGGTCATCTCTCTGCTCTCTCCTCTGTCAGCATGTTCCTTTTCAGCAGATGTTAATGCTGGACATCTAATTGGCTCATTGTGCTGCTCCTGCTTTTGTCTGTCTGAGTGTTGCTGTGAAGGGGTTTACATAAGATAGAAAACAAGTCAGGTTAAAGTGGATGCAAACCCACTCTCATCCTTTCTAAACTACTGCCATAGTGCTGATCTATAAGGATATACATGTCTCCTGCATGTATCCTTACCTGTCAAATGTCTCCCCTCTGTCTGTTATAAGAACTGAAAAACTGCAGATTCTGTGGGTGGATCTGTTGTCTGGAGCATTGTGGGTGGAGTCGTGATGTCAGTAGACTCCCTGCCCTCCTCTACACTCCCCTTGTCAACATGCATTTTCTCCTGTGTATTCCTTACACTACATTCTGCTATGATCACTAACATCCAGTCAAAATCCAGAAAAGTAACCACATGTCTTCAGAAAAGGAGTGGGGGTGGGAATTAGAAAATAATGCCTGTCTCCAGGCTAGGGCATGAGATATGTAAATAACCTGGCACTCACAGCAAGGGGGCGGAACGGACTAAGGTTTTTCTCTATAAGTTTGTTTTATTTCACTGAACAATACAAGAGGATTGCTCAGAGCTGGATTAACTCTGTGTGGCAAGACTGGGCACAGATGATAGGAAATCTTATACTGTACATGGTGACATAAAAAAAAAATGGGTTTACATCCACTTTAAGTATTAATAAAATATGCTTGTATACTTTTTTTAAAGTACTCCCCAATACCAATTACTGATACCTATTTCCTAAGAAGACTGGGTAAAGGGGTGGTAATAATAATAATAATAATAATAATAATAATAATAATAATAATAATAATAATAATAATACATAAAAAAAAAGTATAAATAAATGCATTGTTATTTATTGAATTAATCCAAAATTATTCAATCAATTCAAGATGTCTGTACTTTAAGTCTTTAAAGTCCTTGATTACAGGCAATTAAATTGATACTAAATGCAAAATCTAAAATGGCATATATAATGAAGTCTTTCACTAGCTCAACAAAGTTGTCTTCATTTTTTTTTTTTTTTTTTTGCTTTAGTCTCCTCTATAATATAGTTTAATAACTGGTGATCCAGCCAGTAGTTCTGTTGTTTTTCAATTTCTTTTAAAGGGGTTGTAAAGGTTTGCTTTTTATTTTCTAAATAGGTTCCTTTAAGCTAGTGCATTGTTGGTTCACTTACCTTTTTCTTTGATTTCCCTTCTAAATGTTTTTTTTTTTTCTTTGTCTGAATTTCTAATTTCCTGTTCCTCCTCAGTAAGCTTGCCCCCATCATCCGAGCTGTTCTGGCTGGGGGTTAGTCAGTGTGTGCTCGCCCCCTCCCTTAGGACTACATCCCTGCGGCGAAACGCTGTATTCTAGTCCCAAAGAAGGGGGCGAGCACGCTGACTAACCCCCCAGCCAGAACGGCTTGGATGATGGTGGCAAGCTTACTAAGGAGGAACAGGAAGTGAGAAATTCAGGCAAAGAAAAAAAACATTTAGAAGGGAAATCGAAGGAAAAGGTAAGTAAACCAACAATGCACTAGCTTAAAGGAACCTATTTAGAAAATAAAAAACAAACCTTTACAACCCCTTTAACACACTATAGATAGATTGAAATTCATCTGATTCAGCAGGAACCGGATTAATTTTACTCTATCTATGAGAAGGCTGGTTGTAATGAAGTCAATCTATCGATCAGCTTCAGTAGAATCAGCCTGTCATGTTTTTTTTATAACTGCCAGCAGTGATCTTTGAATTCAGATAAAACCCACTGTGAGAATACAATAGCGCAGAGGGAGGGATTCCCTTATCAACTCTGAATGTGTTGATGGGGGAATCAAGCAATTTTCTTTCCTTCAGTCCATGGTTGTGGGAAAGAAAATTGCATAATCAATGACCAGCTTAAGCTGTCCAGCAAAAGCAGCATTTAGTTGGTTAAAACAAATGACGTAACACTGGCAGGGGTGCTTACAATGATCAGCTATTATTAATGTATGTAAAACCTTTACCCTAAAAGGCTAAAAAAAAATGCTTAAAAAGTGTCAGCTGCAGTTCAGCATTATTTATATAAAGTTCATCCAACACTACTCTTTCCAGACAATGCTGCTGTCCAAGAATGTCTCTGTTGCTGCTCCATAGATAGAGGAGCAATCCTATGACAAGACGTTTGTTACTTGTCTGATCACCAGGTAAGAATAAAGGAAAAAATAAATAAAAAGAGAAAACAAATGCAGCCACCACCGCTAAGGACTGGTAAGGTGCAATATATAATTTTTTTGTTTTTGTCTTTGGATATGCTTTAAGAACAGCAGAATAAGGGGAACTTATCTATATAGGGATTATATTGGGGTTCTAAGAAGTTGAGCTCTAGTAAAAAGTAAGTTATGTACTAAATACAGATCCCTGCCTTTAGCAAGCATACAAGCTTATACAGCAGTATGGGTTGAGGGGGTTTAGCATACCTATCAACTTTCTGAGATAGGAATGAGGGACACCTAAAAAGTATGTAGACATAGGACACACCCCCATAAAGGAGAATTTTGCAAAAAATAAATAAAAAAAGATTGGTTAAATCCACAAGTGCTTTTTTACCACTACTATTCCTTTATATTGGCTTTTTGAATCTACAAAGCAACAGCAATTTAGTAATTGGATGAAAGGTTTAGCACCGGGAAACACAGAGACAGCTAGAGTAGACAGAGCTATTATTAAAAAAATTGTCAAAAACCGACTCTTGTTTTTTTATTACATTTCACGGCTTTTTTCGGTGAATGGGTAGGGGTACAATTAAGGGGGCTTCCAGATTCCTATAAGCCCCCTGCCCACAGACTTTGCCAACCACTGGCTATGGTTGTCGGGAAGAGGCCCTTGTCCTCATTAACATGGGGGCAAGGTGCTTTGGAGTGGGGGGGGGGCGGCGACTCGCTTTTCTGACCTGCTGGGCAACATGCTCTGATAAGGGTCTGGTATGTATTTCCCCAACGTCATTTTTAAAAATGCCGTAGGGGTCCCCTCCGAATCCATACTAGACCTGGAAGGCCTTTTTTTGCAAATTTTTTTGACGGCCAATTTTTTTTTACATTCAGCTTTCAGCAGGGAACCCCGCTGACAGCTGATGACTCATTTGTTGCTAAGGACGCATTGGCCAGCTTTCCGGCTCCTGCTTAGCAACCAGCTATATACAGTGTGCTTTACAGTGCGTTTAAAAAAAAAAAAACGTAAAATTCAAAATGCATGAGAACTGCATCCAAAAACACAGAAAAAACCCTGGTTTATAAATGAATGAACGGAAAATGCACTGAAAAACGTGCCTGAAAAACGCATCAAGCGCAGCCACATAAATGTGAACCTAGACTTAGACAGTAGGCAATTATCCTACCAGCATGTCTTTGTAGAAGGAGAACATGCAAAATCCACGCATAATGCACCCAAGCCAGGATTAGAACCCAGGACTGCAAGGTGCTGCAAGGCTAAGTGCAAGCCACAAAGCCACTGTAATGATTGCAACATTATCACATAAATATGTGGTCAGTTTACTGAAAGATCTTTCAGCTGAATGAACTTCCCACATAATGCAGTTGTAGGGCTCCTGGTTCACATCTGATTAGTTTTCCTGTACATCCTCCAGTCTCAAAAAGTTTACATTTCCTAGAAACAATAGACCTGTGTATGATGTCATCAAGACAGACTGGGGGCTTACCATTAGAAGACTGGGCCTGGGACTGTCCGACCACAGATGACACCCTAAACCTATATTTACTGTAAATATCATGAATATGGTTACTGAGAATAATAGCCATTAAAAGCAGTTTTTTTTCCACATTTTTAAAAGCAGTTTTTACTGAATGCAGGAGATCTGCAACCAAGAGAGCAGTTGAGTCTGTCAAAGTCCAGATTAATTAAAAGTACAATACAATGTACGTGCTCTAATTTTTATCTCCAATGTTTAGGTAGAGAGCAGCTTCAAGAGTCCTGGGTCAATAAGGATGTGATGAAAAGAGACAGAGATTGAGGCTGGGTTCACACTATGCATCACGGGGCACAGCAGGGGGTCTGATGTGTCCCCATTTACCATTTCAGGTCCGAATTGGGTCTACATTTTTGCCTGAATTCAGACCTTAAATGGAGTCAAAGACGCACAGGACCATTCTGCTGTGCACTCTACAGTCATCCCGGGGATGTGTGAACCGGCTCCATTGAGAGCAGGTCACAGTCTCCTGTCATGCGAATTGGATGCGGGGAAACCCACATGCAATTTGCATAGGTGTGAACCCAGCCTAAGGCGCTGTTCACATATGCTGCATCCGCGGATCATAGCATGGGGTCTGGTGCATCCCTGTTCACCAATTCAGGTGTGAATCAGTTCTGAATTTTTGCCTGAATTCGCAACTGAATCGCATCTGAAGACGCATGGGGCCCTTCTTCAATGCGGATCGCGCTCCCCCGGGGCTGTGCCACGTCCCCTGTTATGCGAATTGGATCACAGAATCCAATTCGCATATATGTTTTCCCCCATTCAGGACCAAGGCATTTTTTGCTATTCATCACTATGCTAAATTACTCGGTCATGCAACACTGTACCCAAATTTAATTTATATAATTTTTCACACTAATGGAGCTGCTTTCTTTTGGTGGTATTTATTCACCTCTGTTTTTTTCTTGCTTTATAAACAAAAAAAATAACAAATAAACAAAATAAAAAATAAAAATCTTTGTTACTGTTAGAAAATGCTGGAAACAAATAATCTTTCTTCATAAATTGAGGCCAAAATGTAGTCTGTTCCATTTCTTTGGTAAAAATAATCCACATCAGTGTATATTATTTAGTCCATGTGAATGTTATAGAATCTACAAACTATGGTATATATATATATATATTTTATTATTATTATTTTTAATTGATCATTCCTGATGTACTGATCTCATTTCTTGAGGCCCTAACATGCCAGGACAGTACAAAAACCCCTAATTGACCCTTTAAGAAGCACAGCGAGTTTTTTTAAGTTACAATTTTTTTTGTCACAATTTTTGGGAATATTAAGAAATTAAATAGAAAATGTATTTTTTTCTTTTTACATTTTTTTCTTTTTTTGCAAACTGCCACCAGCACAGTACATTGTCATCGTATGACCGGTGTGACAGTGATCAGGGATATTTTATTCATTGTTTCCCTTTTTTACTACTCTGGGAGGATAATCAGAGGTTTTTTTTTTTTTTTTTGTTACACTGTTATTGCTTAAAACAGTGATGATTACTGTTATAAGCAATCGTTTTAGCTGCCGTGAATGGCTTTCATCCATGACAGCTGGATTACTATTGTGATGCTGCAATTGGCTACAGCTAATCACATGGTACAGGGTTTTGTGATTGGCCCAGGTACCATGTGACAGCTGTGGGCCAATCGCAGCATCACAATAGTAAGCAAGCTGTAATGAATGACAATAAACTCCACTCCCTTGGCCCCTGTAACTTTGCTCTTTCCTGGTTCTCCTCCTGCTTATCTCAGTGTCACATACAACACCATTTTCTCTGCTCCTCTTTTGCCTTCTGTTGGGGTACCCCAAAGCTCTGTCCTTGTTTTGCTTACATTTTCTTAAAATTTATCATGTGATTGCTATGATAGGAATCACATGATACCCTTGCTACTCACAGCGGCCGGGTACTAAGCACCATGATCCAGTGGTCACAGGATCATGCCGCTGAACCCCCCGGGGGTGTGCCTGTGTGCATGTTCTGAGCTATGTACCAGTATGTTGCTCAGCCTGAAGCTGCCACCCTGTCGCATTAAATAGACTGTGGGCAGATGTCAAGTGGTTAAAGGGTAGTTTCACTTTCATGGGGGAAAAAAAGGAAATAAAGAAAAAATAATATAGCATATACAATTGTGATACAAGTCATATTGTAATTGAATGTTATAAAATATGACCTTTCCCTTTTAATCTGCAGCAGCTGTAATTTTCTGTAAATGCAATGCAATATGGCTACCTGGAGGTGTTCTGTACACAGAGTGTGTCCAGAACGCCCCCCCGGAAACATAATTTCCTGCTTGTGTGATTGGTTCATCGACTTTCCTAGAAGCCTGCACTAAGATACAAGTCAGATTTCAGTCATCCCCTGCAACAAAAATTACATTTTTGGTGAGCTACTCCCAAAAGGAAATCACGTCTAAAAGGGATGCAGGCCCAGCAGCTTTCCTCATTAGGGTCCTGCGGGTGCAGCAGCTGGTTGATTATTCTGAAACCACTCCCATTAGATTTACATTCTCACAGGGACACAGACAAACACATGGATTTCTCCAGAATAACAAAAGGTAGGAATCTGCAACAAAGTTTGTTAAAATTCTTGCAATGTTTTTTCTCAACAACAGTGGAGTTACACTTGGGTTGTGTTGTTTGTTTTATGTTTACCTTGTAACTAAACTGTTACTGCACTATTGCAGTTGCAAATGTTGGAATTTTGTGCAAAAAGAAAGGCAAGTGTTAAATAGTGTTGAGCAGAATATGCCATATTCGATTTCGCGATATATCTCGAATATATATTCGAATATTCGAGATATATTCGCTAAATTCGAATATTCGTGATATTTTATCGAAATTAATTGAATGCGATTTTTCGCTATTGCGAATGCGAAAATAATTGCGATTTTTTAATAACTGCGGTAGGAGCGCTCTGATTGGCTTAGAATATTCGTGATATTTTATCGAAATATCGCAACATGCGAATGCGATATTTATTGCGCAATTTCGAGATATGCTGGAGGAGCGCTCTGATTGGCTCAGAATATTCGTGATATTTTATCGAAATATCGCAACATGCGAATGCGATATTTATTGCGCAATTTCGAGATATGCTGGAGGAGCGCTCTGATTGGCTCAGAATATTCGTGATATTTTATCGAAATATCGCAACATGCGAATGCGATATTTATTGCGCAATTTCGAGATATGCTGGAGGAGCGCTCTGATTGGCTCAGAATATTCCTGATATTTTATCGAAATATCGCAACATGCGAATGCGATATTTATTGCGCAATTTCGAGATATGCTGGAGGAGCGCTCTGATTGGCTCAGAATATTCCTGATATTTTATCGAAATATCGCAACATGCGAATGCGAAATTTATTGCAGATATTTCGAAAACTGCTGTAGCAGCACTCTGAAATCGAATATGTATGATATTTTAACCAAAATACATATTGCGATTGCGATTTTTCGATCGCGCATGCGCAATTGCGCGAACAACACGCGACCATTTCCTGGAGCCTTGCCAGTTTCCCAATATTACAGCAACATGGTGGGAAGCAATTTCTCAAAGTCTGAGGAAAAGTTGCTGATTTGTGTAAGTATTTTGACCACTGTTATTTCATCATCTTCAACTGCATTTAAGTCTAGTTTAAAAGTTAGTATATATGATCAGATATTAGTATTTAACCAAAAATGTGTCTCCTGCTTTTACAAAACTACAAGTCCCAGCATGCCTGGACAGCTGCAGACACCCTGGTTGGCAAATGTGTATTTAGGCACTTTTCCTTGTTATTTAGCATAATGAATTTAAAATTTTTTTGGACATAGGACGTATGCGAACGTCCTGACTTCAGTGTCCTCAAGGCCCAAGGACGTTCGAATACATATTGCCCTTTAGATGTTGCAGAACTACAACTTCCAGCATGCCTGGGAATGCTGGCACTTCTAGTATTGTAAGTTCTGCAGGCCCACATTTTTCAGGCCTTTATGCACGGGTCTCTAAACTGTGGCACCCTAGATGCAGCAAAAGTAAAATTCTTAGCATGCACTGAAAGACCGTGGCTGATGGGAGTAGTAGTTTTGCAACAGCTGGAGGTGGACTGGTCTTGAAACCCAGAGTTAGGTAACAAACCCGTAGTGTTTTGCAACCATTCTGCCTCCAGCTGGTTATTTTCTGTTGAAAAGCCTGTGGCGTGCAAAACACAACCCAAAAACTCCACCCGGTGCAAGGAAAAATTTGCACACACCTAAAGAGTGACATCACAAAAAACTGCGACGGTTGCATACGTCAGTGGTCCTCCGAAAAGGTCCCGTCTCTGACCCCCCGGGGCGTTAGGCTCCTAGGCTCCTGACAGGGAAAAGAGTTACTGTGGTCCATACAGCCGAAGCCATATGGACCCATCTCGGTCCAAGCAGCGCAATCAACACGCGAACAACACGCGACCATTTCCTGGAGCCTTGCCAGTTTCCAACTTATGATCGCAGCGCAATCACACAGCAACATGGTTGGAAGCAATTTCACTAAGTCTGAGGAAAAGTTGCTGATTTGTGTAAGTATTTTGACCACTGTTATTTCATCATCTTCAACTGCATTTAAGTCTAGTTTAAAAGTTAGTATATATGATCAGATATTAGTATTTAACCAAAAATGTGTCTCCTGCTTTTACAAAACTACAAGTCCCAGCCCAGCCCAGCATTTAAGTCTAGTTTAAAAGTTAGTATATATGATCATATATTAGTATTTCACAAAAAATGTGTCTCCTGCTTTTACAAAACTACAAGTCCCAGCATGCCTGGACAGCTGCAGACACCCTGGTTGGCAAATGTGTATTTAGGCACTTTTCCTTGTTATTTAGCATAATGAATTTAAAAATTTTTTGGACATAGGACGTATGCGAACGTCCTGACTTCAGTGTCCTCAAGGCCCAAGGACGTTCGAATACATATTGCCCTTTAGATGTTGCAGAACTACAACTTCCAGCATGCCTGGGAATGCTGGCACTTCTAGTATTGTAAGTTCTGCAGGCCCCCATTTTTCAGGCCTTTATGCACGGGTCTCTAAACTGTGGCACCCTAAATGCAGCAAAAGTAAAATTCTTAGCATGCACTGACAGACCGTGGCTGATGGGAGTAGTAGTTTTGCAACAGCTGGAGGTGGACTGGTCTTGAAACCCAGAGTTAAGTAACAAACACGTAGTGTTTTGCAACCATTCTGCCTCCAGCTGTTTTTTTCCTGTTGAAAAGCCTGTGGCGTGCAAAACACAACCCAAAAACTCCACCCGGATGCAGTGAAAAATGTGCACACACCTAAAGAGTGACATCACAAAAAACTGCGACTGGTACATACGTCAGTGGTCCTCCGAAAAAGGTCCCGTCTCTGACCCCCCGGGGCGTTAGGCTCCTGACAGGGAAAAGAGTTAGCAACGCATATCTCCCCTATACGTGTATCCTGTGTTGTTAATAATATATTCATAATTATGCAAATGATAATGGCTGCTATATTTATGCAAAAAAGGTGGCGACCGAAATGGCAGGATATAAAATCTTTCATGTTACCCCTGTCATTGATTAATAAGGCGAGAATGCTTCCAATTGTTGAATAGCATACATTTACGTCATATATCCATAAGGCTGTCAACAGAAGTATTACAATATACTTTGTTCTTCATCTTGCAGAAGTTCCTGGAAACAGGATATGATGACCTGCGGCGGCAGCCACAGAAAAGGGCTGTGGTCAGCGCCCTAATCGCTGACTTTGGCGGCCAACATGACCACAAGGCCATTGTTAAGAAGTGGTCTGACCTCAAGAGGCGCCAAATGGGTAATGTCAGACGTCTTCGGGCTAAATATCATCCAGGTAAGTTATTGTTGACAGTTATGTTTTTTTTTAAAAAAGTGTATTTTGTGCGTGAACTCGAAAGAGAGAGGAGCCGGCCTGCAGGAGTTGGGAGGCCTCCCCCAGAGGCAATCTGCCACCTTTCTCCATGCCCCGGTTGGCAATGGCGGGTGTGAGGGGGTCCTCCCAACCCAACCTCGCATAGCACACCCACCAGTGGCGGGGCTGAGACCACCAAACTCAATTCACAGGTAGCCGAGAGCGGGATCCGAAACCCCTAGCTGCAGAGGTGAATCAGTTGTCAGTGCAGTGGCAATCGCGTGGAGCCACCGCAGCTCCTTTGGTGACAGTTATGTAAGGTCATATGTAATTCATGTAAGGTCAGATGTTGTTAACCAAGATGCCATGTTGTGCTAACATATATCACCACCGGCCAAGGTATTCATAGTACTGTTGAAAAAAGACATGGGGCAGCAGACAGGAACACAGAAGTTATGTGGGAACATAATTTTCCCATTGCTTTGCATGGGACTTTAAAGAAAAACCCCGACCATGGCAAGTGGGGGTGGGTAAGGTTTAAACCACCTATCCTATGTTTGTGGCTGACATATAAGTAACCTGTGTGCCAAGTTTCATATAAATATCTTTAGCCGTTTGTACGTGATGCTGGAACATACATACATACATACATACATACATACATTTATGCACACACACACGTTGAGTTTTATATATATAGATTACCACTAAATTCCTGTGTTAGGAGTGGGGTTGTTATAGTAATCCCGTGTGCTCCATCAGGCCCTTTTTTTAACATGAGATGGTCTGAACAAAACAAAGGAGACAAAAACAGCTCATTTTAACATGGTTGCATCCCAGCTCACGCTCAGTCCCCTGTAGTGCCCACAAGACCCTTTAATATAACATTGTCCCATTGGTTAACTGTCTATATAAATCAATTTGTATTCATATACAATACAGCAGAGTACACAGAATTTGCATACGTCATTAGAAAACATTTTTATAATATATGAACATTGTGTTATTATAGGAGCTCCAATGCCAGTTATCCGCGCCAAGCGCAGAAGGCGCCAGGCCGATGAGGAGGAGGAGGAGGATGCGGCAGAGGAGGATGCGGCAGAGGAGGAGATGGATGAAGAGGAGCAGCCAGGGCCCTCCCACTCCCCAACCCCAGCTCCTGCTGAGGAGCAAGCTGAGGAGATTCCCCCCCCCACCACCCCAGCTTCTCAAGCGGAAGAGCAGGAGGAAGAGAGCGGTCCTGTGAGCCTCGCTCAGGAAGGTAAATATGTGCACAATGATTAATAACATTTCAACAACAAAATGTAGATATAAAAATGGACAACATATAAAGCGCACCTGTCAGATTATAGAACCATAATATGGTATTGATGCTAGAAGTATACAGGTAGTGCATAATTATTAGGCAAGTTGTATTTTTTGAGGATTCATTTTATTATTGAACAACAACCATGTTCTCAATGAACCCCAAAAACTCATTAATATCAAAGCTGAATTTTTTTGGAAGTAGTTTTTAGTTTGTTTTTAGTGTTAGTTATTTTCGGGGGATATCTGTGTGTGCAGGTGACTACTATTACTGTGCAGAATTATTAGGCAACTTAACCAAAAAATAAATAGATACCCATTTCAATGATTTATTTTTAACAGTGAAACCAATATAACATCTCAACATTCACAAATACACATTTCTGACATTTAAAAACAAAACAAAAACAAATCAGTGACCAATATAGCCACCTTTATTTGCAAGGACACTCAAAAGCCTGACATCCATGGATTCTGTCAGTGTTTTGATCTGTTCACCATCAACATTGCGTGCAGCAGCAACCACAGCCTCCCAGACACTGTTCAGAGAGGTGTACTGTTTTCCCTCCTTGTAAATCCCACATTTGATGATGGACCACAGGTTCTCAATGGGGTTCAGATCAGGTGAACAAGGAGGCCATGTCATTACTTTTTTTTATTTAATACCCTTTCTTGCCAGCCACGCTGTGGAGTACTTTGACACGTGTGATGGAGCATTGTCCTGCATGAAAATCATTTTTTTCTTGAAGGATGGTGACTTCTTCCTGTACCACTGCTTAAAGAAGGTCTCTTCCATAATCTGGCAGTAGGACTGGGAGTTGAGCTTGACTCCATCCTCAATCCGAAAAGGCCCCACAAGCTCATCTTTGATGATACCAGCCCAAACCAGTACTCCACCACCACCTTGCTGGCGTCTGAGTCGGACTGGAGCTCCCTGCCCTTTACCAATCCAGCCACGGGCTCTTCCATCTGGCCCATCAAGACTCACTCTCATTTCAGTAGTCCATAAAACCTTAGAAAAATCTTTCTTGAGATATTTATTGGCACAGTCTTGACGTCGCAGCTTGTGTGTCTTGTTCAGTGGTCGTCGTCTTTCAGCCTTTCTTACCTTGGCCATGTCTCTGGGTATTGCACACCTTGTGCTTTTGGGCACCCCAGTGATGTTGCAGCTCTGAAATATGGCCAATCTGGTGGCAAGTGGCATCTTGGCAGCTGCACGCTTAACCTTTCTCAGGTCATGGGCAGTTAAGTTTGCGCCTTTGTTTTTCCACACGTTTCTTTTGTTTGATGATCACGCTTCAGAAGCTTTGCAATTTTAAGAGTGCTGCATCCCTCTGCTAGATATCTCTCTATTTTGGACTTTTCAGAGTCTGTCAAGTCCTTCTTTTGGCCCATTTTGCCAAAGGAAAGGAAATTGACTAATAATTATGCACACCTGATATAGAGTGTTGATGTCATTAGACCACACACCTTCTCATTACAGAGATGTACATTACCTAATATGCCTAATCGGTAGTAGGCTTTCGAGCCTATACTGCTTGGAGTAAGACAACATGCATAAAGAGGATGATGTGGTCCAAATACTCATTTGCCTAATAATTCTGCACTCCCGGGATGTGTTAGACACATAACAAGTGTATACACATGATAATGATTGATTAATAAGCAAAAAAAATATTTTATTTATTTGGTAACGTTCTTTGAAATCCAAATGTTTTTTTATTATATCCTAACAGTAGCAAGAAAGATGATGCAGCAGCACGCGCTGCTAAAGAAGACACATCAGAGGATAAAGGGAAATCATGAACAAATTAAATACCTGGTCCAGCAAAATACGCAGCTAGAACAGCAGCAATTAGAATATATTGCTGAGCTGGAAAGGCTTCAGAAGCTCATGCTCAGCTATGTCTGAATTAATTTTTTGATTAAAAAATGTTTTTTTTTGGAAATGTTTCATTTCTTTTTGAGATCGATTTTTAGGTTTTTCAACACATCAAACTTCACATCGAACAAATCAACATCAACACATCTAACTTCATAATAAGCAAAAACATTTTATACTATCATTTTATTTAACACAAACCTAGGACAAACTAAAGCACACGGACACAGACACGACGAACACAAAATAAACTGTTGAAAAATGAACATAACAAAAGCAACAATAAATATATATATATATATACAGAGAGAGAGAGAGAGAGCAAGAAAGAGAGAGAGAGTGCAGATTTGCTCTTGCAGACAGCCTAATGGTTGCAGTATAAAGGCCGCAAACCAGGGTTTAACATAAGGTTAATTGTTTTAGTTACACTTGCTGTTACGATACGGTCTGGTAGCTTGAAGCGGAGGCTGTTGGTGAATCCGCTGTGCCAGAGAGGTCATGAAGCTTTACTCAGCATGGAGGCAGCAGCAGTAGTATTAAAATATAATGTAACTAGACAATGCATTTCCTGAGGAAAATGCGAGTGGGAATGCTGAATAGCTTAATTGCTGAGCCCCTTGCCAAAGTCATTCACCATAACCACTACACTATCTTTAGGACACACAGCTTCTTTCTCTATCTGCAAAGTATAGAGTATGCTGACTTCCTGGTCGCCCCTCCCCCCTCAAGAGGTTTCCCCTCCCCCCCAGGTCAGTGAGGAGGAATATTGCACTGAGGTCAGGAAAGTTATTTATGGAAAGAAATAACATTACAAACGCTTTTAATTCACAGATCAAATACATGATTTAAGCCTCCAAACAAAGCTTAATAAATCCTCAACCGTACATGCGATCGATACAACGACTACACCGTTTGAAATACACGGCCCTTGTGAACGCATTGATATTAAATTTATGTTGATAAACTTAAAAATGTGGCCATGTCTGCGATTTAGAAAACAGCGTCTTTGTGAGTTTTGCAGCAACATTTTTTAGATAATTTAACATGAGAGTCTATGAGACATAATTTCTGGCTGTTGCTCCAATAACTAAAACTAAAATACGTATCGCAGAATTGATCACATTGCCAGAAACCAGACAAGCATAGCTACGTTTTGATATAAAAATTGTGTATGAAAAGTAGATCTTGTGGGCGTGAGACCATTTTGTTTCCCCTTTTTGTAAAGATATTTTTAATTACAAAGATCTCCAATGTTAAGGTCACATGACAGACTCTAAATCCCCTCCATAGGATTACATTATAACCTATCGCATTTTTGTGAAAAATTCGCAAAACGTAAATTGCGTTTTCAACAAAAAATTGTAAACGATGAAGATCTGAAAAGTCATAGCCGGATAGCTAAATATTTTGTGACCGCTTTACAGTTTTTTCAGTGTCTGTAAGTGAAAGTATGAAGTAGCTGAAACTTTTGGCAGGGCATGTGAATTCAAAGGGGAAAAGGATGTTCTCATTGACTTCAATGTTAAAAAAAGGGTCTAAAAGCTTAAAATTTATAAAAGTGTAAAAAGTAGAAAAAAACTTGAAGAAGTCCCATCATTAGCTGAAAGAGACGAACATTTTTACAGTTGAATGGTCTCAATAGCTGAAAGTATGCCGAAGTTACGCAGAACCAAAAAACGTAAGGAATAATAAGATTACTAAATTTACGTATATCAATACTGGAAATGTTTATTAAAGCATTCACACTAATTAAGATTAATATATTTACGGGTATCCATACTGGGAATGCTTATTAAAGCATTCCCACTAAGTATCACACAGGCATGATTTACAAGCAGTAGTGGTAATAGTAATACATAGCATAAAAACACTTGGGGAATACTGTACAGCATCAGTAGTGGTCATAGTAGTCAATAGTGTACCAAAAAATTGGGACACAGGTGTCTTGACTGAGCTGTAATAGTAGTAGTAGACATTGACAATACAGTGTCAAATCACTCGGGCAAGAGGTGCCATGATGAACAGCAGTCTTAATAAGAGTATATAGGGTGTGAAATAACTGCTGACATAGGTGTATTGACTGGGCAGCAGCAGCAGAAGCAGCAGTAGTATTAACAGTAGTAGTTGATACAGAGTCATATCACATGGGCAGGAGGTGCCATCATGAACAGCAGTAGGAATAGGAGTATATAGAGTGTCAAATAACTGCTGACATAGGTGTATTGACTGGGCAGCAGCAGCAGAAGCAGCAGTAGTATTAACAGTAGTAGTTGATACAGAGTCATATCACATGGGCAGGAGGTGCCATCATGAACAGCAGTAGGAATAGGAGTATATAGAGTGTCAAATAACTGCTGACATAGGTGTATTGACTGGGCAGCAGCAGCAGAAGCAGCAGTAGTATTAACAGTAGTAGTTGATACAGAGTCATATCACATGGGCAGGAGGTGCCATGATGAACAGCAGTAGGAATAGGAGTATATAGAGTGTCAAATAACTGCTGACATAGGTGTCTTGACTGGGCAGCAGCAGCAGAAGCAGCAGTAGTATTAACAGTAGTAGTTGATACAGAGTCATATCACATGGGCAGGAGGTGCCATGATGAACAGCAGTAGGAATAGGAGTATATAGAGTGTCAAATAACTGCTGACATAGGTGTCTTGACTGGGCAGCAGCAGCAGAAGCAGCAGTAGTATTAACAGTAGTAGTTGATACAGAGTCATATCACATGGGCAGGAGGTGCCATGATGAACAGCAGTAGGAATAGGAGTATATAGAGTGTCAAATAACTGCTGACATAGGTGTATTGACTGGGCAGCAGCAGCAGCAGAAGCAGCAGCAGTAGTATTAACAGTAGTAGTTGATACAGAGTCATATCACATGGGCAGGAGGTGCCATGATGAACAGCAGTAGGAATAGGAGTATATAGAGTGTCAAATAACTGCTGACATAGGTGTATTGACTGGGCAGCAGCAGAAGCAGCAGCAGTAGTATTAACAGTAGTAGTTGATACAGAGTCATATCACATGGGCAGGAGGTGCCATGATGAACAGCAGTAGGAATAGGAGTATATAGAGTGTCAAATAACTGCTGACATAGGTGTCTTGACTGGGCAGCAGCAGCAGCAGAAGCAGCAGCAGTAGTATTAACAGTAGTAGTTGATACAGAGTCATATCACATGGGCAGGAGGTGCCATGATGAACAGCAGTAGGAATAGGAGTATATAGAGTGTCAAATAACTGCTGACATAGGTGTCTTGACTGGGCAGCAGCAGCAGAAGCAGCAGTAGTATTAACAGTAGTAGTTGATACAGAGTCATATCACATGGGCAGGAGGTGCCATGATGAACAGCAGTAGGAATAGGAGTATATAGAGTGTCAAATAACTGCTGACATAGGTGTCTTGACTGGGCAGCAGCAGCAGAAGCAGCAGTAGTATTAACAGTAGTAGTTGATACAGAGTCATATCACATGGGCAGGAGGTGCCATGATGAACAGCAGTAGGAATAGGAGTATATAGAGTGTCAAATAACTGCTGACATAGGTGTCTTGACTGGGCAGCAGCAGCAGAAGCAGCAGTAGTATTAACAGTAGTAGTTGATACAGAGTCATATCACATGGGCAGGAGGTGCCATGATGAACAGCAGTAGGAATAGGAGTATATAGAGTGTCAAATAACTGCTGACATAGGTGTATTGACTGGGCAGCAGCAGCAGCAGAAGCAGCAGCAGTAGTATTAACAGTAGTAGTTGATACAGAGTCATATCACATGGGCAGGAGGTGCCATGATGAACAGCAGTAGGAATAGGAGTATATAGAGTGTCAAATAACTGCTGACATAGGTGTATTGACTGGGCAGCAGCAGAAGCAGCAGCAGTAGTATTAACAGTAGTAGTTGATACAGAGTCATATCACATGGGCAGGAGGTGCCATGATGAACAGCAGTAGGAATAGGAGTATATAGAGTGTCAAATAACTGCTGACATAGGTGTCTTGACTGGGCAGCAGCAGCAGCAGAAGCAGCAGTAGTAGTATTAACAGTAGTAGTTGATACAGAGTCATATCACATGGGCAGGAGTTGCCATGATGTACAGCAGTCTTAATAAGAGTATATAGGGTGTGAAATAACTGCTGACATAATTGTCTTGACTGATCCAAAGGAGTCATGGGAGAAAATCATGTGGTCAGATGAGACTATAATATAATTTTTTGATCATAATTTCACTAACCGTGTTCGGAGGAAGAATAATGATGAGTACCATGCCAAGAACGCCATCCCTAATGTGAAGCATGGGGGTGGTAGCATCATGCTTTGGTGGTGTTTTTCTGCACATGGGACAGGGTGACTGCACTGTATTAAGGAGAGGATGACCGGGGCCATGTATTGCAAGATTTTGGGCAACAACCTCCTTCCCTGAGTTAGAGCTTTGAAGATGGGTCGAGGCTGGGTCTTCCAACATGAGAATGACCCAAAGCACACAGCCAGGATAACCAAGGATTGGCTCTGTAAGGAGCATATCAAGGTTCTGGCGTGGCCTAGCCAGTCTCCAGACCTAAACCCAATAGAGAATCTTTGGAGGGAGCTCAAACTCCGTGTTTCTCAGCGATAGCCCAGAAACATGACTGATGTAGAGAAGATCTGTGTGGAGGAGTGGGCCAAAATCCCTCCTCCAGTGTGTGCAAAGCTGGTGTAAAAATAAAAGAAATTTTTGACCGCTGTAATTGCAAAGAAAGCCTACTGTACCAAATATTAACATTGATTTTCTCTGATGTTGAAATAGTTATATTCAGCACTGTAAATACATCAGGTCCGGGGCTTCATCAGGGAATGCATGGCAAGGGACCCTTCAGCGCCCTGAACCGACGACGGGTGCCAGAAAGTCACCGCCGATCCAGGACTCATTCATCTTTATGAATGTGAGTCTGTCCACGGACTCTGTGGACAGACGGGTCCTCTTGTCCGTGACCACCCCACCTGCCGCGCTGAATGTCCGCTCAGATAGTACGCTGGAGGGGGGGCAAGACAATAACTCCAGCGCATACTGAGCGAGCTCGCGGCAGGTGTCCAATCTGGCAACCCAGTACTCCATGGGGTCGTCGGTGCTCATACTGTCAGAAGCACCGACGGACGCCATGTAGTCTGCCACCATGTGGGCCAGCCGCTGGTGGTGACTGCTGCTGCTGCTGCTGGTGGTGGTACTGGGTCGCTCGGTTTGGAAGAACATCCTCATCTCTTCCATTAGGTCCCCTGCTCGGCTGCAGCTGGGTGCAGCCACCTGCTGGGTGAGATGAGGGGGGACAACTGGAGGCCGGGGAGTTGCCTGCTCCAACCGTCTGACAATGGCTGCCTGCAGTTCCTCCATCCGGTGCTGCCTCCGGCTGGCTGGGATGAACTGCTCCAGTTTCCCCTTGCACCTGGGATCCAAAAGGGTGGCCATCCAGAAATCATCCCTCGTCTTGATGGTCTTAACCCGGGGGTCCCTCCTGAGGCATCTGAGCATGTGGGCAGCCATGGGGAAGAGCACAGCCCGCTGTGACTCCTCAATGCTGGCCAGGTGAATGAGGTGCGACTCTTCTTCCCTGAGGCGCTGCTGGTCAAACTCAGACATGCCCAACCCCCGGACTATCGGTGCCCCCAACACCGGCTCTCCCTCCTGACCAGGCCCTGACTCCGGGACGACACCAGCAACCACCTCCTCCTCCTCTTCATCATCATCCTCCTCCTCCTCCTCCTCCTCCTGGTCCTGGCCCTGGTCTCGGTGGAGCATTGCTGACTCCTCCTGCTCCACCAAGGCACTCTCCCCAGCCTCGAGCAGGCGATCTAGTGTCCTCTCCAGCATGAACAGTATTGGCAGCACGCTATTGAGGCCAATTTGCTCACTGCTGACCATCTTGGTCGCCTGCTCGAAGGAGGACAACACTTGGCAGACCTGGTTTATCTGCCCCCACTGCGCACAGGCGATGAAAGGGAGTTGTGGTGAAGCCCTCTGAGTGCCTAGTTCCATCAGGTACTCCCTCACCGCCCTTTGCTGCTCCCACAACCTCTTCAGCATGTGGAGGGTGGAGTTCCACCGCGTCACACTGTCCACAATCAGCCTGTGAAGGGGCAGATTGTACTTCCGCTGCAATTTGGACAGGGACGCGGTAGCGGTTGGGGAGCGCCTGAAGTGGCTGGCAATCCTACGCGCCTTTGCCACAATGTCACTCAACCCTGGATAAGTGCGCAGGAACTTCTGCACCACCAGGTTGAGGACATGTGCCAGACAGGGCACGTGCGTCAGACTGCCAGCATGGAGGGCGGCGAGTAGGTTGCTGCCGTTATCGCAGACAACCATACCTGGCTGGAGCCTTCGGGGTGTCAGCCACTTCTGGACCTGAGCTTGAAGTGCTTTCAGCACTTCTTCTGCAGTGTGTCTCCGGTCCCCTAAACTAACAAGCTGGAGCACGGCCTGACAGCGCACGTGCCCCACACTTGAGTAGCTACGGGGGCGCTTGCTGGGAGGCTCAGCAGCTGCGGAGACAGTGGCTTGAGGGAGACCAGCAGTTCTCCCCTGGACACCCCGGGGCGGCACCACAAGATCGGTTGCCGACGATCCCTCACCGACGCCTCGGAGGGAAACCCAATGGGCCGTGAAGCTGATGTAGCGTCCCTGCCCATGCCTGCTGGTCCAGCCATCCATTGTCAGATGAACCCTGTCGCTGACAGCGTGATCCAGCGACAGGGTTACATTCTGAACAATGTGCTGGTGTAGGGCAGGGACACCAGTCCTGGCAAAGAAATGGCGGCTGGGGACACGCCATTGGGGTTGGGCCTGCTCCAACATCTGCCTGAAGGGGTTGCTGTCAACTATGTTGAAGGGCAGCAGATGTTGGGCAATAACCCTTGCCAGGAGCCCATTGAGGGAACGCACACGTCGGTCTCCAGGGGGGAAGGGAGTGGTGCGGTCAAAGGCGTCTGAAATCGACGCCTGGCGCCGGACGGCAGTGCGGGACACAGACGTGGAGGGTGCTGTGGAAGTAGAGGTCTGGCTGCCGGTACCAGTACCTCTACTAGAGGGAGCGGGGGGGCATGACCTGCTGGAAACAGATGAAGATGTGGCAGGGGCTGCTGTACCCTGCTCACTTGTGGTGGTGGCGCTGCTACCACCACCACGCTTCATCTCCTCATACAACGCCCAGTGGTTTATCCTGAGGTGCTGGTTCAGGGCTGTGGTACCCACCCGAGCCAAACACTTCCCTCTCTTCACCCTCACTTTACAAATCCGGCAGATGGCCACGGTAGGGTTGTCTGCCACCAGGGTAAAGAAATTCCAGACAGGTGACTTCAGCACCGCCCTCCTGTCAGATGGGGTGACGCTTACTTGCACCTGCTGGGATTCGGTGCGCACAGGTGGAGCTGCCTGCTGCTGCTGCTGCTGCTGCTGCTCCTCCTCCTGACACCTCCTGCTGCCATCACCAGTGGAGACCCTGACGATGGTCTCCCTGGTGGTGACCTGGCGCACCGTTTCACCAGGGTGCCTACCTTCCCCGTCGTCACTGACGTAGTGAGCCGACGCGTCAGATGGCAACCATGATGGGTCACCCTCTTCGCCCCCAGAGATGTCAGACCAAGGGCTGAGATGTGTTGGTCTGAGGGAACCACGTGACATGGAGCCTCTAGCCTGGCTCCGCTGTCCCCTCACCCACGCCTGGGTCTGACTAGGTGCTGCTGTTTCCTGCACCAAAACAGCAGCACCAGTTTGAAGGGATGTCTCTGGGATACTGCCAGCAGGTATCCCATCCTCCTCATCCATCCCTTCAAAAAGGTCCTGACCATCAGGACAGAGCTGGAGGTCTGCCTGATGCATGGCCTCCCCCAAGAGATCCCTATCACTGTCGCTGTCGAACAGTAAGATGCTGGACTCTTGGGGGCTGGGGGGGGGTAGTACAGGCAACGGTGTAATGGTGGTACTACTGTGAGTCGGGACCGACGACTCAGTGGCACTGCTGTGCCCCATGTAGTCCACCACTACTTGAGCCTGAGATGGCAATATCGGGCGGCTGCCCGATGGGAAGAACTCCCGGATCAGGCGTACTCCCCTTGCACCCGATCCTCTACCACTAGTAGGGGCACGAGAGGTACCCCGTGCTGGCAGCGATCCAGCACTGGGAGTAACTCCCCTACCCCTACTGCCACGGCCACGGATGCCGCTCATAATTGCTGATATGTGTGTGGGGGGGTTAAACTTTATTGGGGGGGAAAATGTGAACAAAATGTGTTTTTGTGTTTTTTTTACAAGACAGGCACGCAGACAAAGACGTACACAGACAGCTACTAAACTATAAGAAAAGTAGTACACCAGACAAGGACTACAAAATTAAAGAAAAAAAAAAAAAGCACTAAACAAACACTAACTTTTTTTTTTTTTTTTTTTTTAAACACAAAACACAGACACTAAACACACACTAAGCTAAGCTAGATGAAATAAATGTACACTAACAGTGTGTACACTTACTACACAAAATTTAACTAAACTGAACACAAAACTTAGCTTTTAGAAAAGCTCTTTAGGGAAAACTAAACAAAATTTGAACTGAGATGCCTATCAAATATCACTGAACAGTGAACCTGCAAGATCTGACAGTAACACAAGATGAACAAAACTTAGCTTTTAGAAAAGCTCTTTTATAAAGCTCAGCAAAATGTGTTCTGAAATCTCTTGCAAATATAACTGAACAGGGAGGATTGCAGGATCAAACAGTAACACAAATGAAAAAAACAGCACAAAACAGCACAAAACGTAGCTTTGAAAAAAGCTCTTGGGTCTATTGCTTTGAAAAAAGCAGTTGATATACTGGAAAAGATCCACTGGAATCACTAAATAGCAATGCTGGTGATGATCTAAATCAATCAAGAACAAAGACACAGGAAACCAGGAAACCAGGAACACAGAAACAGCCTCCACACTCTATAGCAAGCTTCTGAATCTGCAATGAAATGGTGCTGGGAGTGAGCTTATATAATGTCCATGCAGGCAGGTTCCTATTGGTTGCTAACCTGTGACGAGTGTGGAAGGAGAACTCTGATTGGCTCTGATGCAAAAGGGCGGAGCAAATAATCGCGCAATATTCCTATTGCCGAATATTCGCATTGCGAATATTCGGCAATATAAAATGATCGCTTCAGCTACTCGGCCCAATGGCTCTAATCATACCAGCAATGCTTTCAGACGTCTATGGAGATCACTAGGATGTGATCTGTTTTAAAAATGAAACTGTAAAAATCGCTCTGATGCGGAAGATCGGGGCGAGGAAAATAATCGCGCGATATTGCGTTTGCCGAATAATCGCATTGCGATCTTTCTGGAAAATTCAATGAACGCTTCAGCTACTCGGCCCAGGGTCTCTAATGATACCAGCAATGCTTTTAGACGTCGATGGAGATATCTAGGATGTGATCTGATTCAAAAAAAAAATTGTAAAAAATCGAATATTCGGAATTGCGAATATTCACCGCGAATTTCGAAATATAGCGCGATTTCTCGAATATGCTATATTCGAGTCGAATATTCGCAATGCGAATATTCGTGAGCAACACTAGTGTTAAAACCTTTGTCTGTGTCTGTGTCCCCATGAAATGTCCCCCACTTATTGTAGCTACAAATACTTTCTGAGGAATAGGGAACACAACAGGACATGAGATAAGGTATTCCCAAGTGGAATCCCACCTTTGACAGGTGTTGCCAAAGGTAGATACCACCTTTAGGCCTGGTTCACACTGGTACGATTTGAGATGTCAAATCGCATCTCAAATCAGCGGCATTTGCCGGCAATTGTCGGCAATGGCAATGTCCTAATCGGTGCGACGCTGCACCGATTTCAAAAAGAAGTTCCTGTACTACTTTTTGCGATTTCAGGCCGCGATTTACATTGACATCTGTGCAGAAACCTGCACAGATGTCTCTGAAATCGCGGCCGAAATCGGGACTGCCAGCGGGAGTGAAATCGTGCGAGTTCAGCTGAACTCACACGGCTTCACTCCCGAAGCCCAGCGTGAACCTGGGCTTACTCTCATTTCAATGCCATCTGTAAAATGTTTAAATTTTCTTCACTTTCTATTTTGGAAAGAATGGTTAGCAGGATAGGTAATGATAGTAAATCCCCCTAGCAGGGACACAGACAGCAATAAAAAGGGTCTAATGCCACGTACACACGATCAGAATTTCAGACAACAAATGTTCGAATTTGAGCTTTTGGTCGGATATTCCGACCGTGTGTATTCTCCATTGGACATTTGCTGTCGGAATTTCCGACAACAAATGTTTGAGAGCTGGTTCTTTTTCTGGCAGCAAAAGTTCCTGTCGGAAATTCCGATCGTCTGTATGCAATTCCGACGCACAAAAAACCTGCTTGGAATCAATTCGACGCATGCTCTAAATCATTCAACTTAATTTTTTCTCGGGTCGTCGTAGTGCTGTACGTGACCGCGTTCTTGGCGATCGGGATTTCTGACAACATTTGTGTGACCGTGTGTATGCAAGTTTGAGCCAATATTTAGTCGAAAAAAAATCCACTGTTTTGTTGTCGGAATGTTCGATCATAACACATCAATCTCAATCGAAAATTAGAAAAAAAGAATTGAACTTTTGAATAACACCACTGAAAGTTAAATAATAAAAGGCCATAACATTAAATATAAAAGTTCACAATAACATTGACGAAAAGTAATAGAGTCAGACCAGCAAATACCATAGTTGGTCAGTTGTCATGCCAAATCAGAATGCAGAAAACCCAAACTTTCTTCATATACAGAGCTCAAAAATATTCTGAATTGCACTGCATGCAATGGAAATGCAGTAAATATACATACATAAATATATACATAACTTAACACAAAAGGTAGATGTACTCCACCCCAAGCAGCTTAAAATCTAATAGAAAGCAGGAAATGATTCTGATTTTCTGAAGGCAGTCTTGGTATGCAGCACTTGGACAAAAAGAACAGTGATAAAACAAAACCTTTGTGGAAGGCTGATTGACATCTGCTTTTTGCAGACTGTCCAAAACATGATACTTTGCGCTGGACTCCAGCTGTATCACACATTTTTACGCTTACATAAAAATGAGAGCGTTTCATGATTTTCCCTGTCGTTCCTGCATGAATGTATCATGTTTGTTAAATGTACGCCATATGTTTGGAAATGGAGGCGACATATTCCACAGTTATACATTTCTGGTAATAAGAAATAGTATAAATGACTACAGGAATGAACAGAATTTTTAGTAAAAAAAATGTTTTTTTTTTGTATTATTGAAAAAACTTTCTTGTATATAGAGGTATTAACTAATGCTGAATGATTTATAGAGAGGGGAGAGCTTTCTGTTTCAGGGATGAGAGAATCATTCAGACAAGTTTAAATTTGCCACGTATCTGACTGCTTTGCCGGGGGGGGGGGGGGGGGGATGTTTGTGTATAAAGAGTGGGCTGCATCACTGCCATTTTCACCATTTTCACATATCTGTTTCTTGACCAGTCATCCAATAGTTGATATCATTTTCTTCCACAGTCTGAAGACCGAGTAGCAGTCATGTTCAAAGGATCACATTAAAGCATAGGTCCACACAAAAAGTGAACCTCTGCTTTTCGGAACCCCCCCCCCCCTCTGGTGTCACATTTGGCACATTTTTCAGGGGGGGGGGGGGTGCAGATACCTATATAATACTGGTATTTGCACCCACTTCCAGGCATTCACGGGAGTCACGCCCCTTGTCGACCCCCCCCCCACTGACTTCTGGGAAACACACTGATCCCAGAAGACCAGCACGACTCGCGTATGCGCAGTAGGGAACAGGGAAGTGAAGCCACAACGCTTCATTTCCTGATTCCCTCAGGATGATGGCGGGGGCAGCCAAGAGCCAAGCTATTGCTCGGCTTCGGCTGCCGACATTGCGGGCACCCTGGACAGGTAAGTGTCCATTTATTAAAAGTTAGCAGCTGCAGTATTTGTAGCTGCTGGCTTTTGATTTTTTTTTTTTTTTAGGCAGACCTCCACTTTAAGTGGATGAGCACTTCTTGTATGTCTTTCTTGGGTATGTATTGTAATGGAGAAGGAAGCAGGCCATGAAGTTTTAGGCATTCCCAGAAAACAAGGAGGATAATGCCTTCTGATTCCTCACAAATCCAGCATGTATTGGGGGAATCAAAGGAACATATGGTGTAGGGTGGAGGGTACCCTAAAAAATGGGTGAGCAATTTGTAGAAGTGTAAGAATTTTTCTTCCATTAACAAATCCTCCACTAAGCTTTCTAAGCAATGAAATAGCATTTATCATTCTGCACTTTTAAAATTTCACACTGAAAATGGAAGTCCACAAACTCTGAGGGACTGTAGCCACAGACTTATTCCGCATACACACGATCGGAATTTGACTGATAAGAAAAGTTCGATGTGAGCTTTTGGTCGGAAATTCCGACCGTGTCTAGGCCCCATCTAACTTTTTAAAAGCTGGTTCTCAAATTTTCAGACGGGAAAAGTTCTTGTCGGAAATTCCGATCGTCTGTATGCAATGCCGACGCACAAAAAAAAACACGCATGCTCGGAATCAAGTCGACGCATGCTCGGAATCGTAGAACTTAAGTTTCTCCACTGCCTACAAAACTATCCAGACACACCTCCTCACTGACATCATACATGTTTATAACATTAGCTTTTGAAAAAAGGAGGCACTAGAATGGATTCTAATGACTGTTTAAGCTTGCCTTACTTTAAAGCAGTATTGACCTGAAAAGCAACATTTTCACCTGGTAATCTGGCCAGTTATACGCTTCCTGTGTTTGGATGCCTCCACTCTGGATAAGCAGAAATTAATTTGTGTTAAGGTTATTATTAAAAGCACTAGAAGATTTAGACCTCACTCACACCTGGACAGTTTGTAGCTCGCTCTTAAAAACTCCAAACATCCAAAATCCCATTTATTGCAACTGTAGCTGTTCACATATGAGTGCTTAAGCACCTGTAGCGTGATGCGTGAGATGCACCAAGAGCTACTTGGGCTACTTTTGAAGCAGAATTGGGTGTTTTTGGCCTAACTTGGATGGGAATGCTTGAAAATGTTTGAATTGATTGCTTTTGCTCATTTTACTAGGTGTAATCCTAGACTCTGACCTCTCATTTCAGCCCCAAAAGCAATCGTTGTCAAAAACTTATAGACTTCACCTCCGTAACATCTCTAAAATTGGCCCCTATTTAACTAATGAAACCACCAAGCTACTCATTCACTCTCTTGTTATCTCTCACCTTGACTATTGCAACTCCCTTCTCATAGGCCTACCTCTCCATAGGCTTTCCCCTCTTCAGTCTATCATGAATGCTGCTGCCACACTCATGTAACTTACCAACCGCTCAGTGTCTAACAGTAAAATTATTTTCATAGAGTGGGTTGTCAGCTCCTAAGGCAAGATAAGTAATTTGCATCCCTAACCCACAGACATTTAGCACTCCCTGAGTCCCTTCCACTCGTATAGTATTAAACCCCTTATGGTACTCTTTTTTTCTCCTTTCTTTCCCTTTTATCTCTCTCCATCCTAATTTCTTGGGTTTTTTCCCCCCATCCCTCTCTCTAGCCATCTTTCTTGTTCTCTTATTCTTTCTCTCCCTTTTTCTTTGTTCCTCCCCCTCTTTTCCTCTCCCTTCCATGTATTCTCTATTTTTATTCCTTCTCTTACTCCTTGGTAGGGGGGGGGGTGGAATGGGATGACTGGCAGTGCTGGTGGGGAGTTGGGATCTGTGGCAATGATGGGGGGAGTTCTGATCAGCCAACTTAGGTGCTCTTGATCAAGGTCATCCGCTGATCTGAGAACTGTAGTGGGGCCTTTTATTGGCAACTATAATCACAGGTAGTGTCACTCACTGTGTCTCCGGCTTAACTGTGTCTCCAGCTCTGTGGTGTCTCGCAGCAGTGACACCTATGCCCAAATCAGGAGATAGGGTCTCCTCCAGCCCCTCCCACTTCACATTCCTCACCAGTCAGCTGACCTCTAGTCTCTGCTCCCCACCCACGCCGTAAACTGAATGGGTGGCTGCAAAGAGGCTGAGTGGGAGGCTGCGGGCTCCAGGAACAGCCCAGCTAGGTGGCAACAGGCTCCAGGGACAGCCCTGCTGGGTGGCCACGAAAAGGCTGGGAGGGCAGTGTGGGCTTTAGGAACAGCCCAGGATTCGAGGACCCCTGGCAAATCGTCATTCAACCCCCGAGGGGGTCCCGACCCCCAGGTTGAGAACCACTGATCTACAACATACAAAGCCATTCACATATCCAGAGCTACATTACCAATCTTGTCTCCAAATATCACCCAAACCATCCTCTTGACTCCTTTCAAGACCTCCTGCTCTCAAGCTCCCTTGTCTTCTCCTCCCATGTTCATCTCCAGGATTTCTACAGAGCCTCTCTTATCCTCTGGAACTCTCTACCTTAATCTGTTGGGCTATCTCCTACTCTGTCTGCCTTTAGGCAAACCCTGAAAACTCATCTCTTCAGGGAAGCCTATCACACCTCAAAATAATCTTTTATCACTTCCATCCCCACAGTTAAAACCTTTTGTACTACTTTCCCCACCCTCTTAGATTGTAAGCTCTTATGAGCAGGGGCCTCTTAAGCCTCTTGTATTTTATTGTATTGTACCTGTACAGTCTCCCTTGTATATTGTAAAGCACTACATAAACTGTTCCATGAAAAGCATTTTTTCCTGAAACCATAAGAAAAAATTTATATTTGCAGTTTACATGCATATAATGTTTATCAAGGTATTTTTTGCCTCAATTATACTTACAATAATTAAGAGCGAATGCTTACTGTATCTAATAAATACAGAGAAATACACTGGAGAGGGTAAATGTTACTGTGCAGCAGAAAACAATTGTTTTGAACGGATCTATGTTATTGCTGGAAAACACATTGCCGAAATAGGGAGAATGCCAAATTCCAGCTCCAAGCTACACATACAAGATTGTTGCTGAAACTGACTTTGCTATAAGGGAGTGGGGTTTTCCAGCCAATAGGGATTCTAAGAGGTCTGACGCAACTAAAGATTTTTATTGTGGCTATAATCCCCTGAATAGTCCAAGAAAAATAGCAACAGTTCCACAGAGCTTTAACAACGAGATAACATTTGACAGCATGGGGAAAATATGTAATATATACTAATTCTAATCCGTAATTACCATACGCTTGCTGCAATGCTTTAAATTTTAATTTGGCCAACCCACAAAAACAACAGAAAACGGAATGACACACTCATCAACAGCCACTGTTTTTAAATATTTTTCTATAAAACGCTGTGACAATTGGCCTTCTTGCCCCCACAAGATAAACCACATCCTGGACTTAATTGGTTTTGTACTTTTTTGTCTGGAGCAGCGCATGCATAATATTGAAGCAATTAAGCCTATAAATGAAAGCCATCCCAGCTTTTGTTTACTAACAACGTTCTATTAAAGCAATAATTTTATGATGTGCACCAGTAAGCAGAAATACATACAGGATTGTGGCGGATGCACCATATTCTCAATCTGGACAAAACTTGTAAAGTCTCATGCAGTCCGGATTTGTGGGAAGGCCACACAAGTTGGGCCTAGAGAAGAAAAAAGGGGCTTCATTATTTTAACACATTTAACTCCTTAGACATCAGGAAAGTAAGAAACAAATTACATATTTTTTTTTTATTTTTTTTACAATGTACTTGCTTTATATATCACAAAAACTAAGATTTGAGCTAGGGGAGTACATAGCTGAAATCTGGCCCTGGATTCATCTTAAAGTATCTGAGAAAAGAACTGTCTGTGTTGCCCATAGGAACCATACAGGCTCTCCTTTTCTAGTTGCAAGTGAGAATAAGGAGAATCAAAAGTACTATTTAGCCCTGGTTCACACTGGTGCAATTTGACATGCGATTTGACATGTCAAATCGGCGGCAGTTGTCGGCAATGGCACCGTTCTAATCGGTGCAATGCGGCATCTGCGGCACTGCACCGATTTCAAAAAGTAGTTTCTGTACTACTTTCTGCAATTTCGGCCCACGATTTACATTGACATCTGTGCAGAAACCTGCACAGATGTCTCTGTAATCATGGCCGAAATCGAAAATGACCAGCAGGAGTGAAATCGTACAAGTTCAGCTGAACTTGCACGGCTTCATTCCTGCAGCCCAATGTGAACCTGGGCTTAAGCTTCACTTTTCTTAGATTTATAGTAGACATGGGGCCAGATTCTCAAAGGGCTTACGACGGCGCAATGCCATTTGCGCCGTCGTAAGTCCTAATCTGGCCCGGCATATCTATGCGACTGATTCTTAGAATCAGTTACGCATAGATATCCATTAGATCTGACAGGCATAAGGCTCTTACGCTGTCAGATCTTAGATGCAATTTTTTTTCCTGCCGCTAGGTGTCGCCGACGTCGTTTTCCCCGTCGTCTATGCAAATTAGCTATTTACGCGAGATTCCCGAAACGTATGCGCGGTCGACGCAGTGAATTTACGACGTTTCCGTAGCTTTTGCGACGCGTAAAGTTGCCCCTGCTATATGAGGGGCAACCAATGTTAAGTATGGCCGTCGTTCCCGCGTCGAAATTTAAAAATGTACGTCGTTTGCGTAAGTCGTCCGTGAATGGCGCTGGACGCCATTTACGTTAACGTTGAAACCAATGACATCCTTGCGACGTCATTTAGCGCAATGCACATCGGGAAATTTTAGGGACGGCGCATGCGCAGTACGATCGGCGCAGGAACGCACCTAATTTAAATGATCCACGCCCCCTACCTGGATCATTTGAATTAGGCGGGCTTGCGCCGGAGGATTTACGCTACGCCGCCGCAACTTTACAGGCAAGTGCTTTGTGAATCAAGCACTTGCCCGTAAAACTTGCGGCCGCGTAACGTAAACGAGATACATTACGCCGCCGTAGTTTTACTCCATTCTACGAGAATCTGGCCCATAGATTCTTAAGCTAGAATCACTTGTGCAAATCCAGGCCAAGTCCTGTCCTGATCCCACCACTTGCAGTTCTCATGCAATCATCTGTCCGTCTATAGGCAACCCTAGAAAATCACCTTTTTAGGATCCATAAAATCAGCTCCACTCCTACTCCGTAGTTGAAGGTGTATCAGATGTCTGCCCCTGCTCTGTCTGCTGCACTCTAATGGCATCACTTCTTTATTCAGCCAAAAAAACATGCTGGAAGTCCCTGCCAAAAAATGACTCCTCCTCACGCATTTCACCCAACCATTTTTCTCTTTATCTTGCGCCTGGTAATTCCGCCAGTACCACACTTCCTGACCTAGGACTATGTAATCCCACCCCGTTCCTATTGTCCACAACATTGAGGAGCCTTGTTCTGTAGTCCTTACAGAACAATGTAAATGATGAAAATCAGTAGGGAACCCAGAAAGTTAACAGCTTACAAGATTTCTAGCAAGATCAACAGTTATTTTTCTAAATTTATCAAACAAATATGACAACACTCTTTAAATGGTATATGACCCAAATATGGGAAAACATTTTTTTTTTAATTGCTCATTTTGTCTAGGGGGAGGAGAAACACTTTTACTTATTTGATCTCTGCTCCACAGGCAGGCAGCATTGCCCCACGCTCTGGCGGTGGACTGTCATTTGGCATCAACACATCCAATGCAGGAATTTGGACCCTGACGTCAGAAACCGAATACAGGCTGCAGGACTTTTATTATTAATTAGACCTAAACAAACATTTAATTCCTGTAGTTTGGGCACACCCCCACCACAAGGGATCATTGTTTAGTTGCCCGGAGTTGGGTTTTAATAGACCAAAAGAGAATAATTTGAAGAAGTTCATTGCTAGGGCTTACATATTTTGCAGAAGAAAAAAATAGAAAAGCCCATTGAGTTAGGCTAGGGGAGGGGTGCCCAACCTTTTTTGAAAACGTAAATTTTATTGATTTTCAGCATTTTCCATTCAAATAAACAAAAAGAGGAAAAGGAACAAAAGGACATACAAGAACATAAAATATTGTCGAGAGCCAGTACTTGGCAGGACACACAATAATGCCAGCTATAAAACTGAAGGAAAATATGCAAGACAGATAACCAAAGACAGTTCAAAGCGAGGCACGATCAGTGGAATGTAGGGCTAAGTTTCTATATCATCACAACATCCAGCCTGCCAAAGTGCACGTTAGCGAACAAAAGAGATTGGGGATATAGTGTAGAGGTTAGGAAAAGTCAGTAAAATGAAGGAGAGCAAAGGAAGAGGGGTGAAGAGTAGAGAAGAAGAAGAGAAAGTAGAGGACAATCACCCGCCCCAGAACCCCCCTGCAGCCCGGGGACCTTAACCACGCGACGCCCCTCCAAAATTGGGGATTCATCATGCAATCAGGGTCTCCAGCAGATTCCATAGTTCCCATACCCGGTTGTGGGTATCAAGGGTGTTATTCAAGGAAGCTGTCATATACTCCATCCTTTTGACGTCCCTGATTCTAGAGTGTAGTTCAAACAGGGAGGGGGGTTCCCTCCTTTTCCATTTCAAGGCTACCAAACACTGTGCGGACATTAGGACCTGAGCCAAGAGCTTTTTAGAAAATTTAGAAAAAGAGGGAGGTGGGAGGCCCAGGAGGAAAAGTTTAGGGCAAAACGGCACCCAGGAACCGAAGATGGAGTAGAGCAGGTCCAGTAGGTATGATATAGCGTCCCCACCTCATTACAGCAGCGCCAACAGCGGCGATCAGCAGAAGAATATATGGAGTGGAGCAGGTCTGGAGTTTTGTATCAGTGGAATACAATTTTGTATTGATTCTCTATAAAGAGCGTACAGATGGAGCTCTTGGAGGCCTGCGCCCATATAAGCTTCCACACCTTCAGAGGTATATCCTCACCCAAGGCCTGCTCCCACTTGCGCATGTAGACATGCCGGGGCCCGGTTGGCGACATATCCATAATCAGAAGCTGGTAGGTGCGCAAGATCATACCTTTAGGGGACGAGCCTTCTAAGCAAATTTTCTCAAACTCGATTAGAGGGGTGAATTAGAGGTTTGTTACTAGAGATTGTGCATAATGACAGATTTGGAGGTAGCTAAAAAAAGTCTGTCTGGGTAAATCAAAAGCGTCTTTCAGGTCTTGGAAAGACCGTAATGTTCTGGTTCTAGTATCCACCAATTGACCATAGCGAAATAAGGCCCTATGCATCCAAAAGTGGGACATCTGCAAGGTCAAGCTATCTGGAATATTAGGCGTAAACAAAAATGAGGTGACCAGGCAGGCCCCGATTTACTCCCTTTGCCGCCCCAAGGCCGGGTCCTTCAATGCCGCCCCCCCCCCCCCACCATCACATGGGGGAGGGGCGGGGGGCGACGTGCAGGGTGTAAACGATTTTTCGAAGACAATGAATGCTGTTAGTGCTTCAAACATTCCGGCACCATGGTTGTTATGGTGTCAGGATTATTGAAATGCATTATTTCTATCATTACATTGCAATATAAAATGAAATAGTTCAACTCACCATAAAGTAGAATGAGTAGGAGCCCTGAGTGTGTCACTTGCCACCGTCGCTTGTCACCAGATGGGAATGTCACTTGCCACACTGCCTGCCACCAGATGGGAATGTCACTTGCCACGCTGCCTTCCACCAGATGGGGATGTCACTTGCCACGCTGCCTGCCACCAGATGGGGATGTCACTTGCCACACTGCCTGCCATAGATGGGGATGTCACTTGCCACCAGATGGGGGATGTCACTTGCCACGCTGCCTGCCACCAGATGGGAATGTTACTTGCCACCAGACGGGAATGTCACTTGCCATGCTGCCTGTCACCAGATTGGGATGTCACTTGCCACACTGCCTGCCACCAGATGGGAATGTCACTTGCCATGCTGCCTGCCACCAGATGGGAATGTCACTTGCCCCACTACCTGCTAGCAGAATGGGGATTGCCACAGTTACCTGGCTGCCACCCAAAAAGTACCAGTTTATCACTAATTGCATGTAAAATCAAGCCCCCCCCCCCAGCATTGCAGAGTACTTGCAGCCAGGTACGACGCTGTCAGCCTCTCCTTTCCTGTGCGGGGAAACTAGCTGCAGGTGAACCGTGAAACAGAGGCACATGAGACGCTAGTGAGGGCGGGTGGTGAGAGATGACGTCATTTTCTCTCTTCTGTGTCGCGCAGCCTGTAAGTAAGGGCGGAAGCTGGAACAGCAGTGCGGGCAATGAGAGAAGATGTAATCTCTCTCTGCCGCCGCACGGCCCGCTGAAAAATTACTTGTCTCTTTGGCCATACGGCGCCGCCCCTGCATACAGTGCCGCCCCGAGGCCTGGCCTTGTTGGCCTTGTGGGAAATCTGGCCCTGTGACCAGGGAGGCACTGGAGGTAAGGGAATATTGCAATTTCGAGTGGTGCCCAACCTTTTGAAGAGCGAGGGCCACTTAAGAAACTTGGTAACCAGTCGAGGGCCACAATGAGCAGAGCGGGCGGATGGCAGGTCACAGCTACTCTATAGGCCCTCCGATCCGCCCAGATGAAAGAGGACAATATTCCTTCTGTTTTTTTCGGATTGGAGGTAAGCGGGCGTAAACAGACATCTGTCGCTCTATATAGGTGAATTAAGGGTCCCATTTGGTCGGGCTGTTCGTGGGAAAAGGGCCTAAGACTGCTCTCACACTGATGTGCTGCGGTTTACCCACACTGCGGGTGCAGTGTAGTGCACCTGTGTCTATCCTGCGGGTTAGCTGAAATTTGCCATAGGCAAGCTGGCACTGTAGAGGAAGCATCGGCTTAAGAGGCTCTTGTTTTCTTCCTCTACCACCAGCTTCATTCACAACACTGATGCTGTGGTATGGCGGGTCGGCAACCTGTGATCTGGGCTTGCCAACCCACCATTCCAGAGCCCCCTGGGCTAAGGTAAAGATTACACTGGCAGTAAATCCTTCCCTATACTTATACGCACACCAATATTTACACAGTAGATGCAGCTGTCATACAAAACAGCAAGATAACACATTTTCTTTTCCAGGACACTGTCATCCAAACTCTGAACATAGAAAAAGGGAACATTTTCAGTTTAGATTTCTATGGGAAAATATTTGGTATATAGGCGTAGATTTGTGCTGGGCAGTAAACAGGCAGTAAAACCTAATTGGTGGTAATATATTTCGCACACATTTTACAGCTTTGTAAAACATATTTTATCAAAGAAAAAAAAGTTTGCTTTCCTTGCAAAAATTGTTTACTTTGAAGATCTAAAGTAACTCGCTGTCAAGAATAGGTTCACATATATAGTAAGTTTATAAAACTAACAACGTAATATTACGAGTAAATAATTTTCCTAGAAACATTGTAAAATGTCTTCTGCATTACCTTCTTTGAAGCAACCGTTATTTAGAACAGCTTCCCACACACATAGCTTGCATAAATAATCAAAGGGCCAGTCTAATAAAGTGATATTTTTGTTATTGGTGGAGCCTTGTGGGGTGATTTATATGTTTATAGATTTATGTGTGTCTAACAGCAAGATCTCCCTGACTCTATCCCTGTCCGAATAAAGTGTGGGGGTTCTTACCCACCTGTGCAGGAACTTCTGCCGCATTCTTCATATAAAAATATCAAAAATAATCCTGTATCAACCAAAACTGAATTGTAAATTAAGGGAGGATTGTCTTTTTTAAAAAAAACAATAATCCTTTAAACAGCCTTTTTTCAACCTAGGGTTCCTCCAAAGGCTGCTAGGGGTTCCTTGAGCAGCAGGTAGTTAATCGATCTCCTGCCGGGTGGTGCCTGCATGTTTCTGACACCAATACCACTTGGCAGCACCAGTTGTGTGGGACCAATTTAGCTTTTCCTCTCTTTTCTCAGGTAACAAGCCACTGATATGAATGGTCATGATAGCTGTCTATAAGAGGAGGAATTCTTCCAATTAGCCACCAATGTAAGGAGCATTCTTCCCAATGATCAGTCTTTTCACTGGCCACAAGTGTGAAGGATCCTTTCCTTTTGACAACCATCAGGGTGTGGCTAGTGTACCTTGGTTTACTAATTTTATAATTTTTATAGGGGTTCCCCACATGGTAAAAACATTGAGAAAAGTTGTCTTAGAATTTCAACGTCATTAAAGATGAGCACTTTTTTTTTAGAGCTACATTCACACTAAATACTGTATTAATCGGGGTATTGCGCGCTCCGGCGTATAGCGCGCACCCCTAAAGTGGACCTGCATTCCTGTAAAAAAAAGATTTTAGTACTTACAGTTTTGGTGTCTTGCGCGGCATCCATCGGCGGCCTCGTCGGGTCCGGCGTCCGTCTGCGGCTTCGGTGGTGTCCTCGTCGGGTCCGGCATCCTTCTGCGGTGTCCTCCCCGCTCGATCCCCGCTTCCCACGCTGAGTTTGAACTACTGCGCCGGCATATACCGAGCGCAGTACACTTGTGTATAGTCGGGCAGGCTCGGCTTCTCTCGCGGTCACGTCCTGTACATCCAGGACGTGACTGCAAGAGGAGCCAAGCCTGCCCGACTATACACGAGTGTACTGCGCTCAGTAAATGCCGGCGCAGTAGTTCAAACTAGGCGCGGGAAGCGGGTATCGGCGTATATCGCGCACCGACGATTTTGCCCTGAATTTCAGGGCAAAAAAGTGCGCGGTATACACCGATAAATACGGTACATCAATTTAAGTACTGTACCGACTAAAAAAAATAATTCACAATGAAAAATTATTGATAATATAAAAAATATTGAGAAGCAGTGGCTCTGCTGCAAGATATTTTCCACAGAACAGATCCTTATATATTAAAGGGGTTGTAAAGGTACAATTTTTTTTCCTTAAATAGCTTCCTTTACCTTAGTGCAGTCCTCCTTCACTTACCCCATCCTTCCATTTTGCTTTTAAATGTCCTTATTTCTTCTGATAAATGCTCACTTCCTGTTCTTTTGTCTGTAACTACACACAGTAATGCAAGGCTTTCTCCCTGGTGTGGAGTGTCGTGCTCGCCCCCTCCCTTGGACTACAGGAGAGTCAGAACGCCCACTAACGCACAGCTCCTTTCTCTATCTGCAACGTAGAGAGTGTCCTGACTCTCCTGTAGTCCAAGGGAGGGGGCGAGCACGACACCAGGGAGAAAGCCTTGCATTACTGTGTGGAGTTACAGACAGAAGAACAGGAAGTGAGGATTTCTCAGAAGAAATAAGAACATTTAAAAGCAAAATGGAAGGATGAGGTAAGTGAAGGAGGAATGCACTAAGGGAAAGGAAGCTATTTAGGAGAAAAACAATTGTACCTTTACAGCTAGCTAGCCCGGTATTCACTTCTTCAGCGGGCGGTCCACTTTCAGATAAAAGTGGTCTTAGCGGCGGATTCGCCACAAGATCACTTTTAATCGGTGACGAGTGAGGGGCACCCCCCTCCAGCTGCTCTCCAGTGCCCTCCACCGCTGTCAGCGTCCTCTCCCTAATATACGCGGTTTGCGCAAGGCTTACGTCCGGCGTATAGTTATTCCACCTAAAGGAGGCGCATCCAATGCAAAGGTATGGACGACGGAACGGCCGTCGTATTTTACGTCGTTTACGTAGTACTACGTGAAAAGGGCTGGGCGTAGGTTACCTTCAGTGATTCGACGTATCTTAGGCGTTCGTTCCGACGTGATTCTGGGCATGCGCACAGGGAAGCGTTCACAGGACGGCGCATGCGCCGTTCGTTCGGCCCATCATTTGCATGGGGTCACGGTTCATTTAAATGGATCACGCCCACCTTCCACCTACTTTGAATTAGGCGGACTTACGCCGAGGAATTTAAGTTACGCTGGCGCAACTTTGGGAGCGAGTGCTTTGTGAATACTGTGCTCGCCGCTCTGCGCGACGTCGGCGTAACGTATATTCGATACGCTACGCCGGCATAACTATGCGCCGATCTACCTGAATCCGGCCCCATAATGTTTGGGGACACAGACAGCAATAAAAACTGACAGGTAAGTTATTCTATCTTCAGTCTATCCAGTCTATCCAAAAAAATGCCTTTAGTTATACTTTACCTCAAGTTGTCTATGAATTGCAGATATCTTTTTTTTAATTGGCATAATTAACATATTATCCATGTTTTTATTTGTACATTTTTTTAGGTGGGGGTGCAAATCTTAAAAGTGGTGCCATTAAGAACTACTTTACTAAGGACTAGTCTGTCACATATGTTGGTAAAGCTACCAAAGCAGGGCACAGGGCTATTTGAATCTGGCACAGGACCTTTTATAGGGCAGAATCAACAGAAAAGTGGTATAAATGCTTTATTAAATTAGGTCAATTAGCTGCTATCAACATAGCATGGGCCAACGTGCTTGCAAAACCTGTATGCACAAAGCTCATTTCCTTGGTGCATCAGGCTGGAATCTTTAAGGCAAAGAGGTAGTGACACTTGCATATACCCACCACTCACCAACTGGGCTCAGCAGGATTGAATCTGTTTGCATGGAGGCGCATGCGCGGAGGCGTCCAAGATGGCCGCGTAAGCTAGGAGCTCCGCTCTGCCTCAGCCCCACGCCAGCCCTAGCACCGGTTTCACGGCGGTGCCAAGACCCCGGAGGGTCGGATTAGATTGGGGAACGCTCGGTCGAGCCCCCCATGTATAGCGGAGCGGTCCGGAGGGGCCTGGAGGCGAGTTACACGGCGCTAGAGATACAGGCCGATTCCAAGATGGCGGCCGCGCCTCAGCAACAACTACCTCACGCAGGGGGAAACGCTGACCTGAGGCAAGTGATCGCTCCAGCCACTTTAAATTTCCCTCCTTTGCTGGCCCAAGGCTCTCCAGGTTCCCTAGCTCCCTCAGCAGCTGCCTTGGGCCCCTAGTCAGACTCCACAATGCTACATTACAAGGGCCAGGCACAAGGTGTAATACAGGCCTCACCAGCCTCCATGGCTGCTGGTCACTCAGAATCAGAAATACCTCAGAATGCTGGGGAGCTCTTTTTGAAGTTCTCTGAACTACTTGAACGTGGGTTAGCCCAAACAGCAGTTAACATTACTAAGGAAATACATGCTGACTTCCAGAATCTGGGCTCCAGGATGGAGATCATAGAAAATAAATTGGACATCACTATATCCAGAACCAACCAGAACACTGACCAAATACAATCACTTCAGGAACAACTAGACGTGGCCCTCACTAGAATCGACGACCTCGAAAATCGTTCCAGAAGGGACAATTTTAGGGTGAGGGGTCTCCCTGAATCCGTTACAGACATCCCCAAAGCTATCCAGGACCTCATCAAAAGCATGATCCCCGCTATTGCACCCCACAAGCTGGAGCTGGACAGGGCCCATAGGTCTCTGGGCCCCCTGAGAAAGGATGGATCTCCCAGAGATATTATAGTAAAACCCCATTACTTCTCAGTAAAGGAGGAGGTCATGAGGGCATCCCGTCAGCAACCCCGCATATCCTTTCTGGGTCAGGATATTCAAATCTTTGCTGACATTTCTGCAGCTACTATACAAAAACGCAGATCGCTGAAACCTTTATTGCTGATTTTGTCCCAAAAGGACATCAAATATTGGTGGGGATTTCCGTTTGCCTTAAAATTTGCCTTCAAGGGTAAAACTCACGCCTTTACCACGCTATCTGAAGGAGAAAAAATTTTGCTAGCCTTAAAACTGATCTCACTGGACTCAGCAATGGACACGTCAAACCTTCCACCAGGTCCTTCCAAACGATCCACCCCGGCAAGTCCTTTATCCCCCACTTGGCACACAAGCAAAAGCAGACGCACCAAAGACACCACAAAGACTTGAACTAATCATCATAGCGGTTTCGCCCGCTGTTCTGGAAATTTTCCTCCGCTTGGTGCTTTTAGCGGAGGATATTATACCTGTTAGGTATAGTGTATCTGGGTTCTCTATCCGTAGCTGGGGACCCATGAAATACCCGGAAAGGGAAAGAAGGGAAAGGGGAAAGATTTTCTTTTTTTCCTGTTTTGGAGACTGTTTTGTTTTCTAGTTACATGTTCTTTGCACTGACCGTGATCCGTACATTTTACTGTTGAGCCGTGATAGTATATATTTAGAGTGTTATATGATACGCTATTGTTTTCTTGTTGACTCTAAAGGGTTGATAGGGGCTGAGGCAGTTGCCTTGCGCCTCAGATCATACCTGGACGGGGACTATGTCGCTGTCGGGGTTTGGTCCTGTAGCCCGAGTTAAGGGCTACGTTACTGTTTTGTCTGACGAAGGTGGATGGGATCTATCTCCCCTCCATGTTCGTTGTGAAGACATACTTCATATTTTACAATGTATTATTTCTACTTTTGTTTGTTCTTTTATTCTTCTTCTTACTAACCTTTTTTCCTTGATTGCCAGTTCGTACATGTGTCATCTTACATATAGTGTTCCAGGCCTCGGCTCCGGTCTTGTCTCGCTCTGCTGTCTCCCATGCCTCCATGTCGATGGGGTAAGTTCCGAATTGCACCCACTTTATTCCCCCAATGACCTCACCACATAACTTGACTTTGCCGAACCTGGTTAGAGTTGCATCACACAATGTTCAGGGCTTGAATTCGCCCGTCAAGAGAAGGAAGGTGTTTCAGTCCTACCATTCCCGGAGGATGTCAGTTATCTTATTACAAGAGACACATTTTCCGACCACTTACACACCCTCCTTTCTCCATGCGCAATATCCACAATTTTTTCTGGCTAATGCCGAGGATAAAACGAGAGGGGTGGCTATCCTTTTTGCGAAATCTTGCAAATTTAACCCGCTCCTGATTCACAGAGATCCTAATGGTAGATTTTTGTTGGTTAAGGGGGAATTGGATGGACTTCTAGTGTCATTTATTTCATACTATGCTCCCAACAGAGGACAGACCGAATTTTTTAAAACTATGTTTGATACCTTAGTTCCTCTCTTGGAGGGAATGATAGTGTGTGGAGGAGACTCCAACATTGCATTCGACCTAAGCTTGGACAAATCCAGACCTATAGCTACAGCATTGACACGCCCAACTAGAGCTAGCTCACACATAGCAAAACTGATATATCAACATAACCTGGTAGACATTTGGAGGGAACTCAATCCAAACAAAAAGGACTACTCCCACTATTCTCACCCGCATCGATCGTACTCTAGGATTGACCATATATTCATATCTGCTAGACATATTCCCATGGTCACGAAAGCTAACATAACGGACACAGCTCTATCGGACCACTCCATGGTGATTTGCTCGCTACAAACTCAAAACTCAGATTCTCACAAATCACACTGGAAATTAAACGAAACTTTACTACACGACCCTATTGTGGTTTCAGAGATTGATGGGGCCATCAGGGAATATTTTGTACTTAATAGCGTTGAGGGGACCTCGGCCGAGATATTGTGGGCAGCTCACAAAGCTACCATTCGTGGCAGGATCATACAGATAGCCTCTAAAAAAAAGAAGGAAAAGTCTGCGGAGGTGATGAAGCTTGAGAAAGATTTTTTAACCCTGCGCAGACAACATAAGAAGGATCAGACGACGGTTCAGGCCTCGCAGCTCGATGCCGCTCGACTAGCTTTAAATTTAGCTTTGACAGTTAGGGCGGAACGATCGCTAAATTGGTCCAGTGCTAGATTTTACTTATATAGGAACAAAATGAACACGATGCTAGCCACCAAGCTCTCGCCGAGGTTTCGTTCGTTCGCTCTACCCAAGATTAAGACCAGGGACGGGACAACAACCCTTAACCCCAAACGCATACTGCAAGAATTTGAAACCTTCTATACCTCCCTTTATCGGGGGTCAGGGATGGCCGGACATTCCGAGATTAATTCCTTTTTGGACCGGTTAGTGATCCCGAACCTACAGGAGAGTCATGTAGACTTGATGGAGGCACCGATCTCCATAGAAGAAACTATAGAGGTTATTAAGGGACTTAAGGATGGTTCGGCCCCTGGACCAGATGGTTTCTCAGTCCCATATTACAAGACTTTCTGCGAAACCTTGGCCCCTCACCTCACTAAATTTTTTAATTCAAAACGGGGGAGGGAGGGCGGCTCCATGCACCCAAATTTAAATGAGGCGTTTATCTCAGTCATCCCCAAACCAGATAAGGACTCGGAGCTCGTTGAAAATTACAGACCTATATCACTAATCAATAACGACTTAAAAATATTGACCAAGATACTAGCCAACAGGTTAAATTCATTTATAAAAATATATATTCATAGGGACCAGGTTGGATTTTCCCTGGTAGACAGGGCCCTGACCAGGTGAGGCGAGCAATCGATATTATTTCTCTGCTTCAGTCGGGCTGGGATGGGAACCCGCGGCAGGAAGGACTCCTCCTTTCTTTAGACCTACGAAAGGCGTTCGACTCTATAACGTGGGATTACCTCTTTGAGACTCTGCGACGCTGGGGTTTTGGAGAACAATTCCGGGGGTTGTTGAAATCTTTATACTCTGAACCCAGTGCTCGGGTCAAATTACAGGGTTTTTTTTCGGGCTCCATTAGTATTGCTAGAGGTACTAGACAGGGCTGTCCATTGTCCCCCTTGATTTTCGCAATAGCGATTGAGACACTTGCTATTGCGATCAGGTCGGATCCGGATATTAGGGGGGTATCTTGCGGCTCCCAAATCCATAAATGCGCTCTCTTTGCAGACGACCTTCTTCTGTATATCTCTTCCCCGACCACCTCTCTTCCAATTCTTTGCAACTTATTAGAGTCCTTCGGGAAAATTTCGGGTTTACGGGTGAATTGGAATAAATCTCAAGCCTTAAACATTTCCACCCTCCCCTCGGTGATCAATCACTTGAAACCCTATTATGAGTTCCAGTGGGCCGAATCATCCATACGTTACTTAGGCATAAACCTTACAACCAAAATTGAACATCTCTACCAGGCTAATTATCCACCTATATTTCGGAAACTAGAGCTAGACTTACAGACGTGGGCTCGACACAAACTTTCGTGGACAGGTAGGGTTAATGCAGTCAAAATGACCCTCCTACCAAGGTTACTCTACTTGTTCAGATCTCTACCAATAGCGGTTAAAAAAGACCAACTCCGTTCACTACAGAGTAAAATTCTGAAATTCATTTGGGAGGGCAAAGGTTATAGAGTGGCACAAAATGTCCTTTATGGGCTCAGAACACAAGGAGGTCTTGGACTACCAAATCTGTTTAAATACTACCAAGCAGCCAGACTAGCACAATTTTCTGCTATTTTTGCGGAATGTGAAAAACCAGAGTGGATAGATATGGAAGGTTTTGCGATCCCTAGCCTCTCAATAGAGAGCCTTTTTTGGTCATCACAAAAATCTAGACCTTCGATACTGTCCCCTACATTGTCGCAATCTTTTAGACTCTGGGATGGCCTGAGACACCTTCCTTCTTTAGTCTCGGAGACTAAGCCTTTGACACGGATCTTTCTCAACCCACAGTTTCCTATAGGGATGGACATTTCAGCTTTCCAATGGTGGCTGGACAAAGGGATCTATAGAATAGGCGACTTTTTGACAGCCACGGGCCCACTTTCACTGGAGCATTGTGTGAGGACACTTGATTTACCGCTATCGGAAAGAGCCCGGCACACCCAAATTCTTAACTTTGTTTCATCCCACTGGTCTGACAATTTCAGGCACGCAACTCTTACTAGTTACGAAAGTTGGTGTAAACAAATGACGGAACACAAGGGGGGAATATCTATATTATACAGAGCTCTATCCGAGGTTTCCACAAAATTCTCATACATGGAGGCATGGGAGAGGGATCTGCGGATGACCTGGGACCTGAATAGATGGCACAAGGTAGGTTTGAAAACTTTCAAAGGTCTAGTGAATACTTCCTTAGCTGAAGCTAACATAAAGGTTCTGATGCGGTGGTACCTGGTACCCAGTAGATTGGCTGCGATGTTTCCTACGTCTTCCCCATTATGCTTTCGCAACTGTCAAACGCATGGCACGATGCTACACGTTTGGTGGGAGTGCCCCAGAATCAGGGGATTCTGGAACAGAATCTTTTGCCTTATCAGAAAAGTTACGGGAGTACAGGTGGAGAAATCCCCGCATATCGCTCTGCTAGGTTTCCGAAATTCCTCGAGTCCCCAAACCCATACAAAAACTGATAGCTTTCATGCTCATAGGAGCTAAAACCACTCTAGCGGCAGCCTGGAAGCAACCTAGGGTCTCGTTCTTAGCAGCTAAGGGGAAGATTTCATGGATCATGACGCAGGAAAAAATGGTCAGCTCTATCTCCAATACCAGGGATAGTTTTGAGGCCATATGGGAACCTTGGGCCAGACATGTGGGCGTTTCCCTATCGCCGGGTCAGGTTCTGGCCCCCTCAGGTACTTAATTGGACTACTGGCAATCAACTCTTTTTTTTATTGGTTCTTTCCTTTTTTTTTTTTTTTTTTTATTTCTTCTCTTTCTTCCTTTCTTCCTTTCCTTCTCCTACGGTTATGATACCTTTAGTACAAGATACGCTTCGAGATGTTTGTTTTAGTAATTATACTAGTCTTTTAATAGACGACACTTTCGGGGGAACACCCTGGGGGAGGGGGAGAGTTGGGTTGGGGAGTGGGAGGTCCTACTACTCACACATCCCTTAGGATGCGTCAGGAGGTCTAGAGTTCCTCTCAACATTTTGGGCGGGGTCCGAGGTTATCTAGGGTCACAAAAGTCTCTCATCGTTATTAAATTTTGCTATCCTTTTATCCGACACAGTATGCTCCCTTTACGGGGTGTCGGTTGAGACTCTGTACGAAAAACGTTGTTTTGGATCCTCGTCCCTCTTCAACTCTGGCTACACATAGATGGGTAGGAGATCTCCTACGGGGACACTAATTTATATTTTTATTACTCTCTCTTCATGAAGCTAGATTAACTTAAGATGTACATTGAAATTTGGACTGTATCTTCATTATTTATTGATCGCTGTTTCTTTTTTTTTTGTTGTTTTTTTTTTTTTTTTTTTTCTTCTTCTTGAATGGTATGTACTGAGTGCTTCATGCTATACTTTGTATGATTTTACTTCTTCATCAATAAAATAAAACTTTAAATCAGAATCTGTTTGCATGATCTAATTCACTCATGTCTGGTCACTATACAGATTTTAGAAATCACCATCACAAAAGTGCTTGCTCAGCTCTAAATACTGCAGTAACTTCATAATAGTTATGTTATGTACTGACACAGATAAACAAAACCTTATGTAGGCTGCTCTTGATGACCTCTTCCCTCCCTTTCTAAAAATGTGAGTTGCTGGGGTCTGATGCTGATCAGATGGTTTCCATATTTTCTAAGTCACTATCCCACAACAAGTATGCAGGTGAAAAGTTCAGGTGTAAAGAATAACTATAATCTCACACAGCCTTTCATTTATCCCCCTCTTCCCAAGCACATACAACCTAAAAGATTATACCCACCTGTCCATGCTCCCACCAGATCAACACCATGCAGATCAGCTGGAGCCACATAGCCACCACTGCAAACTCTTCTACAGGTTCCCCACTTCTTTTTGCACATGCCTGGAAATGATCATTTTTCCTTTTATGGAGAAGCTCTTGATAAATAGTCTCCCTATAAAAATAAACGGTATTTTGTCTGAAAATGCACACAAGAATTGAAGGAGAGTTTGCACAGGCCGCTGTGGGGCTTCATTTGGACTGCACAGTGTTATCTGACAGCAGTATGGACAGGTGTGTATAAAGCCTGGTAAACACGATCGGATTTTCCGCAGACAAAGCGTCAGACTTTTGTCCGAAGGGTGTTGGCCATGAGCTTGTCTTGCATACAAACAGCAAAGAATTGACGGCCAACAAACACAAAACTACGTGTTTTTTTCAGCTCTTTAGCACCACCCTTTGGGCAACTTCTCCTAAGGTGGTGTTATGGTGAGCATTGCTTCTGAGAATGCGTGTTTTTACTTTGGAGTTTTGTCCAAAGGACTTCTGTTCACACGATCGGATAATCTAACAACACACATTTGTTGGCGGACAATTTTAAAGCAAGCTATCCAACATTTGTTGGCGGAAAATCCGATAACAATTGTCCGATGGAGCATACAAACGGTGGGATTTTCCAACAACCGCCTGCCATCACACAATTCCCGTTGGATATTCCAATTGTGTGTACGAGGCTTAAGGCTTTGTGGAGTAGGTGCCAGGGAGGTGGTAATCAATTTTAAATAACTATACAAAAACATTTTATATCTTATGTTTGTGACTAAGAAGCAGCCAGGAATCTCTAAGGCCCCGTACACATGTCCGAGGAACTCGACGGGCAAAACACATTGTTTTGCTCGTCGAGTTCCTTGTGAAGCCGCCGAGGATCTCGGCGAGACAAGTTTCCCCATTGACTAACGAGGAAATAGAGAGTTCCTCGTCGGCTTCCTCGGCCAAAAGTGTACACACGACCGAGTTTCTCGGCAGCATACGGCTCCCATCGAGTTTCTGGCTGAATTCTGCCGAGAAACTCGGTCGTGTGTACGGGGCCTAATTTTCATTAAGAGGTTAGTAATAGTGGCCACCCTATTTTTCTTAGTATGGCTTTCCTTTATAATGGAAGAATAGGCTACACAACAAACCTGTTAAATATTGCTTCCCTATAGCTCAGATACTCCCGAAGACATTTTCTACAAAATCTCCATCTAAATAAATAGTTTTTAAGTTTCTCTATGCATCAGATGACCACAAAGCTTCAGCTGTATCCCCTTTCACTAATGTTGTTGCAGATGACGGGCATAAACGGCTTGCCAGCCAACGGTGTCCTGGAGCTATGGACGCCGGCGAGTAATGTTACTGCTCTATGGGAATTAGCAGTGTTCTTGGTGAAACAGGATACCTGGATCAGTCGGAGCTTGGCAGTCACATGATCACATAGAAAAGATCAGAAAAAAAGGTATTTAGATGGGGATTTCATAGAAATGGTTTTCTGGGAGTATTTAAGCAAAGAGGTTCAACATTTAACTGCAACGTTGTGCTGCCTTTTTCTTAAAAGTTACTTTACCTGAAAAGCAAAATTTAACGTCATATATTCATTTCCACATTGTATTTGAATTATTTAGATTGCACTCATATTGTTCTGAAGGACGTTTGTAATCTAAAGCTGGATCAAAATTCAGCTGGTTTACCAGGGGTTGTCTGAATTTTTTTTCTAACAATTGACTTCTGTCAAGGAGACAAGCTGGAAAACTTTTGCTAATCAGCATTGTGTTCTGATAGTGGAATGCAATGTCCCGGTGGAGGGATCCCTTTTTCCACATTGTTTGTGCGGATGGAGGAATTTGGAGGAATCTATGGCCAGCTTTACTTTGTGAAGTTTTGGACAATTTACTTCTTGAATTTTGTGACATGTAATCACTATGTCCTATGAGTAGATACTGCTGTGTCACACATTTCACAGAACCTGCCTTCTGATCTACAGGAGTGCTGAGAGAAGGAGTTTCTGGAGGCGAAGTCAGTACAGGAATTACTGCTTGCGGGAAGCAAGGTACCCTGGGGTATGTAGATGTTGGAAAATGAAAGTAAACAGCAGAGGGAAAGCTGAAAGCTGAAAAGCATGCAGGAAATCCAGGAATTTATGGAAATAAATGACCAGCAGATAGGCAGAACTCACAAAATAAAATTTTCAAGTAAGATTATATTGTATTGTCAAATAACTATTGTTAGTATTGTTATTACAATAATGATGTTATAAATAGAAAGTGTATTGTGCGACTGTAGATTGTGTTTAATGTTACCTTATTTAACCTTCTCTCCCCTAGTCGAAGACATTTCAGATGTTTTTTATTTGTTTTGTTTTTTTGGCTGGGGGTGCAAATATACCCACTCCCACTTCCTTATTCCTTGCCTAGGCAATGATGACATCAAGAAGCGGGTGATTGATTATTAGACAGCGGGGCAGTCCCAGTAATCTGTGTGGGGGGTCTGTGCTGTGGTGAGCAGAGTCTGTGATGGGGGCTCTGTGTTGGAGAGGAGTCTGTAATGGAGAGGAGTCTGTGATGGGGGTGTGTGTTGGAGAGTCTGTGATGAGGAGGAATCTGTGATGGGGGGCTGTGATGAGGGGAGTCTGTGATGGGGGGAGTCTGTGATGGAGAGGAGTCTGTGATGGGGGAGTTTGTGATGGGGGATCTGCGATAAGGGGAGTCTATGATGAGGGGGGTCTGGGGTGGGGGAGATCTGTGATGGAAAGGGGTCTGTCATGGGGGGGTCTGTGATGAGGGGAGTCTGTGATAGGGGGGATCTGTGATGGGGGAGTCTGTGATGGGGGAGTTTGTGATGGGGGAGTCTGTGATGGAGAGGAGTCTGTGATGGGGGATATGCGATATGGGGAGTCTGTGATGAGGGGTGTCTGGGGTGGGGGATCTGTGATGGAAATGGGTCTGTGATGGGAGGTCTGTGATGGGATGGTCTGTGATGAGGGGAGTCTGTGATAAGGGGGATCTGTGTTGAGACTAGTCTGTGATAAGGGGGATCTGTGATCAGGGAGGATCTTGGGTGGGGGATCTGTGCTGGAGAGGGGTCTGTGATGGGGGGGATCTGTGATGGGATGGTCTGTGATGAGGGGAGTCTGTGATGGGGGGGATCTGTGATGGAGAGGAGTCTGTGATTGAGGGGATTCTGTGATGGGGGGGGAGTCTTTGATGGGGGAGATCTGTGATGGGATGGTCTGTGATGAGGGGAGTCTGTGATGGGGGGGATCTGTGATGGAGAGGAGTCTGTGATTGAGGGGATTCTGTGATGGGGGGAGTCTGTGATGGGGGGGAATCTGTGATGGGATGGTCTGTGATGAGGGGAGTCTGTGATGGGGGATCTGTGATGGAGAGGAGTCTGTGATTGAGGGGATTTTGTGATGGGGGGTCTGTGATGGGGGGGATCTGTGATGGGATGGTCTGTGATGAGGGGAGTCTGTGATGGGGGGGATCTGTGATGGAGAGGAGTCTGTGATTGAGGGGATTCTGTGATGGGGGGGGAGTCTGCGATGGGGGGGAGTCTGTGATGGGGGTGATCTGTAAAGGGGGAGTCTGTGATGGGGGTAGTCTGTGATAGGGATGATCTGTGATGAGGGGAGTCTGTGATGAGGAGGAATCTGTGATGAGGGGTGATGGGGGGGGCTGTGATGGGGGGAGTCTGATGGGGGGAGTCTGTGATGGAGAGGAGTCTGTGATGGGGGAGTTTGTGATGGGGATCTGCGATAAGGGGAGTCTGGGGTGGGGGAGATCTGTGATGGAAAGGGGTCTGTCATGGGGGGGTCTGTGATGAGGGGAGTCTGTGATAGGGGGGATCTGTGATGGGGGAGTCTGTGATGGGGGAGTCTGTGATGGAGAGGAGTCTGTGATGGTTGATCTGCGATAAGGGGAGTCTGTGATGAGGGATGTCTGGGGTGGGGCATCTGTGATGGAAATGGGTCTGTGATGGGAGGTCTGTGATGGGATGGTCTGTGATGAGGGGAGTCTGTGATAGGGGGGATCTGTGTTGAGACTAGTCTGTGATAAGGGGGATCTGTGATCAGGGAGGATCTTGGGTGGGGGATCTGTGCTGGAGAGGGGTCTGTGATGGGGGGGAGTCTGTGATGGGGGTGATCTGTAAAGGGGGAGTCTGTGATGGGGGTAGTCTGTGATGGGGATGATCTGTGATGGGATGGTCTGTGATACGGAATTTGTGGTTTGGAATTGAACATTAAATAATGGATGTGGGGGGCCATGATTTTTTTGTGGTGGGGCTGGGGGCTGCATTTACTTCTTGAACTCAGGTAACACAATGTCTTGAGCCAGCCCTGCAGCAGACAGCAGCATTGTCAGTCTAGGGAGGGGGGAGTGTTAGATGAACTAGCAGATTTCAATATAACACTTTAAACCAAACTCCAGCTCACACTTTATAAGAACTTGCAGCAAACAGTTGTTTTTCCTTTTTGGGCTAAAGGTTTTACATGCATAAATAAAAGCTGATCGCTGTAAGCACCCCTGCTAGTTTTAAATCGTTTGTAACTCATACATTTTGCTGGAGAGCTTGTTCTCACAACAACAGACTTACTGGCTGGATTACCAGATAAAAATAGAAGAAAGAGAGCCTAATAAAGAAGTGCAGCCATCACATCTAATGCCGCGTACACACGATCATTTATCGGGTTGTAAAAATCAAAGTTTTTTAAAAAATGTCATTTAAAACGATCGTGTGTGGGCTTCAGAGCATTTTTCGGGTTCTGAAAAACGACAAAAAAAAAATTCGAACATGCTCTACTTTTTCACGACATTTTAAACTATGTCGTTTTTCGGGTTGTAAAAAATGATCGTGTGTGGGCTTTAACGACGTGAAAAACCCGCGCATGCTCAGAAGCAAGTTATGACATGGGAGCGCTCGTTCTGGTAAAACTACCGTTCATAATGGAGTAAGCACATTCATCACGCTCTAACAGACAGAAAAGCGCGAATCGTCTTTTATTAACACAAAATCGGCTAAAGCAGCCCCAAGGGTGGCGTCATCTGCATGGAACTTCCCCTTTATAGTGTCGCCGTACGTGTTGTACGTCACCGTGCTTTGCTAGAGCATTTTTTTCTCGCTATTTTGTGTAGGCAAGGCCGTTTTAAAGATGAAGTTGAAAAAAACTTCATTTTTTCTAGAGGCTGAAAAACTTTGTTTTTTACAACCCGAAAAATGATCGTGTGTACACGGCATAAGAATTGGTAAGCTGCAATATAATAAATGTCTGCTTTTGGGTTTAACACTGTTTACACACCAGAGCTGCCAATCAGTGTGATTTCACATGCCACTTGCTGACATCTGTATAACTTTATTTACAAAGATACCAATGCAAGTCGCGCATGAAATCACACAGAAATAGTGCAGGAACCTTTTTCAAAGTCACTGCAACATGAATCACGGCGATTTGAGCAGTTTCATTTCCACAAATGGGGTGTGCGATTTGCCATGCGACTTTGAACTCTGAAGTCGCATGACAAGTCGCACTCCTGTGAACAGCTATAATTCTTGGAGCTGCTGATCATTAATTTCCCCATACCCTGGTGAATTTCCACTTTAATTACTTTGAGTATGCCTGTGCATGCTGCAACGTTGCATTTTATAGTGATATAATGAGATGGCAGCAATTGTTATTATCCAATATGTATAATAAATATTATTTTCTATGTATGACAACCTCCCAGCACTGAAAGCTGCCGTGTAAGGTTGAGTTATTCCATCTGTCAGCTAAACAGCTCCAGCCAGACTCAGCTTCTTTGGGAGATGAGCAGCTTTTAAGGGTTGCTAATCTTAGAGAGCGCTCTGACATCACCTCGCCTCTCATGGGCTGATGGTCTGTACAAGCCTCTCATTTCCTTAATATTCTGTATGCTGCTGCTGATTTGCCAGTCATGTGTTTACTTTTTTTTTTTTTTTTTCTGACGCTCCCTCGTGTGTTTTAGGTCCTGAATCCTGTCAGAGTGCTTCCCACCCTGCCTCCCTCCTCTGCCATGTACGAGTACTGCACTGTTCAGCCTGGACAGCAGTCTGTTATGACTTGAGGGAAAAAAAAAAAAATGGGAAAAATATGTGGAAGTTTAAGCGTTTCTTTTTTTTTTTTCTCATTGATTGGCTGGCCACGTGACTGGCTCGTTTCCACTTCCCCTCCCGACTAAAGAGAAACATTGTTTGGCTCTGGGTTGGCGGGGCGGTCCGTGTAGTTACTACGTAGGAGGATAAAAATAACCAGCATATTTAAAGGCAGCAGTGGAATCCCAGCACAAGCAGAGAGGCTGGTCAGTTGATGAGGTACAAGCTCTACAGTTGTGCGTTAACATAAAAACACATGTTCTCAAGGGAATGTGCGCCGAGCTGTGTAAAGCACTTACAGACGTGGTGATACACCTGCTTTTCCACGTGTATAGATCAACTGCTGATGGACGGAGCAGCTCGTGAACAAATAGAATAAAAAGAAAAGGAAATCTGAGACACAGAAAGAATATTTTCTGGCATACAGAGTTTGCAGTATATCTGTATTGACCGTAGGTTACTACAATTGGCATCCTATAAATGCCTTAAACAACATTCACTTGTGATCTGTTAAGTGCAGAATCCTACAGCAACCAGAATATATGACTTTTCATCTTACTGATTTATGAATTTTCACAAACAAGCTGGTACAGAATCATTTGTAAACACGATGGGCTTGATTTACTAAAATCTGGTGCAGCTGTGCGTGTTAGCCAGTCAGCTTTCAACTTCAGCTTGTTCAATTAGGCCCCTTTCACAGGGGCACCTCCGCCTGATGGCATTTGCTTGCTCAGCAGGGGAGCGCTCCGCCGATGCCCGCTGAGCAGGCGGATGATAGGTCTGTCTGCTCCGCTGTGAAGAGCGGACACGGACACAGTCTCGCTCTCCTCTATGAGGAAATCGGTTGAAAATGTCAGTTTTCGTCTAACCCTATCCCATCCGATCTGCCAGACGGATTGGGGTTGCCACTTCATCACTTGAAAACCAAAAACATATTAATTACAGTGACTGATTAAAGTGGTAATTAAACTCACTTGGTGCCATATCTGCATTAAATTAGCCTCAGAACCTGTGTAAGGGCCCTTTCACACGTATGGACATATTGTATCCATAAAATACGGACATACATTAATCCCTATGGAATAGCAAGTGTCAGCGGATGAACATGGACAGACGGCCAGTGTTCATCCGGTCCCCCCATGAAGGAGAGCGGAGATCTGACAGGGTGGTCCCTGCATAGTGTGTGGGACCGCCCTGTCATCTGCCAGCTCAGCGGGGATCAACGGAGTGATCCCCGCTGAGCAAGTGGATAAGAAAGGTACGGATCCTCACGGGATCCGTACGTGGAAAAGGGCCCCAATTCATATGTGTTCGGGTAGCGATGAGGTAGGGTTGTCACCTCACCCCTTTAAAACCGAACACACATTCATTACACAGGTTCTGTGGCTGATTAAGGTGGTAATTAAACTCATTTAGTGCCTTATTGGCCTCAGAACCTGTGTCATTCATATGTGTTCAGGTTTAAACGGATGAGGTGGCAACCCTAGGATGAGTTGGCAACCTTAAAGGAGAAGTCCAGTGTGTACTCCTGTGACCCAGAGGAGAAGCCCAGCCTAAAAAGCTTTTTCGGCTGGGCTTCTCCTCTGGGTCACAGGAGTACAATTCTTTTTGCACTCCTGTGACCGGTTTTCAGCGGAGAGCAGCTTGAAGTGCGCTCTCCGCTGACGTCATTGCCATCAGTCGAGGCAGTGCGTCATCCCGACTTCCAGGGCTGGACTGGGACAAAAATGTGGCCCTGGACTTCATCCAGACTGGCCCACTTTGACAGGTCTCTCCCATGGCGGCCGGACAACTCCCACCCCCCCGGCCACCCAAACCCCCTCTCTTCCTTCACTAGCCGTTCTACTTTATTAGAGTAGAACGGCTGGTACTGGTACTCTTATAGGCAGTACCATTGGGGAAGCTAGACATTATTTCACCCGGGGCAAAGAATCAGTTCTGTGCCCCCCCTTATGGGACAAGATTAGGTGGAAGTGAGAAAGTCCCAGGCCATAGCTGTTGAGTTAGCTGTCTGTCCCCTCCCCAATGCTCCTCTGTCATCCTCCTGTCCTCCCCCTGCTTCTCTGTTCCCCCCAGGTGAGCGCTGCAGGAAGGGAGAGACAGCGGAGCGGAGGGGGGCAGCAGTCCGCTGTCACTGAAGCCGGCCCACTGAGCCATCGGCCCACCGGGAAACTCCCTGTAGTCCCAATGGCCAGTCCATCCTTGCCGACTTCCAAGTCTGGATCCGCCAGCTGCCCTGATTGATGGCAGTCTCCACAAGCCGCTAAAAATGTCCGCTCCCCGCCCCTCCACAGCTCAGCGCTCCAGTGAATGTGGAGGATCAGAGCAGGAGAGATGTTGACTGACAGGCAGCAGCTCTCCGCTCTGGGATCTGTGAGAACCGAGCCATCGGCTGTGTTCTGTGGCTCGGTTCCCAGTGCAGAGACGCTGGGGGACAGCTGCAGCATCGGTCTGATGCTCCATCCACTGAGGTAAGTATGAATCTAAAAAAAAAGGACAACACATATTTTTCTTTTAAGACAGATGGAAAATAGGACCACCTTCCGTCTTGATTTTGCACACAGAATCAGGTCAGACATGTGTTCACTGACATCCACTGCTCCATAGGAGAGGCTGCAAGGTCTGATCGGGTATGCCTGAAAAACTGATCGGACAGCCTGTTTGAAAGGAGCTTTGACCAAAAAAAACTGGAAGCCGATTGGTTTCTATGCAGCGCTGCACCGGATTTTGCACTCTACATTTTTAATAAATCAATCCCTGTAAGATTTACATTTGTGTCATACATTCTTGGGAATGTTGCAATTCAGTAACCATGTTCAGCCTTATAAAATGTGTAATAAACTTAAATTACACAGGCATGGTTCATATTAGACTTTGCAGCAAAGCCAAAT